>NC_133621.1:61395197-62083947 GCF_048593235.1 Sminthopsis crassicaudata
ACACCTCGGGCCGACGGATCCCTGTCCTGGAACCATATTGAGCTCAAGGAAGCTCAGTCAGATAACTCCTTTGGGGGCCCGATGTTCATCAATCATAGAAAGCTCTGTTGCAGGAACGGTGGCGAGCTTTTGGCTTCTCTGTTCCAGAACAAGGTATAATTACAAGCAAGCTCTTTTTTCTTTTCTTAAATACTGGGTTAAAAATACCGTGGTGGAGTCGTCCGAGGTATCAGAACAGTAAGTCTTTCTGACGCTAAATGCCCGTGATTCACCATCACTGATAGAAATACAGGCAATCGGTGCCCAGGGCTTCCCTGCGGTTGTCTGCCAAGCATCTCTCACCTAAGCTCACCTGGCTTTGCACCTCAGGTGATCAACAGTCCTGATGTCAGTAGATTTCAGATTGCCTCCTTAAGCCTTCCCATCTTTCAACAGAAACTCTGATTTCCCTTCTCCTGCCCTTTGCCCTATGTTTCTTCCCCCTCCCGTTTTCCTACCCCCCCCTTTTTTTTTTTTTTTTTAGCAGAACATAGATCCTATGCAGAGACATGAACATCATCACCTGCCTCTGCTGCCAGATTACCCACAGTCTCTTCTCTCAGCCCTTCAGGCCTCCAGCTGCTCGGGCAGCCTCTGCTGCTCCAAGGCCAAGCCAAACAATGCTCTTCGTACTGTTGCCAGGTCCAAGGCTGTAAGTCACATTGGACAGAGCCTGCTCAAGCCCAGCCAGCGAACCCCTCGGATGAATCCCTTCCCTGGGCCACACTTCTAGGCAAGCTCTCTTGATAATCTGTTAGGAAAATGGTGCAGACGTTCATCCCACAAGAGAGGGACAATTTGAGGGTGTGTTGAACCAATCAGCTTGGTTTACAAGTAGCAGCTAGAGACAAAGGCCTTGCAGGGGCTCTCCAGCAGAAGCCTTAGGTGGACAGCTGGCACGGCCACACGGGAGCTTCTTACCAGCTCTGAAGGAAGTTGAGCTCTCCCATCTTTACCTCTACTCTCACAGCCCTTTCCCATTATCTCTGACTGTGCAGGCTTTTTACTTTGGCCCAACAGTAAGATACCAGTCCTTCTCCTGTTCTAATTTAATAAGCATTTATTAAGTGTCTGTCTGCTAGATATTTTTGAAAAGTCCAAAAAGAAAAATAGTCCCTAACACACTAGAATTCTATTTCTGAGCTTTGAACTATCCAAACCATTATAGGAATAATATGGAAGTCTAGGGTATCCTTAAAGTTGCCAAGTTCTGCATACCCTTTGACCCAATGATGCAACTAGTGGAGATATAAAGTAAAGGTTCTTAACCCCCCCTTTTTTTGACCTGGACCTCTTTGGAAACAGTCTAGTAAAGCCTGTAGACCTTTCTCAGAATAATACTTTTAAATATATAAAATAAAATGCATAGTATTACAAAAGATACTAGTTATATTGAAATGAAGCAATTAAAATACTAGAAAAACTCAAGATCATGGACCAAAGTTTAAGAACCTCTACCCTAAAGAGATAAAAGAAAGAGGGAAAGGATGCATCTATACAAAAACTATTAATAGAATAACTTATTGTTGTCACAAAAACCTGGAAACTAAAAGGGGCAGACTTTGTCAATTGGGGAAAGACTAAGTGAATGAAAAGAATAGAACATTATTGTGCTATGACAAATGATGAAAAGGCTTGAATTCGGAGAAATCTGGGAAGAGTTGCATGAACTGATGCAAATTGAAATGAGTAGAATCAGGAGAACAATTTATACAAAGATGGATTACCAACCTTTCCAAATTCTTATCACAACATTACTGAACAATTACTCCCCAGATGGTCTTTATCACCATCACTACTCTGCTAGGGTGCCAGGGTAGCGATAATAGAGCTCTCAGCCTGGAGTCAAGTATTTATGTTTGGATCCCAGATAGTTACTTAGCTCTGTAATACTAGACAAATCACATTCTCTGCCTCAGTTCCCTCATTCATAAAATAGGAATAAGTTAGTAAATAGGGATAAAAATAGCATACGCTTCTTTGCAGAGTTCTTTGCCAACCTTAAAGTTCTATACAGAGGCTGGTTGTTATTATTATTTTGGAAGAGCTTAATTTGGCTCTTTATATTTTATAGAGGAAGAAAATATGACTTAACAGAAACCAGCGAATTTAAAGTATCAATAAGATTAAGATTATAGCAGGGAATAGTGGCTTTAGGGAACTTCTGGGGTTTAGTTCTACTTCCCTGTATCCAGAATGAAGTGGGACGGCTTCTATTGGCTTTGGGTTCCTGAAGCTGAGTTAGAATGATCAGGAGATTTTCCCCTCTGCCTGTCACTTTTTTTTGCTTTGGTGCCAGACCAAAAGGCTTTGTAAAAGAGTATTTCATATGAGCTTGTGAAACTGCACTGCCTACGCATGAGGAGGAATGTTTGGTGCTAAAAAGATATAGAGCTATTCTAACTCTCCTATTAAAAGTTGGAACTTCTTTCGAAAGCATTGGTTCCAATATGGAATGCCAAAACTGGGTGTTCTTCTGCCTTTTTATTTTATTTTTTCATTTTAAAGGTCATCTGTTGAAGTGTATAGAAGACTAGAAAGAAAAACAATCAGGACAGTTTTGAAAGCTAGAAGTAATGATACAATTGAAAAGCAAACTATAAGAGATATCTTTGATCTTCTTTTTCTGTTTACTTTGTAATGACATTCATAACATTTATGCAGCAATTTCAATGATATAAATTATGTTATTATTATAATAATCTTGGTAATACTTTCTAAAAAACTTTTTAATAGAAATCTTAGCATTTATATAGTATTTCAAAGTGTGCAAAACACAACAAATACTATCTCACCTGATCTTCACAACAGTCCTGTGAGGTAGATATTAATAGTATTCCCATTTTGTAAATGTTGAAACTAAGATAGAGTAAGTGACTTGCTTAGACTCACATAGCAAGTAAATATCTGACACAAGAATTGTATTCCAGTCTTTCTGGCTCCAAACCCAGCATCCTATCTACTGTGCCAACTGGCTGCCAAATGACTGTGTTATTTAGTGTTTATTAAATTCAGGATAAAAATAAATAAATAATCTTTAAAAATAAGATTGTTCAAATGAGGACATTTCTGTCATTCCTTTTAACTGGAGCTCCTATTCAGGCTTTTTTTTTTTTCAAAACAGATTTATTCCTTTATCAGTCAGTCAATAATCAGTCAACAAATATTTATTGAGTGCCTACTACATACCAAGCACTGTGCTATTTGAGTTAAATGCTTTTCTTCAATAGACCGATTTCCTTGTAGGCAGGGATTTTTGTCTTTGTATCTTTATAACCTAGGTTTCCAGGTTCCTGGATGCTTAGTCAAAGTTTACTGAATGAAGTAGAAATCAAGGCTTAGGAAAAAAATATGTGATTGTGGAAATATTTGACAGTTGTTTAATCTGTGAGGAGAACTGGGAATTCAAAAGGAGTCTGGGCAGAATACTTTAAAATGGATGACAAATTAAGGGGACAATACTGTATATTAATGAAAATTATGATAATTTAAAATAGTTTATCTTTTTAAAAATGAAATTTCATGTTTTTTCCTTTTCTTGTTCTATTCCCCATCCCTTCAACCTAGAACCCCACTTCTCCCCTCCTCACTTCCCATCCTCACCTTTTCATATTTTTTCAGTGCTCATACACAAAAAATGAGGATTGGAATTTAGACCACATGATTCCTTGTCTGTTTATTCCATGAAACATATTCTGAGGGTCATGGGATAGATAGTCTTGGAATCATTGCAATATCTGAAGATAGATATAACAATGCTATATCTGGTAAATGCAGCACCTGACTAGGAATATCATCCTAGAACAGATCATTATTGAGAAACTCGCTTCTTTGCCACCGGGGATAGTACCAAGCACTTCTCAACACAGACTGCTTAGCAAATGTAAACAGAAAACACATTGCTTCCTAGGCTACCATCTAGTCAATTAATACACTGGGGAAGAGACTTAGAGACACATCTACCTACATGAGGGAAAATCTCCAGAAATCCATCCTACATAAACTATAACTTTCCTAATCCTATCGTTCAAGACTCTAACCTAAAGCTTGTGACCAATGTGTATTCAGTTGTTTTTTGTGGTTTTCTTGGCAGAGATACTGGAATGGTTTGCCATATCTTTCTCTGCCTTATTTTACAGTTAAGGAAACTGAGGCAGACGGGGTTATGTAACTTGCCAAGGTCACATAGCTAGTAAGTGTCTGAGGTAGGATTTGAACTCAGCTCTTCCCTTGCATACAATAAAAGTGACTTAAAAGCAGCAAGGTTGGAGTCAGCCTAATTATTCACCAGTAGTTGGTAGATGTACTTCCTTAAATAAATATTCCAGTTACTTCTCCCTTTACTTGTTGTAGAGTTAATTTGACTGAAGTGAAGAGTAAGGACAGGTACTTACAAAAACAGTCATTTGTGTTAGCAAGGATGTTTCTCATCAAGTATTACCATCTTTCCTTGTTTCTTTTAATAATTTGGGCAGTTAACTATCAGTTAATGACTCAAGACAACACACATACACAGACATTTGGGAGCTATCCTACTTTAGTCTTGGAAATTCAGCAATTATTTGTGGAATTTTGTAACTACCCCCCCAAAAAAATCAAAGGAATACCTTTAGGACCAGCTGCCTGCATTCTCTCCTCCCTTCATTCAATGTGACCAAATAAATCTTACTGAAGGACACATCACATCATATTACTGCTGCTCAAAAAATTTCATCAGTTCTTTGTAGTCTGCTACATAAATTCCAAATGCTTTAAATGTAATTCAAGGCGCACCGTAGTCTGAGCTTTAGCCATGTCATTCCCCTGTTCCCATCTCTATAGCCTTGTTCAAATTTAAGGAAGGAAGGAAAGAAGGAGGGAGGAGGGACAAAAGAAAGAAAGGAAGGAAGAGGAGGAAAGGAAGGAAGGACAAAAGAAAAGAAAGAAGCATTTATGGAGTACTTACTATGTGCCAAGCACCGTGCAATGCAATACACATTTAAGCAAAAAGAAAAACAGTCCTTGATCTCAGGAGGATTTTTTGATGTTATTCAGTCACATTATTTATGTCTGATGCTTCATAAACCCATATGGGGTTTTCTCAGTAAAGATACTAGAATGATTTGCCATTTCCTTCCCTAGCTCACTTTACAGCTGAGGAAACCAAGGCTTTAGTGACTTGACAGAAAGTATCTGAGGCTGGATTTGAACTCACAAAGATGAGTATTCCAGACTCCCGAGTCCACTGTGCCTGCCAGCTAGCTGCCTCCTCCTATTCTTATTTTCAATTAGGTTGTATTATAGTCATTTCTATAGAATTATGATCTTCACCAACATTAGCCTGAGATTACACATCTCTTGTTTATCTTTGAACATCCCTAGAACTGACTTGGTGCTTTGTACCTAAGGATAGAATAATGATAATAATAATTAACATCTACATAGAATTTTAAGATTTGAAAAGTATCCTATGTATATTATCTCATGATATATAATAAGAGCATTATAATAATAATTATAGTATTATAAATGTTGAAAGTGTTGCATTTATGGTTTGGAGAATGTAGAAAGACTGTCCTCTCAACTAAAGCAGAAGAACTCATTAATTGGTTGTTGCTGTTAGAAGAGTCAGCTCTAGAAATTTTGTTGGCCTTTACTGGGGTCATAATTAGGAGATTGCCTTAAAGCAATCCGGCTCCTGCCCTTTGGTGGAACCACGGAAGTCCAACATCAGACCCAAAATGATTGTGGAACTAGCTTATACAATTGTATAAGGCCACTTCTTTAATACTTCAATATTTTAAATTGATTTGATTTTGACTTTCATTTTAAATTAATTTAACTGCTTCCTTCCCTGAAAGTAGCTTTTACTTCTTTCTTGCCTTGCAAGTCAATTTCATGAGCCTCAGTGTATAAGAATATTCACTATTTTAGTGACCAATGATATAGGCCAGGGGTTCTCAAACTATGGCCCGTGGGCCATATGTGGCCTGTTGAGGACGTTTATGTGGCCCAATGGGTTATGGCAAATAGGCTGAGGGCGGAGACAGAGTGTGAGCTTTTGTTTTTACTATAGTCCAGCCCTCCAACAGTCTGAGGGACAATGAGCTGGTCCCTATTTAAAAAGTTTGAGGACCACTGATATAGGCTATTCCTTAGACAAAATGTACACAATCCATTTCTAGTTTATTTTTAAGTGTTTCAAATGTAATAGAGCTAGATGAAGGAAGCATATAGTTTCCTTTCAATTTCCATTTTTGGTTCTTCTGGTAGACCAGTAATTGTAAAATTATCTTATCTCTCCTGTATCTGTTTTCCAGGTTAGTTGTCTTTCCAGTCATATTTAAGTATCCCACCATGATTTTGGACTATACAAGACAATATAAAAGACAGTCTCTGATTTCAAAGAGCTCACATTCAAATGAAAAAGACAATATATATGGAAAGGCTCTATAATTCTTAAGGTACAGCAATAAAACCTGTTGCAATGCATCATTTTTAATATCATTTTCCCAGATAATCATGTCTGTTTCTGATGTTGGACCCTTCGACCATTCCAAAGATTTTGATGACGAGGATTTTTTTCCCCAGGTTTTCAGTAGCTATGGCTATTGAGAAGGCAGAGGCTGTTATACCTGCAGAAACATCCTTTTATATGGGCTCTCCCAGGATGGCAGCTGCAATTGGTGTTGCTGGTACCAAGAAAAGTGGTACTCTTCTCCATAGTGATCTCTCCCCTCAGTTATGTCCAGTTATGGGAAGGAAGAAGGACTGGTATCTTCAGGCTTCTTGGGCTCCGTGCCCTGGGCTATTTCCACTGAGGTCCGAGAGAAGATGATGGCTAAATGAGGGTGGTATTTTGACTTGGTTGGTATTTTTTCCTCTATTTCTCCCTCAGGGTGTCTTAGGGTTTCAGCCAGGTTGGCTTGTCTGCCCTGTGGTGAAAGCTGGTGAAAAGATACATTTTCTACAGAAAAAATATATAAAAAATAAGAAATGTGAGACCTCTGTGTGGTCTATTCAAAGGAAAATTCTACTCATTTAGACTGTTTCCTGGAGAGCATAAGCAATAGGCAGCCTTTAGTTCTGGTGTGCAAAGTCCCCCTATCTCTTGAAGGTAATTGAAAGAACACAAACAAGATTTTAGTGATGACAGACTATTTCATCCAGTATTCACAGGCTGACCCAAACAGGAACCAAAGTGTTCTGGGAGATGAATTTCTCTCTGAATGACTTTGCTGGTGGAGTCTATTATCCTCAAATAGTAGGAAGAGGCAAGAAGCTTAAAACTAAAACATATTAAGAACTGACTTTGAGAGAGCATCTTAAGGTCCACAAAATCCTTTCTGCAGACTCTTAGATAATTACCACTGGTATTCGTTTCCTTTTTTTCTTTCAGATAAGGAAACTGAGGTTCAGAAAGTGTGATTTGTTCATAGACAAACAGCTTTTGAACTTAAAAGTAATTTTCTAGATTTCAATTAATATGGGAAGAAATGAATGTCTATATATGAATTAACATTAAAGGCATATTGCTTCATATTGGAGTGGAAGTTCAAGCATGTGGGGCATACTTACAGATTGTTTTACTTTAGTTTACTTTATCAGCACATGGAATCTCCAGGTCTAAAACCTCCCTTTGACAATGTAGATTACCAATTTAAAATAATAAGTAGTATTTATGTGGTACTTTAAAGGTTAGCGAAGTGCTTTTTAAGTGCCATGCCACTTGATCCTCTGGAGGAAGTGCTATTATGATTCTTGTTTGATTGGAAGAGTAGCATTCCCATTTTACTGGAGGAAACCGGCAGAAAGAGCTTAAAAGGTTTGCACAACTGCCTTACCTGTAACTTGTTTTAGAGATGCCTATAGCATCATGCTATTGAATGACTTTGTATAGTCACACAGACTTTCTCTCTACATATCTGCCTATCGTCTGTGTGTCTGTGTGTCTATCTGCCTATTTCTATTAATCCATCCATTCATCCATCTATCCAACCATCTCTCTATTTCTCTTTCTCTCTCTGTTGATCTATATATCTATTCCTCCATCTATGTATGTATCTATCTTCCTTCTTCCTTCCTTCTTTCCTTTTTCTTCCTTCCTTCCTTCCTTCCTTCCTTCCTTCCTTCCTTCCTTCCTTCCTTCCTTCCTTCCTTCCTTCCTTCCTTCCTTCCTTCCTTCCTTCCTTCCTTCCTTCCTTCCTTCCTTCCTTCCTTCCTTCCTTCCTTCCTTCCTTCCTTCCTTCCTTCCTTCCTTCCTTTCTTTCTTTCTTCCTTCCTTCCTTCCTTCCTTCCTTCCTTCCTTCCTTCCTTCCTTGGTATTTCATAAATAGATGTGTGTATTTACATGTCAGATAGCTATAGATCTATAGATATGATTATAGATTGTGTGTTTATATGTGTGTTTTTATGTATTTATTTGTATGTCAGAAGCAGGATTAGAACTCAGCTATGTTCTGGACTGGTCTATATCCATTATACTATGCTTCCTTCTACCCTGATAAATTTCTCCCTCTTACCCCCATAACACAAGTATGAAGGAAGGAAATACTACTCATTGGCTCATGGATGACACTTCATAGTAGAAGCTTGTATTCTTTAGACATAGCTTTTGCGTTTTCTGACACCAGTCAGAAACATTACAGAAAAGACATAGCAGAGAAATAAAGGGTGAAATATTTTTGCTTTTTTGACAGTCTAATACTATTTTTTTTTCTGATTACATTTAAAGGCAAATTTTAACATTTGTCTAAACATTTTTTTGAGTTCTGAGATTTTCTATCTCTCTTCAAGACAATAAGCAATTGATATAGGTTATAGATGTGCAAGCATGTATAACACATGAAACTTCTTTAAAATTGAACAAGAATTGATTTTTTTTAAATTCAAGAAAGGAAAGCCTTGATTTAAGAAAACAAAATTTGTGGGAAATTTTGGTTTGGGGAACTCATAAAGTCCAAATGCAGTCAGGGAGCTCCTTGCCTCTCAACCCCACACCTACTCCCTCACAAGTAGGAAGAAATTCAGCTGTCTGATTCGGGTGTCTTGGCAGCCAGTGGGAAATAACTGAACCAACCAGATTTGTAAATGTTGTCTGTGGGTACATGTGAAAGGAGGGATTTTAGTCACTTTCCCTCTGCTCTAAACGCCCACAGAGCAAAGCTGGGCCCCAAAAGCATCAGTTGAGCATGACAAAAGGAAGAGAACCCAGGAGAGAATCTAGCACAGGGAAAAATATATATTTGTGACTAGAAATTAACAACTCTATTCTTTCTATGCTGCTTTCTCTTATAGAAATAATAATAATAATAATAATAATAATAATAATAATAATAATAATAATAATAAAAATTTTAAAAATCCATCACTTGTCCCCTACTTCCTGAAAACTTTCCTTTCTCTGAGTGAATGCCAGTCACATTGCCGGATAGTTTAAATAAATATTATACATAATTTATTTTCTCATTCCTGAGCCAGAGTTCCCATGGCTTGCCAAACTAGATGCAAGAGCTCCTAGCATCTTGTCAGTATTCTGCATTCAGTAGGATTGATTAACATTTTTACTTGGTGCTGACAAGAAATAAATGTGTATATAATTTTTTAGGACATCTGAAACAACCAGCAGGTTGCCATAGATTCTCTCCATCACTGAAAATTCTAAAACAAAACAAATACCATAAATTAAAAACTCTTCCAATCAAATCATCAGTATTTAAATTAAGGCAATATGTTGCTCAGAGATGATCAAAAATTTAATATCTTATTGTGAAGCTGGCTTATCAATATTTGGAAAAAAGTACATCCATTTTTTTTTTGTTTTGTCTTTTTTAAACCTTTGCTTTTACACTAGTCATTTCTCTTTAACATTATAGTACCCCTCTCAATGTCCATTTAAAAATCCTTTCACATAACAAAGAAAAACATTTCAGCAAAGCCAGTCAACAGAAAGATCTGCTGCTGTCTACTATATTTGGTCTCCACAGCTTCCACCACTCTACTGAACAGAGGCAAGTGTTGAAATTTCTTTATTGATTTTCCAAGATCATAGATACACACACACACACACACACACACACACACACACACACACGCACACACACACGTTTTGCCTTCAAAAAGCAAATTACTTCATTCCAAATGAGTATATTTTTTAAATCTGAGGGTATTTCAAGTGCCAAGAATCTGTCCTTAATAAAATATTCTGGTTCAGTAATAGTCCTTTGTGGTAAGATTTGAAAGAGAAAGTGGTGACACGGCTACTATTAAGAGGACAGGTCTCCAAATTTTCAGGTTGACTTTCTGTAAGCAAGCAAAACACAAGTCTGATTATATCACTCACCATCCTCCAATGTCTCCCTAAATACTTAGGAACAAATATGAACTTTTCTATTTGGCATTTAAAGCCTTTTACAACCTAATCCTAACCTTTCCTGCCTTATTATATGCGATCACTTTTCCTGAACTCTGACATTCAGCCAGATTGGTCTTCTTAACATTCCTCAGAAGATTTGCCATCTTTGTGCCTTTGAAATGGCAGACTGTGAGGCTGGCAGTGCATTCTCTTATCACTTCTGACTACATAATATGTTTATATCTTATCTTTCTCTTTATATCATTGTTGTTTTCGGGCATTTCAGTAGTGTCAATCTATTTATCTGGCTGTCTGTCATGTCTATTGATCCATCCATTCATCCATCTATCTTTCCAACCATTTCTCTATCTATCTATCTATCTATCTATCTATCTATCTATCTATCTATCTATCTATCTATCTATCTGTCTATCTGTTCTATTAATCCATCCATTCATCCATTTATCTATCCAACCATCTCTCTATCTGTCTATCAATCCATCCATCCAATCATCTCTTTCTCTATCTATGTCTGTTTATATCTGTCTATTGATCCATCTGACTGTCTCTTTATCATCTATCTATCTATCTATCCATCCATCCATCCATCTATCCATCTGTCTATCTATCTATGTATGTATGTATCTGTCTATCTATCTGTCTGTCCTCATGGCCCCATTTGAAATCTTTCTTGGCAAAGATATCAAAGTGATTTGCCATTTCCTTCTACATTCATTTTACAGATGAGGAACTGAAGCAAACAGGGTTAAATGGCTTGCCCAGATACACACAGTTTGGCAAGTGGCTGGGGACAGATTCGACTCCAGAGCTGGCACTCTACCTACTGTGCCACCTAGCTGCCCTTTTTTAAAAATCATATCTCATCTAAATATCTATATCATCTATCCATATATCATCAACATATTTCTGCCTCCATCTCATTTATATATCTATATCTAAATACATATCTCTATATTTTCTGTTTCTATATCATGTATATCTATCTACATTTCTATCTTCTCTAAATTTATGTATGGACATAATGTAACCTCCTTAAGGACAGGTCACTGTTTTACTCTTGTCTGAATGTTCCCAGGACCTACCATAGTGTCTAGGATATAGAGGGTATTTAATAAGTGCTGATTGATTGATTGACTGAAGCAGGAGAAGATGGCACAGTTCCATACAAAGCTAATGACAAACCCCATTTGATCTAACTGAACCATATATAATTCAATTAGGTAAGCGCATACAAAGCCCCACTACATGCCAGGCACTGTTCTAAGCAATGGCAATACATAAACAAACGTGAAATAGTCCTTGCCTTCATGGAGCTTATCTATATCATACTAAATTGCATTTTGGATGTCAATGTTGTCTTATCCTTAAACTGAAAATTAAATTAAGTGCTCTGTGTATCTGGTCTCAATTATAGTCTCTGGGGCTGCCAAGTTCGATTACAATATGGTTTTTTACTCACAGCCTATCTTATCCAGAGAAATGAAAAAGCAGCAGATGCAGAGTGAGTGACTTGGAATAGCTTCATCCTTTTCCGCCTGAAGAAACAATAGCTCCAAATCACAAGAATCTGATCTGATTTAAACGGATGTAATTTCAGTTGCAGAACATGGTCTCTTTCTCTTTTTTGTTTTCAAATTTAAATTTTAATGTAAGAAAAGATATTAAAACAGAAACATTCAGAAACCTTAGGGCACGTTTTAAGAAGCTTTAACAGTGTGAATATCATGCATATTTTATGCTGTCTGAAGAGCTGTGAGTCAGAGAGGATGTGAAAAACATCTGTGAGGAAAAAAAAAAAGGCTCCATGTCTAGAGATACATTTTGCAATATCTGATCCTTATCTCCTTTTCGGTGATTTATCAGAGGGTACTGAGGTTCTGTGGATTTTGCAATGTATAACCACCAAGGCAGTCTCGGGATCAAGGTACAATGGGAAAAGTGTGGATTCTGGCACTAGAACCTTTGCCCTCAAGTCCCAGTTTTGCTACTTCCTTATCTTTCTGATCTTGGACAAGTCACTCACTTAACTTACTGAAATCTTCGCTTCCCCATCTGTGAAATGAGGGGGACCAGACGATCTAAATCAGGGTCCTATTTATTATTTTGCTCTGTTATATACTCCCTGTTTTGTTAAAGCAATACAGACAAAATTAACAGTGGGGTTTAGAAATTTAGCAGATTGATCACTGATCGAGGTTTTTTTAAATAAAATTGTGGATTAAATTCTCATATGTGTACATCTTTAGGGCAGAGGAATACCACTGTGAGTGTACGAAAGCACTGAGAGAAATGGAAGGCAGCCAAATGCAGAAACATGTTGTCCAGAGAGATCACAATTGTAAAGAACATCCTCTCCTTATATAAGCTACCAGATGTTGTTGAACTGATTTGGGGTGGGGGGAGGGGAAGGAGAAACCAAGCTTATGAGTCATAGGGTGCAACCACAGTTGAAAAAAGTTTATTGGCGCTTTTAATTAAAGCATGTTGTGGTATGTGAAATAAACAATGTTATAAATGAGGAGCTGTGGATCTCTTCAAAATAAAAATGCAATTTTGCATATTTCAAACAATACTTCCAGCCATAAACCATGAGGAACTACAAAATGGATCTCTGTTGACTAGACATTTGGTTAGAGAATATACACCTTGTGTGGGGGGGGTCAAAGCTAAGAAAGTTATTTAATTAAACACAGTTTAAAATTTTAAAATTATTTTTTCAAAGAATCTACTACATTCCAGGAGCTGTTCTAGGAGCCAAGGGGGGGGCACAAAGATGAAAATGAAATGTTCTCTGCTTTCAAGGAGTTCACATTGTATCAGGGGAGGTGATGTGTGCACATCAAAATATTAAGTTCCTACTATGTGCCAGGAAGCGTGCTAGAAACTGGAGATCAAGAAACAGAGATTAAGCAGCTGTTAGAAACATTCTAGCTTTTCCATACCCGTATTTTCTGCAAACCAAAGGATGACCTTTCCTCTGGCCCCACCATGTGTAGTTATTTAGGGGTAGAAGTGATTAGTGTGTACAATTATAACCCAGCGAAGAGATGCTTGGGACTGGGCATATTGAGGCAAAGCCTAAAGGAATCGGATTACTGAATGACTGAATAATAAGTAGTTAGAAGGATTTCTCTATTCCCACCTTTAGTCAAGGCCAGATATCAAAGAACTAGATCTTATTTTCAGAAATGTTTTAGTTGTCGAAATATGTTTATATGTAGTAATCTACTATACTATTTACACAATATACATTCATAGTATTTGCCATATACTATGCATATACACACAATATATGTATGTTACATGTATATAATATTTAACTATACTATATATTTTATATATATTTCCCATATACCTTACACACATATATGTATATATATATATAATTTAAACATACTACATATTTTATATACAGTATTTGCCATATGCTATGCATATACATCACAATGATATGTATGTATATGAATATGATATTTGACTATACTATATATTTTTATATATATTTCCCATATACCATATACACATATATATATATATATAGTATTTAAACATACTATATATTTTATATATATTATTTGCCACATGCTGTGCATATATATACATGATGATATGTATGTATATGTATATAGTATTTAACTACACTCTATATTTTTACATATATTTCCCATATACCATACACACATATATGTGTGTATATATATATATATAATTTAAACATAATACATATTTTTATATAGAGTATTTGCCATATGTTATGCATATACATACACAATGATATGTATGTATATGAATATGATATTTAACTATACTATATATTTTTATATATATTTCCCATATACCATATATACATATATGTGTGTGTGTGTATATATAGTATTTAAACATACTATATATTTTTATATATATTATTTGCCACATGCTGTACATATACATACATGGCAATATGTATGCATATGTATATAGTATTTAACTATACTATGTATTTTTATATATTTCCCATATATCATATGCACATATATACATATATATTGTATTTAAACATATTATATATTTTATATAGTATTTGCCATATACTATACACATATACACTATGATAGTATAGTTAAATACTATACACAGATACATAATATGTATATACACATACATAATACATATGTGTGTATAGTATTTAACTATACTCTCTATTTTTATACATAATATTTGACATACACTATACATGCATTCATATGTACACACACACATATATATACATACCATAGTGTGCATTTATGAATGTATATAAACTATAATTATTTGAAGAAATACCACAACTTATTCCCTTAATACAATGTTGAATAAATACTCCCAAGAGCCAAAATTTTCCTATGCCAAACCTAAATCTATGAGATTATTGAATGAAGAGCTAGAAGGGACCTAAAAGAGAATCTCATCCCACTCTTTCATTTTACAGAAGAAGAAATTGAAATTTAAAAAGACTAAGTGACTTGTTCCTGAGGTCACCTATGGAGTAAATGGCAGTTTTAGATGCAGACTTCATGTTTCAACTGTACCTTACTGCACAAGGAATGGCATCCAAGAATAGGTCACGTGTTGGCTCTCCTGTTTGATCAATCCATCAACAAATATTTATAAAATACTTATTATGAAGTAAATAGGGATTATTAACTTGGAATCTGTGGATTTGTCTTCTAAAAGTACTTTGATAATTATATTTCAACATAATTGATTTCTTATGCAGTCTATGTATGTTATTCATGTATTTAAAAACATTATTATGAGATGGAGTCCATTGGATTTATTACACTACCAATGGGATTCACGATATAAAGACTGGTAAAGGATCCCTATGGTAGATACTTTCTTAAGTGCTGGGGATAAAAAGAGAAGCAAAAACAGTCACTGCTCTTAAAAAGCTTTTATTTGAATAGAAAAGACAATATGACATATGCAATATAATGTAACAATACACAAAATATAAATAACTATGTTTATATGTGTATGTCTATGTATTTATTTATGTATCTTATCATCTATGTATCCTATCATCTATTTATTTATTTACCTTTCATCTCTCTCTGTCTGTCTCTTTTTCTGCCTGTCTGCTGTCTCTCTTGTTACAAGACTATTCGGAGTAGAAAGGAACAGAATCTTAGGAGGAAAGTCAGAAGTAGCACTGGGGATTGGCAAATGCCTCCTTCCAAAGGTGTCATTTTAATGAATATTGAGGGAAGTTGAATATTATAAGTGAGAAGTGAGAGTGTTGCAAGTTTGAGAGATAAACAGGGCAAATGCATGGAGGAGGGATGTGGAGGGGCAGTAAGTAGGACAATAGGCCTGGACCACTACTGGTGAAGAACTTGAAATGTCAAAGGAGTTTATATTTGATCCTAGAAGTAATGGGTTACTTAAGTACGAGAGATGATTGATATGTTCAAATCTTACATTTTAGGAAAACCATTTTGGCAGGTGTGGGGGATGGACTGACATGGGGAAGAGTCTCAGGGTAGGGAGACTAATTAGAAGGCTACAGCTTAATGAGTGAGGAGGGGAGAAGAGAATTTGAAAATTAAAAATTATTTTAAAAAATGAATTATAAAATTGTTTTTATTTGTAATTGAGGAAAAATAAAATAAAAGCATTCTTTAAGAAAAAAAAAGGCTACTGCTACAGTCTAAATAAGAAGTGATGAACAATTGAACTAGAAGTATGAGTGAAGAGAAGAGGACATATATGAGAAATGTTGGAGAGGTAGAAATCACATGATTTTGCAATGAATTGATATTAATAGGTAAGTGAGAAGTTAAGAATGTTACTGAGGTTTTAAGCCTCAGAACTTGAGAGGGGGTGAAAGCTAATCATGTCTTTGATAATAATAGGGAAGTTAGGAACAGGGGTAGATTTAGAAAGAAAAAGATAATAGTTTTATTTTGAATATGTTGAGGGTTTTTTTTAACTTTAGTATTATTTTGTTTTTCCTCAATTGCATATCAAAAAGATTTTTGACAATCATTAAAAAATATTTTTTTGAGTTCCAAATTCTTTTCCTCCCATCTTCATTGAGAAGGCAAGGAATTGCTATAGGTTATACATGTGCAGTCATGCAAAACCTATTTTCATGTTCATGTTGTGAAAGAAAACAGACAAAAAAGCCCCAAGAAAAATAAAGGAAAGGAAAAAATATGCTTCAATCTGCATTCAGATTCAGTCAGTTCTCTCTCTGGAAGTAGATGTCACTCTTCATCATGAGCCCTTAGAATTGTCTTACATCACTGTGTTACTGGGAATAGCTAAGTCCTTCACAGTTGATCTCTGTACAATATTGCTGTTTACTGCGTACCATGATCTAGCTAAATACGCTGAGTTTGAGATATCTCTGAGGCATCCAATTTGCATGTCTACAGCTAGATTGTGCAGTTAATAGAGCACTAGAATCAGGAAGACTTGAATTCATATCTAAAATCCAGCCCATAGCTCTGTAATACTGGTCAAGTTAATTAGCCTCTGTCTGCCTTGATTATTTCATCCATAAAGTGGGGATAATAATGAAACCTAATTCCAGGGTTGTTGTAAAGATAAGATAAGATGTAGTAAAATACCTTTCAAACCTTAAAGTGCTATGCAAATGCTGGGTATTATTATCATTATATAATACCATCATCACAAAATTGTTATATAACACAAAATAATTAATGATAACATATTAAATTCCAGTAGACAGTTGATAGAATTTAGGGGAGGGATTAGCAACTTTGAGGAAATCGTTTGATTTTTCAAAGCATTAATGTTCTAATCTGTAAAAATAAGAGTTGGAACTAGTAATAGTAAAGTCTCTTCAAACTTTAAATCTTTGATGCTAGGACTAAACAATGGATTAAAGTTGCATCATGGGATTAACTACTTACACTTTTTTGTATTTCTAAAGGCAGAGATCACTTATCATCTGGGGAACAATCCTTCATATGCCTTACCAACTTTTTTTCATTTGTAACTCATTTTTTTCCTCCCCAATGGAGAAAAGTACTTTGTAAACTTTGAAATATTACATAAATAGGAGGTTTTGTTACTTCATAAACAACCTGCTATTGAGCAAGACCAACATGATTTTTTGTTGTCCTTGTATAGAGTATGGTTAATTTCCATCATTTACTCTTTCTCTCTGAGTTAACCTGGATGTTCCATAAAACAACTTCATTAAATTGATTGCTCAAATTTTCAAAAATCAAGGTCATGTTTCTTTGAGATGTTTCCATAATTTTTAAAAAGGCCACTGTGATTTTTGGTGTCATCCTTTAAGATGTTAACCTTTCTTCCCTTATTCCCAAGTGATACCCATTCATTTATCTTATTCATAACATATATCCTCTTGATAACTTTTATTTTTACATTTTCCAATGTATCCTTCCTTTTCCTCTTTCTAGAGATCTATCTTTCATTACAAAAAATAAAAAAGGGGGAAAAAGTCCAGTAAAACCAACCAACACATTGAAAGTTCTGATATTATCTAAAGCATTTCATATATAATCTGCCATTTCTGCAAAAAAAAAAAAGGGAGAGGGGAAGAACACCTTCTCATAGCTTTTTTTGGGGGGACAACATGATCATAATTTAATAGAAAGCAATTTAGATGCTTTTCTTTTGATCTTTTCACTTATGTGGTGAGAGTAATTAGGCTTTTTGTTATCTCTTCCTCCTCCTTCCTCTTCCTGGCTCTGTGATATTTCCTTGATTCTACTTACTTAATTTTGCATCAGTTCATGTTTTTATATATTAATTTATAATTTCATCACAATGACATTGTACCATGAAGAATTTATCGATGTGAAATGATGACTGTTTCAAGAGCTTTGTTATTACAAAAAAACATGTTGCTTTCTCTTTGTGTGTATGTATATATTTATATACCACCCACACACAAACATATATATAAAATGTGTATATGTATGTATATAGGTATCTAGCTATGCAATTTTTGGATCAAAGGGTAAAGACATTTTAATCGCCTTCTTAGCATAATTCTAAATTACTTTCCAATCATTCATAAAACTTTAACTAATGGAGAGTCCAGAATAGAAAATCTCAAAATGCCATTTGTCACATTCCTACGTCTTCTCATGTTGCTGTACACATACCAGCGTCACTAGTGTAGTCATCAGGATTGATACAAGGGAGGTATTGTTTGAATGGAGATCTAAGGGAGAGTAAAACCAAAGTCCATGATAAATCTGGAACCTCGAATTCTCTGGATTGCCAAAATCTAAGGCGTTGAGTTCAATAAGAAGCCCTGTGAGGAAGTGGAAATTTAAGCCAAAGGGGTACACATGGGATCAAGAAATCAAGCTAGAGAGAGCTGATTGATTCAATCTGTCTCCCCAAAGCTTTGGTCTTTTAGAGTAGGTGACTAGAGCCCTAGCCCTGCCCTATGCTGATTCATGGGTTAATGTAGGCAAAGGACAAAGGTAATATATTTCCTTATGACTCAATTATACTGATAAGTCAGAGGTTCAATCATACCTATTTTCTAGGACCATTATTTTTGATATAGATATATTACATTTCCCTCTTTTTTCAGTCTTTTGGTCTTATTTCAATATTTTTTTGTTATTTCATGAAGTCATTACTCTTTGTTAGGACCATTCTAATCTTCAGAGAATCTACTTCTGGAGTAAGTTTTACGATTTGTCATAACCTATTTATTCTCTTGTTTTCTTTCTTTCCTAGCATCTAACTCTACATTTTATGTCTCTTCCTTAAATTATTCTAGCTTCTTTTACAGTCCTGCTGCATCATCTTTTTCTATGATGCTTTAATTGGGCTCCTCATAGTGTTACTTCCTTCTCAGTTTACCTTTTAAGCTTCTCTCTGTCCATAGTGCTTCTTCCTTGTGTTTGGGTGCTTTCTTCTGCTTACATACATCTCCACCTGCCATTTGTGGATTGGGACTTTGTGCTTAGAGTCAATTCTGTTTCCTCCTGTATTGCTAGCTGCAATGGGGTGGCCCTGCTTTATCTTGGAAGAGATGGCTAAGTTTAGGTCCACCTTCCATAGGAATTTCTTGGTTTTAGATCAATCTCTTGATGATTCAACTTAGGTTTTGACCTTAGCCCCTTTCTATCACTTTTTTTCTTGAACAGAAGTTGATTCCATTCCTTACTGTGACTCTAATGGACTGCACCATATATTATCAATTGTGTGAAACTCCTGGAAGATCTCAGGTGCTTCCTTTCACCATGTGTTTTTTTTTTTTTTTCTGGCTGTGGGAAAAATATAGGCTGCTACAACTGTTTTTTTCTGTGGTGTGAATGAAAGCTTTCTGGGTAATAGGTTAGGCATTGGGTGCTTTTCTGACCAAGCTACCAAAGCTTGATTGCCTAGACTCTGGTCTAGTCTGATTTTTTGTTATGATTCTAGGTTGCTGTGTCTTCCATCTTACTCAAGCTTGTGTATACTTAGAGCCTTTGTATATACCGAGATATCTTTTCATGTTGTCCTTGACTTGATGGAGAAGTTTATGGGGTTTTCTCTTAGGTTTTCTTTATCATTGTTTCTCCTGGTGAATTTTGAGTTTTCCTGGAGTTTTGTGGGGAAATCTACCTTCTCCTAGGTTCTACTATGCTATAATATTAGCTGGAAATCAGGATGATCAGTTTATTTAGGTGAATGAAATTACTGATTATTGTAGAGACTTAGTGATACTAAGTGCTTCAGTGAATATAGGCAGTTAGGTGGCACATTGGGAGTCATGAAGACCTGACTTCAAATCATGTTTCCTGTCCTTCCTAACTTTGTGAGTTTGGGCAAGTCATAATTTCTGTCTGCCTCAGTTTTTTCCTCTGTAAAATAGGAATAAAAATTAGCATCACCTTCATAGATTGATTGTGAGATTCAGATGAGATAACCTACGCGAAGTACTTCACAACTTTAAAATGCTATGTAAATGCTAGTTATCATAATGATCATTTCTCAAAGGTGGATAGAATTTTGATGAGTAGAGATTCAGAGATATATAAAGAGATCATTCCAAGGTTGCGTGCTTGTATGTGTAGAAGATTCAGTAAGAACAAGGACATGGAGATAGAAAAGTATGCCTAGATTATGCAAAATAGTGGACTTGATAGATTTAGAGACAGGTTGAAGCTATATGGCAAGCTGAAAGCATGTCTCTGGAGGAGCACTATAGGGCTCTGTCCTTGGTCCTGTTGCCAAAAAAATTTTCTTAATGACTTGGAAGGAGAATTACTTGTCAAATTTGCAGATAACCCAAAAACTGGGAAAGGGAGCTGTGTTAACAAGGGATAACAGAATCAGATAAAAAAAATTAGTTAGAAAAACGGATCAAATTTCTTCAGCTGAAATGCAATGTTTGATGACTTGGATTTATAATATAGGATGGATTTACAATATAAGATAGGATGACGTGGATTTATAATATAATATAGGATAATAATATATAATAATATAGGCAGCTGTTCATATGAAAAGGATCTACAGGCAAGATTATTTAAGCTGCATTCATAGAAAGAGAAAAATAGAAGTTATATTTCTTCTTTGCTCATGTCAGATTATATCTAGAGTATTGTGCTCAGTTCTTCATGTTTTAGGAAAGATTGTTAAACTGGATTACCATTGTAGTAAATTAAACAGCATGATGAGAGAACTCTAAGCCATACCACACTTGCATTAAGTGAATGAACTGGTCATTCTTAGCTTGGAAAAGAGAACAATTTCTGGGAACATGGTAGCTGTCTTCACATATCTGAAAGAAGGGTTAGCATTATTCTGCTTGGCCCCGGAGGACAGAACTAGAAATGGGGGAAGTTAGAAAGGCAGATATTTCCTTGATGTAACTGTCCAATAGTGAAATGTCTTGCCCCAGGAGACAGTGAGTGCCCTATCACCAGAGTTCTCCAAGAGCAGGCTGGATGAATACTTCTCAGAGAGTCAGTTATAAGCAGACTAGGTAAATGATCAATCAAGTAACACCTAAGATTCTTTTTCAAAAGTCTAGGATTTTACTCTTTTCCTTAAACAAATGAAAAAGAGTCCCATTCTTATTAGCTCCTTAGCTTTGGACAACCCAATTTAACACTTCAGTTTTTCCATCCAAAAAAAAGGCCTCTATCTGCATCTTCTACTAGAATTCATCTTGGTAAAATATTCTAAATACACACGTTTGCTTAACTACTTAAACATAATAGTATATACGTAATTAAATAGGTATGTGCATACTTTGTGTAGTATCACTTCATAATCAGATCATTAATGAGATGTGCAGAAACTTATAAAATGGTGATTATATACCAACCACATACTACTTTTATGACCCCAGGGTTCAAAAATACTTCCCGAGATTCAGGTAATTAAGGTGAAAAACAAATCCAATTTTTGCCAGCATTACCCAGATAACTGAAGGAAGAGTGTGATTTAGAGTTTGAAATTCAGGGACTGGCTACTTAATTGGGCTATTTTTAGAAAGAACATTTCATAGGAAGAAATATTTAGACTTTCTAATGGGCGGAGGACAACTCTGTCACTCCGGAAATATCCAGACTATCTCACAGGTAAACCTGGTTGATTTCTGGCAGAGTCCAATCTCTAAAGGCCATGTTTTCAGTGTCTTAGAAACCATATCCTATAAAAGTAATTCTTGCTTTGTAGACAGACTATATTATATCAGTCAGGTTTTGATGACTTGTAATTCTGTGTCAGAGGACAACATGTGGTCCATCCTATCATATCATTTGAATGAGTTTAAATAAATCTCCTAGAAGCATTTTACACGTAATAGACCCAATCTTCTCAGTTTATAGATGGGCAAACTGGGGGTGATAGACATGAAGTTACTCATCTAGTGTCACATAAACCAGAAGTAGCAGAGCCAGAATTCTATTACCAGTCATGTAACTCCAAATCTAATGTGCTTTTCCACCAGTGAAAGAATCATTTCAGTTTTAGCCAATCTGTCATGACCCTATCTAGGATTTTCTTGGCAGAGATGCTGCAGTGGTTTGCCGTTTCCTTCTCTAATTCAGTTTACAGATGACAACATGGAAGCAAACAAGGTAAAGTGACTTGCCTAGAGTCACATAGTAAGTGCTTGAGATCACATTTGAGTTCAGGTCCTTATGACTACAAGGCTGTTCCTCTACCTACTGTACTCCCATGCTGCTCAATGGAAGAATATGCTATATCATAATAATGTTCATTGAATTTTGATACTCTCCAAATGTTGGGCATTTCCATTGATATTGAAATGCTTATCATCAACATTAATTTTTGCCAGTGTGAATGAAAAAGTGTACTGTGAATCAAGGTACTTAACCTTTTCTGGTTTACTTATTTATTTATTCATCTATTTAATTACTCTATCTATCATCTATCTATCTATCTATCTATCTATCTATCTATCTATCTATCTATCTATCTATCTTTCCATCTATCTATCTATCTCTCCATCTATCTATCTATCTCTCCATCTATCTATCTATCATCTATCTATCTATCTATCTATCTATCTATCTATCTATCTATCTATGTATCTATGTATCTATGTATCTATGTATCTATGTATCTATCAGAGCTGGCCTTACAGCCAGAAAAACCTGGAGTCATGCTCTGCTTCTGATCCATATTGGCCATGTGACTCAAAAATGTCACTAAACTTTCAGTGTTTTAGACAAATGGAGTTAAACTCAAATAGAAATGGACAGTAATCCCCAGGGGCAACGTATTGTGACTTAGAAAACTGCATTAATATTTTTTTGTGTTTTATTGCAGGCAGCTAGGCGGCACTATAGTGCATAGAGCACTGAGACTGGAGTCAGGGAGACTCATCTTCCCGAGTTCAAATCCAGCCTCAGACACTGAACAAGTCACTTCACCCTGTCTGCCTCAGTTTCCTCATCTGTCAAATGAGCTGGAGAAGGAAATGGCAAATCTCTCCAGTATCTTTGCCAAGAAGACCCCTATGGGATCACAAAAAGTTGGACGCAGCATGTGTTAAATCCTGAGTGGGGAAATAAAATCCACGAAGCCAGTCCCTGCCCTAAAGAGCTTGAAAAGAGTTAAAAAAGGGGCAGCTAGGTGGTGCAGTGGATAGAGCACCAGCCCTGAATTCAGGAAGAGAGTTAAAAAGCGGTGAATCTACCTCTGGGGAGGCTGGATATCGCCTGGGGCTCTGTGACTATGGCACCACCTAGCAGCCCTGATTACACAGCACTTGTCACAAACAGCCCTGGAACTCGGGTCTTTCTCATTTTAGGGCTGGTCCACTATCTGCCAGGGAAGGGAAATAAGCATTTATACAGTATTTACTAAGTGCCAGGATTGATCCTTACAAAAATCCTTCAGGGAAGGTGTTATTATTGTTCCCATTTTGCAGATAAGGAAACTGAGTCAGGTCAGGTGACCTGTCTAGAGTCACACAGTAAGTATCTGAATCTGGATTAAAATTCAGGTCTTCCCAGGCTTAGCCCTCTATCTTCTGCTTCCCAGAATTTTGTCAGACTATTGATGGAGATTTTAAGGAATGGTTGAATTTGTATAATTACATATGTATTTATCCACATATGCATGTATGTAACATATATATTATATATGTGTAATAAAAATATAAATGTATAAATAAAATCCTTTACTTTTTGCCCATGTTTATAACTACAAGCCAAAATACTCAACCTATTAATTTTGTCAAACTGACTAAAACTTTAAAATTCTAATTAAACTCCAGACCCCTTGATTTTATTAATATTGAATAATTTAAAAGTACTTTATAAAAATAAAGTCTTTGTAATGCATACTGTATGGATGTGTCCATGAATAAAAGCAATAGTGAAAAAGGGAAATGTGCTTCTATGTCCTCTCGTGGCAGCTGATGAAGAGGCATCATTACAGATAATTACACTTATTCTATTTATTTTGACACAGCTGTCTCATTTTACACCTACTACTGATATTCCATTAAATTGGCCAAATGAGCTCGGTCACCATCAATCCACAACTGAGACACAAATACTTCTGGAGAGCAGGATGGGGAGGAATTCCCATTGCAGATTTCTCCCCCTGGGATCCTTGGGTGTGGTTTGTTTTCTTCTGTGACTGGAACAAGGATACACAGAAAAAAAAAAAAAATCTTCTTTACAACCTAAATTCCATGTTCTTATAAACAAACTTAAGCAGCAGGGAGGGCCAGGAAGGAGGAGAATGTATTCTGCAGTAAAGCTTAGGTTATTGCATATATTGGAACTTGTCCAGGTTGAAAAATAAAATAAAATAAAAATAAAGCCATAGAGTGGATATATGCTGAAATATACTTAAGTCACTAGCTCAAACATATATTTTTTTAAAAGACTGGAAATGTGTATATACACATATAAAATATTTATATATTATATAAAATATATTATTATGTGTATTATTATATTTATATGAAAAAATAAATGTGATATGAATATAAAATAAATATATAAAATATAAAGTCTAGAATATATTTCTGTTTAATATAAAATGTATGTGTATATATAAGGATGTATCTATTAAATATGAAAACAATAACATAGAAATGGGAAAAATCATAAACAGTTAAGAAATTTAACAAGTTTTCTTATTCTTTATTAGTTTAAAAGAAGCTGGAGCTTAACAATAATATGCCCCATAGGGTTCTGAACAAAGCAAAGGCTACTCAGTTATTTGTGCTGAGACAGCTTCTTTCAGGAAGTGAAGGAGAGCAGGGTGAGACCTATTGGCACTCCAAAGCTTATTTTCCATTAAATTCCCTTGTAAATTAGGAAAAGATCTTGTAAAAATGGCAGAAGTTATGAAGTCAGCTCGCCTCTGTGATCCCTTGCTTGTTGTACCGTTTGCACAAGAGAATTTCTTTTATTTTATGACAGTGTGTGTGTGTGTGTGGGGGGGAGGGACCAGGGAAACACCCTCAGACATAAAAGAGAGGAAAATTGAAAGTAGCATTGGAATAATTTCAACATAAGCACAGACTTCTACTAGATTAGCTCCAAGCATGGAAATATACATGTGAAAGGAGCTGTCCTCCTTACTCTAGATCCAGTCATTTGCTCAGGGACCACTCAAATCAAGGGACCTAGCTTAAAAATGAAAGCCTTCCCTGCATTGTGTTTTTTTCTAATTAAAATTCAGTGTATTAAACACAGTTGAGCACGTCTGTGCATACTCAACATGTCACAGTCACGTCCTGGAAGCTCAAATCAAGAGTACCATGTAAAGGCTCATTTCATAGTGTCATTAAGATTCAGCATACCCTGAGGTTCTGAAAGGTTTTGACAAAGCGAATGATAATGGGCTGTCAGAAATGTGCAAACACATAAATATATATTAAACTGCCTTCCCCCCTCCCTTCCTTTTGGGCACAGGAGCATGTGTGCATCCCAGTTGTGTGGGCTCAGATCTCAGACAAAACGATTCATCTCTCAGTTTGTGACCAAAAGGAAGAAAAAAAGTCAAGTAATTATTAGGCAAAAAATAACATAGACCAAAAATAAACAATTGAGGAATGAGAAGGGGGATGGGGAATTTCAGGGAAAAGGAGTGAGTGCAAAGGACTCTCCAGACCAAAAAAGGTGTAGCATGGGAGTATGAAGGTAGACAGAAGTCATGAGTCACCAGGTGGAGTGTTTGATTTGGAACAAATCAAGAAAAAGGCAAGCTGTGTATTTCATGATGAAGATGTCAGGAGCCCTGAAAAGAATGCTTTCAGATGAAACCACTTTTTAATGTCCTAATCCATGAAGATGCTTGCAGAGCTGACTTTCACAAACATACAAACTGGCTTCTTGATTGTAGTCAAAGGCAAAGATAATTAGGGAACTGAGGAAATTCACAAATTTTCAGGTAGGGAGAACGTACTTCTTTAGACTCGGTATTTCCCTTTGCCTTGTTCACTGATCACGCATATATGCTGAAATATTTTAAGATAAATTAGGCACACAGTCAATAGAGAAGCACAGTTAAACTTTTTTCATAAATAACAGAGGCGGCAAACATAATCAATATTCATCATTTTTAAAAAATATGTGCAAAATCTGCACATATGAACCACTCAATTGCCAAGTGATTAATGTTTTCTGCTCTTCCAGCTTTGATTTCTGGTTGATCCTGATCTCTGACAACAGAATACTGAAAGGTCCTGATGGAGATGGAATGTATCACTCTGTGACATTTATGACATCTACTCTTCCTGAAATCCCACCTGACAGGAAATCATGATGTTGAGCGTAGCGTGGACTCTTGTCCAGCCCTTCTCATGTGGAGAGCATGTGCCTCAAGGGCAGGAGGGAAATACCATGTTATGGCCATCATTGACAGGAGCTGAAGAAACTTGGTTGTTAGGACAAACCAGGGGGCAGTGGGATATGACTAGAAGGAAAGAGAGAAAATACACCAATCCCTAGTTTACCTCAGGGTGACTATTTGCCCAGCTGTCAAATAAAGATAATAATGATTTCTGTATACCTACATTTCTAGTATTTTTTCTAGGTTTATGATTTTTATTAATATGATGAATATAACATTATCTTTAAATAACATTGATTAATAATATAAAAATAATATTATTACATAATATATTACATGGAATAACAATATAATAATAATATATTAAGATATAATTAATATAGGGAATATCAAGTAAGAGAAATCCCTCTACCAATGTAAACCAACATCCTCTCTAAAGCATATAGATTTAGTTATCTAGGCCACTGAAAGCATGTGACTTGTTTGCCAAATCACTCAGCCAATATGTAGGTCTTCCAGACACTGATCAGTTTTCCATTCATGATGCCATATTGCTTTTCATTAATTCAACAAAATATCTGACAAGTTTTTAAAGCTTTTTAGGGAAAAAAAAAGTCAGTCAATTAATATTTATTACTTAGTTTATGTCAGATACATTGTTAGGCAAGGGGGAATATGATGACAAAATATATTTGTTGAATTTTAAATCATTTTTAAAAATATGGACCTGTGATTTCATTGGTTAATTTCCAGTGTGGAAATTATGTTTACTGATACATTTTAATAATTCCCCTGCAATTTTATAGTCTTGGAGACAGTATGGTGACATGGAAAATGTGGTGAATTCAGATTTGAAAAAACTTGGGTTCAAAATCCTGCCTCTAATAATTACTACTGGAATGTTCACAGGCAAGTCATTTAACTTTTAAACCTTAGTTTCTTCAACTACAAAATAGTGAAAATAATAGCATCTGCTTCCCAAAAAATGTTGCAATGGCCAAATGCAATTATGTATGTACTTTGAAAATCTAAGGCACTATATAGTAGAACAAATATCATCATCATCATCGAATTTATTATTATTGTTAAAATTTCATTTTTGTTTTTTCTATCTCTGTCTAGTACAGTGCATGACAAATAGCAGATATTTAACAAAAATATTTGTTGAATTATTATTGTTGTTGTTGTTTTCTGGGGACTTATCCATATGATTTACCCATAGTTAAAAGTTAATATATGGCAAAATAGCACTTGAACACAAATTTCCCTGGCTCTAAGGTTGACCACTAGTACCTCTCATATTTGTAATACTTTTCAAGACATTTCTGATAAATGGAACTGAATCTAAACATTTTCAGTAGGTTAGGAAACAAACTATGAGCAATAAAAGACTTACATTGAGATCTCTGAAGTATTCATTGTAGTCTAAGGCATAGCCCACCACAAATAAATCTGGAATCTCAAATCCAGCATCTTAGTAGGGGGAAAAAAAATTAGATAAGCACAAATCTATGAACTAAGGGACTTTGTGAATTCATTCTGTGTCCATTTATTCATTTGGCCAGAAGCAAGCTAGTGAAGTGATAAGGAATACACAAGCCTGGATGCGGTTCAATAGGAACTTGGGTGACATGGTATATTTTGCAAGCAAAATCATATTGAAAAATTTCTCTGAACAGATTCGAGAAAGAGCCAAACACCTTTGTGAATACAAGCTGAATGTGAATTTTCTTATGTAATGTGAAAAAAAGCAAGCATGATCAAATTAAATAATCTCAGAGCGAAACTCTGATGAGCTCTACAAATGGCAGCCATTATTCTTGGAATACTGCATGCATCAAGAAAAGGCTGGAATGCAGGAACTGTGAGATAATCCTGCCATTGTACTTGGACAGATTCAGGGGAGAGCCACCCAGGTGGGGGAAAGAGCTGCAAAACAACTCTGATGGAGCAAGGTCAAAGGAAATGGGAGGATTCAGCCTGAAGAAGAGAGTTCTGAGCATGGGGTTTGTAAGGGTCTGCAAGTAGGCAAGAGGTTAATAGTCAGGACAATAATTAGTGCATTATCTCTCCAAAGGGCAGATGGAGAGGAAACTAGCTTCAACTGCAGCAGGAGAGATTTTAGGTAAAGAATAGGAAGAATTTCCTGACTAGGAAGGCTATTTGACACCCGATTGGGTCACTCCAGTCTAGGTTGCAGAATCTCCTTCTGAGAAGGTCAAATGTCCGTAGTCTTGCCTGAAAATGAATTCCCATGGCCTCCGTCATTCCTACTGACCCTAATAAGCATGCAACTCTGCAATGCAACCTAGGAGAAGGAATACATAAGGATAAACGTGAGCCATCTTACAGGTCTGAGCACATCTGACCACTGCTGGAACCAGTGGTGACTCTCAGTTGGCTGCTTAATGGGATTACAGCGGATAGGGTGGTGGTCTGGGAGTCAGAAAGACCTAAATTCAAATTACAGCTCAGACATATTAGAGTGTGTGACCTTGGGCAAGTAACTTGTTTTTAGTTTCCTCATGTATGAAATAATGATAAAAATAGGGCCTCAAGTGCAATATAAATACTATCAAATGACCTACCAAAAAAAGGCCCAATCCTCAGGCCAGCTTTGAAGGCCATCCACCTTAAGGTGACGATCTAGTAATCCGGCAATCACAACTTTTCATTGTGCCATTTTTCCATGTTGCATCCCAAACTGTAGCCAAACAAGGCTCTCTATCATTCCACAACATTCTGTCTCCTCCCATGTTCATGCCATAGGTCAAACTGCACCAGCCACATTGAATGCCCTAATCCCTCATCTCGGCCTGCTGAAACCTTACTTATCCTTCAAGGCTCAGCTCAAAAGTCACCTCTTTCAGGAAGCTTCCACTGATCCACTATCTCCCTCACCTCGATTTCAGATCTCTCATATTCACTTATTTGCACTTTTATTCATCACAATTTATTTCACACTATTTTATTTATGTTTATAAACATATAAATGTTATATTTATATTATAGATAACATTTATATATTTATAAACATAAATAAATTTAGTATATTGTATATTTATTATATTTAAATATAATAAATATATATATATATATTATACTAAGTTTATACTAAAAGCACAAGTGTACATACCTTATGTCTCCTATTGGTCAGTAAAGTACAGGTCTTATTGATCTTTGTCTCAATCAATCAACCAACAAGCATTTATTAATATCACCTGAATGCTAAGCACTGTGATGGATAGTTGGAATCAGGCTCAGCAATCTGTGCAGTGTGCTCTTAATCAATGTTTACTGAATTAGAATGCTATGTGATCGTACTTTTCAGAAACCCTTGTTATTTTTAATAGCATGTAAAGAAGAAAATGTTTTCGTCTTGGAAAAAATTGCTTTTGGTCTAAAGGTCTAAAGTGACTTGATGTCACTGGCAAGTTCCCCATCCATACCGTACTTCCCTTGCTCTGATGTTTATTCAGCTTGCTGACCAAAACCTCAGCCAAATTATTTCAGGGACTTCTCAGCAAGCATAACTTGTGAAAATCAAGTCATGGCCATTTTGCATTATATAACATTCCAGATACCATACAACCGAGGGGAAAAAAGGTCACTTTTACAGATAATACAATAAATCATTGGACTGTAGGTTTATTTTCTCAGGCTTCTGCTCTGTCTGTAATTTGTGGAAGAATTAAAGTTGTATCTCTTGGATAGCATGTTCTGAGAGCTAAGGCTTGTGAGGATGCTTTCTGGTTTGCTTTTTCCCTCTTCCTGATTTTATGTAATTTAAAAAAAAAAGTTGGCCAAATGCTCAATCTGAAGGAGTTCTCTTCCCAAATTTTGTCAAAATACAATCAAATAATACTTTACCAATAGTAATTTTGAATTGTGATAGTTTCTGAATTTGAAAAAACCTTCCCACATGTACACTTTTCCCCTTACGGGTGATCAATGGAGACATGTGGATGGGGCTCTAGTCTGTATTGTTCCAACAGGCAGCATCCCACCATCCCACCTGAATGAAGCTCTTGGAAGGAATGTGCTGTGGTAATCATATGAGTTATTATCACATGACCTTCTTGGAACAAAGTCACGATATAAAACCAAGAATAATGATAAATAACCAAGTTCAACAATATCCACAAAGACAGAAGTACACAAATTGGGATCTGCTGCTTAAAGGATTCCCCATCCTCAGGTTGTGAGCACATCCTCCTGCTAGGCAGTTGGAGCCATCACTGGGATTCCGTAGTTCTACCAGTCCTACATTGCCTTCTGGGGGAACATGAACAGAGAATATCATCAACTGTAGTCAAAAGATTCTCCAGAAGAGTACTTACAGTCAGGTCGAAAGCCGTCACTTCTCAGGGTTCTTTTCACCAGCAAACTACCATTAAAAAGAAGTAACATGTTAGGAATGGCTGAAATCACATCTCTTTGGAGGGCCAGTACTTTTTGAAATTTTTTAAGATGCATTTGCTGCTATTTCATAGCTGAGAACTTACAAAATTACCATGGTTTTCTTGGAGTCACTGAATCCTGTTTTCATTCTTTTTAGTGCTTGCAACATGACAACAGTCTCTCTGGTAAAGGAAGGGGGTAGGGTATCATCTTTAGGGCTCATCTAAGCTACTTCTATAAAAAGGGCTAAAGAGTGAGGGGTGGGTCAAGGAGGGCTCCAGAAGGCACAGAATAAAGCTTTCCCTTCCCTCACCTCATCCTTAGCCTAGGAGCCAAGAGGATTAGGCTTTATTATTATTATTATTTTAACATTACGGCCAATCACAAGTCTTCCTGAAATAAGGATCATGGGTAAAGCATCCATATTTTGCAAAAGGACCGTGGTTTACTTTTTTTAAATGAAAAAGAATAAAATTTGACTGAATTTCAACTTACCTCACTACCTTAATCATATTGGGCTTGTATTTTTCTATTTTGCCAAGCAGAGATTTCATGGTCCTCCCAGTTCCAACAATATCCTTTGTAAAAAAGACATAGATATATTCAACATCAATCTTCCCCAATAACAATGTCCATGATTAAGACTATTATCCAGCGAGGGAGAGGGTGGGGATGGCTGGATGGCGTATTTCTAGGCTTTCACTTCTCCAGGGGAGCTGAGAGTTGATGAAGCTACTCTTTGAAGCCTTTGGCTGTTTGCTGGAAGGGCTAAATTCAATCTTTGGATATGCATGTGTGGTTTCTCTCTGATTAGAACTGGAGCTGTGAGTTCACTTTCAAGGGCTAAATTTGGCCTGGAGGTTATAGGACACAATACAAGGCACATGAATTTTCATGGACATAGTCTTTACATCTGAATACCCTTAAAATATAAATACCTCCCCCCTTCTTAGTCCCGTTTAGGGAGGGAGTCTGTGACTAAAGAAGTGAAAGATCTGGAAAGCAGCTGGTGACAAGGAGTGAACTGAGGGGTGGGGGTGGAGGGGACACAACTGCACTAGACAAGGCTTCATCACTGATGACTGAGGCACAATTACAGCAAAAGAGGCCACAGAAATTTCAAAGAATCAAAACAAAAACCTAAGCTTTTGAACTCTCAGTTGCTGATTGGTGAAACAAAAGATTTATATCCCAGCAACATAGTTGAGCAAATTTCTTGAATGGAAGGATACTTCCTAAATTTTGCTGAAAAACAGATTAATATACATGTGACAGATCAATACTTTAGAATATTCTGTCAACAAAATTTGTTTGAGAACTATATTTGATTAATTGAAAATTTCTGCCTATGTTTATTCTAGACAAAGGTTCTTAATTGAAATTTGATGTCATGGACTATTTTTGATAGTCAATCTGGTAAAGCCTATGCATCTTTTTACAGAATAATATTTTAAAATGCATAAAGTAAAATATATAGGATAGAATCTTCTTATAAAAACAAAAATGGCAAACAAATAAATAACCCCCAAACAAGTTTGCAAATCAGATTAATGATCCTGCTCTTCCTTTCTGGGTAAGTGTGCAAACTTCCATCACTTGCCTAATGGACAAATGGCTCTTCTGGAACTGTTGAAACTGAGTCTTAAAGGACTGAGGATGTGATGGAGAGGCCACAAGTATAGACATAGGGACTGTTGCTATTGTTTGTCCGACTCTGACATCAGGAAGGTGATGTTTTAACTTGAAACTTGGATTTAAGTAGGGCAGGGCTGTGTAGTACCACTAGCCTCCCCCCTCTCCTCCAGAGCCATCTGGACCCAGTGGCAAGATATAGATCAGGACGACTGTAGATAGCCTCCTGCCTGTCACTAAGTCTCTGAGATTACACAGACATGTCTTCAGCTGTAAAATAGAGATGAACTCACCTACCTCACTTGGGGCAGTTAGATGGCACAGTGGATAGAGCCCAAGGTCTGAAGTCAGGATGACTCATCTTCCTAAATTCAAATCTGACCTCAGACACTAGCTGTGTGATTCTGGGCCAATAACTTCACCCTGTTTGCCTCAGTTTCCTCATCTGTAAAATGAACTGGAAAAGGAAATGGCCAACCACTCCAGTATCCTTGCCAAGCAAATCTCAAATGGGATCACAAGAAGTTTGAAAATGACTGAACAACTTACATAGCACTGTAAAGATCAAATAAATCTATGGAAGCCAAAACCCTTAGAAAAAAAAAAAAGATAAAGTGGCCCATTTGCTATTGGTGTGACCTTAAGTATATCACTTAACTTCTTTAGCTCTCAGTTTTCTCATTTGTAAAATTAGGAACTTGGAAGAAATGATCTCTAAAGTACTCTCCAGTTCTAAATCCCATGACTTGAAAGCAAAACATCCTTTTTTTTTTTGGGGGGGGGGAACCTGTTTTGCACATAATAATTTTTTCTTCTTTTAAATTAAATTTGATTTTATTTTCAGAGCTGCATTTTCTCCCATTCATTCTTCCCCTCAACTGAGAAGGCAAGAAAAACCACACCCTTGTTACAAACATGTACAGTCAAACAAAACAAATTCCTAATTGAAAATATCCAAAAAGTCTCAATCTGTATGAGTCCATTACCTCTGACACACTAGGTTAATAGCAGCACATCACAGCTGTCTAATCAATTTTCTGATAAAGGAAACTTGCATTTGTATGACATGTAATCATTTGCAATGCATTTTCACATTCATTACCTCGTTTGGTGCTACAGAAATGCTGTTAGGCAGGTAAGGGGGTATGATTTCCCCTGTTAATTGATGAGAAAACTGAGGATAAGTAGGAGTAAGTGATTTATAAAGGCTACTTGGGAAGTTGTGGAACTAGGACTGCCAATCAATAAATCGACTGACTAACATCTAAGTCTTCTGGTTCCCAGGCAAACGCAAGATTCTAAGCTATTTAAGGACAGTAATTAGATCTGCATCATCCTGTAACAGCTAGTACACAATGGAAATCCAAAAGCTATTTGGACATGGGGACATTGAGTACTAATTTAAAAACTCACCGTAGCAATCTGCCAACTATCAAAAATTGGATGGGGACAAGCCAGCTTACCTCCACAATGAGTACATTCTGAAAGAGACACGTGACACACAGTTATTCAGAATACAATCTGAAGCGTTATCCAGCATTTTGGTTCTATTTTAAAATCCACAATTTGCTCTACCTCTGTCTCTAAAGCAGAAAATCCTGGTAAGTGAATGGGTCTATGACCCTGCTACTCTAGTTATAGCAATGGCCATTCTGGGAGTTCCATGGATTCCTGCCAATCTGAAATAATTCATCTGGAATAGGAGTATGGTTTTCCCAGGCCCTCAGCAGGAACTTTTCTTTTATTTCCACTGCTTGATACATAGGTGCTTAATAAATTCTTGTTGACTTAATTGGACTTGATTTGTCATCATATAGTCTTTTTTATTTTATTTATTTACTTATTTTTTATCATATACTCTTGTAACTAAATAGATTTATATAATCTCAGAATTAGAAGGGACCTCAAGGGGGCAGCTAGGTGGTGCAGTGAATAGAGCACCAGCCCTGAATGCAGGACGACCTGAGTTCAAATGTGACCTCAGACAATTAATACCTCCTAGTTGCGTGACCCCGGGCAAGTCACTTAACTCCAGCCTCAGGGAAAAAAAAAAAAAAAAAAAAGGGACCTCAAGGATGACCTAGTTACCTCCTCCAATCTACACCTGAACATCATGACCCGTCACCATTTATCCTCCAGGGTCTAGCTTGTTAAACTGTGGTTTGTGACCACATATGGGGTTTATAACTGAATGTAGGGGTTGTAAAATTATGACTTTTTAGCAATAAATATTTGATTTGTATATCTATTTTATAAACTTATATAAAACATTGGACCTGGAGTTAGGAAAACTTGATTTCAAATCCAGCTTAAAATACTTATTGTGTAAATGTGGCAAAGATCACTTAACCTGTCTGCCTCAGTTTCCTCAATTGTAAAAGGCAATAATAATAGCACCTGAGGATCAAACAAATCCACATTATAAGAACTATGAAAATATTATCAATTAGTAATAATAATAACTGTTATCATTTAGTTCACATCTTTCCAGTTTGCTTACAACTTCAACAAGAAATTTGTCAAATGTCCTGCTAAATTCAGTTAAACTTTGCCTATGGCATCCCTCTTAGCTGCCAACCTGATAATCCTGTCAAAAAAGGAAAGGAGGTTAGGTTGGCATGACACTTCAGCAAACATATATTTAGTTAAGCATGTATTTGATGAAGCCATGCTAGCTCTTTTTGATCACCACTTCTTTTTTGAAGTCTCATAAGCCATCCCCTTAATAGTATGCTTGAAAGCAGGGCTTCTTAACCTTTTCTATATAATATCTTTGACACTGAAACCTAGAATCCCTTTCTCAGAATACTAGTATATTGCATAGCTGCATAAAATAAAAAAAAAATTACAACTGATTACATTGAGATATAAATAATTAAATATTTTTTAAAAAACAAGGGCATATCATATCCAAAATATACAGAGAATTGACTTTAATTTATAAGAAATCAAGCCATTCTCCAATTGATAAATGGTCAAAGGATATGAACAGACAATTTTCAGATGATGAAATTAAAACTATTTCCACTCATATGAAAGAGTGTTCCAAATCACTATTAATCAGAGAAATGCAAATTAAGACAACTCTGAGATACCACTACACACCTGTCAGATTGGCTAAGATGACAGGAACAAATAATGATGAATGTTGGAGGGGATGTGGGAAAACTGGGACACTGATACATTGTTGGTGGAGTTGTGAAAGAATCCAGCCATTCTGGAGAGCAATCTGGAATTATGCCCAAAAAGTTATCAAAATGTGCATATCCTTTGACCCAGCCATACTACTACTGGGCTTATACCCCAAGGAACTACTAGAGAAGGGAAAGGGTCCTGTATGTGCCAAAATGTTTGTGGCAGCTCTTTTTGTTGTGGCTAGAAACTGGAAGATGAATGGATGTCCATCAATTGGAGAATGGTTGGGTAAATTATGGTATATGAAGGTTATGGAATATTATTGTTCTGTAAGAAATGACCAAGAGGAGGAATACAAAGAGGCTTGGAGAGACTTACATCAACTGATGCTAAGTGAAACGAGCAGAACTAGGGGATCATTATACACTTCAACAATGACACTGTATGAGGATGTATTCTGATGGAAGTGGATATCTTGAACATAGAGAAGAGCTAATCCAATTCCAATTGATCAATGATGGACAGAATCAGCTACATCCAGAAAAGGAACTTTCACTGGGCAATAAGTGTAAACTGTGAGCATTGTTTTGTTGTTTTTTTTGTTTTTCTTCCCAGATTATTTTTACCTTCCGAATACAATCCTTCCTTTGCAACAACAACAACAAAATTTGGTTCTGCACATATATATTGTACCTAGGATATACTATAAGATATTTAATATGTATGGGAATGCCTGCCATCTAGGGGAGGGGGTGGAGGGAAGGAGGGGAAAATTTTGGAACAGAAGGGAGTACAAGGGATAATGTTGTAAAAAAAAATTACCTATGCATATGTACTGTCAAAAATATTTTAATTATAAAATTAATAAAAAAAGAATATCAGTCAAAAAACAAGGGCATAGACACCAGTTGGGAATCCTTGTTCTATAGTTTTTTGCCAAAAATCAAAGTTAAGTTCACAGAAGATTCTACACTTTTCCTTATTTAAAAAAAAAAAAAAAAAAAAAAAAAAAAAGAAGGATAATATTTGACTATCTCCAATATCATGGCACCTCCCTCAGTCTGGCTTCTTTTTTAAAAAAATTGATATATTTTGTTTTTATATTTCCTATATTTTCCATAAAACAATTACCTCTTATGAAATATTAAGAAAAGAAAAACTAAACAACACATTGAAAATATCTGATGAGTGTAGCCTTCCACTTCTGTCAAGAAGCAAGGGAAATGACTTTCTCTAAGTCTTCTATGGAGTCAGATTTGCTCAATATAATTTTAAAGCATTCAGTTTCAACTGTTTTAGTGTTTCTTTCTTTCCTGTGACATTGTAATAATTATATATACTACACACATATACATTATATATATATAAATTTATATTCATATATATATATAAATACACATACACACACTGTACACCAAAAGTCACAGTACAGTATTGTTTTAATATCTTCATAAATATATAACATAAACATGCAAAAATCATTTGAAAATTTAGATTTTTTAATTCTTGTCTTGCGAATTTGGAATAACAAATGAAAATTTTTGACTTAGTGTCTCAGATTGAAAATAGCAAACATGGAAGAAAAAAGTCAATTACATTCTCTGGGTAGTTGAACTCAAGTCCACAATGTCAGTAAGAAGAAGATTTGCCTCCCATTACAAGAAGAATCTCTCCAGAAATTTAATTAGTAATTAGATTTTAAAAATTAAGCAAATTGTTCAATTTACAACAAGACTAGATCTACGAGATGCTAAGCTAGTGAAGAGACTGTGGCTGAAATTGGGAAGATATTTGAAAAGAATCCCCTCAAAATTAGGGTACTCTGGGATTGACTGACTTTTCAGAACATTCCAAAAACCTTTGTGCTTAGAATTCTGAATTTCCAAAAGTATATTTACAAAGTTACAATTGTTCAGATACAACAGAGAGCCTTACTTTGCAAAATTAGACTTCTGTCTGCTGATGTAAAAAATGGAAAATTTCAATAATGTTCTTGACAAGTTGCCTGATGAAGCAACTTTCCACTTAAGGGGCAAAGTTAATTTTTGAGATTGGAACATTAGGGCCAGATGAAAGCCTTAGTAGGTCTGGCAACATGAGTTGCCCAAAAGTGAATATTTGGTGAGCCATTAGGAAATCTCATATTATTGATGACTTATTTTTAAAAGAATGTGTGGTCAATAGTGAATCTCCCTCATTAATGCTTGAAATTTTCTTTCATTCTCAAATAGTAGAAATTAAATTAACATCATTAAATAACATTATTTTTCAACAAGATGGAGCACCCTTTTATTATGAATAGCCTATGGCACTTTCTCAGAGCAGTGGATCAGTAAAAGTCTTGGACTCCTTGGTTACCTGATCTATCTCCATCAGACTTTTTCTTGTAAGGTCATATTAAAATGGTAATATATGTATGAAAACATCATTCTTTAAATGATCTTAAGGTTAGAATTACAAATGGAATCCGAAATCCTGGAACAGCAGCTAATGAAAGTTTTCACAAAGTTTGCAAAACAAAACAAAACAAAGCATCTAGCAATATATGGCACAAAATTATGGTTATACTGAATTTTAATAAAATATCAATGTTTTAAAAATTAAAATGACAAAATTTTTTTGTTAATTTGTGGCATTTATATTTCTGAAATTAAAGTTCAAAGCTGCACTAAGATTTTTGGAACCCTCCTATATTGTTTTCCTAGTCTTATTTCAATTTGTATTAGTTAACATGTATTTTCCCAAAGTTCTTTATATAAATCATACTTATTATTGCTTACAGGATGGTAATTTTCTATTGCCTTTATGTATTATAAGTTGTTTAGTCATTTCCCAACCCATAGGTAGTAGGATGGTTGGACAAGTTCGCTGCTTTACCAACACTGTTAATATGTCTATCTTTCCACAATCTCTCCAACATTGACTGCTTTCATCTTTTATCATCTTGGCCAATTTGCTGATCTTGATTACTGATTCAGAGCATTCTTTCATATGGTATGAGTTTTCAATTCTCTTGAGAAAAATTTTTGTTTTTGTTTTCATATCTTTTGATCACTTGGGAATTTTTTTGGTCTTGTCTATTTCTGTTAAGTGCCTATATATTTTCCATTCTTTATGAGTTTCCAAAGATCATGGACCAATAACAGATGCTCTCATCCTGAAATCATTTGGAGAATAAAAGACTATTGACATTTTGCTATTTAGAAAAATAACCAAGATATAAATCTATGTAAGTAATATAGATCATGCCTTTGGTTTTATCAGAAATTCAGATATAAAAATCCCCAAATCTCAAGAGATACTGAAATTGAAGAGAATTCAATTTAGTATCATTGATTCAGCATCTTGGAGAAGAAAGTCACACAGATATGTAGGAGACCAGATTTAATTGTGAAATTATGGGAAATTAGGATATAACTTATTATCTTTGTTGGTAGTGGGAAAAATTGAAAAAGGTATTATCTTTATCTTTCCTCCAAGTCTTTAATTTTTTAGTAGTTACTCCATGTTAAATATGTTCATTGCCCTCAAATTAAAATGGAATTATAATATACCATTGCAGTTAATTGCCAGGATCTAACTGGTGGTTAGATCCTTCTAACCTTCCTATCCCCGTCCTTTCCAGTTTTCTGATTAAATCAAAAGGAAAGCCATCCATGAATGAGATTACAAGAGCACTGGATCAGAAATCAGAACAAGTGGGTTCTTGTTTTGGATCTACCACTCAGTTGGCATGTGAATTTGTACAAGAGACTTAACCTTTCTGAGTCTCATCTACAAAATGGGCACAGTAACACTTACTCTACCTGTCCTACATAGTTGTGAAAATCAGATGACAAGATGCATGTAAATTGTTAAATTCTATATAAATGGAAGCTATTAGCTTTCATTTACCAAGGGGCTTCACAGTGAGATGAAGTCATAATTTAGCAAGTGATGTGTCTTCATTTTTATTCATTCCCTCCAGTAAATAATGCTAGTAATTCCCTTCGTAATTTTTTTTTGCTTGACCTTAACATTTTCCCCCTCCTCAGGCTTAACTACCATCTATTTTCAGTTATTTTTGAAGTTCACTTCCAAGGCTCCTCATTGTTTTCATTTTTGAGTGGACTACCTTTTGAAATTCTGTTCAAAACCTACTGTACCTTTTCCCACACTCCCAACCTGATAACATTATGCTTACTGTATCTCAGATATCATCTCATCACACCTAGCTCATTTCCTCATAGAAAACCTAGTAAAATTGCCAGCCTGCTGGCTGTAGGCAAAATTTTCTGGGGAACCAAAAATATTCTCTCTGAATTTTTTTCTTTTCTTGCTATTTCAGGATCCAGACTCAAAATTTTTACTACAAAGTAAGTACATGTAAATCATAATTGTTTCCTAAAAATAGGTTATTCAAAAATGTTTGAAGATTTTGAAGAATTTCTTACATTTGATTTTTCTTGATTTAATGTACCACTGCTGTACCTCACTCAGCTGGTGTAAAATTGTTTACAATGAGGCTGTCCAGGAGGAAAAAAAACACGCACACACTTTTTTTGTGAGGATGCGGAAGGCAATTGGGATTAAGTGACTTGCCCAGAGTCACATGGCTAATAAGTGTCTGAGTCCAAATTTGAACTCACATCCTTCTGACCACTCCACAACATCACCTAGTTACCTGTGCTCGCTCTTAAATCCTTTATAACCTTCCCCAAACTCAAACATACTTCCCTAATTTCTCTGTCTCTGTCTCTTTGTCTCCCTGTCTCTGTCTCTATCAATGTCTCTCTTTCTCCGGTTCTCTCTCTGTCTGTCTTTTGTGGTTCAGAGTTAAGTGACTTGTTCAGAGTCACATAGATAGTGTTTGAGACTGGACACAAACACACTTTTAAAGTTTAATCTGCAATATTAATATTTCATCCATCACTTTCTAAAGTCTAGACAATCAATAAAACAATAAGTCAAGCCCTGGTTTGCAGAATTTGCCAATTTCTCAAGCTGTAAGTGCTCACACTGAAAGTTTAACAACCAGATCTCCAGAGTCGGTTTGAACTTGTTCCAGTATACCCCTGTCTATAACAACCCATTTTAAACATGGCGAGAAAACTCTGGTAGCTATTAGTCACACACACAAAAAAAGAGCAATAACCATTGGTAATTGCTTATAAATATGAAGGATAACTTTAAATATGTATGGTATATATATCATATTTAGATATAAAAATTATGGAAAAATATAGATTCATATTATGTTTCTGATAAGACTCAAGAGTTGTAAGAATCATGTCAGTAAGCATTTATTAAGTATCTACTATGTACCAGGCAATGTGCTAAGTGCTGGGGATAGAAAGAGAGACAAAAGACAGCCTTGGTTCTTGAAGAGCTGAGGTCTCTGAGTGTTTATGGGGTGTTCCTATTATTGGGCAAGTTCTCAGCCTAGTCAGAGAAACAATGAAAAGGAATGATTGAAACAGTTACTAACACTAGGGCCAAAAATAATTGGCAGATTTAGAAGCTTCATTCTGGCACTGGATTATAAACTTGCTTGAATTAATTTAAAAAAAAAACAAAACAAAAACAAAAAAAAAAACAACCTAAACCCAAACCTGACATTTTGTTCTTAACCCACACATCTACGCTTTCAGGCAGCCAGATCTGTGCATTGCTTTCATGCACTGAGTTTTATCCTTGATTTTCAGAGGTTTTGGTTTTTTTTCTTTCTTTCCCTTAAACACGAACATGATTTTCTAGTTTTAAAGGATGCACTGGTTTTGCAATGTGCTGGAATTAAACTCACCCCTAAAAAGATACAAATGATTCTCAGGAGCTCATTGTGCAGACAGTGCAAACACATAAAGAAAAATGTTTTTACCATGGTGAGCTAAAGAGGCCATTTATCTGGATCATTAAAGACTCCATTTCTTCAACAACACTGACCTATTTAAACCCATGACTCAGACAGACTTCCACGTGAACATCTTTTCCATACTGTAAGAGAAAAAAAGCCTTGCACTCTACAGAGATTTCTTCTTCCTAAATATTTACCCACTTTATTAGAAGCCTTTTAAAGGGGGTGTATTAGTGACTTCATATAATAAGTGTAAGATTTATCATCATAGCATTTCAGAGTTGGGAGGGATCCCAAGGGTCCATGGCCTGGAAGAGACTTGTTTTATCTACCTAAAAAAGGAAGATTCTCTTCTATTTAAATTTCCCACATTTTTAACTCCTGAATTTCAGGTTTCAGGAAACTTTAAGTAATTCCCTTCATTTTTGGGGAGGTGGGGGAGGAGAAGAAGCCTTTTCCTATTCTTGGCTGGTTCTCACCACTGGCTCTTTTAGCCACAGTGGCCCACATAGGCTAATCTATTCTTATTTGTAAAGTTGACTTTTCCATCCTTTGAACCTAAGTTAGTCCATATGGTCTAAGCCACCATGAGCCTGAGCAAGATATTTCCATGCTACCTCCATCATGGGTCTCTTATCAGAGGGTGTCCTTACTCCACAGGATGGAAAAGAAGATTCTAGTGAGCTATTTTTTGGGCATTTTTTAATCCCAATCAAATAAGAATAATTGATAATCTTCTGCATAGTCTTCCCCAAATCCATTTGCTTTTCCTTTGAAGCTTTCAATATCACTTTCTCCGTCATTCTCATATATTATTATAATACCCTATGTTGCATTTGGGAAATTGTAAAGTTCCTTCAAGAATCTCAAGCTGCTACCTCCCAAAGCCTATCTTTTTTTAACCACAACATTTTCCTGGTGATTCTATATAGCTATGAATCATGGAACAACCTCATAAAAATTAAAATTGCAGGTCACTCAAAGGGTATCAGAGGGGCTGATAGTGATCGTATAAATGGGGTCTGACATATTACTAAAGTTGATTTGCACATGTGAAGTTGATGAAAAAAAACCCCAAAACACCATTAAGGAAATGAATCTTTGGAAAAGGAATGAAGTTAAGATTTAGTTGGTTCATTCAACCAATGTTTATCAAGAGCTTTCTATGTGCTAGGAACTGTGCTATGAATCAAGGATATAAAAAGAGGCAAAAAACAGTCCCTGCCCTCAAGTAGCTTACAGTCTAATGGATACAACAGGCAACAAAAAAATATACAAAGTAAGCTATTTAAATAGAAATAAATAGAATAGGATAAATAGAAAATAATTAGGGGCAGCTGGGTTGTACAGTGGATAGAGCACCAGCTCTGAAGTCCAGAGGACCTGAATTCAAATCTGGCCTCAGACACTTAACACTTCCTAGCTGGGTGACCCTGGGCAAGTCACTTAACCCGAATTGTATCAGCCAAAATAATAATAATACTTAGCAGTGGAATTGGGGTTGGGAAAGGCTTCCTTCAGGAGAGATTTTTAGTTGGTACTTAAAGGAAGCCAGGGTGGTCAGCAGTCAGAGTAGAGGGGGGAACCTGCTTCTGATATAAGGGGACAATTAGAAAGAAGGCCTGGAAATGAGAGATGGAATGTCTTGTTTGTGGACAATCCATGTAAGGCTGGAATTCTGCAAGTCATCCCCAAGTTGGTGAACACTTACATCTAGACCACTATGTGTCTGACTTTTTATTCTTGTCCCTCATGTCTGACTCGCCTTTCTAGTCTTGACCTTGGGGTCCTTCAAGTTTCACCTGAAATCCTGCCTTTCAAAAGATGCCTTTTCCACTTTCTCTTAATACCTTTCCTCTGAGGTTCTTTCCATTTACCCTGTATGTATCTTGCTTGTACATAGTTTTTGAATATCGTCTTCTGTTATAATTCAAGCTCCCCGAGGGTAGGTGCAGGCCTTTTAAGGTTTGGGGTTTTTGTTTTTGCTTTTCTTTGTATCTTCAATGCTCCTGGAGATGTCTGGAACATAGTAAATAATTAACAAATGCTTGTTGCCTCGATTTGACTTGGTATTCTGGGACTGAGGGTGATTGATTGTATAACTGGTATAACACATGCTCTTGCTGCATATCACGTGTCTAATCAATAATTTGATTTGACCTATTAGTAGTGGGGTGATCTCTACATTGGTTTATCTTTGATTTAGGGAGGTGCTGGTAGACAGATGTATCAGTGCTTTTAAGCTGTAAAATAACCATTTCCTCTCTTGTCCTTTTCAATTCAGTTCTAGATTGGCCTAGATATGTCAATGACGGGCATGTGCCAATATGTGCCGACGTCCTGGGCAGTGGCAGGGGATAAGTGATGGGATCAGAAGGTTTTAGTTAGCTTTAAATGACATTAACAGTGACAAGGTCCTCTTGTACTCTTTAAAAAGGGATTTGTTTTGCTTTGATGAGGAAAACTAATTTGGGAAATTAGTCCTCCTAGTAGAAATGAGAGTAAAACAAGGGCTTTATGGGATCATGAGACTTTAAATCTGGAAAAGGCTTTTGGGGTCATCCATTCCAATCCTCTTATTTTTTCAGATGAGAATAATGAAACCTTAAGGTATTCAGATCAATTCAACAAATGTTTTCTTGATTGCTTAGTTTATGCAAAGTAATGTGCTAGGGATCCAAGGACAAATGAAATAGTCCCTGCCCTCGATGAACCTATAGTTATTGGGAGATATAACATCTACAAATATAAATATAATAAGCGAACATTTATATGCAACTTTAAAGTTTGCAAAGAGTATTATGCATTTTATCTCATATCTGAATTCTCACTACAACCTTGGAAAATATTTTTATTGAGGAAACTTAGACTGAAAGAGGTTAGTTAAGGACTTGACCAGGATCACACAGATATTTTTAAATCTAATAATGAGGCAGCTGGGTGGCACGTAAATAGAAGGGTAGAATGCCTGAGTTCAAACTCAGACACTTCCTGATATATGATCCTGTACATGTCATCTAACCTCCCTCTGCCTCAGTTTTCTCATTTCTAAAATGGGATTAATAATGGCACCTACTAGTACTGCACAAAATGAGATTTTGTAAAGCATTTTGCAAACTTTAACGAACCATATAAATGTTAGCTATTATTAATATCATGTCAGTCCACTGATGCAATAATTTTGTAAAAATTTAATTTAATTTTATTTTCAGGTTCATATTCTCTCATTCCCATCTTGTATCACTTACCTGGTAGAAGGTAAGAAAAACAAAATCTGTTACAAACATGTATAGGCAAGCAAAACAAATTCCCTCAATGGCCAAGTAAAAGCAAAAAATGTCAATATACTACAGCAAATTAATTCAGGCTATCCACTAAAAGGTCAGATACTGAAGCCAAAGTTTAACTACTTCGGTCACATAATGAGAGGATGGGATTCATTAAAAAAGACCCTGAAATTGGAAAAAGATTGAAAACAAAAGCAAAAGGGGATGGTGGAGGATGAGATGGAGAGTGTCAGGGAAGCTTGTACAGACTTCAGGAGGTGGAAGATAGAAGGGTCTGGTGGGCATGGAGTCATGAAGAATTGGATGTGACTGAATGACTGAACAATAACAGCTACTGAAAAAGCTCATTGAGGTTCCATCATCTGTAAAATGAAGATGGTTGACTGGATGATTTTTCAGGTTCTTTTCTGATTTAAAACCTATGAAAGCAGGAATGGTGATCTAGTAATCAAATTATACTAATGATGAAACTGTTTCATTTTTGATCCCCATTTCCTAGTGTGCCGACCACACATGGTGGAAGCTTAATAAATGTTTGCTGATTGATTGACAGACTAATGCAATTTCTAATTGAGACTAATTTATGACAGGGAAATAATTTTGGCATTTGGTCCTCATTCGATTTTTGGATCCTAGATCTAGCGATGGGAGGGACTTTGAAGATGCTCTTTTCCAAGGCCCTCATTGTTCAGCTAAGGAAAATGAAGCACAATACAAGTGATTTGCTCAAGGTCATTGAGCTAGGAATTAACTTGACCTTGAACTTATGTTCTCTGACTCCAAATTCTTTACTCTGTCCCACATACTATGCTGCTTAGTTCATTCATTTGGGGGATGAAGAAAGAAAGACTAAGCTGTTTTCAATCAAAACCCTTGATGCTTTGTTGTTACTCTAATATTATTATGCATTTTCAAAATATTAAATGTGGCTGCTACTTCTTTCTTCCACTGGTTATATAACGAGAAAAACCACAAAAATGGAAGATTAAGCCTTGGGTATTACTCTGATCCATTTTGCTTAAAAAGCTGAAGTTGTCCAAGGATAATGACTACAAGGTATAAGTCAGCCCAGTTTAAAACAAACAAAGACTACATTGCTTCCATTCACAGCAAGCTAGCATTATGGGTCACATTCCTCAGAGACCATCTGCTTTATGGAACAATCCTTCCTTCCTGTTTGTATATTTGTGCTGGAAGCAAAACAGCCTTTTCACTTATTGCTAAGCATAAGAAACCAAAGCTACCAGGTTTGAGACTCCATCTCCAGACTCAGGGTGGTTCTCCCATGATCTCATGGTTGGCATACCACCCCACCTCATACACATCTGTTTTGTTTTCTGGATTTTTTTTAAGGGAAGAAGAGAAAAAGAAGAAGTTGGATGATACTCCCCCTCACTCAGCTGACAAGGCAGCGAGCTGGGAACTTTTCTTATATCATCTTAACCCTATGTAGAAGTGAATTTTTTGTATTAAGAATAAATGTTTTATTAAAGCCTTCAAATGCTTTTCTTTACATGTAAGTGAATCACTGAGCAGTTAAGTGGAGCAGTGGATGGAGCTCTGGCTTGGAATAAGGAAGATTTATCTTCCTGAGATTAAATTTGGTTTCACACATTTACTAGCTCTAAGTCACTTAACCTTGTTTGCCTCAGTTTCCTCCTATGTAAAATGAGCTGGTGAAGGAAATGGCAACTGCTCCATTCTCCCTGTCCAAAAAACCCCAAATGGGGTCATGACTGAAATGACTTAACAGCAATAACAATCTGAAATATGCGTATGGTAAGGTGGGTGCTGACACATGGATGAGAATAAAGGGAAATGTCTCTCTTTACTTAGCTCAACTAGGGATGTGACTTGAGTACTAGTTTCAAAGTGAGAGGACCTAGTTTCAAATCCTTGTTCTGTAACAGTATGATCTTGGGCAGGTCTTATACTTCTCTAAGCCTCAGTTACTTTATCTATCAATTAGAAGGATTGAAATAAAAGATCTTAAAAGTCCCTAAAGCTCTAAATCTATAATCCCAGAAACAAAAATAATTCCTTTTGTCAAATTGTTTGAATGAAGAAAGAAAAAAATCTTAGAAGGTCAAAGGTCTGCATCTTATCCTTGAAGTATTCTATAATAAATGCATTATAAAAGTGATACCCTTGCAAACATTCTTATCATTTTTTATAAGAAACTTTTTTTTTTTTAAACTGGGAAAAGTGTGAAATTTAGTGCAATAAACATTTGTGTCCAACCTGAACATTCTGAGCTTATATTGGTCTGATCAGCCACGCTGGACACTCTGTAACTCGACTCTAACAGTGATTTCATTTTGGTCCTCTTAAAGAATAAAGGACAGCAACCTTTCCTACAACATCAGGATTCAGAGAGACAAGTTAAATGGACATACCTTTCCAGCTAGTTTAGAAAGATCATCCGCTCCGCTTATCTGCATATCACCCATGGATTGGTCATTCTTTAAAAAAAAAAAGAAAAAAAAGAAAGAAATAATATTCAAAAGAAACATTCAAGAAACATTTAAATGAACACCATTTTTGGGGGGTTGTCAGTTAATGATGAATCATAGGAATATTGATCCACAACAATCCATAGTTCTAAAGAGGTAGAAATCTTCATTTTCCATCCATTGGCTTGGCTCCATGAACATCAGACCCCTCAAGGAAAAGCTCATCCCCTGAAATCTCATCACCATCTAGATTGACTCAATTTTTGACACTCAAGGGCTTCTAGTTCCTTCAATCCCTTCTGATTGAAAGGCTGGAGGGAGAATTAATAAACTCCTCTCAAAGCTTTCCTTTATATAGAACTTGAAAGTTTCCAGGTAAAGCCATTTTCTACCAGTGCCTTTACTCAGTTTCAATTCCAAGAACATTATTGTGCTCCTGGCCAGGTACCCTTTGATGACCCTCTTCTTTCAGCTTTCTTTTGTGTATTATCTTTCTCCATTAGATGGTAAGCTCCTCGAGGGAAGGAAGGGGTTGTCTTTTCCTTAGTTGTATCCCTAATGCTTAACACAGTGCCTGGAACATAGCAGACTTTTAATTAATGTTTATTGAATTGAAATTTTATAGAAATAAGACATGTCTTCCTTTTCATGCAATGAATTTGGCTAGTTTTAAAAGAGCAAATATTTTTTTATCTGGAATCTTCAAGTCTCTAAGGGTTCTAGGGATGTATTTTGGGGTGTCTGAATTTTAAAAAAAATGATAAATATATTTCAATATAATTGGTTTCCTTTGTAATTCTATGTATTTCATTTTATACATTTAAAAACATGATTTTGAGAAAGGGTCTATAAACTTCACCAGACTGCTAAAGAGGTTCATGACACAATAAAGATTAAGAACTTGTGAAAGGAGGCAGCATGTAGCTGTAAGGAAGGTGAGTTTGGAGAGAAAGGGCTGTGGAGGTATCCCAAGTCTACTCTGGAGCTCTCAAGAAGCAGTTTTTTTTCCGTAATAGAATTTTATTTTTCCAAATACATGTAAAGATAATTTTAAAAATCCCTTTTTTATAAGACTTTGTGTTCCAAATTTTTCTGAAGACAGCAAGCAATCTGATACAGGTTAAATATGTGCAAATCTCTAAAACATATTTCCATATTTATTTTGTTGTGCAAGAAAAAATCAGACCAAAAGGGAAAAAAAAACTATAAGAAAGAAAAAAGTAAACAAACAAAAAAGGTAAAAATATGTTTTGATTCACATTTAGTTTCCGTAGTTTTCTCTCTGGAGGCAGATGGCATTTTCCATCCCAAGTCTACTGGAATTGCCAAGAAACATTTGTTAAGCAATTATTATATGCCAGGCACTGTGTTACGTTCTGGGAATCCAAAATAAAGGTAAACATATAGGAACTTTGCTCTCAAAGACATTCCATTCTTTTTGCGGGAGATAACATGTAAATAAATAAATACATGCAAAATACATAGAATAAAGGAAGATAACCTCAGAGAAGGAGTAATTCACTCTGGTCAGAGGGGCATGTGTTAGAGTTAGCTTTCCTTTAGACAGGTAGTCCAGTGCATAGAATACCAGGCCTAGAGTTAGGAGTTCAAATCTGTCTTCAGACAGTTACTAGTTGTGTGATCCTGGGTAAGTCACTTAACCCCTCTTTGCCTCAGTCCCTCATCTATAAAATGGGGACACACTTTAGACAGAAATGGAAAATCACTCCAGTATCCTTGCAAAAACATCCCTATGAAAAGTAACAACAGAGCTCACCCTGAAAATTTGTTATTGTATGCTCTAATCGGTGATGGGAGTTGGGGTTTGAACTAGGGTTGACGTTTATAGTTCAGAGAAAAAAAATCCCTAGATTTGGAATCATATGACCTGAAATCCCAGTTTTTCTGATAACTGCCTATGTGACTTTGGACAAATCACCTAACTGTATGGACCTACTTCATCTTTAAAATGAACTAGATTGAACTAAGTTTGAACTAAAATAACTCTAAGGTCCATTCAAAGTCTATGTCTATGATCTAGTTGGGAGGAGAAACACAATGAAAGAGTTTTAGGGGAAGAGAACATTAGGCAATAAAAACCAAAGTAAGTTATATAGATTTAGTGAAATGTTCAAGGAAGTCACAAAATTTAGTCATATGTCCAAAGGCATCCTTAGAAGATAGTTTAGAAATCACTGATCTAGACAGGCAATATCTCTAGATATTAAACAAAACTCACACAAATCATATAGTAATAAGACATTAGGAGTGGTCATTTTTCACATATTGGACTGTACACTTAGATAAAAATTTCAAAAAAATAGAACCAAAAACAAAGAAAATATGTAAAGATTCTGTCCTTTTAAAGATCTAGAAAAGCAAAAGGAAACAAACAAAAACAGCACTCTCTAAATCATAACTTGCTTCCAAAATGACAGGGATTTGCATCAAATCCAAACACACAAGCAGCTTCTCAAGCTTTCAGTCTCTAAAGACAAATTAATTTGCTGTTTTTTTCCTCACATAATTCTAGACTGTTCTCAGAGTAATTTTTTCACCATGTTTATACTGTCAAATATTTTTTTTAAAAAAGGAGCTAATCACTTTGTTTTGTAAAAGGACAAACTAATCAACTCCTAACCAAAATGGTACCAGCTAATTGAGCTCATTCCTCTTTCCCCTTTATCTTTAGCCTTTGCTAATATTCTCTTGCATTATGTGAAATGGGACTACATGCAAAATCATTCATTCAAGCATTATCTTCCAATGTTAGATACAGAGATCTCAGTGTACCTTCTTTCCTTCTTCCCTACCAAGAAAAAGGAAGAAAGAAAACTCAAGAAAGTTAAGTCAGCCTAAAGAGGAAAAAGACCAGAAATTCCACCATAGGGTCAAAGCTTGAAGTAGCACACAGATCCATTGCTTTAGGGAGGTCAGCTAGCCCAGCTCCCTAATTTTCCACACGAGCAACCTGAGGCCCAGGGGAACGAAGTAACTTGATTTTGTCAGGAAATGGAAGAACAAGAGTTTGGATCCACGTTTTCTGACTATGAATTCAAAACCTGCTCTAGGATACCACAATCAGTGAAACTTTATGTAATGCAACTGAGATGATTATGGGAAGATGTAGCTTGTTTAAAAGGAATGGATCAGATTTAAAAGATCCAGCAGAGATGCATTATATATATATCAAGAAGCAGTGTGGAAACCTGCAAAGTAGAAGGGGAAAACCATAGTGAATACCGTTTGTGTACAGATGAAAGAATAGAAAAACAGAAGAGATACTATGGTGGTAATAGGCTAGAGACCACTAGAGATGGAGGAAATTAATTTTCAGTTTCTAATTCAGAAATCAATATATGTAGAACATTTATGATTGGAGGGTTCCTATTAATTCGGATGTTTCATGGATATCTATATATCTCTATCTCTATCTATCTATCTATCTATCTATCTATCTATCTATCTATCTATCTATCTATCTATATCTTTTTGCAAAAACTAGAGTATGTTGAGTTAGCTTTTCTGATTTTTTTCAGGAGCAGAAGAAAAATGTAGAATGAAAAATAACTAGTTGCCCAAATAGAAATTATTAAAAATTAGAAGCAAATGAACATATTAAACTTAGAATTTTTAACAGATAAAAGGGGTGGGGAAGGGAAATTCAGACAAAGTCTGATACCATTATTAAGGGGAGTTAATTAAAAAAAAATTCAAATGCACAATGGATAGAGCACTGACCCTAGAGTCAGGAGGACCTGAATTTAGAACTGGCCTCAGATACTGGATACTTTCTTGGTGTGTATCCCTGAGCAAGTCACTTAACCCCAGTTGTACCCCTCCCCCTGTAAATTCAAATAAGAGATATATAGGCTCCCATGCTCAGCAATGGGAAAACCATAGGGAAAGTCACCTCAAGCAGATAGGAGAATCCCAGGGGAAAAAAGTTTTGACAACCCAGTCACAAATGATTGTAATGTGGAAGGAAAAAGATAAGTATCTTAAGGAGATGTAAAGTGACAGTCCCAGGAGCATTCTGATAAGCTTAGATTTTAAAAGGACAGGTAAAGGAATCGAATTGCGCACAATTAAACTTACATTTTTATTTATTTATTTATTTTAAAGTAACATAGTCCTTAAGAGTTAGGAAGGGTAACATCTAATAATTAGCTAAAATTTGTTATAATGCTAAGAAAACCCCAGGGACCTTAAAGAGCAACATGATTTAGGACAAAAAAAAAAAAGAGATAGAATTGCTATTTGGGGGGCCTGTAAGGTAATAATGGATGACAGAGAAAAGACAATGATTTAATGCTTATTTCTCTTCTGTTTTCATCACCAAGGAGACTGATCTTTAGACTCAGGAGGATTAACCAAAAATGACTAAGAGAGAACTCTATCCCAGTATAAATAAGGTGAAAAGGCAAAGGAATGTTTCCGTTAATTCAAGTCAATGCGCCTAGAAGAATTTCATCCCAGGGAACTAAAAGAACCTGCGGGAGCCATTGCTGGACCCCCATCAGTAATTTGAGAAATTCAAGAGACTGCAAGTGCCACCGAACCAGAAATGTGGGAGCAATGTCCGGAGTTTTCAAAAGAGAAAAAGGTAGACTGTCTAACTATAGACTTATGAATTTTACTTTGATTCATGGGGGAGAGGGGATAACTGCATGTGTTTTTAAAAGAGCGACTTTAGAGTACTTAAGGAAGAGAAGAATAATAACCACTGACAAGAATTACAGGCACTTTATGAGCTCAATTCATGAATAATTCAAACAGAGAAAGTAGAGGTAAAAACAAATAAGGACTTTAAGAAAAAATCAAGAAGAAATATGAAATTAAAATTAAATACTAATAGGGAGACACGAAGAGAACGACTAGGGAGAAAACAGTTCAAAGTTCACTGTGGAATCTTCGTATAAACTCTTCCTAGTTTAATAGGGAGCCTCATTGCTGGCCATGTGAACAACTATGTTGGGCTGGTCCCAAACATCCATGCTGCTTGTAACGTTGTGTCCCAGACTCAGAAGAATGAGGCAGGCTGTCTCTATCACACTAACAACTGAACATAGAGGTTCACTAGGCTTGGAATCAAGAAAGCCTGAATTCAAATCCTGCCTAAAATACATATTAACTGTAAGATTCTGGGTAAATCCCTTAACCTCTCACTTTCAATTTTCTCATCTGTAAAATGAGTGTAATAATAATACATTGTTGTGAGGGACATATGAAATAGGAACACACTCACTACATATACACACGTATATGCACATATTTTATACTATATAGATATATATTCCACATGTCTTGGTACATATGCATATTTTAATGGATACATATATGTTTTTATATACTTATATACAAATACATATATAGGCAGCAGAGCAAATAGAGCGTCAGGTCTAGAGTCAGGAAGATTCATCTTTCTTATGTGACTTATTAGATATGTGACTATGGGCAAGTCATTTTACCCTGTTTTCCTCAGTTTCCTTATCTGTAAAAAGAGCTGGAGAAGGAAATGACAAACAATCTTTGCTAAGAAAACCTCAAGTGGGATCACAAAGAGCTGGACACAACTAAAAACGCCTAAAAAAATTCAATAAAGGTCCAAAAGAGCAGATAATGGAACTAAATTCTGCCTCATGACACTAAAGCGTAAGGTACAAATATTATGTACATCATCAGATTTAGTTACTTTATCCCTACATCAACTGTTTTTGTTTTGTTTTTCTTTATCCTACATCAAGAGTGCCACAGTGTTGATTTTAAAGTAAAGAAAAAAAGGCATCAATAAAGCATATTTCTTTAAAAGTATAGATTAGTCCCATCTTTTAAAAAGTCTAATGGATAAACTAAACTAATGGATAAGGGAAATGTTTTAGATTAGGAAGGCATTCCCATATCCTTAAGGACTGAAAGATGGGACAACCAGGTAATAATTAAAACTGAAAGACTGATCAAACTTAAGAGATAAATAGGTAATGACCTAGAAGGAGGTCTGTAAGGGAACATCACAAATCTTTTTCCTAGCCCCTGTATGATTCAACTTTCTTTTTTCTTTTTGCTGAGGCAATTGGGATTGACTTGCCCAGGGTCACACAGCTAGGAAGCATTAAGTGTCTGAGACCAGATTTGAACTCAGGTCCTCCTGACTTCAGGGCTGGTGCTCTATCCACTGCACTACTTAGTTGCTCCACAATTCAACTTTTTAACAGTCAATTGAACAAAGGCAAGATAGCCTACTTAGCAGATTTTCAATGTCATGAAACTGGAAGGTAGAGATAACTCTTTAAATGACATAAACAGAATTCATAAAGATCTAACCTTCCTGGAACAATGGGTCAGATCTATTACTATAATGCTGAATTAAGGATAAAGGCATACATTTTAGTTTGTAAAGCTGGATCAATACAATAAGAATGACTATAGTTAATGGGAAAAAGATATTTGTTTATGGATGTAGGGAGAAATTTAAAAACCAGTGGATTTTTAGTTCAATAAGAATCAAGTGTGATGCCAGAATATGGTATGTTATTAAAAGACTGGTACCATGAATGAGTAAAATGAATATCCTCTCTTCCCCCCAACCTCTCCTTCTACTTCTTGGTGGCAGAACATACTAAGTATTAGTGTAGTATAAGTAGCATTATCAAAATGCTACTTATAAGTTGAAATGTGTTGGGGAGGAGGGATTTACTAGAATAGTGAAGGATACCATACTATTCTATTTGAAGATCAGATAAAGAAAATGAGACTTTTTAGCAGAGTAAGAGGAAAAATTAGTTTCCTTTCCTTCCTTAGGGAAATGGGAATTGGTCAATGTCTTTAGATATTTCAAGAATTTGCATTTGGAAGAAGGATCAGCCTGGTTTTATAACCAGATCCTGAGGGCAGAAGTAGGATCAATGAGTAGAAGTTAAATGACATTATATTACTGTTCAATACAGGCTAAAACTGCACTAAAACTTTTGGGACACTGTATAAGGAAAACTTCCTAAATAGTTAAGAATAAAATAAATGAAATAAGCTACCTTGGAAGACGCTGAATTATTTATCATTGAATATTTTCAGGTAGGAAGGTGCTTGATGATCAAATGTGAAGGGGGTGGGTGTAGAAATAATTTACTTCCTTAGCTAGTGTTGGGTGTATCAGAGTTCTTACTAGGGTTTTATGGTTCTATCAGACTTGCAATCTCTGAAATATCCCAATTTCAACAAAGATCAAAAAGAAAAACATTCTTAAGTATAATTAAATGTCCTGTCACTTAAGTGCTTTAATCTCCAATTTTTTAAAAAATGTAATTGCCTGCATGTTTTTCTTTGACCTCAGGCCATTTTTAAGGCTTCTTATAAATCTGTTCTAGCTTGCATTCAGCTGCTATTAGAATATAATGTATTGATTTCCTGTTTAATAGTTCTATTTATTTTAAGTACTGAGTATCCCTCAAGTTACTCTTATTTTCTTGGAGTCTAAATCATCTTTTCTGCAGCCTGCAGTTCTCAAGGACCTGACATTCTGATAGAGAAACTCAGAACAAAAAGATCACAAAAATAAACATAAATGATAAAGGGAGACATAGACAAGACTAATTGAACTCACGTAGAGATAGAGGTGGAATCACTGGACAGATGGGAAGGATGAATTCATTACAGCTAAATAAACTTTTAGAAATTACCTTCCAGGCACTGCTTATGTGATCCTGAGCAAGGCACTTAAACCTGTTTGCCACAGTATCCTCATGTATAAAATTCGCTAGAGAAATAAATGGCAAAAATGCTCCAATATCTTCACCCCAAAAGCCCCAAATGAGGTCATGAAGAGTCAGACAAAATTGAATATGACTGAACAACAAATCCATACAAGGTACTGTGCTTGGGAGGTAGACAGCAGATTTAGATAAGATAAGGTATCTGACTTTATGGAGTATGTAGCATAGTAGGACATGACAGATATATAAAAGATTCTAATATATGATAAATACATGAGGTCTAAAGTGAAGAAAGGAAAATTGACTAAGGGATCAGGGAAGTATTTTTTTTTTTTTTTGAATAGTTCTAATTATTAGTATGTTCTCTTACTTCGAGCAAAGTTCCTGCCTTCATGGAGTCCACAATCACTGTCTGGGGTTAATAAGACACAACTGGAAGGTAATGTGGTATATTTTACTGGTTTTGGAGTGAGGAAGATCTAAATCCAAATTCTACCTGGGACAGGCATGTCACCCCAGGCAAGAAATTCAACCTCTCTCAGATTCAATGTCCTTGTCTGTGAAATGGGAATATCATCAGTTATGTCCCAGGGTTATTTGGAGGATCAGAGATAACCTATGTAAAGTACTTTACAAACCTTAAAGTGTATAAAAATGCTAGCTAGTATATTGGATAAGGTCCTGTCTTGGACTCAGGGCAGATTTCAAGTCCTGACTGTGTTACATATTTAGCAGATCTCTTAACCACACAGTGTGCCAGATAATTCTGAGTTACAGATGAGTTGCTGATCAGCATCAACAAAGGAAGTCTCTATTTAGGGAGTTCCCTACCCAGATAAAATCACATACACAAAACGATACAAACATAAATAGTTATAATTTATAATAATACACCTGCACACACATACAAACACACAAATATACGTGCATACATAGCATATTGCCACACATATATGAAATTTTGCTTTGTACTTCTGTGATGTATATTGTGCTTACATTCTTTGTACTTCTGTAATGTGTGTGTAACATGTTTTTGTACATATATATGTATATAAACACACACACACATATGTATATATACACACACTGAATTTATACACATTACAAAGGTATAAAGCCCATTTTCCTATGGAGTCCAAAGGGGAAGGTTATTTATCATAGTTTTTTTTTTTGTTTTATGCATTTTTATTAAAGCTCTTTATTTTTCAAAACATATGCACAGATAATTCTTTGACATTAACCCCTGCAAAACCTTGTGGTCCAATTTTTCCCCCTTGTCCTCTACCCTCTCCTCTAGATGGCAAGTAGTCCAGTGTATGTTAAACATGGTAGAAATATATATATCGTAGTTTTTTAACTTAAAATTTCTTTAAATTAAAAAAGGAACCACTTTCTCTTAATCTTTAAAATTTACATGCAAAAATACATGCTTGCTACCTATAATTTAAATTTAAAAATACAAATACAAAATGTCAAGGTCAAGACTTTGACAGATTTAATACAGTATGTTTGCTATAGTTACACAGAAGAAAGATAAAGTTTCATAGACAAACCAATATTTTAACTGGAAAATAAATGTTAACATAGTATATAGGAAGTGTGAGTTTGTTTGTAGGTCACATACACCAGGTATTTCCTGCCTTTGGTGTATATCTAGCTGTTCAACTTTTGACACAACTTTCTGTAAGACAGAATGCCTTTCTTAATGACAGTGATGTATTAAGCCATTGTGAGCAGGGCACTCACTCTCTATCCCCTCTCCAATACCTCCTAGGCCCTGGGTGACTAAAAGCAATCCCTACTCAATATAAAGGCCTCTTATCCTCATGAGAAATAATGTCAGGCAAAGGGAGCAGTGATGCCAGGGGGCTGGGTACAGCTGTAGGTCAATAGCAAAAAATGAAGGGGCATGGAAAAATGAAAAGACACATCAGGCTGCACACATGGTCTGTTGGTACAATTATAGGTGCAATGAAAAAAGGAAACCCAGCTGAAAAACAAATAAAGAGACTCTGCTTTTTACTTGAACTTTATTTGGAATCTTGTAGCAGGATATCCTTCTGTTCAGACCTTGGGATGGGATTGTTATTTTGGTTTAGGTTGTGTTTGAAAAGTACAAACAAATTGGATTCTTTTAGTGTATATGTGTGATTGACCTGAAAAAGTTCCAGTAAAACAGTCTGCTGCATCTTAATGTGAATGACGCCCCATACGATTTCCTGGAACTTTTTTTCCCTCAAATAAAAAAAAAATAACAATTATGTTTTATTTTAACAATGATTTTAAAAATTTTGATTTCCAAGTTATTCCCTTCTACTAATCCTTCCCCCACCCATTAAGAGGCAAACAAATATGATATCAATTATAAATGTGAAATCATGCAAAACATATTCCACATTAGCCATGGTGTTAAAAAAAAAAAAGCGAGAAAAATAAAGTGAAAAAAGTGTGCATAAAATCTGTACTCAGCGTTCTCCAGTTCTCTCTCTGGGTTTAGGGAATATTTTCTTTGTGAGTCCTTTCAAATTGTCTTGGATCATTACATTGATTAGCTAAGTCTTTCATAGCTGATTATCATCATAATACTGCTGTTACTGTGTACATGTTCTCTTTGTTCTGCTTCATTTTGAGTCAGTTCATAGTCTTCCCAGCTTTTTCTGAAACCATTCCCTTCATCATTTCTTATAGCATCATAATCATATACCACAACTTGTTCAACTATTCCCCAGTGGCTGGGCACTCCATCCATTTCTGATTCTTTGTCACTACAAGAAGAGCTGCTATAAATATTTTTCTACATATAAATAAATCCTTTCCCTTTTCATTGATCTTTTTTTTGATATAGACCTAGTAGTGGTAGTTCAGGAGTATGCACAGTTTTATAACTTTCAGGCACAGTTCCAAAATGGTTGAATCAGTTCAAAACTCTACCAACAGGACATTGATGTCCCTATTTTGTCCAAAATTCCTCCAACATTTTATCTGTTATATTAGATAATCTAATAGGATGAGATGGTATCTCAGAATTGTTGTAATTTGCATTTCTCTAACAGTAGTGATTTAGAACACTTTTTCACATGACTATAGACGGTTTGATTTCTTCTTCTGAAAATTGCCTATTCATATACTTGGACCATTTATCATTTAGCTAATGACTCTAGTTTTTTATAAAGAATTAGTTCCCTGAATATTTGAGAAATGAGGCCTTTATCAGAGAAATTCAATACTCTATTTCCTACTTTCCTTTTAATTTTGGTTCCACTGGTTTAATTTATGCAAAAACTTTTTAGTGTCATATAGTCAAATTATCCATTTTACTTCCTGTGATCTCTCTATCTCACTGTTAACTTAAAAAAAAAGTTAAAATATACTTCTTCTTCCAATGAAGGTGCATACCTGTAATTAAGATTAGCACCATGCTACAGTGGAAAAAGCATTGAAATTGAAGTTATAAGAGTCTGAATATGAATACTCATTTTGTTATTTACTACTTAAGTGATTTTTGGACAATCACTCAAGCCTTCTTGGGCCCAGCTGGAATTAAGATTAAAATAAGGGCATTGGACTAGATGATCTTTTGGGGGTATTTCTGGCTCTAGAGTTCGAAGTATATGAAAGCTCTTGGATAGTCAAGTTTTCATTATCTGTAGTTATGGGAGGAGAGCAATAAAGTATTGAGAGCTAGCCATGGGAAGAATTCTGATTTAGGAGACTCCTAGGTTCATATCCTAAATCTGGAAGTCCTATCGGCTGTCTATAAATTAACTGAGACAAAATAATCAAATGTCAAATGTATTGACATACAATAAACTTAATAGTTAAAAAAAAAAACCTTTTTCATATGTAACATGCCCCTTAGCTACATTGTTTTATATGGTTTGGAACTGAATTCACAAAATTAATACATTTTCTTTCATTTTTCATGAAACTACTCATCACATTCTCTATTAAGCTTTTGACAAAATCCACTTTTCCAGATCTAACCTTAATTATAGCCCTTAAGTTTTCAATAAGGTTTAAATCATGTGAGGTTCCAGGCCACTCATAACTATATTTATCCTCATCCCTTGAAAATATTTCTTATCTATCATGATTTGTGGTAAAATATAAGGTTATATTACAATATTCCACCTTCATTTGGGAATTTTTCCAATTCTGTTTCTCAACATATCAATATATTTACCAGATGTCATCATTTCCTTAATACATTTATCAATGTCATAATTCCCCCAATATAGGCAAGACTCCCAGGCCCATTTGAAGTAAAAAAAAAAAAAGTACAAAAAGCAAAAACCCAAAAAACTTCAACCTTTTTGGAGTAGTTGTTTTATAGTCAAGTGAACATTTTCAGATCTTATAGATTAATCTGGACTACTAATGATAACAGTTTTGGTACTTAAATGAGAAAATAAGTTTCATCAGTAAAAAATATCCCTACCACTACCCCCAGTTTTTAGTACTTGTTTTTTTATTGTCTTGCCTGTGACAATAATATTTTTTTCTTCATAACAATGGTTTCTTTCTCCCTCCCTCCCACCCTCCCTCTCCCGCCCTCCCTCTCCTTCCTTCCTTCCTTCCTTCCAAATTCTTCTGTAGATCCTCTGTAGAGGAATCAATAATAACTCCTTTAGCTTCCAGATCTCTCTGGGAATCTTTGTTGGTTTCCTGAGAATTAATTGGCTTTTCACAGTAATAGTTTGTCAGTTTTGAATTTTCAACCATATTTTCTTTTGCTTGGGGGTTATTGTTTTATTGTGGGCTTGAATATCCTTGAAATATATGAATTCCCCATACCAATACCTTCTATGATAGCTCTAACAGTAGTCTCTCTAAAAGCCACAATTTTTACACATTTCCTAGACTAATATCTATTCTTTGGGAGAAAAAAAAGTAATGAAAAATTGTGTTTGTAACAAGCACTCAACTGAGAGAGAAGTACTTAATAGTGTTGAAACCACCTCAATCTGGTTTTATCTGGCCACAATCAATCAGGCAGTCAACAAACACTTATTCTGAGGTAGCCTAATGTCAGTAAAAGCATAAATTCATGAACAATGCTGTCGCAATATGAAACATATCAATAGTTTAATTCAAATACAACTTTTTTCATGACCTTGGGCAAGCTGCTAAATAAATCCCTTTGAGCCTCATTTTGTGGATTGTAAAACGGAGAAAAAATACTTATACTATTTAGCTCAAAGGGTCATTGTGTGGCAGGTATTTTATAAATTTTTGAGAACTACAGAAATGAAAGCTATTAATCTAGGATCATTTCACTTTGTCTTATAAACATGTCTTTGCACTTACAGCTGTGCTTGGCATTCTGGAAATTTATAAAACTTTAAAAGATACTAATAAAACAATTACAAATCTGGCTAAGAAGAAACTGGAAAACTTTTCCAGCTTCCTGTCTGACCAGAATGTTTGCTTGTTTCCTATTCTGTGTGGAGAGCATCACCTCTCAGCGCAATGCAAAATACTGCCCTAATTTTTCTGAGATGTGGGGTAAGGAGAAGGGTAGAAATAATTAAATGTTTTAAATTTAAGAGACTTCCTCTTGGGTAATTTGGAGTAAAAATAAAAGATAATGAACTGTGTCAATGTATGACTTCAGGTCTTTCTTTAATTAGTTAAGTAATAAGAATTTAAAGTAAGACTTCTATGAATAATCAAAAACTAATATAAGATATAAGGTACCTATCTACATGTATAAAAGAAGTGTCTTCACAGTGGGGCATAGTGGAAAAACTGGGGTGGGGCCCAGTTTCAAAACTGAGCTTTGTGGGATGCCAATAGCTGCGAGACTTTGAGCAACATTTAGACTCACTGAGACTCAGTGTCCTCATCTATAAAAATATTTGGAAATATATTATTTAACTCACAGTGTTGTGAGAAAAATGCCTTGTAAATCTGAAGATGATATTGATAAGGGAGTTTATTATTTTAAAAAGTAATTAAGATTTGCCAAGACCCTATGAAGTAGATGGGGTAGAGATATTACCTTATTTTTTGCCAAATATTTTGTCACTGGAATAAAATCCACAATTTTGCTTTACTTAATTGAACTACAATGAATCAATGAAACATTCTGGCGACTCTGCTTTTCTGTAGAGCTATATAACTTTGGTCAAATCACATCCTTTCTGGACCTCAGTCATTTCTTATTTGTGAGTCTGAATGGGCTTCTTCATCTTTCAGGGTTTCAGTTTCCTCATTTGCAATATGAAGGAATTGGTGCAGAGGACGGCTAAATTCCAGCTAATGCAAGCAAGCATCCTTTGAATTTGAGTCTGTTCAATAACCCACCTTTTTATTACATCCAAAAGCATCACAACATAGCACTCTGAGAAGCTTGAATTCTAGAGCTAGAAGAGCAGCCCAGAAAGATGAGTTAATTCATATAGGATCACACAGGTAGCAAGTGACAAAGGCAGGCTTTGAACCCAGGACTTCTGGCTCAGGACTTCTTAAACTATAGGTTGAGATTCCATTTTTAGATAATTTTTGCATGAACTCCAAAGAAATAAATGACAAAAATATGAGTATCATACACTCAAATTTATTAATTACTGCACTTTTTTGTGGTGGCAAAGAATTCTTAACAAAGTAACTATTAATCAATTGTCTCAGTAGTTTCAAACTCAAATAGAAATTGGGCACTAAGCTATACATACAGATTCCCTATATAATGTATTTTGACTTAGAAAACCACAAATTATCATCATATGTGGGGTTTTTTTTGCATTTTTATTTATTTTGTTAAATATTTCAGTTACATTTTTAATTTTGGTGTTGAGTAGTCCTGCAGTTCCCACCTACATTTGCCATCTCTGAACTCGAAATTATATACATGTACCCATACATATATGTATCTCCATATACATATGTATATATATATATATATATATCTGATAAATGGATATAAATGAATATTGAGTTGTCAAAAATGATAAATATAAAGACTTCGGAAAGGCATGAGAAAAATTGTATAAACTGATGTAGCTTACAGTAAGCAAAACCAAGAAAACAATATACAAACAGTATAAATGGTAAGAACAAAAAAATAAAATTGAATATTGTATAATTATAATGAATATCCTTGGTCCAAAAGAAGAGAAGATTAAAAAGAACTTCGCTTTTCTTTGCAGAGGTGAGTAACTTATAAATATGGAACACTGTACCTATCCAATTCCATTCTTTTTTATTATTTTTTCTTAAAGGATGATACATTGGTAGGGAAGGGGAAAGATATATTTGGAAAAAAGATACTATAAAAACAAAAGATACAGCATAATTTAAAATAATGATAAAAAGAAAATGATGAATTTGTGACAAAAGTGACAAGAACAACAAAAAAATAAACAAGTAAAATAACTGTCTCAATTTCCTCATCTGTAAAATGGGATGTGGAAAGGATGGATAATATTATATCTGAGGTCTCTTCTAGATCTAATTCAATGATCTTAATTCTTGGCATTATTAATCAGAATTCTTAGTCATAACACATAGCTGAGCAGAAAAAGGAGCCATTCATGTGAAAAACCAGGAAAAAGAAAGGAAAAAATATGCAGAAGTAAAAATTTTCTACAAAGTATATCATTTGTTGTATTGACTTTCAGATTTATATTTTTATCTAACAGCCCTCAGTAAAACCACTTGATTATGAGTAATATTCAAAGAAGTCAGAAATTAGAATGATTCTAAAGTCACTTTTATTTTTTTATGTTTTTTATATTTCATTATTTATTTTAAATATTCTTTTTTTTAAATTTAAATTTTCAAATTCTCTTCCCCCTACGCTCTGAGAAGTCAATATCAGTTATATATATGAAATCATACAAAACATATTACCATTTTAGCTATGATCTCCTGGTTCTGCTTATGTCACTTTGCATCAGCTCATCTAGGTTTTGCCATGTTTATCTAAAAATCATTCTTTTATCATTTTTGATAGTGCAATAGCACTCTATCACAATCCTATGCCATGGTTTGTTCAGTATTTCCCAAATGATGAACATCCCCGCAATTTCCAATCCTTAGTCACCAGAACAGCTGCTCTAAATATTTTTAAACATATAGATCCTTTTACTTTATCTCTTTGTGGTACAGACCTAGTACTGGTATTGCTGGATCAAAAGGTTTGCACAGTTTACAGCCCTTTGGACATAATTCCAAATTGATTTTCAAAATGTTTGGTCCAATAAACTCTACCAAGAGTTTATTAGTTTTTCCCTCATCCCTTCCATCATTTACCATTTTAGATAGGTATGAGGTGGTATCTTATAGTTGTTCTTAATTTGTCTCTCCTTAACTGACAAGTGATATAGAGCACTTTTTTCATAAGCTCTCCTAGCCTGCTCTCTGTTCTTTACTCAGGAAGGGCTCCTTCTCCCATGCAGCCACACAGAACTGTGAGCGGGATCCCTGCTCTCCTAATAATGCTTGTCCCTTTTGGTCTTGGAACTGCTCCTGGGCCCCTGTTATTTGTGACTGATGAGAAGTACTCCTTTTTGCTCAACCCAAGAATGATGACCCAGACATCTCTGGGCTCAAAGTGCCCAAAGATGCTGCTACTGCTGTTGCAACGCCTCCAAGGTCCACCTCTGGTTCTCCTGCTTCTTTGGACCCGATCCCACCCCACTGTCATAGATCTCTCCCCTACTGATCTTTTAAGTTGTTTTAAGCTGGAAAATATCTCACTCTGGCCTCATGATTCTGCTGCTCCAAAATATGATTTGAGGAGTTATTTTAAAGTTGTTTGGAGGGGAATGTTAACAGAATTAGGCAGGGTTGCTGACTATGTTCTACCATCTTGGCTCCGAAGTCACCTTTACTTTTTCTAAATAAAAAGGGGTACTTTATTTGATGTAGGAATGTTGATTGGCAGGAGAGGATTGCTAATTCTTTCAAGATTAAGTCATGTCTTCAGAACTGGGTGGGGCAATGAGTTATTATATTTTCTCTTCTCTAGAGGCCAGGACTTGGAAGTAACTTTAGACTACATGTGAAATGAGTTGGGTGGTCTCAGGAAAATTTCTTGTAAATAGTATTGCTCATCTAAAAGTAGCAGAAAACAATGCACATCTGTCTGTTCAGATTATACAAACAGAATCTGGTCTCCATTAACGTGCCTATTATTCTTTAATAAATAATTCTTTAATTGTAGTATAAAGGAAGCTCAGGGACCCTAGAGGAAATGAGATACTGCAGCCTCAGATAGACATTGTAGGGCTCGAAGAAAAGAGAGAGATAACCGGATCATAGCTTTGAAGTTGAAAGGGATTTTAGAGATCATAAAAGCCTAATCTTCTTAGTTTATAGAGAAGAAAACTGGGGCACAGAGAGGCAAAGACTTGTCCATGATCATTTGAGAGAGGGATTTGAACTAAGGTTCTCTGACTCTAAAGCTAAGAGCTCTCTTTCCAATACATGCACCCCCCTCACTCACTATAATAATAATCCATTGGAAGTAAACCAGCATTACATCTGATTTAGTAACTCACAATTTTTTCTTCAAAAAATTAACATTTATTAAGTGTTTCCTATATGCCAGATACTCTATATACAAAGCTAAACAACCAGACGTTATCTTGCTATTCAAAACGAGAGGCTAATTAAGAATCTTTTATACTCAGATTACTGATTGACTTATCAATCAAGCATATGAGCAATTAATCAATCTTTCCTTAAACATTTATTTAGTACTTGCTATGTGCTACATATGATGATAAGCACTGGGAATACAAACACAAAACCCAAAAGAAATGGTTTCTGTAATCATGGATCTATTTTTTTTATCAGAGGAGACAATATGCACATTTATAAATATAGACTAATCTGTCTGTTTTCTGTCTATTCATCCATCCATCCATCCACATCCATCCATCCATCCATCCAACAAATACATAAATACAAGATTGGGAGGAGGTAGCTTGCGGCAATCAGAAAAGACTTCATTTAGAAGATGATGTTTGAACTGAGTTGAAGGTATGCTATGAGGCATGGGTGAAAAGTGTGTGTTCCGGGTCTTAGGGACATCTTATGTAAAGGCAGGGAGATTGGAAATGGTACATAGTGTGTAAGAACCAGAAAGAAGGGCATGTACAGTCTGTGAAGAATAACAGCATATGAGGCTAGACAGATAGTTGGATCCAGGTTGTGAAAGGATTGAAAAGTATACAAGGAAATTTGCATTTGACTCTAGGGGCAATAACTGAATGAATGAAAAAGCACTTATTAATCATTTATACTCTGCTTCGTGGTGGTGATACAAACAGAAAAGTCCCTGTCCCTCAAGGAGCTCATGTTTAAACAGGAACCTACTGGGATACATTGGATAGTAATTTATTGACTTTTAACAGTGACATGGGAGTCCATGTCCCCAAGAAGGTCTGAATCTTGCCTCTCATCATTTTTTCTTCATATTAATCTAATTGGATCAACTTTGTATAATTCTGTGAAATGAATCCAAATGAAGTCACAAAGCACACTGTTTGGGAACTTTGTTCTTGAAGGCCATCTACATTAGCAAAACTAAGGCAGCTTCATAGAAAGCAAAATTTGGAAAGATTAGATATGTAGCTGATTAGTCTTTAACTTTATCCGGTTGTCTTCCCTTTTCTATTCACTCCTTTTCATAGCCAGCTTTTTGAGATCTAATTTGGGGTTTTCTTGGCAAAGATACCAGAGTGATTTGCCATTTTCTTCTCCAGCTCACTTTATAGACGAGGAAATTGTGGCTTAAATGACTTTCCAAGGATCACCAGTTAGTGCCTATAAAGCCAGATATTATTAACTCAGGAAGCAACACCTTTTGCTCTAAGTCTGGCACTCTATCCATTGCACTACCCAGCTGCCTTTAACTTCCCTATATTTGCTTCCATGTAATGGAGTTTTCCAAGTTCAAAAATTCAGTGTCTCTATCATATTTTTAATGTAATGAACTATATTCTTATTGAGCTCATTTACATTCAAGTGTCTATGGAGAGGAGTTCATGACTTGCTTCCCCCCTTTTTAAAATATTGTATGCCATGGACTTAATTTTTAAAAATAAAATGGAATTAATAGAATTTAAAATACTGTTGTGATTTTCTGAGATGAGAAGTAGTTAATAAATCACTATGGAAATTAATCTTCATTATCTTTCAGAAACAGAGCTGGACCTCTTTTACCAGTCACTTTTAAGATAAGAACGCCTGCTGAAGGACACTTTGGAACAATGAAGAAACCCCTCAATGGCCAATTCCAACAGGAAGAGCCACTGACTTACTGGATCTTTGAAAGGGAGAACTCTGTCTTCACTCTCTCTCTTCTGTTCTTTCTATAGGACATATCCAAATTGTTTGAGCTTATTTTGGAGGGGAGAGGGTTTGTGCCCTTATCCCTGTGCTGAGAGAAATAACAAACTGTGAGCATTAGTGAGATAAAGCACACGTTTTGGCTTAGACAAACATAAACATGGGCTTTGGACACTGACTTCTGTTTTATTTCTTAAAAATAGGCAACCTAACAGTTATCCTGGAATGGATATGCTAGTTTAAGAAGCAACTTTATGTGTTTAAGAGGTCCCAACTTTTGGATCCTCATCTAGTTCTAGCTATATTTAATAATGGAGAATCTGAATTCAAATCTGACTTCAGACCCGTAAGAGTTTATGCGACCCATGATAAGTCACTTAACTCTGCTTGCCTCAGTTTCCTCACCTGTAAAAAATCAGCCAGGGAAGGAAATGACAAACCTTTGGCAAATCTTTGCCAAGAAGACTCCAAATAGAGTCATGAAGAGTTGGATACAACCAAAAAATGACTGAACAATAACACATTTAATAATGTTGATGACAATGACGACGATGATAGCTGACGTTTATGTAGCACTTGCTATGGGCTGGCAGTGTGTTAAACAACTTTATGGAAATAATTCTCACTTGATCCTCACAACAGCTTTGTGAGGTGGGTGTTCTTATTAGCTCCAACTTATAAATGAGGAAACAGAGGTAAATAGAAGTTAACTGACTTGCCCTGCCTCACACAGTTAGCCTTTCTCATTGCTGGCCCAGTGCTCTGTCCACTCTGTTTCCTCGGTATACTCTTATAGCTAGAAACAGTGCTTCTTGAGGAAGATGGCCATCAGCGGGAGGAAGTGACTGACCTCTCCTCAGGCTTTTCAAGGGACATGGACCTGGATGGAGTTATTTGGAAGGTGCAGAGTACAGGTGATATCTGAAATGCTGATTTAGCAATCTTTCACAATGTTTTATGCTTGGATAGTTTAAAGTCTGAACTTTGGGGAGAGAATAAGAGTAGTTCTAAGTTTTAGTATCTTAATTTAAATCTTTCCATCAAGGCCCATTGGTGGGTTTGGATGTAAGTATTTCTTTTGTGTAGAGGAAACAGATAGCTTTCTCACACCTGATTCACATTGTACACTGACAAGTTTTTTACTCCTTCCTTTTGGGGTGTCCCCAGACAGGAACCAAATCTAAGTTCTAAGCGAATTTCCCCAGATTGGTGAAGGTGTAAAGAGTCAAAGAATGTGAAAAGAGAGTCTGAGTCAGATTCTTATTAGAGAGTAGACTCTTCTACATTTGAACTCAGCACTGTGAGAGGCTTAAGCACATCAACAGCCCTTGGTGTCATTGACCTAGCAGCAGTTTTAACTGTTAAACAAATATTTTATATACAAATATATCAAAGAGAATCAATTCTAAAAATGTTAAGTTTTATAAGTTAAGGAGAGAGGAAATTCATATTAAAAGTGATATGCTAAGTGTCTCAGGTGTAGGAAACTCACTGATGGTTGGAAAATATAAATAACTTATTTTAGGAGTTTTAACTATATTCTCAGATCTTTGAGGTAATTTTACTAGATTATGAGTATAAGGTAGGTATTGATAATTTTTTTCTGTACAAATATATATTCAATAAATACTTAACGTATTTTTTTAAAAAGCCAGTTTGACATGAAATATTGTTGAAAGAACACTGAATCTGGAGCCAGAGGACCTGAGTTCAAATCTCAGTCCTGCTACAAGGAGACAATGTGGGTCTGCCAGGAAGATTACTCGATGTGGAGTCACCTGAGTTTGAATCTTTGGTCAAGTGGTATAAATCACCTCTCTTGGCTTCAGTTTCTTCAACTAGAAAATGGATAGATTAAGTTAGATGACCTCTAAGCTTCCTTCCAGATCTAAATATATGATCCTACTTGGACAAATCACTTTCCCCTTTTTGGGAGCTCAGCCTTCCTTTCTATAAACTGGAGGAAGCATGGGAAGAGTAGAAGGAACACTGACTCTGGACTCAGGGGAATGATACGCAAACTTTATGAGCTTGGGAAAAATTATTTAATGTTCCTGGGTCTCAGTTTCCTAATCTGAAAAATAAGGGAAATATCTTCCAATTCTAAATCTATGACACTATGATTACATGATCTCTATCTCAAACTGCAAATCCTAGGATTCTTTCCTAAGTATACTATTGAGAAGTTAATTTGCATCTTTTGATGCATTCTATTGATTCATTCCCTATTAGGCGCCAAAAGGACTAAGTACCTCAGGATTCCATATTCTCAAGTATTTCCACCATTGAAACCAACATATTTTTCATAACAGCTTAAAAATATTGTTTTCCTTCTCCTTTGAATCACACTTAATTCCAAATAAATCTCTCTTCCTATCCTCCCTAGAGAGCCAAGAATTTTTTTTTTTTAAAGGAGAAAGAAAAACAACTCAGTGAAACTAATCAATACATACCCCAAATCATATTGGGTTTGTCATGTTCCAGACTAAAGTTCTCATCTCTGAAAAGAAATATGGGAAGTGCATTTTCTTTTCTTTTCTTTAAATAATAGCTTTTTATTTTAAAAACATATGCATAATAATTTTGAAAATTCACCTTGCAAAACCTTGTGTTCCAAAAATTTCTCTCTTCCTTCCCTCCAACCTCTCCCCTAGAAGCAAATAGTCCAATATATGTTAAACATGTGCAATTCTTCTATACATATTTCCATTTATCATGTTGCACACAAGAAAAATCATATGCCAAAGGAAAAAAATGAGAAAGAAAACAAAAAGTATAGCTTTTTATTTTTCAAAATATGTGCAAAAATAACTTTCAATATAATATTCACCCTTGCAAAGCCTTGTCTTCCAAATTTTTCTCCCTCCCTCATTTTCTCCCCTCTTAGACAGGAAGTAATACAATATAGATTAAACATGTGTAATTAGATGTGTAATCTAGACACATCCCCACATTTATCAAGCTGTGCAAGAAAAATTAGATCAAAAGGGAAAAAAGGAGGTGCATTTTCTCATTTCTTCTCTGGGGCTGTTCATCACTGTAACTACAGAGCATTCGTTCTTATTTTTTTTTTCTTATCATTTACAGTATGGCAAGCAGAGAATAACATATTTTTAAAGCAACCCCCAAATAGCTGTCAGATATCAATATTAATTTTCAAGTCATTCACCAATGCTTTGAAAAAATAACTTCTTACAGAAATCTCTGGTCTCCTTTCCTTCCTTCATTATTACATGGTTCTCCTACATGTTTATCTTTGCTTCTCTTTTGGCCTGATTGGTCATTTGCTATTATTTTCCCCATGTAAGCATCATAAAAAAGTAGTATACTTCAATTTTCCTTAGGATATATACTTTCAAATATTTACTTCCTATAGACAATTAGATACTGTAGCAGTAGTTTAACATATCCATATCTTTCAAGTTCACATAATATGATTTTGGAAGATTTAATAATAGATCTTTAATTCTGATTAATACACTGGTCTTCAGATTAAAACACTTCTTCCTGGAATGTGTGCAGAGAAAAGAAGTATTCATTATTACACCACTGAAATTTTGGATTACCTGGAACTGTTATTTACCGGGCCTACTCACTTGGGCCAGTTTTGGCTAATGCTAGCAACAATGGTACATAATGAGACTATATGGTACAACTGCTTACTAACAAAATTTGTATTCTGGAAGTAAAGGAGGGAACCTACTCAATTTTAATAAAACACAGTTTAGTTACCACTAGGAAATAACAGCTACCAAATCACTGATTATATGGAACTCATCTTTGCAAGGCCATGTTCAATGGCCCAGCTTGCCCAATTTTACAGAGTAGTTTTATATTTGGAAAAGAAATCTTACATGAATTTTTTAAAAGTTCACAAGGAAAGTACCCAAACTACTAAAATTGTTTTTTTTTTTCAATAAGCTCATCTTTTTGGCTTGATAGATATACAATTCAATCTTTAGATTTTGAGATATTTTATTTTATTATCTGGTCATGAAAAGAACATCATCTTCCTTGAAGCATCAAAAAGGAGTGACAATTCAATATGAAGAGTTTGACTTTGCTGATGGCAGCTTTGCTCACATAGGAAAGGGCACAGATTCCAATGTGGAAAAGTTTGTGAAATGGGGATTTTGGGATGGGGTTTTCCCAGAGCTGAAGTAAGAGAAAGGAACTGTGGACTAGGATTCTTAGTAATCTGTACCAATGGCTTCTTATTCATGCAGCAAATATGCATAGAGTGCCCACTGCCCTGTGCTCATTGCTAAGATAATAAAATGTGATTTATATCCCGAAATAAGGCAGATATGTACCCAAACCCTTATACTATGAGATTTAATGTGATTTTAAAAAGGGGTTAAAATAAAGTTCTGTGGGGGCAGCTAGATGACACAGTGGATAGAGTAGTGACTAAAATAAAATAAAATAAAATTTTGTGGAAGAACAGAATTTGGAGAGATCACTTCTAAATCAAGGAAATCATAGAAGATTAGGGGATATTTTAGCTGAGCCTTGCTGCATGACGAGGGATCTCGACAGATTGAAGAAAAAGGGCAGGTAATAGGGTGTAAGTGTGGGAATGCTTGAAGGCAGGAAAACTGGATATGTTTTAGGAAAAGAGTCATTAGATATGGCTACAGCAAAAATGATGAGGTAAAGGGGAATATGAGAGAATCAGACTTTAAGAATTGGATGCGACCTTAGGTGGCTACCTAGCCCAATCCATATCTAAGAGAAATTCTCACTATAACATACTTGATAGACCTCCACAAAGGCTGAAGCCATAATCTCTTGAGAAAGGCTATCCCATTTGGGAGAGCTCTGATGGTTATGACGTTTTTGCTAATATTGAGCCAAAATTGACCTTGTTTGTTCTTGCTTTTCTCCTCTGAGATCTAATAGAACAAACCTAATATGTCCTAAATAAGATAACTCTTTAAATATTTGAAGAAGTCATGGCCCATACTACATCTCATCTCCAGAACTGTTCAGTCATGTCTGACTCTTCATGACCCCAAAGATACTATACCAGTTTGTCATTTCCTTCTCCAGCTCGTTTTTACAGATGAAGAAACTGAGGCAAAAAGGGTTAAGTGATTTGCCCAAGATCAGACAGATCTGAGACCAGACATGGACTCATGAAGATGAGTCTTCTTGACTTCAGGCTGGGCATTCTATCCACCTTGCTTTCTAGTTGCCAGACTAAACATAACCAATTCCTTCAACTCATTTTCAAGGCACTGTCCCCATCCAAGTTCCTTTTCTCTAGATGCTCACCATATCATGAGGGTTTTCAAAGTATTATCTAGTGTTCTATAGAGGCAAATTCGGTATTAGGGGAGCCAGTCATGAAAAACAAAACAAAATAAAACAACTAAAAACACCTCCCTGATGTACTCAATTCCTATACTTCATTTTCACTGATCCATAATGTCATCTCCTTTTTGGAGTCCCCACCATTAAAAAAGAAACAAATAACAATATTGTTCTATCAGTAGAGTAAGGAAATATAAACATTTGCTTCTTGGGAAGTTCCCGACAAACAAACAAACAAATAGATAACTAACTAACTAAATAAATAAAAATATGGACTTTTTTTTTTTTTTAAGGAAAATCAAAATAAGAAATGAGGAGATGGATGAGTTTAATCAGCCTTGGCCCTTGCTGCCTGATTTCCTTTTGGACTTGGATATGTGGCTCCATACTTATTTTACATGGTGAGGCTAGCAGACTGAGCAAGAGACTTCAATGCCAGGAACTCCGGATACAAATCTTGGCACTGTGGCCAAGCCCTTATGTAACCTCAGACAAATTGCTCAGCTTCTTTGTGACTGGATTTCCCCCATCAACTTTTGCTACTGTTCCACAGGTATGATGGCCCTCTTGCTCTGGCAAGCCCACAGAAAGTTAATACCTCAGGCATTTCTTAGAATCTTCAGTTAAGAAAGAGGAGAGATAAAATGCAACCTAATTACAAAGGCTATTTAAGAGTCTGAAAGAGTAACCCAGTGATTGGTCATGATAGTACCTGACATTTGAATAGCACTTTAGTCTTCAAAGTGCTTTTGTGTCCTCTGACAATTCTGGATATTAATCTAGTAAACGAAAATCAATGAAGAAAACAAATCCCTAAGACGGTCCTGCCAGGCCAGTTAAGTTATACTTGGTGCTGATTTTTTTTTAGATGCTTATTTTTAGAAGCTAAAAGAAAAACAAACAGGTAGAGCAGAAGTTGTTTATAAAAGATTGGGGATGAATATTTTATACATGGAGGTTCATTTAAAGATTGAGTTTAAACAGGAAGAGACTTCTTCCTGTGCTCGTCTCTCAGAAATGATATCATTTCTCGAGTATGATGTCAGGGATAGCTGCTTAAAAGAATATGGGCTTTGAGTTTTGAAAAGTTGGTCTCAAAGTTGACCCTTGAATAATGAAATCCGCATACCACATTTGAGTTTGAAGTTACCACTGAACACTGAAAATCTCTGTCTCTGGGACTGTTTGTAAGCCACATGCCCCAGGAATGCCTATAAATCAGAATTTCTTATGAATTAGCACAAAATTCCCAACTCTGAAACATACTTACTGTATGATCTTGGATTACTCAGCCTCTAAGCAGCTGAACTACCAATTGCAAAGATCGTGCCCAACTGTATTGGAAGAGGAAGCTGTTCCCCAGGAGGCCTTATATAATTGAGATAATAAATCCAGTTCCCGTTCTGAGCCCTGTGAATTTGCCAAGACTAAAATTGTTCGTAAGTAGCTTATTGACACCATATTGGTAGAGTAAGAATTGAGATTCTTTGGTGAGAAGTAAAGAAACCATTATAGCTCATGTGACTTTATAAAAGCCTTAGAGATGAGGTACCACAAACTCAGGATTTGAATTCAAGCCATCTGATTAAATCACTAATGATGCTGCCCCATCCCTGAGGCAACTCTGAGAGAGCTTTGTAGTGAAAGAATCAGGGCTTGAATCCCACCCCTGACTACATATTTTTGTTCAGTCATGAAACATGACTCTATTTGCAGTTTTCTTAACAAATACTGGAGTCATTTGCTGCTTCCTTCTTCAGCTTATTTTACAGAGGGGCAAACTGAGGCAAACAGGGTTAAGTGAGTCCATACAGCTGAAGTTGGATTTGAATTCATGAAGATGAATTCTTCCCCTGTGTTATATATTCTGGACAAATCACATCCCTTTTATGGTTCTAATACCCTGTAATAGAGCTATAAAATGAAAGGGCTGGATTAGATAACTTGTAAGTTTCCTTCCAGCTCTGAATTTGTGATTCTATAATGAAATCCTATAATATCCTATCATAAAACAATAAATAAGACAAACAATCAGAGGGAATCTCTCGGCATTAGATCAACAAATATAGGAATAGGTGAAATGAGTGTAGGATATATCTTTATATTTAAATATAGAAAAGAAGAATATGGATACAAATTATTTTTCAGAAGAAATGATGAGGGTGTAGTCCAGATGACAAATAACTGCTTCCTGGCTGCAAGAGGAGAGTAGTTTTATTTCTGATCTTTGACATTATAATACTCGCGTCATACATAGTATGTCTCATTGCTACACCCACTCGTTTTGCATTTACATTCACATTCTCTTCCTGAACATAAATCAACGCTCAGCCCCAAAGCTGAGCCATGACAAGGGTGTGCCGTGGGTACGTACTCCCTCGGGGACTTGGAACCACATTCTGTCTGTCTCTCTTATTCCTGCTGCCATTTAGCTGTAGGGTGGATGGGGGTTAAGAAGGAACTGAGCACTGAATGGAGTTGGTCACAGTGGGAGAAGGGGAAAGGCGTGTGTGCAGTTAGTTAACAGCCTTTGCTCACTTATGCTTCCTGCCCTTATGGAAGATCTTCAACTTTTCTTCAGGAAAGGGAGGAGCACTGAAAAATGAGGAGGCGCAGGAGGACAGAGAATGGAGAAGGATTGGCCGTCACTGCTGGGGACACTCATTACTCATCCCCGATCAAGCTGCCAGGATCTTGGCCCGATGACCGACTGTCACTTTTGCTCAAGGCACAAAGAGTCCCCTGATCTTCGTATGGTCCCTTTTCTGAATGCTACAGTGGGATTCCCTTCCACTTAAGCATCAGCCTGTGACTACTCAGCTGACGTGGCTAGAATACAGTGCCAATATTTCTTTTAAGATCCCATATTCCTTCTTTTCATGGCCCAGCTAACCTTGGTCATTATATTATATTATCACTTTTTATCTTATTACATGTTTTTATTAATTTATTATATTACAATAACCTGCATCCTAGATTTGGAAATAAGGAACACCACTGGCTTTGCAAAAAGACAAGTTTAAGTTAAATACAGCAAAAGGCTACTAACAATTAGAGCTGCCCACCAGAAGAACAGGCTGACTCAGGAGGTTGGGGATTCCCCATAAAAGGGGAGGTTTTCAAGCAAAGGCTTCTTGTTGGGTATATGAAATCAAGATTCATTTTGAGTGTGACTTCCAACTCTGAAATTCTGTGATTCAAGGGGACCTTGATTCAAATTTCAACTCTGCCATTACCTGTGTGATCTTGGGGAGGAAAATCCCTTAATTTAGTTGCAGCTCAATTTGTTCATTTTCAAAATGAGGGGGCCAGAACATTGAGCTTAAATGTCCCTTGGGGCAGCTTGGTGATATAGTAGTTGGAGTGCTGGGCCTGGACTCAGGAAGATAAATTTTAAAAATTCTGTATAAATTTACTTATTAGCTGTGTGACCCTATACAAATCACTTATCTCTTTCTACCTCAGTTTCTTCAACTATAAAATGGGGAAAATAATAGCACCTACCTCTCTCGGCTGTTGTGGGGAACAAATGAAATATTTACTTGTACTTGTGGAGTTGATTTTTCGATAGACTTTTAAAATTAATATCTACTCTAATAAATTTATTTTACTAGGGGAAAAAAAAACCAAGTTAAATATTTATAAAGTGCCTACCACATGATAGGTGCTATATAAATGCCTATTCATTTCCTGTTTTAAATCCATGATCCTACTTTAAGTTTGTGATCTTTACGTTTTCTTTAACCAATCTTTAGAAAACAATGTCTTTATAATTATACAGGTGAAAGTAGTTATACAATCTAATCTTGATATACTTTGAATGAGGAAAATCAGATCTTGAGAGATGAAACAATTTATTACTATTTAAGAAAATGGTCAAGGCCAGATTCAAGCATTGTGTTTCCTAGTCCAGAGCTTTTTACTTATATGCCCTAACGTCTCTTTTCAAGAGTGCTGTGTTTAGTTCTAGATTTTTATCTCACACATCCAATCTGTTGGCAGGTCTTGCTGTTTCCTCCTCCATAATATGTCTGGTATATGCACCTTCTCTGCACTCAAAAAACTGCTACCTTGGTACAAACCATCACAATCTCACAATCTAGATGACTGCAATCACTTTCTGTTTGGGCTTCCTGCCTTTAAGTTTATCCTTTCCCTAAGTGGTCCTCTACACAACGACTGTAATTGTCCTTGTTTTTGTTTTTTAGAAAGTTTCTACAAAGGGTTATTTATTTCAAAGATGAAGGATGAAAAAATATACAAACATTACTCCCAACACATCAGAGACACTCTTAGCTCAAATCCTACATAACAATGGTTCTTCCAAGTTCCTACAGGTGCGGCCTAACCATGGGATGCATCCTTGTCCCTTCTCCTTCTGTCCTATGTCCAGAATGTCACTGAATTGCCAGGAGTTCTGGAGGATCTTGAATTTCTATCACAGAAAGGATGATAATGAGAGCTGGGAGAGGGATGGTATTTAGCTTATGGAAGAAAAGACTGAGAAATTGGACCTCTTTGTTTTTTTCAACTATAGGAATGTCTGTCGCATGGGAGAGGGACCAGACTTTTGTATAGTTCCAAAAAAGGAGAACTGTGACTAAGGTGTGCACATTTTATTTTACATGGAGGCATATTTCAGACCAACTTAAGGAATCACTACCTGAATAGAAGATGAACTGTTTTGTGAGAAAGTCATTAAATATATTCAAGTTAGATGGCAGAGATATTGTAGGAAGAATTCCTACATTGAGATGGGTGAAAAATTACATTAGATGGGTTCTGAAGTCTCTTCAAATTCTAAAATCCTATGGTTCTCTGACCAAAGATGGCACATAACGTCCTATTGCTTTTAGTTCAATCTCATTCTAACAAATTTCGTAATCTTACAATTCCCATATCTGAAATTTTTTACTGAGATGATTCTTCTCCCACCCTCCACTTATCATAATTCCCTTTCAATTACATGTACAGATGGCATTCAATATTTTTATAAGATTTTGAGTTCCAATTTTTTTCTTCCTTCCTTCTTCCCCCCGCAGATGGCAGCAACCTGATATAGATTATAGTACAGTCATATTAAACATATTTCCACATTACTCATGTTGTGGGAAAAAGGGGAAAACCCATAAAAAAGCAAAGACCAAAAAAGTGAAAATAATTTGCTTTAATCTGCATTTAGACTCCATGGTTCTTTTTCTGCATGTGGATGGTATTTCCTATCCATGAGTCTTTGGAATTATCTTAGACCTAATGGTCTAAGTCTATCCAAGTTGATCAGTCCACAATGTTGCTATTCCTGTGTACAATGTTCTCCTGATTCTGCTCACTTCACTCAGCATCAGTTTATATAAGTCTTACAAAGTTTTTCTAAAATCTGGCTGCTCATCATTTCTTAGAACATAATAGTATTCCATTACATTAATATGCCACAATTTATTCAGCTATTCTCCAACTGATGGATAGTCTTTACTGAAATGATTCTTGCTGTAATATCAAGATTAGTGAATTATCTTTGGGATTTTGATCTCTCCCTCACCCCTTGGATCTCAGCATTCATGCTAACAATTCAACTTAGAACCTATTCAGACTTAAACCAATCTTACAGAAAACCTCTACACAAGAGTCTAAACCTGTAAAGACAGAGAGCCATCACCTCAGAAACTCTAATTAATTGTGTATTGATGTATGATATATTTCATGCTGCCTCTTGGGTTCAGTATATCTCATTCCGTTTTTAACCAAAAAGAAAAACTTTTAAGTCTAAACAGTGTCTATGATCTTAGCAAAACCCTTAAAGTTACTCTATTACTATATTCATATCTGGTAGAGGAGTAGACATTTCTTCCATTTTCTAATCATGAACAAAGATAAGTAGAGGTAAAATGTCACTCATTTAAGTACACCAAGTTCAGAACCCAGATCTTTGGCTTGGGTATCCAATTTTCTATTCATTAGAATAATTGGCCCTCATTGCCGAGCACATATGGGTTGCCCAGATGGAATACTTATATGTGGTAAACAGTTGAACCACTCTAATGCCATCTTTTTTTTTTTTCCTTTCTTCTTCTCTGTAACTCAAATAAGTGATAAAATAGAAAAAGAAAAATAATGGTAAAGTACCCATAAACTTTGCCAAATAACTATGACCCAAAAGGGCCCATAAAGGTTAATTTTCAGACATTCCCTGATATCTGCTAGACTCAGCCAGTGAAATTGGTTCCATAGAAAATAAAAATAAAACTAAGATTTCCACTGACCTCATTTTCCAAAGGGATGATTGCTGTCAGTTTTAAGCCTCTCAATCATGCACAGGTACAAACATTTGTTTTTAGATATTCATTTCACAGTTAAGTAGCTATTTCCTCCCAACATTTTTTTTTACTCACAATAGATTATAGTTTCATTTTTCCTACTGATGAATTAACTGGGTTGAATATGTTTAAAAATTAAATCACTATACAAATTTATTTAGAGAATTAACTGATTGCAGTATAGATTATATTGCATTTTTATGATAGAATAAAATGAATGCTAGCTATGGAATAAGAAGATCTGGCTTCAACTTGGGCTAACTCTGGGAATTTGGATAAATTCCCACTTCACCTGAGACTCAATTTTCTCATCTGTAAAATAAGAGAATGGATTAGAATCTGGTTTCCCCAGTAGTAAATCTGTTCTTTATCTCATTGAATAATTCTGTCTGAAGTAGCATTATTATGCCACATATAGAGAGGGAGGTATGGCATAATGGATAAAGAATTGGCCACAAAGCAAGGAAGATCTGTGTTCAAGTTTTGCTGCTGATAAATACTAGCTGGGTGACCCTAAGAAAGTCCCTTAACTAAGCTGCTTTGGTAGGGGAAGAGTTTCCTTAGAGGGAACTTGCTGCAGGGATGAAATTGCAGAGAAGATAAACTTTTAAATTATAATGACATGGATAAGGGTTATCTATCAGCTAGAATGTCAACATAGCCCTGGATTTTGTACTATAAAATTATCATAAAACTATAGATTGCTTTAATATTAGCAATTAATTAATTTCTTAATTAATTAAAATAATAAAATTCATACTTTGCATGTATATGGAGCTTTATGAATTTAAAATTATTTTCACAGAGATGATCTTTTCTGACCTTTACATATTATTACTATATGGAAACTGAGTTGTTAACAGATAGAGTCAGTAGTAGAGTCAAGAAGAAGATTCCAGCTCTGACTCCCATTTTAGTGACTTTCCTTGTACCACACAAGTCCTGAGCAATAGGAAGATCAGTTATTTCTCTCAACATGGAAGCAGATGCCTTTCACTTCAGAGGGTTTCGTAGTCTACCGAGCTGGGTAGAAAATTTTCTTTTTCCTTAACTGGTTTCTGAAATGGCTGATGAAACTGTTCCTGGCATCACATTGCTACAAACATGGCATCTAGAACTCGGGGAATATAATGGCCCTTATTGTTTGCTCTTTTGGACTTGAAAATGCAAATAAAAACATTTCGACTAGAAGTATTCTAACTACTATAAACAGAAAACAATCTAATAAAAGAAAATTCCATTCTAGAGCAATTGTGACAAAATTCCATGACCTTTGCTCCCAGAGTTTATGATTTTCAGTGCAACTTCTTTATAGTGTTTTCCAAGGGACCAAGTGTTTCTGACATCAGATATGGGAAAATTTTACACGAGGGCAGCACTGATTTCTGGGACTTGGTCCAATCCTTTAAAAATGAATGGTGAATGGGGCTTGTTATGATGAAGCTCTACTCAGTGTCACTACACCCACTTTATAATCTCTATCTCAAACAGGACTGAGAACTCTCAAAATGGACACATTCTATTTCATGTCACCTGGTTAATACTTAAAACTTTCTTTGTTATTTATACATTTTTCTTGCCATCCTGCAGGAAGGAAAAGGTCTCTTTATTACAGTATATTTTAATTACCTATTAGGTATATATAATTAGGTAATAAGTAAGCTAGAAAGGTGGAGGAGACATGAAAGAATCGTGGAAGGACAGTGCTGCATTGTGGATAGAGTTAGGTTTTATCAGAACAACAATATATCTTTGAAACTGGTTTTCCTTGTGATTTTGTTTTATTTATTTTTATAACAAATTTTATTTATTTGCAAATAAAAATAAATTTAATGAAAGTATATATTTTATTTATTTTATGCATTTAAAATATTATTTTTGGGAAAGTATCAACGGACTTCACTGGGACTATGTGAAGGTGTCTATGACACCCCCCCGCCCCCCCGCCAAAAAAAAAAAAAAAGATTAGCGACCCCTCATCTAGGCCACTCTTCTATTTGATACTGTCCCGAGTTCAAATAACTTTTCCAAGGGCAGATGGAGGCAGCTCATCTGTTTCCTGATTGCTTCTTGGCTCTCATTTCATCACTCAGTAGCTGTGATAGGTGGGTGGAAATAAGGAGGATCGTTTAAGCTAGCACTTCTTCATTAAGCCCCTTGGCTTTAGCCACTTAGCTGGGAACAGAAACAAACCTGGTCTAGAGGTGGGAGAAAAGGAGGAGGTCAGCAACTCAACTGTGAAAATCCCATCTGGGGATTCCAATGAAACACAAAAGTGGTGGCAGGAATTCAGGTCATCAAAAAACAAAGAAACAAACATGATAACATGCCAGGAAGACATCCTTTTTACTTCAAGTGAGTCCTGGATATATCTCATCTTTAATCTTTATAATCCAACAAAAGGAAGGCTCTTTTGTTAGTAACACGAAAATTTAAAATCTTCACCCGGCACCGACTTTGAATGTCCAGATTTCCTGTTCCAGTTTTTCTCCTGGCCAACTGAAAATCATCACTCTTTGCCTTCCCTCCGCTACCCCGCTTCTTACTGCAAAGAGCAAAGCTTTTTGTTAGCTTCAGAAGGCATAGGTAAGAGAGAGAAATTTTATCATTATTATAAGTTCCTTAGGGACAGGGACTGTCTTCTGCCTCTTTTTGTACCAGTGCTTAGCAAAGTGCCCAACCTATAATAGTAGGTATTTAATAAATGTTTGTTGAATTTATTAAAGGAATTATTAACAGCTAGCATTGATAGAGGATTGCAAAGCACTTTATAGAGCTTATTTCTTTTGATCTTCACAACTTTGGGAATTCAGTGCTATTGTTACTCCCATTTTATTGGTGAGGAAACTAAGGCTGAGATAGATTGTGACCTCGAACCCAGGGATAGCTACCTTAAAAAATGTCTGAGGTTGGATTTAAATTTAAGCCTTGTTGACTCAAAATCCAATCTTTTATCCAAGAAAAGACTTTGGCCCTGGAGCCAGAGGGAGGCAGTGCACCTTACTGACATTGTTGGTTGGTTCCCTAGGCAGGTCTATTTTAAGAAGGCATCTAAGTCCTGTATCTCTTAAAATTCTTTAGGATTCATAGTATAGAAAATAAGAGGTGCCAAGGGAAAGGGGGCCCTTTCTACTTCACGAAGCTGGCCTGAGACTCTATCATATAGCCTTCCTCCTTCCACCACAAGCCAGAGACAGGATCAAGGGCACCTCTTTCTCAAAGATGGGCCCCTGAACGTGCAGTTATGGAACCCAAGTTAAAATTCCAATTCTGCCTACTTCTGCCTACTTCCTGCTTTGACTCTATTTCATTTGCTGTTTAACTTCTCAAGACTTGGAATGAATCAGCAAATTTTCAGTCTCAAGACCCCTTTTAACTTAAAAATTATTGAAATTACCAAAAAGCCTTTGTTTATATAGGTAATAGCTATCGATATTTGCCATATTAGAAATTAAAATGTTTTCATATTATTATGAAAATAATACTAAGACCTCCTGAAAATATCAAGGGGTTCCTGGACCATCCTTTGAACACTACTAGACTGGATGAATTTCTTCAAGCTCGGGAATTGTAATTCTAATTTACTGCTGCTACCATCTCAAAACTGAGCAGCCTAAAAAAATTCCAATCCCCCAAATACCTAGGCAGAGTTTCTTTTAAAAAGAACTTTGGTCCCACAAGATTTTTAGGTTGAGGAGTCATTGTAATGGTGATTAAATAATGATGCAGAGGAAGGTTAGGAAGAAATCAGCCTTCTCCTTAATAAAGCCAATCTGTGAATCGAGATAGTCTATCCCGCTAGAAGTTGTTGAACTAAAAATTTTTCATGTTACCTATCCATATTCTGGGAGCTTGAGTCTGATTGTCCACTTTTTGAATAGGTGACTTGTGACAATCATTTCAATGGCAAGAATCGTCTAGGATTCTTATTTACTTTAGTCTTCCTACTGACTCATTGCCTGGATGTGTTTCCCTGCATAAACACTGTGAACTGGGAAACTGTAAAAAATTATATTCTCTCTCTCTCTCTCTCCCCCCCTCTCACTTTCTGTCTCCATCTGTCTCTGTCTCTGTCTCTCTGTCTGTCCCTTTCTCTCTCTCTCTCTCTCTCTCTCTCTCTCTCTCTCTCTCTCTCTCTCTCTCTCTCTCTTTTCTCTCTCTCTCTCTCTCTGTCTCTCTCTCTCTGTCTCTTTCTCTCTGTCTCTCTGTCTCTCTCTCTGTCTCTGTCTCTCTCTCTCTGTCTCTCTCTCTCTCTCTCTCTGTCTCTTTCTCTCTGTCTCTCTCTCTGTCTCTCTCTTTCTCTCTGTCTCTGTCTCTCTCTCTGTCTCTCTCTCTCCCCCCCTCTCACTTTCTGTCTCCATCTGTCTCTGTCTCTTTCTTTCTCTGTCTCTGAATCTCAGCCAATGCCAAGCTAATTTCAATTAAATCAGGGAAATGTCGTCTTACTTCATAAAGAGACAACATGATATGAGACCATAGTAACATTCCCTTATCTCTGATACATGGCATACTATTATATCATTTGAGCTGGAAATACATATTCTGAGTAATTTCTTCTCTTCAACCCCCATTGATTTAAGGTTTTTTTTTTAATAGAATATACTTACTATTTAATTTTTTCAGATTTGGTATTTCATTGGTATAGAAAATGGTAGTCTTCCTACGTCAATGAAGATTGGGCAACTCTTCACTACCTTGCAGTATTGTAGCATCATGTATGTAGAGCTGGATGGGAGATTAGAGGTCATTCAATTCAACCTCCTCTTTTTACATTTAAGGAAACTGAGGCCCAGATGTTTTAGCAGCTTTCCAGTCCAAGTAGCAGAATCAGGATTGAGCCCAGGTTCTATAATTCTAAATTTTGCTTCTTTCCACCATACCATGATGGTTTTAGAAAGTTGCCTAGCTTGTTAAGAGAAGTTGTGTGTAGTCAGTCACATACGCCTGTGGTACTGTATGAAGGCAGGAATTGATCCTAGTTTTCCTGATTCTAGGGTTAGCTATCCATTCTCTAAACTCTGCTGCTCCTCACCCTCATAATGCATATATGAGGAGATTAGAAAGCCAACAAAACACCTGTCAGTTCTTACCTGAACAAATCTTCATTTTCAACCATAAATGAGTTAGATTTCCATAGTTTCCACCAGTACTTCAAAAAACATGAGACATTTGAATTTGGTGACTTGATGGAATTAATTCTATTTTGGCCCCTGGGGAAATCAACTGATTTATGCAAAGATCTGTTTTGCTAGACATCTTTTATTTTGATAACTTTAATAACCATGAATTATAATTCTGACAGCAAAATCCAAAACTAACACTGTACTATGTACCTCTTGGGGTAAGCTTTTCCATACCTCAAATTTCCAAAGCCAAGTTTGCCAGAAAAAAATAAACCCTTTCCTGGACCCCCGAAATCTATATTTTAATAACAAAATATTTTAAATTATAGTTGCAAATGAACATCTTATTAAGACACAGCACTTATTTACTACATGTCTAAGTATCTCATTCAAAGAAGAGGAATGCAAACATTTCCAGCAGAAATATTCCAATTTGGCTTTGACTGCTGTGAAAATAGATAGAAAGTCACAATGGAGCTCTACAAAATCATTCCTCATGCATCTGCTATTCCCACTGCACTTTGGAAGCCAGCGAGTGAAACCAACACCCACTATGTACACAGTGTTATAAATTAAAAATATATTAGGGTGAAAATAAAAACACCAAGAGCCAAGGCAATCTTAAGGCCATTTAGTACTTAGGAGAAATGCAGAGGTGTTCTGTTCTACCTTCAGCATTCCTGGGGTGTGTCCTGAGTGGAGAATTACACAAGCTCTGATCTATTTTAAATGGTAAAGATTAACAAAAGCCAGAAGAGTTTAGAATATTCACAGGAAATTAGGGCCCTCGGTCTATGGCAGGTAACTTTGGCTTTTGGGGGGCTTAGTTATATTAAGTGCCCTCGAAAGGAGTTTCATTCAACGGATATCCCCATCTCCAGAGAGACTAGTGCCAGCAAATAACTATGCTCAGTCTTTATGTAACAACCAAAACAAGCTGCTTCTGCCTTAGCTATGTCTAGAACTATTTAATTTTGAGTCATAGAAACAGTCCACCTCTTTCTCTTTTAAAGATCAATCAGGGCAAGGAAGAACACTACAATCCTTACAATGCAAATGGCAGAGCTACTTGTTTCCCTCCACAATCTTTCCAAACCCGAAGGCTAGGGGGATTTTATAAAGCCCTTCTATGGAGGATTTATGAGGATTCATATGGTCAAGGACCACAAGAAGGGATGGAGGGACCGTGACTGAATACCTACCCTGATGAATCATGGCTCTTTACAACATCAAACAAGTCTCAACTCATAAGCCAACTTCTCTGTCCACTACAGTTGCCATGGGAGATGATGAAACTAATGGTATTAAAGAACCCTATGCCTGATGGGGATTCTGGGGAACAGAACAATATTTCTTATACTATTCCCCTGATCTCATATTCTGCAGTAGCTCTTTCCCGGTCCCTTCCTGAGGCAACATGTATATATAGATACAATATTAGGAAGAGTGGATGGAAGGTTACCTAAGAGGAAAAAGCACTTTAGTTTGGGGTGTGTGTGTGTGTGTGTGTGTGTGTGTGTGTGTGTGTGTGTGTGTGTGTTTGTAGTGGGGGGGGTCTCCTGGAACATTGTATACAGTAATGGCAACTTTGTGCAATGATCAGCTATGACAATCTAAGACAATCCCAAAGGACTCATGAGAAAAATTCTATCCACATTCAGAGAAAATTTTGATGGAGTCAGAATGCAGATCAAAGCATGACATATTTTTTCTTTCTTTCTTTCTTTATTTTTTTTTCTTTTGCAAACTGTAATTTTTTTTGTTGTTGCAAATTTCACAATATGGCTAATATAGAAATTTTTGTTATTTGTCCCTTATTCTGGAAGAGGACCGTGACATCAGGGAGGGGGTGCCATGACAGGCAAGTGAATTGGATTGAAGTGAAGGAGGGCTGTGCAAGGTCACCGGCTTCACTTTCTCCTCCAGAACCATCTTGGTCCAGTGGCAAGATTTGGACCAGGACAACTCAAGATGGTCCTAGATAGTGGCTTTTTAAAGCTAAGGTCTTCAATAGGTCTCAGTTTGACTGAGGCACTGCCCATTCAGTGATTAAGATTAGGTAGGCCCAAGGAGAATCATTTTGAGATGAAAATTATGTTTTATATGACTGCACATATAAAGCCTACACCAAACTGCTTGATTGTTTTAGGAAGAAAGGAAGGGCGCAAGGAGGGAGAATATTTAAAACTCAAAATTTTATATTAAAAAGAGTGTTAAAAATTGTCTTTACATATAAGTGGAAATGTAATACTAACAACAAACAAAAGAAGGCCTCTTTAAAAACATGGTGGGAGTAGTAGGAATCGCTCATTTTCAGAATTAACATAGTAAGTATAATATCTAGTTCTTATATAAGGAATCCTCTTTTCACTTCATAAAATCATAGAGAATTGATAGCTTTTCTCTTACTTTATCAACTTAATCTGACCATCTCTTTCTGTCTTGGTGGCCATTAATTTAGTTTAGCCATGTGCCATTTCTCATCTAGCCTAGGGCCATCATTGCCCTAATATGCTATTCTCCACTCACCCTTTGTTATTATTGCTCATTTGTTTCATTCCTGTCTGGCTACTCATGACCCCATTTCAGCTTTTCTTAGCAAATATATTAGATTTGCTTCTCTAGTTCATTTTACATTGAGAAAACTGAAGAAAACAGGTTAAATGATTTGCTCAGGGTCATACAGCTAGTAAGTATTTAAGGCTGGATTTGGGAAGAAGAGTATTCCTAATTCAAAGCCCAGTGCTCTATCCACTGCTCCCACCACCTGCCCCGTTAACTGACACTTAATTTATCTGACAAGACTGTCCTCTTTATCTTTTTATTTCAGCCTCCCTAGGGACCAACAGTGATTTACCCCAGGGGAAATGTCCAAAGTATCTTCTTATGTTGTATTCCATATTTGGATTGTTGACTGTGTCTGTGTCTCTTAGACATGTGCATGCCAGTGTGTTTTGTTTTGTTTTATTTGTTTGTCTGTCTAATTATTCACTCATTCATCCATTCATTTATTTATTGGTATGTTGAGCATGGATACCAGGAGTTGCCTTCTTTTGCACAATGTCATATTTAGATGGAATTTAAAATTGCTCCTGATGTTAACCACCACATTAAAGAGTGGGACAATTGATATTTTAAAGTCTTTTTGTAATCTTCAGGTTACTATTACTTTAGAAAAAAAAATTTGATATAAGGGGAATGAGTGTCAGGATTTAGAGTTGGCAGAGATCTGTGTTCAGATCCAATCTCTACTGGTAATAGTCGGGTGGCCATGAAACATCCCTTAAACTGTCTGCATCTTAGCTTCCTTATGTAAGAAAAAGGGAATATCTGTCGTTTCAGTTGGCTGCTTATTGTATTAGTTGTATGAGTTGTTGTAGGAGACAATAATTGTCCTTAGCTTTGTATCCCTTGCACACAGTGGCCTGGAATGCAGTAGGCACTTAATAAATGTTTATCAATGGACAGGATTAAATGAATTATGCATATAAATACCCTATAAACCTTAAGGCACTGTGTAAATGATAGTTGTCACTTATATTTTTGTTACATATTAAATAATTACCTATTTTACAGAAACTTAATGTTTCAGTGGTCTTTTCTAATAGGGAAACTCTAGGGGGAAAATCAGTTATCAGATTTGGATTTATTATAATAATGAGGATTTTTTAATTAAAAAATTCCTATCTTGTGAAAGTACATATCATATTTTACTGCTCATATTCAACAACAAAATAAACAATTCCACATACATTTACTAAGTGTCTACAATGTGCAAGATGCTGAGGCTATGAAGACATGAATGAATAAAAGTCCTATGCTTAAAAGAAACTAAGTAGCAGAAAGCATTTAGCTCTGGACCTGGAGGATCCAGGTTCAAATTATACCTCTGGCATTTATTGGAGGGGCAGAGATACACTCTCTATATAGAGAAAGCCCTGGCCTGGGTCAGCAACATCTGAGTTCAAATTTGGCCTTAGACACTAACTGTGTGATCATGGGTAATTCATTTAACTGCTACCTGACCCATAAATTAGAAATAAAATTAATTTTTAAAAAATGTGGACATAATAGTAATTTAACTCCTAGGGTACTTTTAAACTGAGATATTTATAAAATGGGGATATAAATGGTAATTATTATTATTATTATTATTATTATTATTATTATTAATCTATCTTTGTATGACTTTGGACATGTCAATGAACATTTTTGGGTCTTACTTTCCTTTACTTAAAGTAAAGGGGTTGGACAAGATAGTCTCTGAGGTCTTCTCTAGATCTAAATTTATGGACATTTTAATAGATGCGTAAATACAAGATAAGTCAAGAATAATAATTAAAAAATAGTACAAGCCACCACAAAAATGAGGGGAAGAACTGCTGCCAAGGAACTAAGATAACACAGAAAATTAGAAGTTATTTAGCTATAATTAATAAAATATGGACTGTGTACATAGAGGACTCCAAAGTTCCATGGAGATAACATGAGCATGAAAAATAGCTGATACTCTGAGTCATCTGCTAACTGCTGTTAGTTATAACCCACTAATGCCTTCCAACGTGGCTGTCTTTGCAGTTGAGGAATCATCCTCACATTAGCATCAAGGCCTGAGGCTTTACAATTTTTAATATCTGTTTTCCACAAAGCAAAGGATGTGTATGAATCAAAAATATTATTTACAAAAGATGTGGAAATTTGTAAACTTGAAAGACAAAAAAAAATTGAATAAAATGAGTTGTAGAACATACGAAATTAAAAGGTCTTACTATAGAAAACTCTGAAAAAAATTGGTTCAATATAATTTCTACTCTGGATCGTATTATGGCTGAGTTACAAAACAACATTTTTAAGTACCGTTAAAAATGGAGATACAGAAATGAAATGAGACAAAGATTAGATAATGAGGTTTTTGACTTTACAGTTGCTTTGGACAACTTTTCCCCCTTGACTTGGATGGAACTATAAATCTCAAAATAAACAAGCTTAGACCAAATCTAGGCCATTTCCCTTTCACTCCACTAAAGATGTTCTATGTGCCAAGCATCCTAATCCACCACAGCACTGGTTGTAAATATATTTCAAAATCACAGGTCAAAGGAAAAACAAGGAATGTCAACACCTTTTGTTTGAGTGAAAACAGGAATTCAGTAAAGATGTTCCCATCTTTCTGTCCAGATGTTGCATTTTAAAAAATGGATTATATTCTGGTTGTCATATATAGATTTGATTTATTTAAAAGGATTTTGTAGATTACTTTGAGATGCCTAATCCTAACATGATTTGGTCTTTAGTAAATAATTCCTTTTGCAATATGCAGTAATAGTTCAGAGATGTTGAGAATGTTTTTGATACAGCAGTTGGGGAAAAAAGTTCCTAGTATCAGAAGAGTGCCCTATAGCATATAAAATTATCATGTCAATGATGTCTGCTTAAGAAAAAGAGGTAGTTGACCATATAACATAAGAAAAAAAAGTCTTAGTTTTTTTAATTATTGTTAGCAATGATACATGATATGAGATCAAGACTGTATGCAAAAAATGCTTAGTGTGGTAGAATGTGCCATAAGATGTGCAATGAGAGCAGAGCTTTCAAGATCCCAGATCTTGAATCCCTAATCATGATTAGGCGATCAAAATGTAGGAGCATATTGTCTTAGAAAAGGTAAAACTAGCATGGAGCAAATAGGGCTTTTCCTTTGGATACCAGCCTGCAAGGGAGATTCAATCTCTTTCCCTTCATTTCCTTCATCAGTCAGATCTGTACTGTGCATCTTTCCCTATGCTTCCTTCCCAACCCTTTAGAGAAATTATATCTTAAATGCATAAAATAAAATAAGGATTATTATAAAGAAACTGATCATAATGAAATAATTATCAAAATGTTAACAAAATAAGTTCATGTATCATAGGTTAAGAGCCTAGACCTTTCCTAAAACATACCCTCTCTTCAAGTGTGATTATACCCATAGTCAGACTGTCTTCTGTGTTTTACTCCAATCCTACTCTCAAATTGCCCATTCAGGAGTTTTTGCTCAAGATGAAAACATTTCTAGTTATTTTCCTGGATCCCAGTAGCAGACTACATATGATTTCTGAGACTCTTGTGATTCATGTAGTCACTTAGCCATAAAAATTCATTAGCCATGAATATAACTCATGAAACAAAAGAAATACCGAATGGTTCTTGGTTCTCTACTTTTGTAGTAATGGTGATATAGTAGAAAAGAGGACAGAGTTCTAAAAATCAAGCAAATTTAGAATGCCTATAAACTTTAACTTACCTCATTCCTCCTTTAAATGTGAGATCCTTGTTGGTCCAATGACCAACAATTTAAAATACTACCAGAGGAAATGAATAGCATAAATATCTCCCTAGTAATGAAATCAGAAAAGAAAAGGAAGTTGCAGTTAAATGGTAGAATGACCCCTAGATTTTGCTTGGAAAGGTAAATAAAGGAGTCAGTAGAGTGTGTGTCCAAAGGCAACAAAAAATATCATATGATGAGACACTTGGTGATTTCACTGCAGTACTCATGACAAGGCTGAACAAAAAAGCTTTACTAAAAAAAACCTATAAGGCAGCTAGGTGGAACAGTAGAGTGCAGAGCCTGGAGTTCCATCTTCCTGAGTTCAAATCCAGCCTCAGACACTTATCAGCTATGCAACCCTGGAGAAGTCAATTAATCCTGTTTGCCTCAGTTTTCTCACCTATAAAATAAACAGGAGAAGCAAAAACCACTCCAGTAATTTCACCAAGAAAATCCCAAATGGGTTAATGAAGAGTTGGACATGACTGAAATGACTGCACAACCACCACCACCATATAATTGTAGCTTATCTGGTACTTTGTTCTTCAGGGGATGAGGAAGGAAAGAAATCCTATAAAGAATTTCATGAGACTATCCACATTAAACCAATCAATCACTTAAAAGCAAAGACAAAGAGATAGGTGGATGGTTTTTTTAAAAAGTTATAAAATTTGACGCCATGTCAAGAAAGTGAAGGAATTAAAGGTCTGTGGTCTGTAAAGCAAAAAACTTAAACCTATATATATATATATATATATATATATATATATATATATATATATATATATATATATATATATAATGATTGTTTTCTTTAAGAAAAGATTTTGGAGGCACTGGATATGAGGAGCTCCAATAATATCACAAAAAATAAAATCGATCAAATCTTAAAAAACAAGAGCCAGATGGTTACTTAGATGAGAGACTCTTCCAAATTAATTCTTCATACATATTCAGACCTTCAGACTGTCAGATCAGACAATACTAATACCAAATTAGAATGCTAATACCATATTAGAAAAAAAGAATTAAAATTATATACAGAATATATTTCAATTATCTCACACTTGACTTATAAAATTGTTATATCATTATAATTCATATTCAGATGAATATGATTGGTGATTTCACTGCAGTTCTCATGACAATTACCTGTGTGTATGGTTTCTCTAAGTATATTAATGATAACAATAATAGCTAGTGCTTTATAGGTTTTTAAAAATATTTGCAAAGTGCTTTACAAATATTCTCTCATTTCCTTTCAGGGCTCATGTAGCTAATAAGTGTCTGAGACCAGATTAGAATTCTAATCTTCCTGACTCCAGGATCAGTGCTCTATTTACTGTACCTTCTCCTACTCTCTCCTTCTTTGTCATTTTTTTTCCTGTTTTAGACCTACCAGTTGTAGCCAGACTTCACTTAGCTTTCTGAAAGTGATTAAGAACAAGGAGGTAGCAAACTTTGGGGCTAGAAAAAGTAGTGAAAATCCCCTCATTAAACTTTGTAATTTGTTAAATGCAATATGAGATTTCACAAAGGAATAACTAAAATTATTGATTCAAATAAAGCCTGAGGATACTGTGGAGATTCCGTTTATTCCCATTCTAAAATACCATGGATATATAAGAACTGGTTATTGCTAAAATGAACATTTCTCTATGATTAAGGCAATAAGAGTTAAAAGGGAGACTGAACAAAGGTCATTTAAGGTCACCATATGGGCCAATAATTTCTCTCATTTCCCTTGAGAGTAAGTACATTGCCTATACTTAGTTCTGACTAGGCTCTTTAATAAGGGTGCCAACTTCTCTGCTGGGCTCACATCTCCTGCATGGCAAGTATTTCTTTCCTGCCAAGGTCGTGCTTTGGTATTTTTTTGGCATTAAAAATCTTTCTCAGGTCTGCCAATATGCAGGAATAGTTAATTAATAAAGAAACATAGCCTACTTTCAAACTGTAGGGGCAAATGCTTAAGGGTAAATATGGTCTGTTAGATGTTTTTTTTTTAGTTTCTTCTGTAATTTTACTTTCCTCACATATTATCTTGGACTAACCTCATGGAAAACAGACGTGTCAAAATAATGCGACCTTAACTGAATTTAATACTTAGGCTTGTTTGCTTGAAAAGTGAGTCAATTCCAAGAATTGGGTCAACATTTCAGCTTTAAAAATTTGGCAAATTAAACATCCCCATCTAGGGACTGGTCTTGAAAAACTAATTGACACATGAACAAACAGTTCTCAAAAGAATTGCAAACTATTAACAAGAATATGAAAGAATGCTCCAAATCACTATTAATAAAATAAATGCACACCAAAACAGTGCTGCAATTTGCATTTGCATCTCACAATCAGCAATTGGCAGAAATGACAAGACAGAACCAGATAACACCGTAGGAGTGGTGGAAAGATGGGCACACTAATGCACTGCTGGTGGAGCTATGAATTGGTCCAATTATTCTGGAAAGCAATATATAACTATGATTAAAATGAGCATACTCGTTCAACCAGCAATTCTACTGATAGACACACTCTACAACAGGTCAACAACAAAGAGAAAGACCTCATATATGCATCATGTATTTAGAGTAGCTTTTAAGTATTTAGAATAGTATTTAGAGTAGCTTTTTATAATAGAAAAACTGGAAAACAAATAGATGATCAATAATTGATGAATAATTCAACAAATTGCTATTTGTGAATATATTGGAATATTTTTGTATTCTAGGAAATAATGGATATGAAGAATACAAAGAAACATGGAAAGATTTACTTGAACTGATAAATAAGCAGAACCAAGAAAACAATATGAAATGATGACTGTAAAAATAGACAGAACAACAAAACAATTGAAATGGAATGCTGAACAATTATCATGATTGTTTGACCCCAAAGAGCTTAGAAAGTGCCTCTCCTATTTTCTTTGCAGAGGTGAAAAACTGTAGGTACGTGCGAAGGTATTCAAGGTCAGATGAAAAAAAAATTTTTTTTGATAGTGATTAGTTTTGCTGATTTTCCCCTTCCCTTCTGCCCTGACATATTTTCTTTTTTATTTTTTTGTTCTAAAGACTATTTGGGAATGAGATGCTATGGGAGGCATTAGGATATAAAGAGGATATAAAATATATCAATAAAATTTATTTTTTAAAAGACAAGAAATTAATTTCCAAATTTGCTAGCTCCTAACAATATTTGCTTTATTGTTCTTCTTCCACTTCTAAATCCTTTAGATTCTTAAAAAATGCTTCTTCCTTTCTTCTCAAACATTTATTAGAGTGTTCCAGTCCATGGGGTCACAAAACAAAGCCTGTTAGTTTCTCTTTTGTACCAAATTTGGATTCTCTAAACAGTTGGTAAGGGGATTAGAGTTCAGCAGTCTTTTGCAACCCTGCCAAATGTTGCTTCTCAGTAGCACTGCAGCATTATTTCTAGTGGAGTGAAGGATGCTACAGTTGACCACGTCTGGAGCAAAGTTTGTATAGTGTAAAGGCCGAAGGCCAAGAAGGAAATCCCAGTTTCATTTGAGTTATAGAAGAAAAGAAATGTCAATATTTGCCAGCCAGTTTCTTGGAAGGTTTTTCATATTTTATTCATATAAACTGTACAAACCCTGCCACAAAAATAAGTAGCTAATATTCTTTTAAAAAACATTGCCAATCCTCTAACAGCAACCAAGAAAAAGAGATTTCTGCCAGCAGTGGTAGCAGCTGGTACAATTTGAATAAGTGACCTCCTCAAAGATAACTGTGCGAAGAGTTAATGTGACTTCATTAAAAAAAAACTCCCTTGCTGACCAAATGATACATCAGCCATAATTCTAGCTGGAGACAAAATTTTCATTATTCAGAGCCACCAAACTACTTTCAAAATAAAGATTCTATATCATTTTCCTCAAGATACAAAACATAATCTGTACACAGGTGTTAATTATTGAAATTATATTCTCTCTGCTTATTTTTCTATAATTTTATATTGTTTATACATTAACCTCTCTCACCAATTCTAATAAAATAATCTATACAACTGTACTATAGAAACTGGTTAATATAAATGTACAATAATATGACATATTTATATTACAGATATTTGTAAGATGTTAGAGTCCAAGAGAAACAAAAGACCCTCACTATTCGATCTGCACCAAACTCAATAGATCTGATTCTCCTTTCCATTTCTTTCATTAATTCCCATCTTATTTATCCCTGAAGAAAAGAATTATTCATTATCAACCTATAGAGAGATGGACTTTGAATATTGTGTGAGATATATTTGTATATAAGTACGTATGTATATTTTCTGTTAAACATGTTCCTGCAGGAAAATATAAATTTGAATGATATGAAATAGTGGTTAAGTCAAATAACATATATTTGGCTGTGGAACATGTGTGTTTATACACACACATATATGTATACACATATACGTGCATGTGTGGCTGTACATGTACACATACATATAGATATATAAAGATATATAAATTTGATTTTTAACCAAATGAAACTACAGTATAAAGTTCTTATCTAAAAAAGGCAAGGAAGCAATTTTTCTTCCCCTTGACCTCCTTTTATGCAACTAATAAGAATTAAAACAAACTACAACGGACCTCATCATCTCATCAAGGTTTGCCTTCATTCCAAAGATACAGTTTACAAATTACCTATATCTGCCCATACTATGCAATTGTCACTCATATATGTCTATGAGTTCACCATAGCGGGTTCTTCCAATATGTAAGGGGCTTTCCTTTCATTCATGGCTTATGACTGTCCCAACATCTTCCCTGACCATATATTTCGCTGGTGACATCCTTTATACCACTTTGTAGAATTCCTTCTTTGTAAGATGTCACAACATTCATCCTCAACTTTGATTCTTTGGAGATGACAGTCTTCCATGTATGAACCATACAACACCACCAGAAGAATAGTGATGATACAGATGGATCTTTGATTTAGAGAGAAGCTTGAGGTCATTAAACAAACCACACATTTTATCAATAGCCAAGAAGCTCACTATCCTCCTATTCAAAGGGATATCTGTCTATAAGATGTTTCAATTGCATGTGTTTTGTAGGTTGTTCATTCAATTGCATATCATAATATGGACAAAATCATTTTTCATTTACTAGAACTTTCTTGTTTGGCTAGTTAGGTCAAAATTTCTACCATGATAACAATGAACTCCATGTTTTTCTGAGTTTTATTCTTCAATTAGTATTAACATTAGGGGAAAAAATAAAATTATCTTTCTTATAAAAGCTTTTGAGGAATCTTGTGTAATTTTGATATAGAAGAGCTAAAGTTAGAAGAGAGCCATTAAGGCATCTTTTCACACTACTGAATCAAATGCAACTCAATCTTGCAACCCCATAGGAAATATACTTCCATTTTCAGGAGAATTAGAGGTTTTCCCCACCTCAATCTTTGCCTGGACTAGAGGACGAGGTTTAAATATTAAAATTCCTAAGAGATTCTTTATGCAAAGTAGAAAGACTCAAAACAGATTAGGTGCTATCAATAAGGAATGCTTTAAAAATCTACTGTTTGGGTATTTAAAAGAATCGATCCCAAAAGTAAATACCTCAATAAACTTGAAAGCAACATTAGTTCATTGAATTAAATCCTCTAGTCATTACCAAAGAATAACTATTGGAGAACTGTATATTATAGCTACCATAATTCATTCACAAATTATAGAACTTGGTCAGAGATTAAGCAAAATTAATCCAAAGGTATTTAGAGGTGTAGTAGGAAAAGTAACGGACAAAACTTGGAAACATTTGAGAAGGAATATTGTTGGGTGTTTTTTTTTTTGATAAACTCTTTTTAAACAAGCCTCCAAAAGAGCCATGTTTTTCCATCTGAAATCTAATATTTCAGTCATAAATGTGCTCCCTGAAGAAATAAAAAAGGCATGGAAGGAAACAAATATGGGAAGAGCAGCTACTCTAGGACAATGATAGAGAGGAGGAATTTAATGTTAGACAAGAAAAAATCTCAGGTTCTTTAAGAATTTTAAAGTATCTGAATGAGGACCATAGATAAGTAGGAAAAGTTAAACCTTATTATTATTATTATTATTATTAAATTCAGATAATATAAATAACTATGGACCTATTTCTTTAATTATAAAAATGTTTATGAGTAATTCACACAGGAGTTGTGGGAACTACTGATGAAAGAATGAGATGGGAACAAATTATTTTATAGTAGTTATACAGTCACAGAATTAGCTAAAAAATATAGAGGCTCTATACCTGGTTTAGACTGCCTCTTTCCCCCACCTTTTATTTTTATGTTAGGGAATATTAAGTTTCCAGTTCATGCTCCCTCAAATTCCCTTACCTCCTAATTCCTTAGGGCACTAGGTGGACTGGTGGAGAGAGTACTGGACTTAAAATCAGCAAGACTCATCTTCATGAATTCAAATCCAGTCTCAGATATTTATTAGATGTGTGATCCTCAGTTTGCATCAGTTCCTCATCTATAAAATGAGCTAGAGAAAGACATGGCAAACCATTCCAGTATCTCTGCCACAAAAATACAAATAAATACACAAATAAATGAGGTCATGAAGATTCACACAACTGAAACAACGGAACAATTTCTCAGTCTTGTTAAATACCTCCTCCTCCACTTCACCTCATCCTCACAGAGGGATAATCACACACTGAATCTCGTTACTGTCCACAAGTGTTCCACTTCTTTAATAAGCAACTTTGACATTCCTATATCTGATAATAATCTCCTATCATTCCATCTCTTCCTATGTCTTATCCTTCTTACATTTATTCTTTGCTCTAATCAGAGATCTCCATTCCTTCACCTCTCTTTACTTCCTCAGGCCATTAGCCCAGTTCTGATCCTACTTTTCCTTCCTTTCTACTCTTAATCATGTACTTAGCTATTTCAACTCTACAATTCCTCTGCTGTCAAATTTCTCACCACCTTGTCCTTTCAGTATTCATTTTTCTAAACTGATCCTTACATTACTTTCACAAGCCTTTTCTTCCATTCTTATTCAGAAGCTGCTGAATTGAAGTAAAATTTCATAATCACAAGCAAATCAAATAAGCCTTTCTTTGCAGCAAGAAGTCTTTTTATTCTGTTTCATTCTAATCCATTTCTAGGATCATTGTCCTCCCTTCACCAAAACTATATCTCTTCTTTATTCATATCTTCCTCTCCTCTCCTTCCCTATTTCTTTAAGCTGAAGATATTCCTTTTTAAAATTTATTATTTATTTTTGACATTCATTAAATTTTTTTTTTTGAGTTTAAATTCTCTCTATCTCTTTCACCTCCACATATTGTGAAGGCACAAAATGTCAATTATACACATGAAAGTATTCATGCTAGTCATGTTGGCCTCCCCTTCAAAAAAAATAAAAAAAAAATAAAAAATAAAAAAGCTCAACTCCAAAACACCCAAGAAAAATAAAGCAAAAGAAAGTTATGCTTCAATTTTCATTGAGACTCTTTCTTTGGAAGAGGATGACAATTTTCATTCTAAGTCTTTCAGAACTGTCTAGGATTATTGCATTCATCAGAATAGTCATTCACTGTCGATCATTATTCAATATTGCTTTTAATGTGTGTAATGTTCTCCTGGCTCTGTTTGTTTCATTTTATATCAGTTCATATAAGTCTTCTTAGGTTTTTCTGAAATTGTCTCCTTTATCATTTCTTATGAACAATAGTATTCTATCACAATCATATACTACAACTTGTTCAGCCATTCCCCAAATGATGGGCACCCCCTCAATTTCCAATTCTTTGCCACCATAAAAAGGGTTGCTATAAAAAGTTTTGTACATATGTGTCCCTTTCCCTTTTTGATATCTTTGAGATACATACCTAGTAGTGGGTCCAAGGATATATAAGGTTTCAAAGCCCTATGGACAGTTTCAAATTGTCATCCAGAATGGTTGGATCAATTCACAATTTCACCAATAGTACATTAGTGTTCCAGTTTTTCCATATCCCCTTTAACATTAGTCATTTTCCTTTTCTGCATTTTACTTAGTCTAAAAGATATCAGAAAGTACCTCAGACTAGTTTTAATTTGAATTTCTCTAATCAATACAGAAATAATACTAGTGTAGAGCATTTTTATGTGACTATGGATAACTGACTACTCCTGAAAACTGTGTTCATATCCTTTCACCAATTTTGTCAGTTGAGAACGACTCATATTCTTATAAATTTGATTCCATTCTATATATTTGAGAAATAAGATATTTATCAGAAAAATTTGCTGTAAATTTTTGAAGATATTCATCTCAATGTACTGAGAAAATGAGTCCATTGAGTGTAAATCCTCCTACTTTGCTCACTTGAAAAACTCTTTGACATCGTTCTTCATTATTACCTGAGTCTCTGACAAAAAGGTAGTTTTTTTTTCCTGTGTGCTTGATCTCATCTCTTCTTGTTCCCCCTGGAATCTTGTTAATTTCAATCATTTGTTTTTTCTTTTCCAAATCTTCAAGGTCTCCTGAGCTTCAAGTCCCTTTCCTACTACATTTAAACTAATCCAATTTTCTTCAATTCTTAAAAAAAAAACTTGTATTAATCTCCATCCCCTCAAACTATCATTCTCTCCTTACTTTTTCTGTCATATTTTTAGACAAAGCTCTGTATATTAACTGCTTTCACTTTCTAATCTCTTACTCAAATCTTTATTTTTGCAACCTGTCTTCTGGCCAAAACTCTCTCACCCCATTCAAGTCTCTCCCACAATTTGCAGCCAAAATTTCCTTGAGCAAAGATCTGATCATGTTACTTCAGTACTCAATTCCAAAAATTTCCCATTAATTCCTATTCTAGAATAAAACGCAAATGCTTATTTAGTTTTGTTTGGCCATTAAAGCCCTTTACAACCTGATCCCAACCTCTCTTTCCAGACTTGCTGGACACCACTCCCCTCCCTTGTTCCACAACCCTGCCAAATAGGCTTTCTTTTTCTGTTCCTCACATATGACAGTATATCTCACAACAGCATGCATTTGCATTGACTGCCCCATGTCCAGAATGTACTCCCTCTTCACTTTTGTCTTGAGGAACACTTCTTTTCTGATGCTCATCCCATTCCAGTATTCTCCTTTCCCAAAGTATTTTGTAATTATTCTCTTTATGTCAGGAAAATAATGTATATACAGATATTCATATATATATTATATAAATGCATATATACATTGTGAATATATGTATGTATGTATCACACACACAGATATAAGTTTATCTCCTCCATTAGCTCCTTGAGAATTGAGATTGTTTATTCTTTGTAACCCCAAGAACTGCAACTGGCACAAAGTAGGTGCTTAATAAATGTACATTGACTGATTCTCATAGTGCTTAGTATTTATTGATTATTTTTTAAATTGGGCATTTGATTAGGTGGAACAATTGTTACTTTAAAGTCTTTACTCCAGCAAAGTGTTATCACTGTAAAGGCTAAATCAAGGATTCAGTGTAAGATGTAATAATAGAAATAATTGCTGAAGATCATTTGGTTATTTAGCCAGAGACAAAATCAAACTATTACTACCATCATGGAGATTGACCAATATGGAGTTCAAAAGAAGATGTATTCTCTATCCACAATGAGGTGCTCCAGATGCTCCTGCTTGCAGAATACATTCTACTCTGTGCATCCGACTCCAGCATTCTGAAGCATTTCCTATATTAGATTTGTAATCACTCAAGAGGTCAGCCTAATAACCACAGAAGACCCAAGCGAATGAAGAATAATTTTTAAGCTATTTTTTTTTTTGCAGTTGGAAAGACAGCAACTTTCCATGAGTATATATATCTTAAATAGATACTGAAAATGAAAAATGACCTGGTCTCAGAACTGGGAGATAGTAATCTAAGTTTCCTCTAGAAAAATTGGAACAGTTCTATTAAAGGCCCCAAGCTTTCTCCTGAAACAAAGGCCTGACTTTTTTAATATAATGGTTTTTCCTCCCTATGGTTATTAGTCATGAAATAACCCATTCTTTAAAGAGTTGAGGTTTGAGGATTACTCAAAGAACAATGAATTAGTACAAGCAGGCTGATAGTGAAGAAATGTAAAAGATGTTTTCAGAGAAATGTATGAGTAGAGAAAAAATGTGACCATATCGTGAGAGCAAAGGATAACCAATGGATGTTCTACAACTCAATTAATATCCATGGGATCCGAAAAGACAAAAAGGGAAGTTAATTCTATTAAAGGGGCTCCCAATGACAGATTTTCAGAAAGACAAAGACAAAGAGTTTTACAAGGTGATTTACATTGTTGGAGGATATAAGAGGAACAGTAAGACCATAGATTCATTTAGATACCCTCAAAATAAAACTGATTTAAACTCTCTATTATATAGTCAAAGAATGGAGTGCTCAGTATAATTGAATATTATGAGTAGTAATAGATTCCCATATTTCACAGATAGTTGATTTTCAAAAAAATTAGAATTTTAAGATTGTTTCAATTCAACAAGCATTTATTGAGTGTCTCCTATATTCCTGACACTCTGAAAAGTAATGGAGATACAAAGACAAAAATGAAATATCCCTTGCCCTCAAGAAGTTTATATACTATTGAGTTAAAAAGTATGTACACATATAAATACATACAGAGAAAATGAAAAGTAATTTAGAAGAGAGGAAGTCTGGGAAAGCAATAATTGGAAGGACTCCTTTGGGAGGTGCTCCCTTATCTATATTTTGAAGGAAACAAGGCATTTTACTAGAGCGGTAGCAAATATAATTAACTTAAAGTCAATTAAACTGCATTAAAACCAATCATAGAATCTTAAGATCATAAATTCAAAACTGAAGGAATATTAGAAGTAATATAATCCAACGACATCATTTGTTTCTTAAAGGGTAAATGTATTTTAATTAAATTATCTCATTTTTACCTTCAGGCCAACATTCCTTTACCTCTTTTTAAATTCACAGCTGTGGCAAAAACAAAATAACACAATATTTCTATTCTTAATTTGACAACATCTATGAATTATTGTTGGGGGAAAATATCATTGGACCTCTTTATTGCCAAGCTGCTATTCCTAAGAGAGAGAGAATGATGTCAGGAGAAATGATGTGGGGCCTCCTTCTCTCTGAGGCTGACAAATGGTGCTGGGAAAACAGATCTCCATTCTTTGCCTCTTTCCATTTATTTTTTCATGTTTTAGATGAAGGAGACTGGAGATGCTTATGACCTTGTGATCTTTGAAAGGTCAAGAGAATGAGAAACCAGAAAGTCAAGAACTGGAGTCAAGCTGGGTTTCATAGCCAGTCATCACTAAGATATGACCTGTAGGACTCAGAAAATTAATATCTGAGATTCATTCATTCATTCACCTACCATTTGGTATTTGGAAATGAAATTGGTTGTGTTAAATCTGAGTCTATTCTTCCCAGGGACTGAGGTAGTACCAGAGAGAAGGTACTTCCAGATATTGGGGGGAAATATTTATAACTTGTTCTTATAACTTTTCATAGTAAATATCTTTTTTGAAAGAAAGAAGAGAGAAAGAGAAAAAGAGAAAGGAAAGAAGGAAGGAAGGAAGGAAGGAAGGAAGGAAGGAAGGAAGGAAGGAAGGAAGGAAGGAAGGAAGGAAGGAAGGAAGGAAGGAAAGGAAGGAAGAAAGAAAGGAAGGAAGGAAGGAAAGGAAGGAAGGAAGGGAAGGAAGGAAGGAAGTAAAGGAAGGAAGAAAGAAAGGAAGGAAGGAAAGGAAGGAAGGAAGGAAAGGAAGGAAGGAAGGAAGGAAGTAAAGGAAGGAAGAAAGAAAGAAAGGAAGGAAGGAAGGAAAGGAAGGAAGGAAGGAAGAAAGGAAGGAAGGAAGGAAAGGAAGGAAGGAAGGAAAGGAAGGAAGGAAGGAAGGAAAGGAAGGAAGGAAGGAAGGAAGGAAGGAAGGAAGGAAGGAAGGAAGGAAAGGAAGGAAGGAAGGAAGGAAGGAAGGAAGGAAGGAAGGAAGGAAGGAAGGAAGGAAGGAAGGAAGGAAGGAAGGAAGGAAGGAAAGGAAGGAAGGAAAGGAAGGAAGGAAGGAAGGAAGGAAGGAAGGAAGGAAGGAAGGAAGGAAGGGAAGGAAGGAGGGAAGGAAGGAAGGGAAGGAAGGAAGGAAGGAAGGAAGGAAGGAAGGAAGGAAGGAAGGAAGGAAGGAAGGAAGGAAGGAAGGGAAGGAAGGAAGGGAAGGAAGGAAGGAAGGAAGGAAGGAAGGAAGGAAGGAAGGAAGGAAGGAAGGAAGGAAGGAAGGGAAGGAAGGAAAGGAAGGAAGGAAGGAAGGAAGGAAGGAAGGAAGGAAAGGAAGGAAAGGAAGGAAGGAAGGAAGGAAGGAAGGAAGGAAGGAAGGAAGGAAGGAAGGAAGGAAGGAAGGAAGGAAGGAAGGAAGGAAGGAAGGAAAAGAAAAAAGCACCTGCCAGTCTCAAAGTCAGGAGATCTGTTCCTCCTGATCTATATGATCTTGGTCAAGGCAATTATTACTAGGAGCCTCTTTTTTTCCTCATCTGGAAGTAGTTCTAAGGTCCCTTCCAGATCTAAAGTTTGTGATTCTAAAGATTCCTCCCCTGCTGGCCACTTTCTGGTGGCCAGCTTCTCTGAACTTAGCTAGCCTGGTCTTCTTCCAGATATTCATAGCATTCCTGAGTTGTATTCAAAGCATTTCTAGTGGGGCAGGACCTTGCAAAGATTGTGCTTACCCAGGGCCACGTCATGAGGAGGAATTGGAAGAGCACTTCAGAGAATTAGCTTTTAAAATTATATGTTTATTTTTAAATTTCTAGGGAGAAATGGTTTTTTCTGACTAGAACCATGTGATCCTTGGACAGCAGCCCTTGCTTCTCTCCAGCCTCCTGGGGAACATGCTGACTTCTAGAACTGTTCATGGCTCCAGGCGAGCCATTTTTAAAAAGGCTGCTCCCAATGACTCCGTTTGAGAGGTATGCAGAAGCCCCAAACACCCTTAGGGAAATGAGCTGCTTTGGTTACCCTTATTTGGCTGTGTTTATTTAGCATACTTTCTTTAATTAGCCTGTGCCCGGAGGTTGGGGAGAGAGGTGAGAGCCTGATCTGACACAGAGACTCTTTCTTTCGGGTGGTATCCATGACTTCCCCACAAGTCCTTGCTCATCACAACCTAGCCTGGACCAGCTTCTTCCACCCACTTCTAAGGATATTTAATTAGAGGTCAAGCATACTTGGAGTGAACAGCTGTGCCTTTACAGGAGTTGTTTTGGAGTTTCTCATAGGCACTGTCTCGAGTTGATGTGTCTCATCTAGTTAGTTCCCCCTTCTTACATTTGGTAGCAAGAAGAACGTCATCATTAGCCAAGCCTCTATGTCTTGGGACAGCGAATAATTATGGTCAGAAGTTTGAGAATGCTGCTGTTGAGCTTTAGAAATGCAAGTGTTTGTTCTGTACTGGGATATGGTAAAAAGTGGTTATTTAGACAACCACTAAATTATGTTCAGCTAACAGTAAAAATGGTAATGATGATGATGGTAACGTAATACATATCTATTCTGAATATACTCATCCCAACTCCCAAAGTCACAGATAAGTTGAGTCCTAGACCAAAGGAGTATCTTCCCTTCAAAGATCTAGAGGTATGCCTGAGGAATTGGGTATAATCCTCTAACCATGAACTTAACTTCCCATAAGTATATTTCATCCTAAGATTATTAGTTGAGAATCATTATAGAGAGTCAATCTTAAACTAGATTAAAGAAAGGAGTATTTACTAAGAATAATAATTAGAATAAACTATCACCCCAAAAGTCTGACACACTCTTTCCTACAAATACATAGATGGTCCAAAAGAAAGGGGGATTCATTGTTAAAGATTATATGTTGCTGGAAGTGCTTTCAATGGGATGGTCAGGAAATTTCCCTCAAACAAGGAAAATCTGCATCCAACCTATCCTTGGCTGCTAATGCAGACACTGACAACATTTGATGCTGTCCTAGAGAGGAGAGGAGAAAATGCTGGGATACTAATGAGAAGATGGGAAGTCTAAAATCTTGCAGATATTTCAAACCTTACAAGGTCATCCTCCAGCTAAAAGGAAGGGGGAAAATCTGGTCAAAGTTTCTTCTTCTTCCCTGACCCTATTCATTTCTTATTCAGGGGCATAATGGAAAGTCATTCTTATTCCAATTTGTGGAATTCTCCAATTCTAATTAATGTTGTTGTTGTTGTTGTTTTTTAATAAAGAATCCAGAGAATACAAAGAAATCCCTAATCAATTAGCTGTCATTTCATTTCATCAAATGATTTTCAAATACTTTTCATATTTAGTCTGACCTATGCTTGTGAAATTGATTATTTATCTTTTCACTTCCTTTTAATGGAGTAGATTGGCTTAATAAAACCAAATATTAATCAGTTCTATCTTTATACTAATAATAAAAATAATAACCATTTTTATAAAGCTTTAAGGTTTACCAACTAGTATAAAACAGAGCTTCTTAAACCTTTTCCACTTGCACCCCTTTTAACCAAGAGAAATTTTTACATGACCACCAGTATATAGGTATATAAAATAGGCATATAAATCAAACATTTACAGATAATAAATCATAATTTCATAATCTCAACACAATCCCATATAAGGTCTTAACCTACACAGTTTAAGAAGCTTTGTTATAATTTTCATTTGAATCTCACAACAACTCTGCAAGATGATATCCATTTTATAGTTGAGGAAACAAACTGGGAGGGATCTAAAATTAGTCTAAAATCAAACAGTCAGTAAAGTTACAAAGGAAGGGTTCAAATTTTGATCTTCCTTACTCCAAGTACATATTCTTTACCATGTTAATTTAATAAACTACCTCAGTAACTAGAGAAGGGGGAATTTTGTTTTGGAACTAAGGGTCAACAAAGAACTGAAAAATTCAAAAACTGGAACTAAAAGAATATGTCCTTCAACTTGGGACTGAAACTTTTTCATGTGAAATGGCCCATGTGTTTAAGAGAAAATTCTTTGCTATATAGTAACGTGATGACAAGGGAATCATTAGCAAATTATTATTAGCAAATCTCCATGCAAAGAGATTTTGGAAGAAACTGAAGGGTGGGTCTAGTTACCAGACAGAGACCCATAGGATAACCTAGGGCAGCCTAACCTCTGCTGCTTGTCCAAACTCAATCTATAATAGCTTGAACCTATAACTTATTTCCCATGTGACTTTCTTGGACCTTCTGGGGAGTTTCTTGGCTTAAACTTCTGTACTCATTCTTTCTTATCTTTATCTTAGAGTCTACAATTCATCTACCAGCTTCCTGATTTTTTCCCCATGATTCAGACCAGAATTGAGAGGAGCATCACAGCAACAGGACTCTGGGGAGACAGTGAGTCTGCGATGGTTGTACCAAATGATAGCTTGGGCAATACGAATTATAGAACTGTCATTGGCTATGGGAAGGAATCACGTCCACTTGGATGCTGGCATCCTGTTGGGAAGAAATTCACCTCCCAAAGGATGTTGGCAGTCTGGGACAATGTTCCACTCACTCCAAATTAATTACTGTCCTGGTTGTGACTTATTTACTTGAAATGGAATTTCTCCACCACACAAACTCCATTTCCCAAACTGAACTTCATTGTAGTCCTTCATGATCTTACCCTGGGGCAGGATTGGGTGGGAGAGAAAAATGGTACACAGTCGAATCTGGCATATAGACTATAAACAAGTTACTTTAAATAATAAATCTCCATTCATAAATAACCAAATTAATTACACACACATATATTCCCTCTGTGGATATGTGTGTATACACGTACACAAGACGGAGAGACAGATTTCCTCATACAGTATCAGCATAGCATTCTAACCAGTTGATTAGGTAAATACACAGAACACAACACGGTGAGCTAGGTAGGAAAGTACAAGGAAGAAGTTAAAAAAAGATTAAAGTCCTAAGGATGCTGTCTTTGGAAAGGAAAGCCCCCTTCTCTTTTCATAAACCACTAGTTTGGGGGAGCCTTCATTTGGAGTTGCTCTGAGCCTGCTTAGTCATATTGGGTGATAAGGTATTCACAAATTGTTTCACTTCTTCAATTTCTGGTCATTCCTGCAGGCCAAATAAGAGAGTATTCTACTAGAATCAATAGTAGCTACTAGGGGACAGAAATCCTAGACTACCTTAACTTGATATGTCAAGGTCAAGCTCTAGTAAGTAATCTTGTGGAACTTATAGCTATTTTTTAAATGATAAAACACTTTTGAGTTGAATCTTTTGATATCCATACAACAAAAATAGTTTTGGGGGAAAATAAAAATAATTTTTACAAGATTAAGTAAAACAAGTTTGTTTGTTTTTTCCTCTAAAATACTCCCAGTCTATCAAGCCATCTCACTTTTTTTTTTTTTCAGAATTTTTCATTTTTGGAAATTTAATTTCTCTGCCCATTTTTATTTGGCTCCAGACAATGTAATTGAAACGGAAAATCTGCCCACTTACCCGGTAACTCTTTAGTCTGATGAAGTCAACCTTCATTGAGACAAATGTATCTGAATTTCGACTGATAGTCTTTAGATTCTCCACAAGGTCAGCACAGAATTTGTAGCTTCCTTTAAGCACACATAGAACCACGATGTCACAGAATCCAATATCATTCATGATATCCTTTGCCAATTTCTCAGTTCTGGAAAGGAAATCAAAAGACAAAAAATAAATAGCCACAAATTTCTTGAGGTCATAAGCGTCCCAACTACAACTGATCAAAGCACAATATGTAGCATTAGGTTGCACTTTTGGAGGAAAAGTATTTAATTGCAAAAAAAGGAGCTTCAAAATATGAGAATTATGTGATTTCTAAAATTAGAAGCTAATTGATTAGCAAATGTTACTAAAATTTGTTTTTGGTCAATGGGAAATGGGCAATAGCAACAATTGACATGTACCTAATGCTTTAAAATCTTCAGCTTTACATACATTAACTCATTTAAGCCTAAATCCTTCAATGTAAACACTTCATATGTTGGAAGTATTATTTTACAGATGAGCCAAGTCGACAAGATCTGGTGCTTTGCTAAACACTGTGTATAAAGGAAGAGACAATTGGCAAGCAAACTATTTACAAATAAGATTTATATAGGGTGAATTGGAGATAATGTCAGAAAGAAGACCCTGACATTGAAAGGGACCAGGACAAATTTCTTGAAGAAGATGGATTCTAAGTGAAATTTGAAGGAGGAGAAGAAGAATAGACAAGGAGGAAGGGCATTGCACTGGGGGACAGCCAGTAAAAATAAAGAATAGGGAAATGGGTTGTTTGTGATAAGAATAGTAAGGAAGGTAGAACCATTGAATTATAGAGGAGGGGAATAAATTGTAAAACAGCCAGAAAGGTAGTCGGGACTAGGTTATGAAGGTTCTTAGGAGCTAAGGAGAATATTTTATATTTGATCCTGCAGATTATACACAGTGACTAGAGTTTATTGAATGTGGTAGAAGGGGAATGACATGGTTAGACCTGTACCTTTTTTTTCTCCCTACCTCCACCTAATAATTTTTTCCAATTACATGCAAAGACAGTTTTCAATATTCATATTTGCAAGATTTTTTAGTTTCAATTTTTTCTCCCTCCCCCCTTCCCTCCCCCACCCCCAAGAAGCAAACAATCTGATATAGGTTAAACATGTATAATTGTATTAAACATATTAATTGTGTTGTGAAAAAATCAGAACAACAACAAAAAAACTACAAGAAAGAAAAAAACAACAAAAAAGTGAAAATAATGCTTTGATCTGTATTCAGTCTCCATAGTTCATTTTCTGGATGTGGATGGCATTTTCCATCAGAAGTCTGTTGGAATTGGTTAGATAGATCTGTACCTTAAGAAAGGTTATTTTGACAGTTGAAAGAAAGATGGAGTGACGGAGGGAGACACGAGGCAGGAAGACAAACCAAAAGATTTTTATAATAATCCCAGGGTAAGATGCATAAGGGGTACACCAGAGTGACAGAAGTGTCAGGAGAGAAAGGGACACATACAAGAGATGTTACAAAAGTAAAATGGATATCCACAGATAGGATACAGTGGAGTAAGACAATAGAAGTCAAAGCTAAGACTTTAATTTGTGAATTAGAATATTGGGAACCCTCAACATGGTGCCCTCAACAGGAACAAGAAAGTTAGCAAGAGAAAAAGAGTTCTGAGGGAAAGATAATAAGTTCAGTTTTGCACATGTTTAGGTTAAAATGGTGATTAAGAATCTGATAACTTTGGAAGACATCATTTCAGGTGAATGATGAGCTTGGGGACCAGAATGCAGAATGAGAGGGGGAGAAGAGCGGGCATCTTTTATAAACAGCCTTTTCAAGGAGTTTAGCCACCAGAGTGATACAGGGTGACAGGTGGGGGGGATGGATGGATCACATGAGGGTTTTTTTTGAGGATGGCATGTTTGTAAACAGTAGAGAAACAGCCATTATACACTGAGAAATTGAAGATTAAGGAAAATTAAATATTAATATAAGAGATGATCAATGGGAAAAACTAGTGAAAAGAAGATGGCATAGGATCACTTTGCATTTACAAAGAGTTCGCCTTGGCAAGGAGATGGACTATCTCTTCATTGGAATTATTCCAAAGAGTAAACAAGGTTCAGAAGGAGGAAGTGACTTGCCTTTCTTCACAGAGATGAGAAATGTCAAAGGAGGGAATTTAGCATAAATTTTCTTATCTCCAAAGTTTCAAGCAAAGCAATAGCATGCCTTAAAATTAATTTTGCCAATTTGACAGATACAAGTGATACCTCAGACTTTTGATTTGATTCCCCTTCTAATCTTCTATTTAGGCTATTTATTTCCTTTGCTGTCTGTTTTTTTTAAAAATATTTTTACAAATATCCATTAATTGCTTAAGTTTAAATTTATTAACACCAATCAAAATGTGATAACCAATACTGTGAACTAACTTGAGTTTATAATTTTTTCTTCATAAGATTTGGGTGATGTGAATTATTTCTCTTCTTTTTTGGAGGAAATTTGCAAGGTATTGTTCAATTTTATTAATCCTATTATTAAAGCATCTACATATGAGAAATTTCATTATGCTGTCATTCTTTATACTGCAAATGTCCCAGTAGCCAATGTCCTTATTATTAGCTGTGAAATGTAAACTCAAGCCAATAAATGGCATGTGTTGGCTTATTTAGTCTGAGAGGAATGAAAGAAGGGAGGTAGGGACTAGGCCAAGTAAGGGAATTTCCATTAATAAAGCAAGTAGACAATTCCTCTGAAATTTAATTTTATAGAGTTACCTAGAGCAGGGTTTTTGAAACTTTTCTACTTGCAAATCCTTTTTACCGAGAAAATTTTATGGGACCCATGGTTTATAGACATATATACAATGTCTATTGTATACAACAGGTATACAATCAAAATATTTACTGACAATACACCATAATTTCATGACCCCCACATTCAGTAACAAGACCCCATATGGAGCTGTGAACTACAGTTTAAGAAGCTGGGATGAGGAACACCAACAGTAGAGGTATGCTGGAGCTAGCTATCTCCAAACAGCTGAGTTGTTAAATTTTCACTGCCAGCATGGATACCTCAGAAATCCACAATTGCTAAAAAGTTGAGCTTGACGTTATTATTTGGTTGTCTAGATTTAAGAATTAGTAATGTAGATTAAATTTAAAATAAGTGGTGAATACATTATTCCTCTCCCCAGCATTTACAAGCTCACCCTGAAGGATGTCATTTGCTTTATCCAGGGTCACACAATCAGTTTGCATTAACTTGAGTCTGGTCTTCCTAGCTCTGAGGCCATGAAGCCTCTTAAACAGTAAATATGGATAAGGATAGCAATTAAACCTTTATGTTTTTTTGTCATGTCATATAAAAGGAAACCTTTGACTGCATATTTGGTGACATCATGAAATAAGAAAGGGAATGGAAGATTCTGAAGTACAGAAAATTTATCAGAAACTCGGAACTGGAAGGGAACTGATATGTTCAGCCCTTTTATCTTACATACAAAGAAATCACAGCTCAGATAGTGCTGTGCTTGTGTATAGTAATAGAACAATCAATTCCATCACAGACCTAGTAACAGGAAGGGTCAGGAAAAAGCTTCAAGTCCTCTGACTCAGTATTTTTTTTGTTAATATATCTCCTTTCAGAACATGTTTTAAAGTTTGCAGTTAGCCTGTCAAACTGAACTAAGCATGTAAGAAAAAAATGAACCCACCTGTCCACAATGACACCATGGGGTATAAGCACGCGGTTCAGATCTCCACAGTAGTGCTGTGGGTAAGTGAATAAATCCAAGTGATAGCCTGGCCAGTCATCAGAAATCTGAAAGTAAAGTTACTTGGGTTGAAGTTATTTTCAATTGGATAATATGGCCTAAAATGTACATACAGATCTAGCAAACAATGACCTAAAAGCATAATCTGTGAATGTCTATAAAGGGTATGATGATAAAGATCCTGCAGTTTGTGGGAGCATGTTAGGAAACCCCCTCCTGGAACACTGCCTTGTCATGGTGGAGGGACTTGTGTAGCTCAATGAAATGGAGCTATGCTGTGCAGGGTTACCCCAGACAGGCGGGTCAGAGGGGAGAATTCTAAGAAAAGGTGATTCTCCTGCAGAAGGAAATGCCAAACCACTCCAGTATCTTTGCCATGGAAACCTCATGAACAGAGACTCTATCACAGGGTTATGAAGAGTTGAACACAACTGAATGAAGAACAAGTTAAGTAATGAGTTATTGAACATTGATAAACTACTGGACAAACTACTCTGTTCTAGAACCAGACTGGTCTTATGTCTCATGAATAAGTGAAACTTCACGTCCCCTCTGTGCATCGGCCTCCTTCCCTTCTCTACTCCATCTCTGAGTCTGATCCTTTTTCTAAGACCTGGCTTGAGTTTGGTCTCTTCCATGAAGATATCTCCAATTACTCCTGGTCTTGCTGATGTGGGATTTGGGATTTCAGCACTATATTGGTGGGACTGGGAAGAAAAGGGGCATTGGGCTTATGATTTCATTGGGAATTATCACTGGGGGAAAAAATAACTCCTTTTCTCCAAATGGGATTATTCTACAGCTTATGGTCTTAGAGAACTGTCTGTGGTATTGAGAGGCTGTGACTTGACAAAGTTCACATAGTCTATTTCAGAAGTGGATCTTGAATTCAGATTTTCTTGAGTTCAAGGCTGGCTCTCCATCCACTATGCTCTGCTAACTTTCCAACCCTAAATACTATTTAAACATTTGGGGGTTTTGTGTTTGTTTTTGGTCTAGACCTCAGTTTGGGGGAATTCTCTAGTTTGGAAATTTCCTGCATTGATAAAGGTGGCCATTTGTCTATACTTATAGTCTTAGAGGGTAGTGGAGGTCCATAGGGGATTAAAAGATTCGCCTCTAATTTCAGAACAAGAGTGTGTCAGATGTAGGATTTAAATCCAGATCTTTTTGACTACAAAGGTGGTCATCTACCCATTATGTCATGCTGCTTGCTAATCAGCAATATACATATGCCTGTACATATTTGTATGTGTGTATGTGAGTGTGTAATCCAGTAAGAATTTATTAAGCACACTATGTCAAACACTGTGCTAGGAAGTGGATATATACATAAATAACCCTTTCAAGGTGCTTACACCCTTCATATTGATTGATATCAGGTGGTAATTGGATAAATCAATAATGTCTCCTCTATTTAGACCCTAAGTTCCATGAGGGAAGCATTACCTATGCGAGTTCTGCAATCCTATTGAATCTAGCTCATCACTAAACAATATCATATTCTTAATAAACAAGGTTTTTTTCATATGAATTTAGATCATACTAATTTAGAGTTCACGATCATCTGAATAGAAAGTATACTGAAGTTTTTTTCTCTGTCCGCGTTGAAAATGGACATGAACATTATTGCTAAGGATATATTTCATCTTTTTACAGAAAGCAAAATTTAGAATTATTTTGATGAAGCCATGATCTCATTGATGGAGATGGCCTTTCAAATAGTACAGATTATGATGTATAAAGAAGGTAAAGATCTTCTCATCTTTTATGACTCTTTTCAGTGTCCTGCAAATGTTCTATAAGATTATACCAAATGAAATGTGGCTTCCTCTAGATCGGGGATTCTTAACTTTATTTTTGTTTCATGGACTCATTTGGCAACCTGATAAAGTTTATGGATGCCTTAATTGGTAAGACAAAATACATAGGATTATAAAAAAAACCTATATAGGGAAATATACAGTGAACATTTTTTTAAACTTTGTGGACCTCAGGTTAAGGACCTCTGCCTAGACCTCTTTTCATTGAGTAGATGCCAATGGAACAAATGGGCTACCTTTTAATAATCTATATTCTTTTTTAAAAAGTTTCCATTTTAATTACAAATCATTACTGAATTTCCCTATGGTACTCTGCCTAATAACATTATATTATTCTAATAATCATTGGTATAAAAATGGGAAATATCCTCATGTCTAGAATGCTCTTGTTTCTCACCTCCACTTTGGAGAATCCCTTATTGTTGGATTCAGATATTTTTTTCAATCATATCCAACTCTTCATGATTGCCTTCTTGGTAAAGGTACTGGAATGGTTTGCCATTTCCTTCTCTAGTCCATTTTATAGATGAAAAAGTGAGGCAAAAAGGGTGTTAAGTGATTTGCCCAGGTTCAGTAAGTGTCTAAGGCCACATTTGAATTCAAGATGAATCTTTCTCATTTCAGGCCTGGAACTCTATCCACTGTGCCACTAATCTGTCCTAGAAAATCTCTATCAACCCTCAAATTATGGCTTAAGAGGCTGCCTTTATTGAAGCCAAATGTTTATTGGTGCTTACCACTCTTAAATTACCTTGTATTTATTTACTCTGGATATATTTTCTACATCTTTATCTATGGATCTATTGCTTTTTTCCATTAGAATATGAGCATCTTAAGAACAGGGACTACTTCATTGTTTGTGCTTTTATCTCCAGAGCCTAGCATAGAGCTTAACTCATATGTAATAAAGAAATGCTTGCTAAAAATATTATATCAAAACATAGACTAACTTTATGTTCTAATTCATCTAAATTAGCAGGTTTTTACTCTGAGGCTAATTCCTAATGAAAGGAGAAAAAATGTATAATGATTATTGGGGAGTCTTACTATGGAGGAGGAATAGGGAGGAATTTATGTGCAGGAGCTAAGAATACTAATTTGCTACTAAAGAAGACATAGGTCATGTGAGATGATATATTTATTATAATTTCTGCTTTTGAGAGGAGACTGAGACTGTTGGATTTTGCTTGAATTTGGGAGTTCTGAGCTATAATAGAGCTAAAACTTAGTACCCGCATTAAGTTCAGTGCCGAGGAGCCACTAGAATGGGGTTGGTATCAGGCTATCTAAGGAGAAGTGAACCCAAAGACCAAGTTGAAAACATAGCAGATCAAAGCTTCCATGCTAATCACCAGTGGGAATGGGTCCTGAGAGATCATTCTACTCCATTGGGGAACACAAGGATACCCAGTCTGAACATGGGTACACATGAATGTACACACACACACACACACACACACACACTCACACACACACACACTCACACACACATACATATACCAATAATGCAAACATATACCAATCTATAAAATGGGCATACATATACCAATAGCATTTTCATCCACATCATCCCTTTTGATCCTTGCAATGATTCTGTAGTTGGTGTACAATTTTATAAATGAAGAAACCAAGAATCACACAGCTAAGAAGTTATAAAAGCAGGACTTTAGCCCACAGTCTAATTTCCAAATCCATTGTTCTTTCCACAATTCATACTGACTCTCACTAATTACCGATAATTGTCTTCACATTTTTTCTAAATATTTTATCCCTTTCCCTCAAAGAATTTCAGTATCACTTCAGCTTTAACATAATACTCTGGAAAAATAAGCTATATTACAATAGAATTTTCTTCAGTTCCATTCCCCCACATAAATAATGTGTTTTTTGTTCAAAAAGGACCAAATCTTGGCCCAATTGGAAAAGTCATTGAAGAAAACTAAGTCACAAGGCTAAGAGTAACCTGAATCTGTTTTTCTCAAGAATTCTGTAATATTCATTCTAAGTCATTAAAAATATCTTGTTACTTAGATTACTTTTTGTTTTTAGATATTTTTAATAAGAATTGTTAAACAGCACAGACATATACACACACAGTCAAGTAGAAGTTTGGAAACAAAGATGTTTATTTTTCCCCTCTCCTAACTTCTAAGTCACTTAAACTTGTGAATATGTCACCATTTTGAAAAAAAAATCACATAGACTTAGGCTACATGGGGGTGAGAATTGCTTCATTATGATACTCACTAAAAAGATTTCTAGAAATTAAGGTCAAATAATGCCCTTAGGAATCTCTCACAGATCTCTTGATTACCTAATAACTCAGATTAAGTTTATATATTAACACAAAAAGAACCACTTTCAAATTCATTAATTCAGTTGAATATACAATTAAAGCAGGATTATAAAGAAGGACAACTTTGGAAGAGTTAAGAATTCTGATCAATGAAATAACCACCTGTGATTTCAAAGGACCAATCATGAAAAGACCTTAACAGATAGGTGAGCACACAGAGTACAAAAAGAGAAATAACTTTTCAAATGCTATGGAGCCAAAATCCGAGATTTAACAACTACTATTATAAAGGAGCAGAGGGGTTGGGATATGATATTCTGGAAGGCAAAGAAGCTAGGATTACAACCAAAAATAATGTTATCCAGAAAAACATCATAATCCTACAGGGGGAAATGGACACTTAATGAAAAAAAGAGGAATTCTAGGCATTTCTGATGAAAAAACCAAAGTTGAATAGAAAATCTGGCATTCACACTTAAGAACTCTCAAGAAAGGCAGAAAAACAGACAAATATGAGTGAGAAATCACGAGGGACTTAATAAGGTTAAACAGTTTATATCCCAAATAGGAGGATGATACATGTAACCCCCAATAACTTTATTGTTAGTATTAGTATTAGAATAGTTAGTTAGGAGACTACTTAGATGGAGAGAGGGTTATGGACCGACTATATTGGGGTTATCACAAAAGAAAAATGAAGAGCTAAGAAAGAGGGATGTAATGGCAGAAGTGGGAAAGGAGGGAAAGAGTAGAAAAAAGTATCTCACATAAAAGAGGTACTCAAAGAAGTTTTTACATGGCAAGGGGAAATGGGAAGGAGGTGACAAAGTCTGAATCTTACTTTCCCTTTGAATTGGCTCAAAGAGGGAGGAAAATACACACACACACACACACACACACACACGAGGTTGTAAATAATACTTATATACATGTTTATATGTATATGTATTCCCACACACACTAAAATGGTTATACAAATCTATCTTACCCAACAAGGAATTAGGAGGGTAAGTGACTAAAAGAAAAGGAGAGGTGATGATAGGAAGGGAGAGCAGATTAAGGGAGGCAATGATAAGCAGAACCGATTTTTGAGGAGGGACAAGATTTTTTTAAAAAGGGAGAGAGAAGAATAAATAGAAAATATAGGATGAATGGAAAATACAATTAGCAATCATAACTGTGAATGTGCCTGGAATGAATTCACCCCTAAAATGGAAGTACATAGCAGAATGGATTAGAAACCAGACAATATTTTGTTTACAAGAAACAACAGAAAGACACACACAGAGTTAAAATAACAGCTGGAGCAGAATCTATTTTGCTTCAGTGGAAGCAAAAAAAAAAAAAAAAAAAAAGGCAAGGGTAAGCAACTGATCTCAGACAAAGCAAAACAAAAAAAAATTCCCAATTAAAAGTGATAATCAAGGAAAATACATTTTGCTACAAGGTACCATAGACAATGAAATAGAATAATATGAAACATACATTTATCAAATTACTCAGTATCCAAATTCTTTAAGGAAAAGTTAAATGAATTACAGCCAGAAATAAATAATAGAACTATACTGTTGTGGGGGACGTCTATCTGTCTCTCTTGAAACTCAGTAAATCTAACCATAACATAAATTAGAAACAAGTTAAGGAGATAAACAGAATTTTAGAAAAGTTAATTATGAGAGACCTCAGGGGAAAATGGAATGAAAATGGAAAGGAGTCTAACTTTTTTTTCCCCCAACTATACATAGTACCTTCACAAAAACTGACCATGCATCCGGGTATAAAACTTCACAAACAAATGTAGAAAAGGAGAAATCTTAAACTCACCCTTTCCAGAGCACAATGTAGTTATATATATATATATATATATATATATATATATATATATATATATATATATATATATATATATATATATATACACATATATATACATATACATATATATGTATATATATATTCACTTAAGAAAAGTAAAAAGATAGGTTAAAAATTAATTGAAAAGTAAATAATCTTATCCTTAAGAATATATCAGTCAAAGTACAAATACTCAAAATAAGCAATAATTTCTTTAAAGAGAATGACAATGAGACAACACATTAAATTTGTGGGATATAGCCAAAGCAGAACTTAAGGGGAAACTTATAGCTCTAAATGCTTACATTGATGAAAGAGCAATTTAATGAATTGGGCATAAAACGAAAAAAAATTAGAAAAAGGACAAATTAGAAATCCCCAATTAAGACCAAAATAGAGAATTCTGAAAATCAAAGGAGAAATTCAAAAGAGAAATTAATTAATTTATTAAGGAAACCATAGAACTAATAAATAAAACTAAAAGCTAGTTTTATGATATAACCAACAAATTAGATAAGCCATTGGTCTTGATTTTTTTTAAAGCAACAAAAAACTAAATTGTCAATATCCAAAAGGAAAAGGGTAAATATATCACCAATGAAGATAAAATTAAAGTTATTATTAGGAGCTTTTCCTAAAATCATAGAAACATTTTGACCCTTAGTCCTATTTCTTACATACTAAATAGCATTATTGAGAATTTATTTTTGCAAATTGATGAATGTATTCAAATTTGGTACTTTTTTGTGAATGGTGGTAAAAGCTTGCTCAGAAAGTTGAAGGAATGACTTTTATATACATGACAAAATGTGGCACTTCAAAATTAAGATGAATTTGTAGAATCACAGAATAACAAAGCTGGGGTGCTACAAGGGACAACAGTGGTCTTCCAGTCCAGTCCACACACAAGAGACATCCCTGATACACAAAAGCATCCCTACTCTACTTGAAGACATCTAAGGAGGATCCCACAAGTTGAAGAAGATTCTACAATTTTTTTAAACAACTCTATTTGTAAGGATATATCTCCTGACATCAATACTAAATTTGTCTCTTTGCAACTTTTACTCTTTGCTCCTAATTTAGCCCTTCAATGCCAAACAACATAAATGTAATCTCTCCCTCCATATAACTGCTTGGTAGGACTAAGGTTCCCATTTCCCTTTAAGAGGGGTTATCTTCCTCTAAAAGGTAACAAAGCTTTGCCTGGAACTTGATCGACCTTTTCATTTTTTGACAGCTTCCTAGTCACCTAAAGATATAAAAAAAATCCCATTCAATGGAATCAGGATTCCTGCCTGGGATTTCTGAAGACCAACCAAGTCATTATACCCTGCTCTGTTGACCAGACACATTAACATGTGAATTTGAAAGACAAGGGGGAAATCATTCAAGGAAGCTTAATGTCACTATATCCTTAAAGTGTTAGGGTAAAGTAATTTCCTTGTGTTCTGTGTTCAAAGGTGTTAAAGTCCTCTTTATCTAAATAAGTTGATGGCATTAAGACTATCTCTAGCAATTGCCTTTCACATTTAAACAACTATGATTTAATTGTATTATCCTCTTTATTTCTTCTTTTCTCTAACCTAAATATCCCCAGTTCCTCTTGCTTATCCCCAAATGATGTGCTCAAGGCCTTTCATCATCTTGGTTTAACCTCCTCTGGATAAACTTATTAATGTTCTTCTTAACCCATGACTATTATCATTCCCATTTTACAGATAAGGGAACCAAGGTAGAAAAGTAATTTGTTCAGAGTCAAATAGTTAATAAGAGTCTGATGCCCAGATCTTCTTGACATTAGGTCCAGTACTCTATACAAGATATCACTTAGTTGCCTTTTGCTTCAGACTTGAGATTTTATCAATATGAAGGACTCCAGCTGTGGAAATTCCCTTTGCTAATGCACATTCACATAACTCCAGTAACATATAGTTAAAAAGATATGCCTGGGCAGCTGAAAAGCTGTTGAAGGTCACAGAATCAGTGAGTAATAGGATGAGTTTGAGCTCAAATCTTCCTGACCAAGCTTGGTTCTCCATCCACTGGTTCTTGCTGTCTCTCAACCCCTTAATAGGATTATTTCAGAATAACATACCAAACTTCTTACAGTAATAATCAAGCCAGACTCTGGTGTCATCTAAAAAATGAAACACATTTGAATTTATAATCCTTAGATTTCAAGTTCCTATACTGCCAATTAAAAAAAAAAAAAAACTCTGCCTAATGTTATAATGGGACCAGTTTTAAAGCAGACTCTATTTTGCAAATATAAATGATTTTGGATCATCTGCATGGGGATTTTCAGCAGTGAATTTTTAATTCCTTTTCTATGCCTGTGAATAATCAAGAGGAAACTCTAATCAGTTTCTAAGTGTTAAGGAGCAGGTGCTCAGATTAAGGGTTTTCAGCTTTTTATTTTCCTTTTAATTACATACATGAGGAAAAAAAAAAACATGACTTTTCTACTGCCTTTCCTATTGCCTCTAGTATATGATGCACACTCCTCAGCCTCCAAAATCTAGCCCCAACCTACCTTTCTAGATGTTTTTTCATATTACTACCTTTCCCACACAATATTATAGTAAATTATCCCATGATTTCAATGTCTTTCCCTCCCCCCATCCAATACATTCCCTAAATTTGGGGTTCTCAACTTTTGTGTCCGGTAAATCTGCAAACACTTTCTCCGAATACTGTTTAAAATGCAAAAAAAAATTTAGGATTACAAAGGATACTGACATAGTTATCAAAGTATTCTTTAAAAGTTCACAGGTTAAAAACACTGGACTCAAATCACCCAAGAATACAGAGCTATTAGCGGCCCACTGAATTTCTTCTACCAACCTGAAGTCTCATACCATCCCTGAAATTCATATAATGGACTCACTGTGATGTCACTCTGATCAGATGGCTCCTCCTAGAACTTCTTTTTATGGAAGGTGTCTAGGCCAACCAACCGTGACTCATTTTTCTGCAGGCTGTTCTCAGGAGTCCTTCTCCCATGCTCAGGACAACACAAAGGACCTTACTCCCTCCCCTGACCTTTTCAGCTTCCTTTTTGGTATGGTCTTCTCCCGTTAGAATGTAAGCTCCCTGAAGTACAGATAGTCCCAGGTCAGGCATATAGTAAGTGAAAAATAAATAACCATTGACTGATTGACTGATCTATCTCTCAGAATCCTATATTCCTTAAAGTTCAATGAAAATACTAACTCATAAAATTTCTGACCTCTCCTCTCATGCTTAATGTTATTCTCTCCCCAATTCTTATTGTTTCCCCTTCCTCAAATTTCTTTGTTTTATATTGGTATACTCCTATTTCCTCATTAGAATGTAAGTTCTCTTCATTTTAGTCATTATTCCCAATGCCTTCCCTGCACTTATTATTGAACTGAATTAATTATGATGCCTGCCCAAATTGCTGTGATATCTCATAGAACATTCAAAGGGCCAAGTACTCCAAAAGTTACAGTATCTAAACAACAAAAGGCTGACATGGCATCTTAGCAACATTGGCTTCTTACTGTCACTTAATTTCTATCTTCTCTTGAATACAAATTACACTTTTTAAAATCTTCTTTGAATAGTCAGTTTAATATTTACATGACATTAAGGAGGACAATATGATATAATAGCTAATATTAATTAAGCCTGCACTATGTACCAGGCACTGAGGCAAGTGCTTTACAAATATTTATCTCATTTGATCCTCAGGACCACCATAGGATATGAGTTCTATTATTATCCCTGGATAATACAGAAGAGGAAACTGAGGCAGAAGTAAAGTGACTTGCTCAAGACAGTACATTGCACTTGCACAGGTAAGTAAATATCTGAGGCTGTATTTGCACCTAGGTTTTCCTGCCATCCTGGGCAACTTAGTGATGGAGTAGATAGGGTGCTGGCCTTGGAGTCCAGAAAACTCATCTTCCTTCAGTCACTAGCTCTGTGATCCTGGGCAAGTCACTTAAACTTGTTTGCCTCAGTTTCCTATTTGGAGAAGAAAATGGGAAACCAATATCTTTGCCAAGAAAACTTCAAATTAAAACAACAACAACTTTCTGACTCTAAACTCAGCCCTATGAACACTACTGTGCCACCTAGCTTCAAGTGGTATAGGTTGTAAACCAATCTTGGAGTAAAAAAAAAAATCTGGGCTCCTGCTCTTAATACAACCTGACTGAGTGATCCTAACAAGTCACTTGACCTTTAAGATCCCCAGGAAACTCTGTAAGACCTTAAATTGCAGAAAAAGTGCTAATCTGGACTCATAATATTGAAAAAGTCATATTAACTTCTTAGGCCTCAGTTTTCTCACTTGTAAAATGAATGGTTCACATTACACAATTTCTAAGATTTCTTCCAGCTCTAAACTGAGGACCCTATATTATAGCTACCTTACAGGGTCTTTGGGAGAGAGGCACTTACATCACTATTTCACATATTATCCCGACTCAAGCAGATCCATTATAACCAGTAAGTTCTAAACTGTGAGAAATTTTACCTATCTGACCTCCCTTCTTTGTACTGGTTTAATTTTGTGATAGTCGAAATAGAGGAACTCAATAACGATGCTATAATCTTATCTCCTTTAAGGTTGTTTTCCTTGAACTATTTCTTGGTCAAGAAAATTAATTTTGGGAGAAAATTCTCTGTTGGAGGGGAAAACTTCAATTCAGTGATTTTAAAATGTAACTGCTTGAGACAGAAGCCATAACATTCCAAACAATTATTCTCATAACTATCCAATTTTGAATGCATTTGCTTTTTCCTGAAAACATATCCAAGTGAGTGAAAATGTGTATTACAGCATATTTTAATGCCAAAAGCCCATGAACCTCTTCAAGTGGAATAATACAAGTACAACATTTTTGCAACCTAAGAGCACAGTAGCTAAAAAGTAAAGGAACATTAATTATCAGCCTAAATGAGATCTTAAAAACCAGGTACAAGAAAAATCTAAGTTACCAAAGGTTAAGACTTTGGAATTCGTTTTCAATGAATTTCTTTAAGGAAGCCAATAGGATTTGGTATGGAAAGGGATCTTATTATCCAATATACCCATTTTACAGATGAAGAAACTGAGACCTAGAGAAATCATTTATCCAAGTAAGTAGGAATTTAATACATGGGTAGAAGTAAGTAGCAGTGCCTAAGATTTCAACTGGGGTCCTCTGACTCCAAATTGAGGGATTTCTATTAAAAGCACGCAGCCTTTCACTTTCACCATCCTGTGGATTTGTTTTTTTTTTTTTTTTTTCCTTTTCATCTTAAAGTCATCCCAAAGCAGGAAGAAGGGGAGGACAGTCTAAGGAGGAGTCATAAAGCAGAAACTCACCTGCATCCTCCCCATCCCTAGCCCCTCCCCCCATTTCTAAAACCGAGGCCTGGAGCGAGATTGGAGCGAACAAAAGGCAAGATCCAGCCCCGGGGTGGGGGGCCGAGCCCTAGTGAGGATGAGGAGGGAGAAGAAAGGCTGGAGGACGGGGAGAAGAAGAAGAAAAGGCGGGGGCGGTGATGTCTGCAGGGCTGGGGGGAGGATGGAGACAAGGTGGTCCCTGGGAGCCCCGGCGCTCCTCGCTCCATCGCGGGGAGGGATGGAGGAGCCAGCCCGGGAGGACTCCGAAAGTGCTCCATTCCCGTCTGGAAAGGGGAGGTGAGGGAGGTACAGAGGGGGTGGGCGCTCACTGCGGCCCGGAAATCAGGAGTTTCCATTTACCACGACCCCACGCCCGCAGTCTCGCGCCTCCTCTCTCTTCCCAGCCATGTTCTCCTGGAGGAAAGCAGGAAGGAAGGAAAGAAAGGCAGCCCGCGGCTCCGGGAGGGGGGGCGGGGGGCGGGGGCAGCGAGGGGAGGGGGCTGCGGCGCCGGGCACCGGCCGCGGGGACAGCTCCGCCCCTGCCCCCGGCCAGCTGGCGGGAAAGGCTCAGCCCGCGGCCCCCGGCTCCCATTGGCTGGGAGCCAACTCCTCCTGCTGCGGCTGCTTCCCTCCCGGCGCCCGCCGCGGAGGATGCTCGGGGCCCGCAGCGGCCTCGCGGAGCCTGCCCCGGCGGCCATTCGGTGCGGGGGCTGCCCCTTCCTTCGCGCCCCCAGCCTGTGAGAGCCCGGTCCGGGCTGCTGCCCTGGGGCCTGTATCCCTGAGGCCTGACCGAGACCGGGAAAAACGGAGAAAAATGTCTTCGCTTCGAGTTCTTTCCCTACCCCAAACATTCTCTTGTAAAACCCTCAGGAAACACCAGTATTTCATTTATAGAAAAAAAAGGGGATTGTATAAAACACGAAACTTCCGCCACAGGTTTTGTTTCGGAAGGTTGTCTATATTACAATTAGCACGCTCTCTGTCCGGTGTCTCCGTTCTGTAATTCTCTTTTATTTCTCCTGAGAATTGTAAAACATCTTATCGACACCCCTCCCCCTTTGCGTTGTTTATTGCCACTTGCTACAGGACCTTCCTCTCCACAGAATCTCTTCCTTGTCCCAAAGATGTAAAAAAATAAAACTACTCATTGGCCAAAAGAGAGTCCTAAAAGAATGAGGTGGGAGCCGGGGGTTTCCACTCACTTTTATCCCGCCTCAAAGAAAGCGCTTCCAAGACCACATCCCAGCGCAGGAGTCCTCGTGGGGTTTCGCCCTTTTTATTCACCATCACGGTCTCTGAACTCTCTCCAAGCTTCCCCTCAAGCTGTGGAACTCAAACCGCACGCGATGGCCCCGAAGGGCTGACTTAGGCCTTTGTCAGACCGACCGGACTAGGCCTCTGGGGCTCTTCCAGCTCGGAAGTTCTGTGACGCTCCATGGGTCCAATGGGTGATATTTGCATTGACAACCTGGTACATTTTAGAATAACCCAACTCAGAGGGGCAGCTGGGGGGCGCAGTGGATAGAGCACCAGCCCTGGATTCAGGAGGACCCGAGTTCAAATCTGGTCTCAGACACTTAACCCTGGGCAAGGCATTTAACCCCTATTGCCTCAGCAAAAAAATAAAAAAAATAACCCAACTCAGACCTGAATGGAACTTGGAGAAAGGGTTCACTGTAACTTCCGGCTTGCTAAAGCATTCTTTTTTGTTATTTTTTATTATTATTTAATATTAATATTTAATAATTTAATATTATTATTTAATAGTTTTTATTTACCAGATATATGCATGGGTAATTTTACATTGACAATTGCCAAACCTTTTGTTCTAATTTTTCCTCTCCTCTCCCCCCACCATGGCAGGTGGACCAATACATGTTAAATATGTTAAATATAAATTAAATACAATATATGTATACATGTCCAACAGTTGTTTTGCTGCACAAAAAGAATCGGACTTTGAAATAGTGCACAATTTTGCTAAAACATTCTTGAACCATCCCTAGACATAGGAGAGTCTATGATGTGTGTTTTATCCCTTTGTCTAAATCTATGAACCCCATCTTTGAACTCTCTCCAAATTCTTCACACTCCCCCAAGTTGTGGAACTGAGAACTGGACAGAATACTCCATCAAAGGTCTGACTCAGAATTCTCCCAAGGGTTTCTGTTTTATTCTTCAGATTTGGGTAGAAGCCACAAAAAAGACTACGACCTTTGCCAAGGTTTTAAAGGGGGAAGGGAGGAGAGTCCTCAATTAATTTTTATTGAACACCTAGATTGTGAGAAAACATATCAGCTCCATAAACTGTCTCTTGAACAGAGACAGCATGTTTGAAAATGATCCTGAGTGTCCATTAAGTGTGGTGGTTTCTAAGCCAGCAGGGTAGCACAATTCAACTTCGCGAATTTTGGTGCTTAAATTCATGATCTTAAAGTCATCTCACCTAAAATGAAAAACATCAATATAACAAAGGTGGCCAGATCAGCATTATCACCCTAAAAGAGTGAAAACTGATCCAACTAGCATTATTCATTGATTTCAGAAAAGCAAAAATCTATTCTTGTAGATTCTTCCACTCCCATTGTTGATGCACTATTATAATTATTTACTTATCTGTCGTCATATTGTATTCCTTCCTAGCATGCAAACTCCTTAAGGAAAGGAAAGAGACTAGCACAGTTTTTATCACAGAGTTGGAATTTCACGTTTGCTGAATTGCATTGTATCCAAGAAAGTAAAGTAATACTTTATGGGAAGTTAATTACATGAGAACAATGGATATATGTGGGCAGCTAGTATTTAGTGACTTTATTATAGGTTTGGGTTATAATTCATTTACAATGATTTAATTTGATATCTTTGGTTTTTATACCACCAGAATATGTCTTTCAGTATCCCTTTTCCTATCCCTTCCAAGGAGCTATCCCATGTAGTAAACCAGTGCTCCTCAAGCTTTTTAAACAGGGGGCCAGTTCACTGTCCGTCAGACTGTGGAAGGGCCGGACTACGGTAAAAACAAAAGCTCACCCTCTGTCTCCGCCCTCAGCCCATTTGCCATAACCCATCGGGCCCATGAACATCCTCAGAGGGCCGCATCTCAGGCCGTAGTTAGTTTGAGAACCCCTGTAAGTAAAACAATATTTTTTAAAGAAAAAAAAAAGTCAGCAAACTAATTAATACACTGAAAAGTAGGAAAATGTACTGTGTACTATAGCCGCTGATCTTTCAAATCTTTATTTGGATTAGGGTAAAGATACCTTCTCACTTTCTTCTTTAAGACCATGTTGTTTGGTTTTTATTTCTAATTTTTCAACATTTACCTTTTACCTATTCTGTAGGGTATTTTCTATTTCCATTAACAGTGATTTAAAAAAATTATTGATGCTTTTGGTTTTCTTAACACAGTAATTTCCTGAGAAAATCCCTCTCCTCCCTCCCCAACCTTCTCTTGTTGCAATGAAAAAGTCAAGTAACTCTAACTGACCCAGAAACTGATAGATATACCAAAGTATTCAACACTCATATCTATACTTTCCCTAGTTCTTTATCAATTGTCTTATTTACACTATTGTAGTCATTGTATATGTCATTTTCATTTTGCTTATTTCATTCTGCATTGGTTCATACAGATCTTCCAATTTCTCTGAAAATCCTATATTTTGTAGTTTTAACAATGCTATTGCAATGCTATATAGGAGATATCTGATTTGACCAAACTGGCATCAATAGACAAATTATTATTTCAACTGTGTAGAAATTAGGGGAAGAAATACAGAGATAATTGTATATTGTCATAGGAGGGAATGGAAATTATATAAGTACAACTTTGGCAATATCCATCTCATCCAAAGCAAAAAGTGCTTACTAAGCATGAAGAATAAGGAAGAAAGAGTAGACCAAATTAATTTTGTTATTTTCTCTTACTTCAGTTGTTTATTTACAAGATAGTTCTGAGATATTGTCTTAATATATTAGAATACAGAATTGGTACATGGAAATGCTTGTATACTTACTAGGTAGTCCAAATATTTTTAAGGAATAACACTTGACTCAGGTAACTAGACTTTATCCCTATATTTGCCACTGGCATATTGTATAGCCTGGAGGAAAGTGCTCTGGGATTTATCTATGTCTCATTGCTCTCACTTGGAAGAGTTCTTGACAACATGTCAGTAGTTCTTTGTTCCTGTTCTAGTTCTGCCATTAATTAGCCATGACAATTTATATCACAGTCAAGTCACTGATCATCTCAGTGCCTCAGTTATTCTATCTGAAAAATGGGGAGAGTGAAAGTCTGTTTTATCCTACAAGGTTATATGATAATATTTATGAAAGGCTCTTGGAAAAATGCTACAAAAATGTAAGGTGTTATTAGTATAGGATGTGGTGAAAATTAACGAGATAATATTAACAAAGCAAAGAGAGTAGCTTGAAATTATTGCCAGAGACAGTGGCCTAAGAAACTATGCTGGATATAGAAAAACTAGAAAACTATAGAATTTGGAGCATAAATAGATTGTAGATTTAATTCTATTCATATACGAGGAGAATGAGATCCATAGCTCTGAAAATCTAAGGCAGAGAGAATGCATTGAACTTTTTCTTCTCCTTCCTTTCTCTTTGTTATCAAGTCTGAGGAGAGAGAGCCATAAACTTCAATGCAGTAATTTCAGTGGGTTTGGGATCTGAGATCTGACCCTACTCATTTGTAGTTCACCCAACTTGGGCCTGCCACTTTGCTCCTTGTTACATATTTCATTTTAGACATAGAATAATTTATTTTTCATTAATCAATTTGTGATCTTTTTCATTAAATCACTAATTCAACCCCCACACTAATTATTTATTTAATGAAATAGAGAACTATCTTTTCTCAATAGTAATTACTTTTAAATCTATATTATTAACAAATATAAACTTGCAATAATTAAAATTTCAGAATACATACTTTTATTAATGTATCAAAATAATAAAAAATAGTCATGTGTAATAATTTACAATAACTCTTCAGTAATCATATAGTCCTACCATAGTGAAAAACATTAAGATACACAGATGCTATTAAAAATTTTAGAATTAAAATAAAATTCTAAATTTTCTAAAATAGGAGCTTGCCCAAACCAAGGCTCTCATTTTAAGTGAGGAAACTAAAGCCCAGAAAGATAATTTATTCATAGACACATAGTAAATAGACAGAATCACTATTTGATCATAGATCCTCTGATTCTATAGGACAATCAAGTGGCACAAGAGTGCCAGGCCTGTAATCAAAAAGACCTGAATTCAAATCCAACCTCAGACACTAGATGTATGTACTTGTATAAGTCAGTTAACCATATTTTCTCAGTTTCCTCATCTATAAAAGAGCTTTGCTGGTGGGTAGTAAAAAATAGACTTACATCCAAACTTCACTTTAAAGCTTGTCTCTGTCACCTATTTCCTTTGTGAAATTGGGAAAGTTGCTTCACTTCAATTGGGAAAGCAAATTGAAGAAGCTGAACTAGGTGATGATGATTGTCCACTCTAAGGTCACTTCCTTCTCTACATCTTGATCACTCTCAGCCTATGTGATCCTCCACCTATGCCATTTACATGTGCAAATATTTTGCTAGTTGAAGTTTGTTATTGGGTAAATGTCTGGTACAGAACATAGAATTTTTTTCCTCTCCTGAGATTTGAGACAATCACTTGGTGTCAGCACATGCTAAATTCAGGATGATGTCTAACTGTTCATGAGTACTGACACATGAAAATAAATATAAAATGTTCAGCCTGGGAACTGCTCAGAAACACACAAACATATGGAACCTGGTGATTCAGATGGTTAGTCACTGAGTCACTGGTTAGAGTCTGGATGAGATCCACTGGCCAAAAGCCAGTAAAAATGATCATGATATTTTTCTTTCCTGTAGTTCAATATAGAAAATATTTTAAATGTTAGGTGAACAAAAAGAAAAAAAATTGTAGTGTAGGTTAAGGATCACTCTCCATTTGAGGAAGCTGATTTCTTTTTCAACATAAGGATGGAAGAAATTGGGTGCCTGTCACTGGAATTATGATCTTAGAACTATTGGTACTCCTTCCCAGGGGGTAAATTTCAATCCATCTGTGCCTTCTCCTGCAGAGCAAGAAGTCTTATTTACAACTTCCTGAAAATCTTCCACATTCAACGTGATGGAGGACTTTTAGAAATTTTGGGGGCGGGGGTAGCAATGTAGCATGAGGTTAACATCTCACTAGATCTCACATCGGACCATCTCCTTTTCTGGTAACATTTCTCTGGAGATATCATTTGGGCTGTTTTTAATCTACCTACCTACCTACCTACCTACCTACCTATTATCTATTTATCTATATACATATACAAACCCACATATATATTGATATATATCTATCATGTATGTATGTATGTATATATATATAATAGTATGCTACAGCCTTATTTCAATCCTATGTTTTTCTCTATTAGCTTTTGAGTAATTTGCAAATTGAATTACTCAAAAACTGTGATATGTCTTGATTTGTCATCACAGGGAGAATTTTGATTTTTACAAAGATAGTCTTTTGTTTCAAGGATTGTTAAAATTATTGTACAATATCCCAAATGCAATTCAATTCAGGAGTGTGGATCCTTTTATTCTCTATCTGAAGTATCTAAAATATTTATATTATGCTAATGGACTTGTTCTAAGGGCTATACATGCAACTTGTATGCAGCATCCAAAGAGAAATATAATAACCAAATAACTGGAAGAGAAAATTTAAACCAATGCAAAATTGATTGATTTTGCTTGTGAAGGTGACTCTCTTTTCTTGGATATAGCGTCATGGTTCAGGGAAGGAGCACTCTGTCACATAAAGTTTGAGGAATATGGAGGTATCAGTTTCTAGCAGTCTGGGGCAGATCTTAATCCACACTTGTTTATCCATTTAACCAAGTGAAAGTTTTTCAACTCCTATTACAAATCATGACAGTTTGGCACTATTCTTGGCTGTGTGCAATTTCAAGCAGAAGTGAGTCAAGGAGTACTATAGAGGTAGTAGGTGACAAAATGGCAGGTGACCAACATAGTCTGGACAAAAAGAATTCTTCATCCACTTGGTATTTCATGAGTGAATGGTTCCTAAGATCCTAGACTAAAAACTGAAAAGGATTTCAGAGGCCAATCTTTTCATTTTATAGAGGAGAAAAATTGAGACCCAAGAGAGATTAAATGATTCATTAAAGGTTACATAGATGATAAATGTTAGAGGCGAGATTTGAAGTCAGATTCCCTGACTCCCACAGTGACTTCTTTTGAGGCAATATAGATTTCTTTGGGAGGCTTGCAGTGTTCCAGAATTTGACCTAATTAACACAATACTATATTCAAACAGCAGGAATTTAGAAAACCTCACTATCTATGTAGAACTTCTTTTTGGATTTCATGTTGGACATTTGCATGATAGAGGCAGATAACTTTGACAAGCATATGTTTTCCTGCTTTATGATTTCACTTATTTCATTTGCTACTATAGGATCATTTATTTCTTTCAAAGAATGTTTTTATGATTATAATATGGGATATACTTTGTTGGAGCAAAGTCAAAGAATGTTTTTATGATTATAATATGGGATATACTTTGTTAGAGCAAAGTCTTTAAGAAAGCCTTTTATTCTATGTAATCAAATGTTAACAGTCAACAAAGAACAAGTCAAGAGAAATTTTGTATTCTCTGCACTTTTCAGTCAGTTGTGTGATAACTAAGATATGGTTAATTTCAAATCTTATTGCAAAAATCTGGATTTACCTATTCCCTAGTCAAATTCTCTAATTATTTAGAAGTGAGAAATTAGTTATATAAATAGGTTGTTGGTGACATTCTCAACTGCCATTGTCACAAGTTATTTTTCCATACTCACAGCATCATATACTCTCAGAATTTCAGATTCAGAAGGAATGTTAACTACTTCTATATCATATCTGAAAAATAGCTCCTTCCTCAAAATATCTGGTTAGTGGTCATTTACTTGAAGACTTCTAGGGCAGGGAAGAAGATATTTCATGTTTGTACGACTAATCATTGGGGGGAAAAAATCATGATATCAAGTCTAGATTTGCCTTTTTGAAATCTTCACTCATTACTCCTAGAGCTGCCCTCTGGGCCCAAATAAAACAAGACTTAATTCCTTTTTCCCTTGACAGACCTTCAAATATTTAAAGATAGCTGTCAAGTCCCCCTTTAGCTTTCTTTGCTCCAGGCTAAATATCTCTCCTTCCTTTAAGTGATCCACCCCTTCTCTGCTCTATGAAGTAATATTGCCAGAATCAAGTCTTATTCTTTTTTTTTTAATGAATTTATATCATAAAGATGTCTTTTATTGACATATTTCTTCAATTAGCAAGGAGAATATGTGTTTATTTGTTGAGTTGTTGTGTCTCATGGCCTTGTAGTTGGGGGAAATACATTATATCAATTGCTTTATCCCTTCCTTTATCCATTTCCTTTGTTGGAGGGTGGGACAAGGCAAGCAGAGTTATGTGACTTGTCCAGGGTCACACAGCTGATAATGTCAAGTATCTGAAACTGCATCTGAATTCTGATCCTCTTCACTCCAGGTTGGTGCTCTATCTAGCTGCCCCTCCATTTCCTTTTTTAAAAATGTCAGTAGCCTGTTAAGATCAGATTAGAACTTTTAAATTATCTAATCATATATAATTTTCTCATTTTTTCTTCTAATTTGATATGAGTTTTGCTCTTTTCTATCATTGTTCTAACAAATTAATTGATTACACAGATGACTGATTTGGAAATGTCTTCTATATCAGTAATCACTTTTGCTTAAATATAACAACTTTGCATTTTTGTATTGGATGATTTGGAGTTAATTGCAATAAAAATTAAAATAAATGTGTTCTTTCTTTGTCTATTCTTCATATAATGAAATATTCATGTTTAATATTTGTCAATTCCATAACAAAAATAAAAAGCAACAAAATAGGTTTGTGGTTTGGCAGAAAGAGTGACGAATTTGAAATCAGAGGCCCAGGATTCAAATCTTGGCTTCTGCCATTTACTACCTCTCTGGTAAATGTGTTAAAAATAAGAAGGGTGGGGCTAGATGCCAGCTTCTTAAACTGTGGTTCATTCAGTCTTGTAACTGAATATGAAGGTCGTGAAATTATGACATTCTCAGTAAATGTTTGATTTGGATACGTTTTTTATATGCGTACATACATGGGATCATGTAAAACTTTCTTGGGCAAAAAAGGGGTTGCAAGTGAAAAAAGTTTAAGAAGGCCTTGGCTAGAGGACTTCCCTCCAGTTCTAATATAAAACCCTAAAAGCCTTCATTAGTATGCAAGTGACATAGTAACTCTCTCTTCCTGGCATAGGGTACAAAGAGAAGAAAAGAATGTCTCTGCTGTATCATGCAGTGAGTTCCTGGTGTTAGAATATCAATAAATTTCAATCAGGGTTAAATCCAATGAGATCTATGCTTTAGAGTTTTACCATTTCTAAAAAAAATGTCAGATATAAGTAATATCAGAAACAATGAAAACTGGATTGCTTAAGAGATGTCCTTCCACTGTTTCCCCATCTGACCGGAACAGGAATTGGATAGCTTCAGCATACAAGAGCAATCTGTCCATGTGTTCTTCCAGATCCTCTTGTCTGGCAGCAGAGCTCAACTCTCTTGGCCACCATAAAGCAGTCATTGAGAGGACACAGCTGCAAGAGCTGGGGGTCTGAGCACTAAATAAATCCTCAGGGCGGGATGCAGAAATCATGTGCATGACCCTAGCACAATACCTTGGGGTTATGAATGAACAGATTAGCATCTAATGGTGATATGGCAGCTTATGCAAAATTAATTGATGCATCAGCCAGTGTTGTAGCCTAATGGAAAGATGTCCCCTTCCCAAAAAGGCCTCCTTAATTGACAGCCCCATTGACTGAAGTAGTAGAGATTGCGAGAATTAAGTGGCATGGGGATTGAGCTATTCTCTCAGCAGCAGATGGATTCTCTCCAGATCAGACATGAAGTACATTACTCTCTAGTGACATCCCAGAGACTGACAAACCACAGAATGCTGTAGAAGCAGATCCATTTTTGGCCCAGGTTACAGGTCTGAAATAGGCAGAACTTGCAAAGAGAAAAAAAAGGGAGGGATGTTTTACTAGACTGTAGTTCTACTAATAAGGGAGGAGGAAGAGTTAAAAAAAAAAAAGGCATTGAATCTTTGCGGCCCCTTCAGTTTGAGTCCAGATTATTTCCAATTAGGTCTCTGGTAGTCCCATGTTTTATTTTGGGGTGTCTGAGACTTCTCTAGATATGCCCCTGATCTGTATTTACTCAGCAAATGATCTTATCTGCAGACCAGAGCAAATCCCACCTAAGAAGTTTCCTTATTTTCCCAAAATTGAGATAAAATTTCCCAAAGACACTTTTAGGAGTGAAGAGGTGGAGGAGCTATCTGTGGGGATATTCACCTTACTATGAGAAATCCCTTTTTAAATGTATCTGCCACTGTACAGGGATCGCCAAATACAGTTTGGGGTCCTAATAAGTAAGAGCAAGTGCCTGTATGGGCCAGAAATCAGTGACAGAAAGCAGCAAGATCATAGGTACAATGAACGCTTGCCAAGCTCCCCAGTTCAACAGCAAATGCACTAATGACTGTAAGATTCATACTCAGAGAAATTGATTATATTGTGTTTATGGATCAGCCCTTAGCTATTGGAAATTATTTGATAAAACTTTCATTTAAATAATGCCTTTAAAGTTTTAGAGAGTTTTTCCCACACCTTATTGTGCTTGTCATAACACTGATATATAAATAGTATATAAATATGATTGATGTATTTGATAACACTGATATATATATATATACATATACATATATGTATATATATGTGTGTGTGTGTGTTAGGGAATTAGGAAGTGGCTAGTTTGCTCAATGACTAAAAAGCTGACTGAGTTCAAATCTATCCTGACACTTACTAGATGTGTGATCCTGGTCAAATCACCTAACCCTGTTTGCCTCAGTTTCCTCATCTGTAAAATGAGTTGGGGAAAGAAATGCAAAAAGCACTCTATTTCACCAAGAAAATCCCACAGTGAGTGCAACAAGACTGAGCAATAATTATCTTCACTTTTCATATGAGGAACCTGAGGCAAAAGGAGCTTAAAAAATGCTTTGCACGGGGTCACACAACCAGTAAGTTGGTAAAATTCCCATCCAGTTCTTCTTGACTCCAAGACCATCAGTGTTTCTAAAAATATTTCTACAATATTATAAATTGCTTCCCCCTCCTCTCATTTCCCCCCCCCCCTGAGGCTGGGGTTAAGTGACTTGCCCAGGGTCACACAGTTAGGACGTGTTAAGTGTCTGAGACCACATTTGAACTTGGGTCCTCTTGACTTCAGGGCTGGTGCTCTGTCCACTGCGCCACCTAGCCGACCCCCCCCCCCAATTTGTATCAACAGGCTGTTGGGAATCAGATTTGGTCTCTTTACAATAGTAACATTGGGAGGTAAAAAGCATATTAAATTTAGTTCTAAGTCATGTCTCTATGATTGCCAGCAGATTGTTTAACACTTTTGAGCCTCAGTTTATTCATCTGTAAAATGGAGCTAGTAATAACTATACCACCTAACTCACAGTTGTGAAGAAAAAGTATTCAGAGCTCATATTGCTAAATAAATATGAGCTTTTAATTTTTAATCTTTAGAGCAATTTTTTAACTTCTTGGCTCATATTATTTATATTATAGCTGTTTCAGCTTTTGAAAGGAGAGAGACACATATATCTTCACTGTACAGTTTGACTGGAGTCAAAGACTTTTTAAGGAGGACAATGTGAAAATGAGTTCTGAATTTGGAATCAGAGGAATTGAATTTGAATCCAAGATCTGCCATGTCAAAAACGGATAACCATGACCGAGTGATTTTTCCTCCCTGAGCCTCCGTTTTGTATTTTTGAAAGTGAACATGCTGTCTTAATGCCCATTCCTAGAAACAGTTTTGAAGGAATAAAATGCATAGGAATACAAAGAAAACCAATTATATTGAAATGCATTTATCGACATACTTAAACACATTTATAGATCCTAGATTAAAAACAGTTGGTATTGATCCAAAGCAAAAGGCCAAGGAGAAAATTAATAGTAATGGATCGAAGACAATAAACCACAACAAAGAGAGACTTAAAAAGCAGAGTTATTGGGAAGAAGGAGCAAAAGAAATGGGATAGAAATATATCTCAGGAAAAGATCCAAAAATGTTTGTAGAGGTCCTTTTTATAATGGCAAGGAACTGGAAACTGAATGGATGCCCATCAGTTGGGGAATGGCTGAATAAGTTATGGTATGTAAATGTTATGGAATATTATTGTTGTATTAAAAATAAGGAGCAGGTTGATTTAAGAAAAGTTTGGAAAGACTTATATAAACTGATGCTGAGTGATGTGAGCAGAACCAGGGGAACATTGTACACTGTAACAACAAAATTATGTGATGATCAACTGTGATGGACTTGCTCTCAACTATGCAGTGATTCAAGGTAATTCCAATAGACTTTGATGAAAAATGCTATCTACATCCAGAGAGAGATCTATGGAGACTGAATATGAATCTAAGCACAGTATTTTCACTTTTTGTTTGTTTTTCTTTCTCATTCTTTTTTCCCCTTTTGATCTGATTTTTTTTTGCACAATATGACAAATATGTTTAAAATCATCAAGGTCTATAGCAATCTAGTATTTGATAAACCCTGAACTCCAGATTCTAGAATAAGAACTTACTATTTGACAAAAAGGCTGGGTATTCATACCCCATACCAAAATAGGGTTAAAATGGGTGTATGATTTGGGCTTAAAGAATGTTACTATGAACAAATTAGGAGAGAAAGGGGGTAATTTACCTATCAAATCTTTGGAGAAGGGAGAAATTTATGACCAAAGAAGAACTAGAGAACATTATGAAAGGCAAAATGGACAACCTTGATTACAGTAAATTAAAAAGTTTTTTGTCAAAGAAAACCAACAAAAATTAGATTAAAAGGGAAGTTCAAAGCTGGAAAAAATCTTTATAGCCAGTGTTTCTAAAATATTTTCTAAATTTCTAAAATATATAAAGAACTGTGTCAAATTTATAAGAGTAGAAGTCATTCCCCAATTGATAAATAGTCTAAGGTTATAAACAGACAATTTTCAGCTGGCAAAATTAAAGCCATCTATAGTCATATGAAAAAAAAAGGCTCTCAATCACTATTGATTAGAAAAATGCAAATCAAGATATCTTTGAAGTACCACCTTATATCTCTCAAATTGGCTAAGACAACAGGAAAAGATAATGATTAATGTTGGAGGGATGTAGGAAAACTGAGACACTAATGCATTGTTGGTGGAGTTGTGAACTGACACAACCATTCTGGAGAGCAATCTGGAACCTTTGACTTAGCAGTGCTACTACTGGGTCTCTATCCTAAGGAAATCATAATGGAGGGGAAAGGGTCCACATTTGCAAAAAATGTTTGTAGCAGCTCTTTTTGTGGTAACAAAGAATTGGAAAACAAAGAATTGGAAAAGTAGAGGATGCCCATCAGTCAGGGAATGGCTGAACAAGTTGTAATATATGAAGATAATGGGCTATGATTGTTCTATAAAAAATGATGGACAAGATGACTTTAGAAAGGTCTGGAAAAATTTACACGAATTGATGCTGAGCAAAACAAGTAGAATCAGGAATACAATGTACACAATAACAGCAAGAATATGCAATGATCAACTGTGAAAACTTGCTTCTTCTCAGTGGTTCAATGATCCAAAGCAATCCCAATAGATTTTGGACCAAAAAATGCCAGAACAATAACTATGGAGATTGAATATAAATTAACACTTATTTCTATTTTTTAATCTCTCCCATGATTTTTCCCTTTTGTTCTCTCCTAACATAATTCATAAAACAACGGGTATTAAAAATAAATAAATTTTAAAAAATTAAAAAAAAGAAATCACATATTTAACATATTAGATTATTTGCTGTCTTGGGGAGGGGGAAGGTAAGGAAGAGAGGGATAAAAATTTGGAGCACAAAGTCTTAGAAAAATGAATGTTGAAAACTACTTTTACATGTGTTAGGAAAATAAAATAGTATTGAAAATTAAAAAAAAAGAAAGAAATCTACCTTAGCAAGCTGAAGTGCCTGAAGTCACTTAAATGACTTCGCTTAATTTCTTTGAGCCTCAGTTTCTTAACCTGTAAATCCAGGGCTTTGGATTAGATACCCTTCTATGATCCTATGGTGAGATGACCTCAATTTTTTGTTGCTGCTATTTTAAATCCTGTGATTTAACTTAGGCAGGCCAGAATAACAGGCCTTTAAGGAGCATTTAAATTTAGTCTAGGATCAAAGGCAGAGATTACTGAGTGTCAGCACCCATGGGCAATTTGTGCCCCTCAATTTGACAGTGTCTGCTTCTGGGTTTTTGGAGCTAGAGATAATTATGTTTGCCCATTCAACTCAATGAACCACACTTGTGTTATTGCAGGTGGTCTTGAATAGAAAGGAAAAGAAAATTGTGTCAATTTTTTAAAAGATTAAAACATAGACTATTTTTTAAAAATGTAGCTTATTACTCTCAAATTCATGTAATAATATCTAGACTTACAAAGAATTTCCCAGAATTCATTTGAAATCAAGCTTTGACAAACAGACATTTTATAATTAATTAGCATATTGTTTCCAGGTAAATGATGCTTCTGAAATTCTTGAAAACATCTTGTCGATTTAATTAGTTTAATCATCCTCTGAAGTTTAGTTGCTCTATTAGTTGGCTTAGCAAACCTCTTCTTCCCAGACTGAGCAAAGGTAAATTTTATCTTAACCCCCCTTGCTGATTTGTAAAAGTGTAGTTTACTAATAAGTCTAAATTAATGATGTCTCATTGTTTCTTATTTCAATAAGAAACAATGAGACATCATTAATTTAGACTTTATTTATTATTTAGACTGTTGGTAAAGCAGAAATAGTGCTGTGTTGGGGACAGATGGATAGAGCATTGGGTCTGGAGTCGGGAAGACATTCATGAGTTCAAATCTGGCTTCAAACACTTATTAGCTATGTGATCCTACACAAGTCACTTAACCCTGTGTGCCTCAGTTTCCCCATCTGGAAAAAGAGATGGCCAACCCATCTAGTAACTTTACCAAGAAAATCCCAAATGGGGTCACAGAGGGTCAGATTTGACTGAAACAACTAAACAGCTATTCCTCCGCTTCCTTAAATTAAAAAAACCCCAAACATGTTATAACTATTCATTTAGAGAACAAAAGATATTCATTTGCTCATTATAAAATGAAACTTTTCAAAAGCATCCTCTTCCTATTGAAGTGACAGCATAACAAATATAAAATGCTTTTCTCTTAGTTTTTAGGATTTTGTATTTTACTTTATGGAGGATGGAGTAAAAGTAAATCAAAACAGAAGCCATTCAACATGCTATTTCTTGTCTCAAGTCTCAATATGGAAAATTATAAAGAAATGTCCCTCTCCAGAAAAGTGATTCGTTGCATGTGGTATTTGATTCAACCCGTGTATGCAATGGTGCTATACAAGTTCCAGGCCTTCTCCCATTCTCCCTGCCTGCAAATTAACCTGGCCAACAAATGACCTTGTTTGAGTATTCCTCTAGAGTTGTTTTTACAATTTCTAAACAGCACAGGGCTAACTTTTTCGAACTGAAGTTCAGGCTCTCATTATTAACAATTTATCTTTCTTGGCCATAGGTATATTTAAGTTGGTCTGTAGGCTTCGAACAAATTCTGCCAAATATAAGGGAAACCAAAGGTCAGAGATTCTTCAGTTCATCTTCCTATCATGAGCCAGAGAAGAATGTACTGAAAGTAGTCTAGAAGTCATGGAGACCAGTTTTAGTCGTTATATAAAAAACTTAACCAAGAAGCCAAGACTTCTGTGCTCTGAGAATGTTTATTCTTGTTTTTAATGTTCAGACTCTTTAGTACAGACAGAACTCACTTTGACATTCAAGGTTCTCCATAATTTTTTACCACTTTGCCTTTTGACCTTATATTTCTCCCTGCACAAATTCCTATAGCAATCAAAAATATTTCCATATCTTCATTTATGTCCCACATTTTCCTCCTTTTTTTTGCCTTTTTCAATACTCTATTAAAAATATCCTAAACACTTAACACTACTCCAAATGGACTCCCAGTTTATTGAAATCCCACATTGTAGTCAGTTAACACACCTTTCTTAAGCATCTGTTATGTGTCAGGCACTGTGCTGAGCACTGATACTAATAATACTAAAAATGCCAATGTTATCGCTTCCCCAAGGATGGAGAACAGTAGTGAGGAGAGGGAGGTTACAGAGAAAGAAAACTTTCTCCTCCCTACACCCAAGGGCAATTCCTTCTCTAGAGAACTTTGCTTCTTAGGGTGACCACCACTCAACTGGCCTGCTCCTAGAATGTGCAATTCTAAATTAGGTTCCTATGCTATATTTAAGTGCAGAGGTGCATGGGAAGCCAGCAGAGAGACTACAGAAGGGGAATTGCAGGTGTCCTCTGGGAAGAGGGAAGAGGATGTCCAGGAACCCAGACCCGCCAATCAGTTGACTATAATTGCCCATCACTCTCCTCAGGTATTTTATGTATGAGAAATTAGAATGTACTTCTGGCTTGGAGAGCTGTTTCTTCAATAACCATCCATGATACACACTTAACAAATAAACTTTTTAAAGGTTAATTAACTTTGATCGTTTATTAATGAGGAGTACAGTGGTAGAAGCTTATGAACAAAAGTATTAGAAACCCTGAGGAGGGAGGAAGAAGTGGTCAGTTATCCTTTGGGGACTTTGTCTGACATTTCAAGATGGACCTCACAAATTAGCCTTGGGGTGAGAAGGGGCTGCTAACAACTTAAAGATGTTATATCTGTCTTTCTTTGGTTCAATTAATTCTATTCTCCATCAAGAGAATCAGTAATAGACATTTTTTTCAAAGTACCTATTATGTTTTAGGAACCATGATAATTAATGGTGATGCAAAAAAAAAATTAGACTTGTTGCTGCCCTCAAGAAAGGTGATATGGTGATACAAAAAAAAAAAAATTAAAATGGTTCCTGCCCTCAAGCAAAGTGACTACATCTGGAGCCAAGGGACCTGCATTCAAATCCTGCTTCAGACACTTATTTGTTGGATATTATAGGCAAGCCATCTAAAGGTTTTCAACCTCTGTTTCTCTATCTGTAAAATACGGGAGTTGGGAGAGATGAACTCTAAGATTTATTCCAGCTCTAAATGGTTTCCTCTCATGAAAGAAACAGGGAAAAGTGCTGGATAAAGACATGAATATGCTCATGTCATTCTGGTGATGAGTCAGGATGTCGTCTGCACAGAAAAAAGGCAGCATGATTACAGAGAGAAAGTATGAGATTTATAGTGAAGTAATGAGGCAAATTCTACACGCCACAAAATAATTAGCCTCCCTGCTTTATAGACACAACTAGTTATTATTACCACTATTAATGGATGCTTATGTAGTCTTTTTCAGATTCCACAGTATTTACTTTTGATCTACTCTTTGAGACCCCATTTGGGGTTTTCTTGACAAAGATACAGGACTGGTCGGTCATTTCCTTCTCCACTTCATTTTACAGATGAGGAAACTGAGGCAGTTGCTCAGGAAAATTGCTCAGCGTCACATAGTTAGGAAGTGTCTGAGGCCAGATTTGAACTCGGGAAGATGAGGCTTCCTGATTCCAAGCTCTATCTACTCTGCTACCCAAGTGCCCTTTTATTACATAAGTTATCTCCTTTTCTTGTACAGAGGCAGGAGGAGGCAGGAATCATTGCTCCTAGCTTACAGGTGATGAGGAAGCTGAGACTCAGACAAGCTAAATGGCTGGCCCATAAGGGTCACCAAGCTAGCAAATATCAGACGTCCATCAACCCCTCCAAATCTAATGGTCTTTTTGCTATTCTACAGCCTCTGTTTAGAAAAGGAGACACGATCTGGAAGGTTACCCAAATCTTTGGCTGAACTATCCTCCCAAAGAATTTATGTGGAAAGAACGAAATATCCAGGCCAAAATAAAAAGCTGGCCTTTGGGTGACCTGAGGATTGGTGTCTTTGGATAAATATTTTAGACTGGATATTGACATTTGGATTCCAGAAAAAAAGGAATTATGTGTCAGAGGAAGAGATAACAATAGGGGAAAATAATAAAAAAAACACTTTTAGCTTTATGCCAGGACTCATAGAATGACTTCACAGAGCATCCCTGCATGACCAGCTTGCTAAGAATGTACCCAGGGAGACGAGCTGCCTGCATGTCAACTACATTCCCCAAGAAGCCGATGAATCAGAGCCAATTGTAGCATCTATACTCTACCAACAGAAATGTGAAAATGGCTCTCAAGTAACCTGCTCTTTTCACATCTGTGCTCTATTAAGATTTACATAACAAAACCAACATGTGCCCAGAGGTTTTAATCGGAGTTTAAGAAAGGAAAGTTCATAATTATGGGGGACGCAGATGATTTCCCATTGACTTTGTAAAATTCAGGAGGCATATGGAAGCACTGTTTTTCCATAAATCCAAGGTTGAGCTCACCAGGTAGGACTTTCAGGCTTTGTTCCTCACATTCCTTCCTTTTATCCCTGCCCTGGGAGGGGCAAGTCTCTTTCTGGACAAGAGGGAAACACCTTCACGTTCATTTATTCACTAAACAAATATTTATTAAGCATCTGTCGTGCAGCAGAGGTGTTGTAGGTCTTGGAAAGATTGAAAAGTTTAGCTAAGGCTGGCTTCCTGATCATTTGGAGACAATATTCTCAGGGAAGCTTACAATATTTCCACTATCCCTGCCTTCCCCCAGGGTCAGACGTTCCTTTGGACTGGCTCTTTGAATTTCCTGCTCCCAGGGAGTCACCGTTTCCATCTAATGGGAAGAGTTATTTTGTTTTGCCAAGTTAGGACTTGTCCTTATGGACAGGGATAGGGACGAGACCTGTGCTTTCATTGGCATAGGAGAATTCCCAGATGAGGAAATGCTACCACAGCAGGTTGGTGCTTTTTCAGCTATTTTTAATGCTAGTTCCTTAGAGGGCAAAGGTAATTCCTCCAGGTCTCTGTTTTGGACCCTCTTCTCTTTCCCTCCATGCTCTACAACTTGGCAAACTCATCAGCTCCTGTTTATTTAATTATCATTCTAGGTAATGATTCTGAAATCTATATATCTAATCTTAATCTCTCTTCCGACTTCCAGTGGAAGTGGACTATTAGACATCTTAAATGGATGTCCTATGGCTACTTTAAACCCACCATGTCCAAATTATCTTTCCTTCCAAACTCTCCCTTATTCCCCGCTTCCTTATGACTGCTGAGGGTACCACATCTTCCCAGGCTTCCAGGTTCACAATCTGGGTAGCATCCTGAACTCCTTACTCTCTTATTTCTCCATATCTAATCAATTGCTAAATTCTGTTGCTTTTACCCTTACATTAAAAGGTAAAATCTCTCTTTTCTTTTCTTTTCTTTTTTTAACTCTTTTGATTGAAATTTAAAATTATCTGCTGACTCATAGATTTATTGACTTCTCTTTGGTCCACTCTAATTTTCAGGGAGTTTGTTCTTTGGGCAAGGTTTTGTACCTCTTGTATTCATTGTATTATCCTGACAACATTTAAGGATGTGATCAACTTTTTCTTGATAATCTTTTAAAATAATTTATTTAAAAATAATAAAATAATTGCAAATCTTAATTTAATATTTAATTAAAATAATTAATAATATTTAAGATAAATTTAAATTTAAAATATTTTAGAATAAAAAATTAACTTTTTAAAATGTGATTCTCTTTACAAAGGGGGTTTGCTGAGAAATATCTCTGAGGTTGAAAAAAAGACTGTTTTGGAGACACTCAACCTGGATTCAAATGTCAACTTTTCAACTTACTCCTTGTGTGACTCTTGAGCAAAGCCACTTAATCTCTCCAAGTTCAGGTACTCCTTTACAAGAATAATTTGGTCTAAATGGCCTTTGAGATTCTGACTTTCAATCTATGATTTTATTATACTACCTAAATAAATTTATTTTACAATAATATATAGACACAGATCATAAATGCTTTCAGTGCAGTTTTAAACAGAGGTGGAGGGAGCTGGTTGGAAAGCAGGGGGAAAAGTGGACAGAATTGGATAGATTTCAGGGTAGAAAATAAGGAAGCAATAGGATGACCATTGTGGTTTGAGTAAGAGGGAGGGAGGAAGTTAGAAATGGTGTGAAGGAGATTCAGTGCTGCTCCAATGAGGCTTAAAAGCAGGATTGCCCTGTTTTGTCCCATTCATATTGATGCTCTCTGTCACTATTCTCCGTCTCTAGAAAGCTTTACCTTCAGTACAATGGTTTAGGTGGGGGGAGAAAGTCTCCTCTTATTGAATATGTGTTGCCTTATCTTTTTGTGAAGGTTAAATCTTTCTTCTCTGTCTCTCTGTCTGTTTCTGTCTTTTTTGTCTGTTTCTCTGTTTATCTCTTTCTGTCTCTCTCATTCTCTCTTTTTCTGTTTCTGTCTCTGTGTGTCTCTGACTGTCTCCATCTTTCTGTCTCTCTGTCTCTGTCAGTCTGCCTTTCTCTTTCTCTCTCTGTCTCTTTGTCTCTGTCTTTTTCTATCTCTCTCTGACTTTCTTTCTTTTTCTGTCTTTTGGTCTTCCTCCCCATCTCTTTTTGTCTCTGTCTTTCTGTTTCTGTATCTGTCTGTCTCTGCATCTTTTTCTCTCTGTCCCTCTCTGTCTCTTTGTCTCTGTCTCTCTTTAATTCTGTCTCTATCTTTCTGTTTCTGTCTCTGTCTCTCTCTGATTGTCTCTATCTTTCTGTCTCTATCAGTCTGCCTTTTTCTATCTCTCTCTGACTTACTTTCTTTTTCTGTCTCTTGGTCTTTTTCCCCATCTCTTTTTGTCTCTGTCTCCCTGTTTCTGTATTTTTCTATCTCTGCTTCTTTGTCTCTGTCTCTCTGCATCTTTTTCTCTCTGTCCCTCTCTGTCTCTTTGTCTCTGTCTCTCTTTAATTCTGTCTCTATCTTTCTGTTTCTGTCTGTCTCTCTCTGATTGTCTCTATCTTTCTGTCTCTGTCTCTATCAGTCTGCCTTTTTCTATCTCTCTCTGACTTACTTTCTTTTTCTGTCTCTTGGTCTTTCTCCCCATCTCTTTTTGTCTCTGTCTCACTGTTTCTGTATTTTTCTATCTCTGCTTCTTTGTCTCTGTCTCTCTGCATCTTTTTCTCTCTGTCCCTCTCTGTCTCTTTGTCTCTGTCGCTCTTTAATTCTGTCTCTATCTTTCTGTTTCTGTCTCTGTCTCTCTCTGATTGTCTCTATCTTTCTGTCTCTGCCTCTATCAGTCTGCCTTTCTCTTTCTCTCTCTGAATTTCTTTCTTTTTCTGTCTCTTGGTCTTTCTCCCCATCTCCTTTTGTCTCTGTCTCCCTGTTTCTGTATTTGTCTGTCTCTGCTTCTTTGTCTCTGTCTCTCTGCATCTTTTTCTCTCTGTCCCTCTCTGTCTCTTTGTCTTTGTCTCTCTCTGATTCTGTCTCTATCTTTCTATTTCTGTCTCTGTCTCTCTCTGTTTGTCTCTTTCTTTCTCTGTCTCTCTTACCTAAGACAATAAATATATTGCGAGGCACCATTGTCATAAGAAATTAGGCTTGTATGGTTTTCTTTGTTTTTCTTTTCCCTCTTTACTGTGAGATTCTTGACTTTCCTCTCCCTCAGTGCCTCCCTTCTCCCCCTTCACATTCTGAATACACTTAGAAGAGCTATAATGTGTGAATGAACTGGTTTGTGCCATTGAACTTCTCAACATCCTGAAATCTCTATAAACTCTTTCACCACGTGCAGCTGGTACCAACCTCTAGAGACGCGACTTTGAAGGATGCCAGGAGCAAAAATGAAAAAAAAGAGGCTTCCGTCCTCCATATAAAACTGGTACACCACACAAATCAGTTGAATGTCTGTAGTGTGGGTCAAACTCTACAAAGATAAAATACATTTTAAAATATATTGATTGCTTCACATATACTTAGATTTAGGTTAATAATACAGGGGGAAGAGTGCTGATGTTGGAGAGGGAAGATCTGGGTTCAAATTCTGACTCAGCTGCTTATTACCTCTGTGACTCCAGGTAAGTCGCCTCATTTCTGGGCTTCGGTTTCCTTATCATAAAATGAAGCGCAGTGAATTAAATGGTCTCTCAGATCCCTTGTGGCTTAAATTTATGATCCTATGAATATTTTGTTAAGGGATTTTCTATAAACTATGTGGTCATCTCAGGAGATAACAAAGTCCGGTGATAAGAGTCAAAGAAGCCCCTTAGATTTGAACCCCTGCTTTGTTTGTCCCTTAATAAATGTATGATTTTGAATAACTTACCATCTCTGGGATGCATTTTCCTCCTCTATATGTTAACAATGGCCACTTTGTGTTGCATAGTCAGTTTTTATTCCTCCTTCTGGAAAACCCTAAGAGAGCTTTGGGATCTATATCCTGCCGGGGTGACTAATCACCGAAGGAACAAACTTTGAAATGATGGGGCTCCCTTATTGGCTAATGGAGGTAGCCGTTCACAATGCTTGTGAAATATCTACTTGATGGATATTAAAAAGGAAGGACCTTATCCTCATCTCCCCCTTCCTTTCTGGCTTAAATCACCCCTGGACTGTTTTGAGCTGTGTCTTAAGAAGAATATGGGTCAGTTGCTCCAGCAGCTGCCTTCCTGCTGGCTCTCTGTCTTCTGCTGACCTTAGAGAAGAGTTCCTCAGGGTCAAGGCCCCAAGTGCCCATTGGCCTGGCTCTGTGCCCAAGCATCTGGGGGCCTTTGGAGCCGGCTCAGATTCGGAAGCTCATCTGCAGGGACCAAGAAGCCAACAAGTTTGCCTATGGTCCCTACAGTGGGGGCAAGTCTCCTGACCCCGGATGGGAAGATTTTTTCAGGATGCAACATGGAAAACGCGGCTTACCCATTGGGCATCTGTGCAGAATGCACTGCCATTCAGAAGGCCATCGCAGAAGGACACATTGTTATTACCAGTGCTTGAAGAAAGACTTTATCCCACTATTGGAGCCTGTAGACAAGTAATAAAAGAGTTTGGAAAACAAAAACAGATGGTACATATGATATCATCATCACTCATGAACTACTTACTGGATCATTTGGACCAGATGACCTGGAGAAGTCTAAGTAAACTCTGACAATGGAGTTGTCCAGCTGAAAGTTTTTTCAAGCATCTGTGCAGATTCCCTCTTAAAATTATCCATCCCACCACAATATTGTAGGCCTCAACCCCAGTGCTACTTAGTTCTGCAGCACTGACTGCATCTCCTGTTCAGTCTAGAGACCTCTTTACTATTTATATTTGAAGTGCATTGAATCTATTGCCTGATAATAATGGAAAGTACAGCATCCAGGAGTCAAGAGACCTGTGTTGTATTCCCAGCTCTGCCTCTAACTTCCTGTGTGACCTCAGAGTAGCCATTTAGCCTCTGCAAGCTTCAGTTTCTTATGTTTTCAAATCAGAATGTTGGCCTAAATCAGGAGTACTTAAGTTTATTTGTAGCCCGGACCCTCTGAACAGTCTGGAGAAGCCTATGGACCCCTTCTCAGAAGAATGTTTTTTAAAATACACAAAATAAAATACATAGGATTACAAAGAAAACCAATTATATTGAAATATTAATAACAAAATATTTTTCCTTTTTATCTTGCCTTCTTTTTTTATTTAATAGTTTTTACTTACCAGATATGTGCATGGGTAATTTTACAATTGCCAAACCTTTTGTTCTAATTTTTCCCCTCCTTCCCCCCCCCCTCCATGGCAGGTTGACCAATACATGTTAAATGTGTTTAACTATAAATTAAATACTATATATATACATGTCCAAACAGTTAACAAAATATTTTTAAAAAACAATAAAAACAAGTTCACAGAGTCCAGGTTAAGAATCTCTGGCCTAGGTAGTCTTGAGTCAAAATTTTCCAGTTCAAACATTCTGTGTGTTAAGGTCCATCCTATGGACATTATATGTTCTCAGATCTCCCTAGAAACCGTAGCCTTCATTGAACACAGGTACTAATCTGAAATCCTGCTGACAGCCAGGATTTCTCTCCCCATCTCTACTTTCTATTGTGGATGGAGTCAAGAAGTAATTCAAAAAATTATTCAGTTATTATTTTAATTCTGCATATCTGGAGCCATAATAATCACCCTTTTATGGCCAACCTTCCGATGGCTGTAGCTGGAGCTATGGGGGCCAGAGTCACTGTGTATTCTTGATTTGAGTCCAATTTCCTCTCAGGATGCTGCACCTCATAGTCCATGAAGAATCACTAAAAAGCGTGGCTCCTCCCCAAATGTCACTCAAACAACCCAAAATGTTCTAACAACCAAGAAAGGACTAATGTTTAAGTGACAAATGGTCTTTCTGGGTTGTTGGATGGTTCCAATAGATCTGTGATGGAAAGTACCATCTGCATCCACAGAGAGAGCTATGGAGACTGAAGGTAGATCAAAGCATAGTATTTTCACCTTTTTTTTTGTTGTTGTTTGTTTGCTCCCTTTTTACCAGATTATTTTTTTTCTCTTTTGATCTAATTTTTCTTGTGCAATATGATGAGTATGGAAATATGTTTAGAAGAGCTGCACATGTTTGACCCATATTGGAGTGCTTGCTGTCTTGGGGAACAAGGCAGGGAGAAAGGGAGAAAAAATTGGAATATAAAGTTTGAAGGAAGAACTTAAAGAACTTGGTTCATAACTTTGGTAATATTACTTCTGCAACCCCATTGGCAAGTCATTCTTAGTGCAATTAAGACTTTAAGTTATAGATAATTTTCCAGTCTACTTGGGTGGTAGGAATTTCCATCTGAGATAATTCCCTACACTGTTAAAATCATCAGACTAGAAAAAAAATGAATAAGTAATTAATTAGAATTTAATTCTCTACTTTAAAAAAGGATGTAAAGGAAATTATGATTCTGACCCTTATAAAAACCACGAATTTCCTGAATTATTAAAATGATAGTTGTAATGATAATGAAAATATTATAAGCATACCAGTAAATCCTTCAAATCTAATGTACTGGCATATTTGAGTATTTTGTATCAAGAATTCACAATTTGTATCACTAGAAATATAAATACTTATAAGAAAACAGTATGTTGGTTGAGAAGCAAAAGGGATCTACCAAAAAGTTCTAACTAACTTACTGGTGGTTTGGTAATTATGGACAAATTGCCTGAAAGCAGTCTAATATTTATATTATCTTTATTGATTACTGTAAAGTTTTTGACTCAGTTCTCTAATCATGGCTGATTTATATGCTGTGATTATGTGAATTAGACCCAAGTAAATGAGAATATTAGAATACTTAATGTCCATATGAAGAGCTGTTCTTTATTTAAAACAGACCACCAACACAATAATGTCAAGAAAAATGGATAGAAAGTATGACATTTTTCAAGAAGTTAGTCTAAGCCCATCGTGGTTCCACCTAACTGTAAATCCATACCCTTCAATAGGAGTACATATAGCTCTAGGTTAAAAAGGGTTTTGAACCAAAATATCTTATTAATCCCTTGATATATATGGATGGCATCAAGCTATATATAGTTCCACAGGAAGGAGGGGAGGTAAGGGGGAAAATGACAAACATGTTAAACAACTCTTTTGACTCATGTCTTTTTTTTCTAATGATATAAAGATTTTAATTGGATTCTTTTAGTACAAAATTCAATACATGCCAAGTAAATATAGAAGTCAAAACCTTTCAGTTTGATTCTTGACATCATATGACTTAATAGAATGAGGGTGATAACTACAAATATCATGGTTTCCTCCAGGCAAGACACATCCAACATCAAAATATCAAAGGCAGCAGCTGAATACATTAAGAGATTTACTAGCATGCTGAGATCAAAGCTGAATAGGAGGAACAAGTTTAAAGCAATTAACACCCATTCAATACCAATCTTAATATATACTTTTGGGATTGTAAAATGCACTATAATAACTCTGTAAAGTATCTAAACAAAAACCATGCAATATTAATGAAATGCGAGGCCCATTACCCTAAAGCAGATATAGGTGGATGAACACTTCTTTGATAAAAAAGAGGGGAAAAGACTGATGAGACTTTTTTTTTTTTTAAGATCTTCCTGGCTTTTAAAATTTTTTTATTAAAGCTTTTGCATGGATAATTTTCAATATTGACTCTTGCAAAACCTTGTGTTCCAAATTTTCCTCCCTTTCCCCCCATCCCCTCCCCTAGATGGCAAGTAATCCAATATATGTTAAACATGGTAAAAAATGTTAAATCCAATATATGTAACATATTTATACAATTATTTTGCGGCACAAGAAAAATCAGATCAAAAAGAGAAAAAATGAGAAAGAAAAAAATGCAAGCAAATAACAACAAAAAGAGTAAAAATATTATGTTGTGATTCACCATCAGTTCCCACAGTCCTCTCTATGGGTATAGATAGCTCTCTTCATTACAAGATTATTGGAATTGGCCTGAATCATCTCGTTGTTGAAAAGAGCCATCTCCACCAGAATTGATCCTGATAGACATTCTTAAAGTGTATGACAAACAAGTAAAAATCTTTAGAAATATGTTTGGAAAAGCTATCATCTTACTGTGTATAGCTAACTCTAATAACAGTTATACACCACTGTATTTCCTGAATGTAACCCCCAAAGGTGTACCTCTGGGTGGAGTTTATGACATAGCTCAAACTCAAGGGTAGTATTAAAAAGGCCCTCTATGAGTGACATAGATGTACCAAAAAAGAAAAAAAAAAACACGTGTGGAATAAATGACTGAGGCCTGTGGGTTTTGTTTGTCAAAATGGAGGGTTTGTGATGGTAATTCGGGAGTAGATCATTATCTCCAAAAATTGCAGGATTATCCTTAAAGAATCCAGATTACAGTATCATTGCAGATGATACAAAGAAATAGTAAACACAAAACTTCAGGCTGTAAGAACTTAGCACCTTCAGAATAACTAGAGAAATGTAACCTAATGGCTAGAATTATATAGCAGAAACTTATTATAATACCTTCCCAGACTTGGAATAGCAGAAGATAAACTATCATACCAGAAATACAAACCTTAAATTACTCTGTTGAATTTAAACCATGTACTCTACTAGACCATTATCAGAGACTCACAATTATACAGACATAAAACTAATCTGTTTTAACCACCAAGTTACATGAAAGGAAAATCTTTTAAAATTATAGAGACCAAAGGAAAACAAAATCTTGTGGGAACAGAATGAAGGATATATTATTATTGGGTTTTTTTGTCTATATCAAAGTTGCTTTCAGTGATCCTACATCAATTAGAATTTTTAAATTCAAATATAAAAAAGATTTAATTTTACTTAACCTATGCAATAGATCATAAAATGCATGTGCATTTAATCTTGTTTATTAAAAGCATACATATTTAATCTTATGCATTAAACATATAGATCATCACATAGAAAATGAATACTATATAATCAGTATATATAAAATAATTTATTATACCATAGACATAATTATATAATAATATATAATAAAATAGTAACAGATATAAAATAATAACTGGATAGTGATTTTCTTTAGGATCATTTCTAGCAGAAGTCCATTGATAAAGATCAGCAGTTGAAATTTACATATATTTACCATTTGTAAAGGGCTTATATATATTATCTCATTCAGTCCTCCCAATAAAGCTGTGAGATAAGTCTTATTATACCTATTTGAGCCTCAAAAAGACTGTATGACTTCTTTAGATCAAAACGATCAATAGATTATTTTGCCTGTTAATGATTCTTTATTTCAGTAAATAAAGGAGGGGGAAACAATCCAGGGGACAGTAATAATAAGATATATTAGAATCAATATGACACACTTTTATTAGTATTAGCAAAATTAACAATATTTTCCCAAAATACGAATTAGTTCTTCTATATACTTATTCCTTGAGTATATGGTAATATATGAAAGCATAGTTAGTTTTTAAATCTGTATCATATCTTATTATGTATATTCTTAGCTAGTTTTCCCAAAGGATTTTAGAATTCTTATGTGGAACTTTTGTACCATTATAAGAATATATTTGATAGATATGATAGTTGTTTTTTTTTTTTTTTTTAAAGCCAAGCCTTTTCTGTGTCTTTGCATAGCAACATGAAAACAGGATAAACATGATGCATGGGGGTGGGAGTGGAGAAAAGTAGAATCTGGGGAAATGCTGCTAGAAGGGGATTGATCACATGTTTCCAGAGGTCATTTGAGTGTTCCTTTGCTTCTAAACCATGGCAGCTGTGAAGGTCAAGCCCCACTAACATTCCTCATTTCCTGAAGCTTTTCCTTAGCAATTGTCTATAAACAAAGTTTTAGAATATTTGCAAATCAGGTGAAAGAGGAAAAGTAGGCGTTTGTTAATTAACCAAAAAAAAAAAAAGTCATGTAAGTTCCCTTAAGAAAGGAAGGCCTCTTTCACAAGTAAAGTGATTATGTAGTGTTGTACAGTATCCATAGTAACAATCCCTTTTTATTAAAAGGAAATAAATTCCCACACCAATATTGAAACTACAGATTAAACACCACCATGTTGATCAAATGAACTTTAGTCAGATAAGTTGATTGAATTGACTTTGGAATATAAGAGCAACTTATATAAAATATTCTCATAAACTGTTATTTTCCATTATTTGAAGATGGCTATAAATATTCGCAAAATAGGTTGATTTAAAAAAAAACACAGACTTTTCAATAACTATAGCAATCTAGTGTTTGACAAACTAAAGATCCCAACTTTTGGGATAGGAATTCACTATTTGACAAAAACTGCTGGGAAAACTGGAAATTAGTATGGCAGAAACTAGGCATGGACACACATTTAACCCCGTACACAAAGATAAGATCAAAATGGGTTTGTGATTTAGGTCCCTAGAAATCATTATTGATCACAGAATAGAAAATTTTGATTACATCAAGTTAAAAAAACTTTTGTGCAAACAAAACTAATGCAGACAAGATTAGAAGGGAAGCAATAAACTGGAAAAACATTTTTACAATTAAAGATTCTGATAAAGACCTTACTTCCAAAAATACATAGAGAACTGACTCTATAAAAAATCAAGCCATTCTCCAATTGATAAATGACCAAAGGATATGAAAAGACAATTTTCAGGTGATGAAATTGAAACTATTTCTACTCATATGAAAGAGTGTTCCAAATCACTATTGATCAGAGAAATGCAAATTAAGACAACTCTGAGGTATCATTACACACCTGTCAGATTGGCTAAAATGACAGGAAAAGATAGTGATGAATATTGGAGGGGATGTAGGAAAACTGGGACACTGATGCATTGTTGGTGGAGTTGTGAAAGAATCCAACCATTCTGGAGAGCAATTTGGAACTATGCCCAAAAAGTTATCAAAATGTGCATACCCTTTGATCCAGCAGTGCTGCTATTGGGCTTATTCCCCAAAGAAATACTAAAGAAGGGAAAGGGACCTGTATGTGCCAAAATGTTTGTGGCAGCCCTTTTCATAGTGGCTAGAAACTGGAAGATGAATGGATGTCCATCCATTGGAGAATGGTTGGGTAAATTATGGTATATGAAGGTTATGGAATATTATTGCTCTGTAAGAAATGACCAACAGGAGGAATATAGAGAGGCTTGGAGAGACTTACATCAACTGATGCTGAGTGAAATGAGTAGAACCAGAAGATCATTATATATTTCAACAACAATACTATATGAGGATGTATTCTGATAGAAGTGGATATCTTCAACATAAAGAAGATCCAATTCAGTTCCAATTGATCAATGATGAACAAAAGCAGCTACACCCACAGAAAGAACACTGAGAAACAAATGTGGACTACTTGCATTTTTGTTTTTCTTCCCAAGTTATTTTTACCTTCTGAATCCGATTTTTCTTGTGCAACAAGAGAACTGTACAAATATGTACACATATATTATATTTAAGATATATTTTAACATGTTTAACATGTATGGGACTGCCTACCATCTAGGGGAGGAGGTAGAGGGAAGAAAGAGAAAAGTTGGAAAACAGAAGTGATTGCAAGGGACAATGTTGAAAAATTACCCATGCATGTTATAATAAAAGAAATAGACTTTTGATTTGATCAGTGTAAGTAGGTGCTGCTGAGAACATTCTTCCAGTGACGAGCAGCTTTTTCTCTACAATTTACAGACTTAGAATTCTCAAGTAACCCAGGGAGCAAAGAAGGGCTGACTGATCTGCCTGAGCCAACAGAACCAGTATGTGTCAGAGGAGGCACTTGGATCCCTGTCTTTTTGACAAGATCAGTTTTGTCCATTGACCAGCACTATTCTCAGTGTTATTGGCTCTTTTATTTAAATTGGGAAAACTCACAAATAGCCATGTTTGAAACTGATTCATTAATCATAGATCCATCACTTAGGCCTTGGGATAGCTTCCTAAATTTTGGAAGCCTTGTTTCTCAATCTGTATTTCTTCTTTGGACAATGAAATTAGGCCATGTGATCTAGATCAGCGGTTGTCTTCAAATTGTAGTGTCCCTGGCAAATGTCAAATGCTATAATTTTACTGTGTCGACATCAGTAAGATTAAATCCATTCATTCTTATTTGCACCTTTGCTTCTCTTATTTTCCCTTTCTAGTTTGTTTTCTTCCTTTCTCTTCTCTTGTAGATAACTCAGAATTGAAAGCATCTTAGGGATAATCTAGTGTAACTGATATTTATTTATAAGAATTAAAAAAAATTTGTATTATTTTTGACACTTTATGCTTTCATGTCACATTAATTTCTGAATATATCCTTTAGCCTCCCCAACCTAATGAACTATCCCTTGCAATAAAGATATGAAAGAAAAAAATAATTCAGCAAAACTAATACTGGGAGTATATCTAATCTTCCCCATCCATAGCTTATCACCTCAATTGTGCAGAAAGTAAGATATACATATTTTTAAAATTCTTCTTTAGTTCCAAATCTGATCATTTTAATCATATGGTATTTGATTCTGTTTATATTCTTGTAGTCATTGTATTTTTTCCTGATTCTGCTTACTTCATTCTCCATTAGTTCATATATCTTTCCATGAATTTCTGAATTCTTCATATTTATCATCTCTGGTAGAATAGAAGTTTTTAATTTAAGTACTACTTCTTTAACAAAATTTTAAATTTCTCAGATTTTATTATAATTTGTATTTTACTTTTTACATATTCTTTCATTCCCCAACACAGATACATTGCTTGTGACACTGAGGATATACAGTAATTACTGTCATGAGGCCAGTGGAGCTTTGCCTTAGGACACTGAAATAGTAGAGCACAAACTCTTTGTGAAAGCCCTATTTTTGATCCCTGCCACGCTTCCATGTCTCATATCCTGTTGCCATATTGCCTTTTCCCAGATTCATTTCCCCTTTCAAGGTTAAAGCCTAGATCATTATCACCACCCCTGATTCTGACATGAAGATACCTGCATATAGATTATGTTCTATACTACGAGCTCCTCTTCCAAATTTACTTACTGAGTTCTGACCTGAATAAAAATTAAAATTCTAATAAATTAAGTGCCAGTAAACATATGGATGGTCAAATATCTTTTCTGGTGCATGTGCAGCTGTGAAAACCATTATTTTATGTGCCTTTCTAAATTCTCTAATTGATTTGTAAATTAATTTTTGCTTCAATAATCTGTAACTTGGTAATTTTCCATTAAAACTCCCATCGACCTCAGATTTGGTTTTTTGACCAGTCACACATATACACATACATGTGTATAAGTATACTTGGATTCTATAAATCAAGGAAGTAGTCATTCAAATTCCTTGTCCTTAAACTATAAAAAGTCTACTTTATTCAATTCAAAGATTTATATATTAAAATTCCTATTAGCTTCTGTAGATTCATCATCTTGTCTCCCATGAATGTCCTAACTTTGCCCCCCATGCTCAGAATTCTTTCAAATCATAAGCAATTTGGGGATATATAAATGAAACATAAAAGACATAAAAATTTGAAGTTCAACTGAGAAGGCAAAAATCTCTCTGAACTGAAACAACTGGAGGGAGTTTTTCAGAACGATGAACTTAACTTTATCACATGGGTCTGATTTTGCACGATGGCATCATCCTTGCCTTTATTCTGAGAATTTAATAGACATTGTCAGGGAGGATTCTAACTTATGAACTTATAGTTCCAATAGTCTGTAACAATCTGGAGATCAGCATTTTACAAGCATTTATTAAATGCTTAATATGTACTAGCTATTGAACTAAAAGATGGAAATTCAAAGGAAGGTTAAAAACAGCCTTTCCTCTCAAGGAGCTCATATACAAATGATGGAAACAACATGTGAATAACTGGGTACATTGATGATATAAACACATGAATTCCTAGAAAAGTAAGAAGGGTCAAGATTTTGATCTTTTTAAAATTTTTTGATCAAGGTTTTGAAGCTAGGACTGGAAAGAAGAAGAGCAAAGTATTGTTATCAGGAGGGACAAAAGCTTCAGTGATTGGTAGAAGATGGGAAAGATGGAGAAAAAGGGTTTAAGAATAAAAAAGAAATATTCTAGAGACTTTGGTGGAAGGGAGCTGGAGGAGAGCATTGGTAAGATGGGGAAGAGATGGAAAGGAGTAAGGGAATGATCAGCCAGGGGTGCAGAGAGGGGTTTGTACATTAAAATAGGGAAGAAAATTCTGAATCATGAGGGTAAAGAGAGAACAAGGAGCTAAAAGTATGCTAACAGTTGGGGAGTGAGCTTAGACAGTGTCAATGCTTAGAGAAAAGTCTGTTAGTGTGTGATTAGATTATTCAATATATTCCCATGAGGTCCAACAATTAGTGGTGTTTTGTATCCAGAGAAACCCCAGGGGATCACCTCACAGTGGGCAACAACAGGAGCAAAGGGATATATGGTAATCTGGTTAGGATGTGGTGGTTCCTTGATTTCTAGGAAAGGGGGTAGAAGATGCAGTGGTCAACAATGGGCAGGCTAACAATGATATAAGTCAAGAAGTGGGTGGTAAGCTTCCTTGGCCCGAAAAGACTGGAAAAGGCTGTAGGGTAAGTAAGTTATGTCCTGTCGGGGTGGGAGCCTTAATCTGGCACTGAGATGGCCCCAGAGCAGAGCATCTGCACTGAAGAGATTATGGAACTGAAGTGTTAACAGGGGCTGATCAGCTCATGGAACTCTTCCACCGTAAACTGGATTTGGGGCCAGCTTTTAAAAGCCACAAAGAAGATGAATTGCCAAAGAGGAGCAAAAGTGTGTGTATGTAGGGGCGGAGGAAGACAGAGGACAGAGGAAAGAGGGAATGCTATCCAAAGAGGAAAATAAGTAAATTATGTGTAGGGGACATGCAACTATAAATTTGAATTTTATTATGTTAAAATACACAGAGGCTGCCCTGGAAAATGTTAATTTGCAAATAAAACTCATCCATTATTGCCTTATAATGGGTTTGAATAATGATGATGTTATTATCCAGAGCACTGATCAACTCAAATTGTGATCTGGATTTTAGGAGAGGCAGCAGCAGAGCAAAATGGACGGAGTGCAGACGTTGGATTCTCAAAGACTTCAGTTCCATTATATAGCTGACCATGTAGACCATATGGTAAGACATTTCACCCTTCTGAATCTTGGGCATCCCTTTAACATGCTGAGATACCCATCTCATTCAATGAGGGATTTTCCAACACACTAATGCTCCATAGGTTCTTGATATTTTGATTTTAGAAGAAATTAATTTTTAAAAGAATCTTGAATTTCAGTTTAGACCCCCGGGGTCCCTTTTCATTGTATTCCCTTTTATGTACAATCCAACCCTTTCCCCAGTACTGTCATGATAACTGACAGTTTAAAACTATTTCTTTTACCAAGTCAAATTCAGTGGTTACATAATCAAAGCAAAAGCATTCATTGAAATAGAATAACTATAAAAATATAGAATGAATTAAGTATTAACTTCCTCAGGCGTTAATTGCTTCCTATTTTCTGTACATGCCTTATAAAGAGCACTAGCTTTTCTTTCACTTCCTTAGTCTCTACCACCCAAGGGAAAGAGGATTCATCAGCTGCAGACATGGTGCTCCTGGCCTACCTGATTGTCTACCTGGTCTCGAGCTCATTATTTGGCTCTCTCCTCCTATCTCTTTTTGGGTTGATTTTGCTCCTGCCTAGTCTCCTCCTGTTCCACTCCTGACATGTGCCCACTTCCTCCTTGTCTGGTATTTTTCTAGGGGATTGTGCTCTTGACTTTCATCTTTCATAGTGGAGTTTTCTTTGTTAATTCTTAAAATTCTTCAAACAGAAACCTGCTGAACTATACAAAGGTAAAAGAAGGGTTGTAGTTCCCCAAAGTCAATATAGCATCCATTCCCTGATCTTCCATAACTGCATTAAATAAGATGGTGATAATCAAAAGATCTTTTATCTATCAGCCTATTCATGAACAGTGAATTCATTTCATCTTTATGAAATAGTATGGCTGAAGCTTTAAAAATACATTGAAATGTTATACAATGAACCAATACTAGCAATATTTTTTTTCTTGCTCCCGTTTCACATATTTGAGTGATAATACCAAAAGTCCAAGAAAAAAAATAATACAGGCATACCATGGAGATATTGTGGGTTTGGTTCCAGACAACTGCAATAAACTAAATATTGCAATAAAATGAGTCACATGAATATTTTTGGTCTCCCAGCACATATAAAAATTATGTTTACACTACACTATAGTCTATTAAATGTGCAATAGTTTTATGTCCAAAAAAGCACATACCTTAATTAAAATACTTTATTGCTAAAACATGCTGATCATTTGAATTTTCAATGATTCACAATCTTTTTGCTGGTGGAGAGCTTTGCTTCAATGCTGATGTTTGCTGACTGATCAAGGTTGCTTAAGGTTGGGGTAGCCTGGCCGTTTCTTAAAACAAAACTACAGTGAAGTTAGTCTTATGGGTCAACTTTTCCTTTCACTTGAAGACTTAGAATCTGTTGTGGGGTTATTAATTGGCTTAGTTTCAATAATTTTGTCTCAGGGAATAGGGATGTTCAAAGAGAGAGAAAAAGATAGGGAATGGCAAGTCAGTGGAGCAGTTGGAATATATCCCATATTTATCATATAAGTTCACTTTTCTTATTTATGTGGATGCAATTTTCTGTACCTCTAAACAGTTATAATAGTAACAGAAACAATTACAGATCACCATAACAAATATATAATAATGAAAAAGTTTGAAATGTTGCCAAAATCACCAAAATGTGACATAGAGAAACTATGTGAGCACATGCTGTTGGAAAAATGGCCCCAAGAAACGTGATTGACACAGGATTGCCAAACCTTTAATTTGTAAAAAATGCAATATCTGTGAAGAGCAACAAATGGATACACAATAAAATTACATATACCTATGCTTGTTAATGAGAGAGATATTTTATAATAAGTCAATTTGCTTGCATTTTTATTTTTAGATCACTTTACAATTCTATCATACCCTTTAAAAAGACTATAAAGTAAGTCATCAATTACTAGATTAATCAAAGATTTTTTAAAAACTTAGAACCTAACTTCAATGCTGGAAATTTTAAAAATTGTAATTATCATAAAAATATACTTAGAATGAACAACAATCTCTCAGGATTCACTACTGTATTTTGATCCCCCAATGGGTGTGTTAGGGTAATGCATTAACTTTGGGTGTGTTACAGAACTACACAATTGCTGAAGCAGTTGGATGATGTAGTTAGTTAGTGATCCAAATTCTACAATCATGTTACATTGTGGAGCCAAGATTTATTCTTTTGCAGTCTGTACCCAATAATGTCTATATGACAATAATATTAGTGCCAGGAAGTGTGTCACTAGGTTGCAGTGCTTCTGCTATATCAATGTTAAGGAAAATCTAGGGGAGGGAGAGAAAGAAAAAAGGAGAGAGGAAAGCAGGAAGAAAAGAAAGAGAAAAAAGGGGAAAAGAGGGGGAAGAAAGAGGGAAGGAGAAAGAAGAGAGTGTGTGTTTGTTTTTTTAGGGGCTGTGCAGCTGAAACCATATGTGACCTTCTAGGTTATTTGAGGTCCAAAGTTTGGGCCTGTTGGCTTTATAAAACAAGAGACTTGTCCAGAAGAATAGTCAGCTACCTTCTAAAGCCAAAAATGGAAAAAGAAAAAAGAAACTCTGAGTTGTTCCATAACGGAGCTGCTTAAGGGTGGGGACTGAAATAACCACTTTTTGCCTTAGTTGGGAAAGGAAATAGATGGAAATAAGACAATTCCCTTTTTTTCTTTTAGGTGCTTTTTAAGAGACTCAGTTGGGTAAAGGAGCAGACTGGCAATTATAGAGTAGCACCATTCAGACCCTCCGCAAAGTCTTACTCTGATGTCTCATTGTGGAATGGATGAATGCCAGCAGAATTAGAGCTTTGGCAGGTTCCCTGGTGGTGGAAAGGCTTCAAGTACTCTGGCCAACACACTGCGTCTGCTTTCTGAGGGCTAGCCTAGGTGAGTATTGAATACTCTTCCCTAGGGGGCTGGCCACTGGTAGTAAATCCTTTGATTATGAAAATCCATAAAATGAAAATGCAAACCAATCTTCATCATGGTCTCCTCCTTTAATTTTTGCAATGACAGTGGCCAGGTCTTGGAAAAGAGTGTGGAGGATACAGACTCAGAGCTACAGATAATTTAAGGCAACTAAAATCTTGAGAGACAGTTGATAGAAAGACAACTTTAAAACCCAAGATATCATTTCTACTTCTTTCTTTGACAATTTTTCCATTTAATCCTAGACAAATCATTTAACCTCTCAGTCCCCCAGACAATGCTTGAAGACTTTAAATATCAGAATTTGTGCTCATCTTGCATTGGTAAAAAATGCTTTCTCACTAGAGGTTCAAAGTAACAACGAAATCACAAGTCTGGTTCAAAATACATACACGTACACCTGCAAACTGGTCATCTAAATGACCAAGAAGTTGAATTACTATTGGAGAAACTGAAGCAAATCAACTTTGAGCTTACTACTAAGGGTATCAGCAGGCAAGAGAAAGGTGCCTCTCAAAGAAGGTTGGCTCATAGGTTCTCCTAAGAGTCTCCATGGAATTGGTTTATGGTATATCTAAATACAATAAGAAATATTATTTTGTGGGCCATTTGGTCATTTGCAAAAATAAGACTGGAAAGATAATTTCAGTCTATGCAACATCATCTATTGAGAAAGTTAAGAAGAGAAATCCTGTGAAGAACTCAATGAGACCTTTCAAGTTAAATCAATATATACTTTTAAACTTTATTAATACTAACTTCAATGAACAAAGGAGAACATGGTGAATAATATGTTGGACAATATGATTTGGGTTTAAGAAATAAGAAAGAAGAAGAAAAATAAGAAATAAGAAATAAAAAGAATGTAGATTATAGAAAGAACCCTTATATCTATATGTGAAAACTTTTTTTTCAAAAAGAGAAGAGGGAGTCATTACATACGCTGAGCACTCAAATAATATTACAATAATGAAACAGTATATCCTAATACAGAAGAAACAACTGTTTAATGATATGGAACTCATTTCCAAATCAGCTGGTCGATTAGACCATTAGCTTTTTATGGCAGACATTAATCAACAGAAAATTAGAATATGATATAATGTTGTTTATGTATACATACATATAAAATGCAATATAAATTATACTGCACAATTGAGGTAATTCCCACCCAATGTATATTTAAAAGCTATTGATGATTAAAAATGGAGAAATGGGTAAAAGAGCAGACATTGGCAGAGACTAGCATAATTTAAAAAGGAAGCTTAATTTATGTAAATCAATTAGCACAAAGAGGAGACCAAAAGAGACTAGAAACTGCACCAGCCCAAACACATGCGATCTCTTTGCCAGAGAGAGAGATGTGGCAGCCAAGGGCAACACTACTCTAGAGTATGAGCATGTTTAAAATCTTAAGGAGGAGTAAGTATCATTGTTTCAAATAATGAGAAGCATAAGAGGGAAAATCAAACTTATAGAAAGTTAATCAAAAGACCCAATTAAACCAGATCATCCTGAGAGCATCGAAGGATGAAACTGGAAGGACAATAAAAGGGATGAAGAATAGAAAAGACCAATTGAAGTTTCTAAAATGATCTTCAGCAATAAGTGTATAGATGTATGAAGAAGTGGAGATGGCTCAAAAGAAAATAAAAAGCTGGCCCAATCACAGGGGAGATGTATGCTAGAAACAAGTTTTTAGGGCATTAAAGGATAGAGCTTTGTGAAACAAAGGAAGATATAAAATGCTTGGAGAAAAGACTACAAACTCCATTAGTACTGAAAAAAGAGGCAACTCAGAAGATAACAGTAATACCAACCTATAGATCTGCTTTCCAATCTCTCTAAAATCTTCTGGAGAATACTTCTACAAATGTAGTAAGGACATCCTTTATCAAGGTATGAAAGCAGACCAAGTGGTCTTTTGACTGTCAAATGATGCAGACTACATCTGTATAGTCCACAAGTGAATGGAAAAGATGTAAAAACTTTTCCATCATGTAGTTCATGCAAAGATTTTAGTTACTTGGATGTGAGAAAAAAAGTTATTTCTTTACAAGAAATATGTTGTCTATATTTTTATCATATGATTTTCTTTGTAATCCTATATAGTGTTATTTTATACATCAAAAGTATTATTCTAGAAAAAGGCCCATGGGCCTTACTGCTGAAGGAGTGTGTGATCCCTCCTAAGATTAATCATTATGGTAACATAGCAACATAGAGATATTAGGATCATATAAGTTTCCTTGAAAGTATAATTGATCTTTTTGATGCCTAATTATTAATATCAAATGAGGAATAAAACTAGAAGTGTGTTAATCAAAAGCATCTGATCCTGTCAATATCCCAAAAATGGAAAAGGGATTTCTTAAAACTGATGAGGATTTCTAGATGTTCTTGTATGCAGAAGACATTTTATTTTTTATCAAGTCTCAAGAAATTTTTTTTACCAATATTGGGAATATCTTGAATGAGTTCTCTAATTAGTTAAAAGAATTCTAACTTATTCACACAGAAATATCAAATAGATTAGAAAGATTTAGATAGGTAATTGGATCTATAGAGTCTTTGATCAATATAGGTATAGATAGATGCCAACGATGGACAATTAACTGGAAAAGGAATTGGTATTGGAGAGCAGGCTACCTTGGACTTTAGAAAATTGTATAGTGTTTTAGTAATTCCAAACTCTTGACACAAGTCCATCAAAAATATTCTTTTGGTAATGTTGTATGATTGTAGATCATAGAACAGCAGAGAATCCAAAAAATTAAAGTTCACTCAAAGGATGATGAAAAGGCACATCACAGGCTTTGGTGGACACTGTTTCCAGGAGAAAATTGTGCAAGAGAAGTATCAGAGATGAATTTTTTGTAAACAGTATTTTATTTTTTCTAATTACATGTAAAGATAATCATCATTTTATAAGATTTTGAGTTTCAATTTTTTCTCCCATCCTCCTTTCCAAGAGAGCAAGCAATGTAACATAGGTTATACATATGCAGTCATGGAAACATTTCCACATTAGTCATACTGTGACAGAAGAAACAGAAAAAAAGTGAAAAGTCACAAAAACTCTCCTTCAAAAGTGAAAATATTATGATTTGATCTGCATTCAAACTTCATTGTTCTCTCTCTGGATGCAGATGGCATTTTCCATCATGAGTCCTTTGTAATTGTCTTGGATCATTGTATGGCTGAGAAGAGCTAAATCAATCATACAATATTGCTGTTACTATCTAAAATTATTTTCCTGGTTTTGCTCACTTCATTCAGCATCAATTCATGTAGGTCTTTCCAGGATTTTCTGAAATCCACCATTATTTCTTATAGCACAATAGCATCCCATTATATTCATATAGCACACCTTGTTCAGCCATTCTCCATTTGATGGGCATTGCCTCAGTTTCTAATTCTTTGTCACCACAAAAAGAGCTGCTATATTTTTGTACATGTGGCTCTTTCCCCCTTTGTAACAGTCTCTTTGGGATATAGACCTATTAGTGACATCGCTGGATCAAAGGGTATGAGAGTTTGATTGCCTTTTTGGGCATTGTTCCAAATAAGCACCAGAGATATTGAGAACAAAATGTAAAATGGGCCAGTTATGTATTCCAGTTGAGAGATAAGTGATGTTTCAATCTGCATGCTTCATTTCATATAAAACAACACATAAAGAGGTCTGCCTTTTAGAGCATTTATGGGATGACATGGACGAGAATCGCACAGAATGGGAACATGTTGCCAGTTTAGAAGCACTAAATCATACATTGCATAAAGTTACCTCTGCCTTTATTACTTCACCTAACAGATTTTTCTTGGCTTGACCATCAGATGGCCTCATTTTTATCACCAACATTTAGGATAGTGCCTTGTATAAATTAGGTTAGTATTTATTGAATTGAGATTTAATTGTGGATGACTTTTGGCTGCCTAAAAAATCAAATCCACTCTCAGAGGGCAATGATAGGTCTTCATGGAGGGCAATCAATTAATCAATAAGAATTTGTTGAGTGCCTGTTACTCGCCAGATATTGTGCTTTGCATAGGACTTTCCAAAGAATGTAGCTTCCAAAGAGGAAACAAATCAAAAAATTATTGGACAATAACAGCATCAACTGGGATAAGTAGTCGGATAAGGTGAGTATGTTTAAATAAATAATTTCATTGTAGTTACTCCATGTAACTAGTATTCTCAGTACCCTAGATAATGACTTGTAGTTGTAGTTAAAAAGAAAAACATATATGTGATCTCCTTTCCACATAAATCTCTTTCAGTTTGCAACTATAACTGTTATAAAGCCATTGGCTATTTGAATTCTCTGTCTCTCCTTCATCAGACACAGGATCTTTATCTGGAGACATAAAAAAGTGGAGTAGACATGTTACTTTAATTTCAAGACAGGGATCTTACATTTGTAGCCAAGAAAATCCTAAAATCAATGAGTCTGAATGTATGTCTGAGAGGATGGACTCTCATAACTAAAAATGAATTTGAAACAAGCCTGTAAAACCCTACTGTACCTAGTAGAATAGGTATTTTCCTGCTTCTTTTTTTTTTCTTTTTGTATCCTACTTCCCAGGGATATAATCCATTAAAAATCTTTGAAATAAAAAGCCTAATAACTAGTTATTCAAAAATGGAATGGTCTGTTTCAAGAGATACAGAACTTTGTCTTACCTTCCTCTCTTCCACTCCCACTAGAGATCTTCAAGATTCTAAATTTAAATGCAGATAGAACAAGATGGCCCTGAGTTCCTTTCTAATTCTGAACATATTGTGCTTGAAGAACCTCCACTAGTCAGCTGATAGAAAGTGAATTTCCATTTGTAACTAGCTTGAAAATGGAGGGAAAGAAAAAGTAGTAATAAATATTCAATTTTCATGGGAATATGTAATATGAATAATAGAAGCACACTATTTTACAAAGTATAGCGAGAAGTCTGGTGTTCTCTTTGTTTAAGCATCTTCCTTGATCCTTAATGACATACTACTAAATGGAAATCCATTCTCTTCTCATTCCTTCCCCTTCCCTCACTCCCAAATAAAAGAACTTTCAATATGGTATAGTAAGGCTATTTACCTAAGGAAGGAATCAGAAAATTCATAGATGACAAAGACAACTTGGGAATGATATAGCAGACATTTAAAATACATTTTCTAATTTTATCCTCACAACCACAACTACTCTGTGGCAGGGTAGGGTAATTATTTTTATTTTATGAAAAAAATGAGACTCTAAGAGTGGCAAGACTTGATTTGCTGAAACTGCCTGGCTAGTCGGTCCCAAGATCAGGCGTAGGACACAAATCTTTTACTGTTCAGTCCAGTGCCTTTCTACTATATTATGTGGTCTGTTCACTTTGATAGTGAGACACAGACAATTGATTTTAAAATTGAAAGTCTGTTTAGAGGGGCAAGAGAGTGTATGTCTTTCCCCTAAATCTCTTACATTTTCAAAATAGGTGTGTTCCTTGCACAGTCTTTGTAGGGTAAAGAATGTATGCAGAGAGAGACAGATAACACTACTGACAAAGTTACACATTATATCTTTTAAAATAACTTTGACATGAAATCCACATGAAGGCAAGGGTACTGAGCTAAGACTTTCTCAATATAAAGAAATTATTAATCATTTTTACACACACAACTTGCTTAAAATAGAGGAATATCAATGATGCAAAACTCCAGAACAGGTACAAAGAACATCAAAATTTAATTTGCTCATACTTGGAAATTCTCATACTGGTAAAAAAAATCTCATAAAAGTGAACAACTCACATTATTCTTTATACATTTCTTAAGAATAATTATTTTAAGCCTATGGCTTTGTTCTTTTAATACTGTGGTTCTTTCTTTGAGTAGCAAGTTAGCATTTCATTTTATTTTTTTCCATCTTGTGCTCTTCTGATGTAAGACAATTATATTCTACCAATTCTTCATTACTTATTGGCAATATAGATGACTTTATGCTTTTCAATTACACCAATGTCATGTTCCAGTTGTTTCATCTCTGCTTCCAGTTTTTGCTTGCGGATCTTTTTTGGTAGGGAGTCGATAAATACAGAAAGGGATTGGAATTCCTTATGTACCTCTTCCCAGTTTTTTTTCAGGCCCTGTAAATTTACAAAATGCAAAGAAAACTGATAAGAATAGTAAAAAGAAAACTTCTTCGTATGCTTTTATCAAGTCCTTGACAATAGTAACAAATATACTGCACGAGGGCCAATTTTTGTCCTTGGATATATGTTCAACTCCCATTGGGAATATTTATTTGCTATATTTTTTAACATAACTACTTAAAAAACTGTCAATCAAATGCATATATCTAAACCTAGAAATAACATAATAGTTTAGTATGGAACTTATTTTAAAACAAAAATATCTCAAAATGCTTAGAATTGATATCTGCAAATAGATCTCTGATCTGAAGTGCTATATTTCCAAAGTTGGCTTCATTTCTTTAAAAATTTTACTAGCTCATTAAAAATATTTATTTTTTCCCACCTGCCTGGTGAGATTATTTTTTTAACTAAAGCCAAAATTCAATTTTCTGGGACATAATATATTTTGCCCAAAGAATAGGGCTTTTACCATACTAAAAGATTTAAATTTACTTTCTTAAAATCACTTCATAGTGATTTAAATATTATTAATGATAATCCACATTCTAATTTATTATTCTAGTATTTTTCATTCACAAAACTCAGTAAATTCAAAGCTATGGATCTCTTAGGAGCTACAATTTGTTTTTCTTTATATGTATGTATGTGAATATATAACAGCATATATGTATATATAAATGCGATATATACATATAGATATATAATTTTGTGTTACAGATCTTTAATGGGGTCCCATATAAAACTGATTTTCAACTATCATCTGAACTTATTTTACATAATACATAAATACATTTTACAGCTTATGATAGATCAATATATATATTTATTTGCATAAAAGTATAAATAAATAAAGCATAGAATTTTAAATATTGCTTAGAAAATGGGGTAGTGATTTATTAAGGTTTTAAGATATTATCAAAAGTTCAACAGATTTAGTAGCTTTCCAAATGGCTTTTTAAATTACAAATTTCAGAGACACCACATGTTTGTAGAATACCATAAAATCTCAACAACTTAATTCCAGGTTTAAATTAATATGATAAGATAGAAAAGACTGAAGGAAGAGGAGTAGAACTGGTAGTTCCTCAGATGATAGAGTTTATTCATTTAAATCAATGAGAATATGAGGGAAAAGTAAAACTAAAATGGAAAGAAGTCCAAAGTGAGAAGAAAAGGGTTTCAGTAATATTGGAAAACTTAACGTAAATGCCCATGTTTAACAATATATGAAATACACTAAAGCAAACTGTCTTTGCAGGATTCTGGGGAGTGTGTGTGTGGCGAAGCTTGGAGCTGTAAAAAGGGGCAAAGGTTCTGAATCTGGAGCTCTTTTGGCTTGCTCTTTCCTCATCTGAATAATGAGGAGGCTATATTAAATAAATTCCCTTTAAGATTTCTTCCTGTGGACTTTCCATATTTGGAAAATTTGAGGACCCACCACAGTATTTCCTACAGTATACCGATTCCCCATGGAGACACTAATATTGACCCTACCTCTTTCTGAGTCCATTTGCCCACAAATAGCACAAAACTATATCATTCTACATCTCCAATTGCTCCTCTTCGGTAGCCTTTACTAGATCGTCTTCCTCTTTCCATTCCTAAACCTGAGCATAACCCAGAGTTCTGTCTATGTGCTTCTCTTGCCCCCCCTATCATAGTCACTTGGATATTCCATAATATTCCATATCTTCAGTGATCATTTCCATCTTCTTTCAAGCCTCTGTCATTTCCCTAAACTACAACCTTTCCTTTCCTTTCTGTTTGGACATTCAGTGACTATTTCAAATTTAAAAATATCTTCAACAAAAATTTCTCTCTTCCCTATCTCTAAAATCAAATACACATTCATTATCCTGGCAGTCAAGGCCTTCTATAAATTGACTTTCCACCTTTCTAGCCATCTGATATTCTTTCTTTTCATAATCTCATGTTCTAACAAAACTTGGCTACTTTCACTTCCCAATCTTTACTCTCTCTTTCAAATTTGTCATTATGAATTCTTTCACTCACACCTGGAAAGAGCAATCAATCTATTTTCTTTTCCTGGAAAAATCTCTACTATTGAAATATTTCCCTTTTTTCAAGATTTACTTTTTTCACAAAGTGTACCCATAATATAAGTGATCTTTCCCTCTTCAAATTTCTCATACCAATATTTTTGAACTTTTCTTATATAAGTACTTATATTCTAGTATATGTTAAAAGCTCTTTGTGTACATGTCTTCACCACAAAGACTGTAAACTACTCAAAGGCAGGGATTATGTCATTTCATCATCACATCCCTAGCACCTAAGATAATTCACATAATAGGGTCTTAATAAAGATTTACTGAATTTAACTCTATGCCAAAAACAGAAGCTAAGAAGAATTTTTCTCTGACCTTCTACATCATTAAGACAGAGTACTTTCAGAAAGGCTTGGAGAGACTTAAATGAACTGATGCTGAGTGAAATGAGCAGGACCAGGAGATCGTTATACACTTCAACGACGATACTATGTGATGATCAATTCTGATGGATGTGGCCATTTTCAACAGTGAGATGAACCAAATCAGTTCCAATAGAGAAGTAATGAACTGAACCCGCTACACCCAGTGAAAGAACACTGGGAGATGACTATGAACCACTACATAGAATTCCCAATACCCCTATCTTTGTCCGCCTGCATTTTTGTACATATATTATATTTAATTTATACTTTAACATATTTAACATGTATTGGTCAACCTCTCATCTGAGGGAGGGGGTTGGGGGAAGGAGGGGAAAAATTGGAACAAAAGGTTTGGCAACTGTCAATGTTGTAAAATTACCCATGCATATATCTGGTAAATAAAAGCCATATTAAAAAATTTTTTTAAAAAGACAGTCTTGATCCTAAGTTTAAATATTGACATTTAAAGGGAAAAAACTTTCTCAGTCTTTCTTCTTTACAAACGTTTTCCCCCTATCTCAGATGGGAGCATCTTTCTTTTTCTTTACCTGCATTTCTTATTTTAAAAAATATATAGACAATAAAAGCAGACATATTGTATCTGATAATAAAAATGGGGCAAGGTGAAAAACAGGAAGATGCATGTTCAGCAAAATTATTTGCCTCTATGAAGGAGGAGATCTAGAACACAGGTTAAGGAAGGTTTTCCTTATGGGTGGTGAGGTTTTTAAGATGCTTTTTGCTGATGTCATTATCAAATCCTAACATTTTAGGTTCTCCTGAAAGAAATCTGTAATTACTCTAAGGAATTTGACCTGTCCTACAAAACAAAGACCAAACAGATGAAAAATGCCTGTGTCTCAGAACTGGCATCTGAACGCAAATGATTTTTAACTTGGGGTTTATGAATTTAAAATTTTTACTATTTTGATAACTGTACTTCAATATGATTGGTTTTGTTTTTCCTATTTTATGTATTTAAAACATGTTTATGAAGAGTCATTGTATTTCACCAGGCTTTCAAAGGGATTCATGAAACAAAGCAAGTTAAAAATCTTTTCTATATATGGGACAGACAACATTTGTGAATAAGGAATTGAGTCTAGAGCTGAAAGGGAAGAAGGTGGTGTGCAAAATTATTCTGGAGAATGCAACATTTTTACTGATCCCAAACTTCTATAGTAGCAAGATGTGGAACATCACTGCTGTTTTAGAAGTAATAACAGACTCCACATAGATGGTAATAAAAAAATGAATGCTGGAAAGTTACAATATATAACCAATAAGAAGCTACAAAAAAGAGGAAAGAGTGAAGGATGTGATCAAATAATTGTGTGACAAAATAGAAAATGGACTGGTCATGTGGCCAAAGAGCTGCACTGGTGCCCTTAGGGAGTGTAGGTTTAGGTTTATGTTGGGGAGTGTGTATGTGTGTGTGTATATATATAAAAGCATTATATGTATTGTTTATATTATACACACACACACACATATAAAAACATTATTGTTTTTTTCCAAAACATTTCAAAGTAAATGACATAGGTTGTTGTAGAGAGAAATGCCACATATGGAAAGATCTCCATAAGACATGGAACCAAGTGTTTGAGGGGCTATCCCCCAAAAGGGAGACTAATTCAAGGTTTTGTTTGGGGTTTACAAAACTAGTGGCTATGTTTTCTGTGATAACTCTCACATTTATACTCTAGGCATCAATATAATTAGAGTTTTATTATAACTATTTTAAGGCAGATATAATAAAACTCCTTTGTCAGTGGTCACATTAGGTTACAGTATCTGTAGGGCTATAATTCATTTGCAGGAGAGATATAATGGCATATTATGGAGGATTCAGAGTGGGGTGTGTTTGTGTGTGTGTGTGTGTGTGTGTGTGTGGTTTCTTTCTACTTCAAGGGAGAACATTCTCTCTGAAATATTCTCTCACCTGAAAAATGCAGAAAATTGAGCTGAGTTAGTCAAAAGTGAATCATATTCTCTAATTTCCAAGTAATTTTATAGATTTATATTTTAGGAGACTACAATAAAATTTTCAGCTTCCTTTCATTACTATTTAGTGAAGATGGCACTTGAACATTGTAGAGACAAAAATTATGTATATGAAAAACACACTGAAAAGAAATTATATTTTTTGGTCATAATTACAATTCCTCTTTGCTCCTAGAGCAGCTGGAGGAAATCATGAAACTGTTGCTGACTGAGACCATTACAAGTTTCTATTATCCAATCTCAACTGGGCCCTCACTGAAACAAAGAAAAACTTCAATTCCTTCTTGAATCCATATTTCATTTTCCAAACCATCTCTTCTCCAAATGAGCACCTTCCTTGCCCTTATCAGCTGAAGACCCTGCCTAAATTTCACCCCCTAAAATTGTGACTGTTAGCCAAGTGTTTCCCCTTTGTTCCTGCTCCTTGTCTCCCTTCACTCTGTCTGACATTTTCCTTGACTATCTCCTCCTTCAGTCTGGTCTCGGATAATGCTTACTCAAGCCAACCCCATTGCACCTAACCTCTGACCCCCAATTTCACTTTGTCTTACCATGTCCTCCGGCTATTTCCTTATATCTCTATTTTAGTGAAACCCCTGGAAAAAGCTTTGTGTACTTGGTGTTCTCAAACTTCTTTAAAATGGCTTCCCACCTCATCATTTAGCTGAAACTGCTCACTCCAAAATTTTCTGACTTGTTAAGGGCCAAATTGAATGCTTTTTTCTTAAATCCTGACTCCTTTGGACTTCTCGTAGCATTACCACTGCAAATTACCTACTTTGGGATGCTCCTTCCTCCCTAGTTTTCTGAGGGCATTGCTCTCTCCTGGTTCCCCTCATTTGTGTCCAACTGCTTCTCAATCTCCTTTGCTGATTCTAACTGTGGGTGCCCTGTAAGGCTGTGTCCCAGACCCACTTCTCTTGCTCTCTACTGTCTCTCTTGCTGATCTCATTAGCTCCCATACATATCATGGTCATTTCTACAAAAATGATTCCCAGACCTGCATATGTAGCTCTCCTCTCTCTGCTGAGAATAATAGTAATAGTAATGCATCTCCAAATACTTCATGGGTATCCCAAATTGGATGTCCCCAAAGCATCTTAAACTCAACATGTCTAATTCAGAAGTGTCTCCTTTCAAACCTTTACATCTTCAGGAGTTTCCTATCATTGTTAAAGGAACCACCATTGTCAGAATACCCAGGTCTGAAACCTCATAGTGTCATCCCTGACTCCTCATTCTCATAAATCCCACATGTCCAATCTAGTGCCAAATGGTGTTATTTCTAGCTCAGGCCCTCATCATCTCAGGCCCGAACTACCACAGTAGCTTTCTGATTGATCTCTTTACTCGAATCTCCTCCCACTTCAATCCCACTTTCCTATCAACTACCATAGTGACTTTTCTAAAGCATGGGTCTGGCCATATTACCCCTGCTTAATGAGCTCTGATGGTTGAATATGACTTTCAAAATCAAATATAAACTCTTGTGTTTAGTCTTTAAAGCTCTTCACCACTTGGTGCCTCCCCAAACTTTTTTATCCCCTTTTTATCCCCTTTTACACCTCATTCCCCTCCAGTCATACCACCATTCAGCTAGTCTGGCCTACCTGTGGTTCCTAGAACATGATATACTCCCCCTCCCATCTCCTGGCTGGAGTCATTTTCCTCATTGCCTCAACCTCTTATTTCTCTATCTTTCTTCAAGGCTCAGCTCAAAGGAGGCTTTTTTCTGGTCTTCCCAGAAACATTTCCTATTACCTTCACATATTTGCATCTATATCTTACATATATCAAGATGTTTACATATTGCCTTTCCCAGTAGAATCCTTACTTCCAAGGGCTGCTTTTGACTTTTTTTTGCTTTATTACATTATCTTTGTATATTATATCATTGCTCATTACATCAGATGGCACAGAACAAACACTTAAAAGTGTTTTTGATCTACTAATTTAAAATTTTCTCACCTTAACATTAGAGCAAAGATCTAATAAGCAATAACTGGTAATGACATAAAATGCCATAGGAAAAAAGTAATACAATTAATCCCAAGTGAAACACTTAGTGAAACAATTAATCTATAAGTACATATGATTTATGTTATGCAACTAACTTATCACACACAGGGCAAAGCAGCCAAGAACCTTGAAAGAGAAACAGGAGGCAAGATGAGCTCAGTGAGACAAATCCACCACCATTTGATCACCATCTCTTCTTGGATCCTGATGGAGAGCCCCAAATCCTGAGCCTCACAGCTCTGTAAAGAGCAGGACCTCCACACCCCAGATCTGTTTCCAGTCCAGATATCACAGCTGTAATTTATGGGAGAAATCCCTATAGAGGGCAGTTCCACTTTCTCATGACCAGCAGCAACAAGTACCACCATGATTAGACAGGTAGGTACAAGAGCCATGAGAAGGGCAATCTTCCCTCTCTCCCCCACCACCCTAAACAAGGGTTCCACTTCCAGTCCAGCCCTCCCACTCATCTATAAGAAAGGCAGCTCCTGTGGAGTAGGGGCTAGTCAGCTGCTACCCTCCTTCTTCAAGCTAGCTTAGGACAAGTATCAAGACACCGTGAGGGAATGGCAGGAGATAGCATAGCCCAGAATACCAATTTCCCCCCAGGATCTGAGTCCAATAACTTTGGGAAAACACTACTTCTAGCCCAGGACCCCAAAACATCATCCTGTGGAGGAGCCCTGTGTAGCAACAGCTGCTTTGCAGCCTCATTCTAAGGAGCATGAAACTCTCCACTTGACTTGCAGCTGAAACCTTCCACATGCATTATCTCCTCCATTAGAATGGGAAGACTGTCTGGACTTTAAAACCTTTCATTTCATTCCCATTATTAAACAATTGATTTGCTTAAAGTAATGCTTTATATGTGTTGGCTAAGTCTGTCGGAAAACCTCCAGTGGCTCTCATTGCCTATATCAAATACAAACTCCAACTTGGATTTAAGCTCCTTCCCAATAAAGCCTGGTCAACCTCTTTACCCACAGTCTCCAATATGGCTACAGTCAATGCTAATGTTGTGTTTGAGATTTGCAAAATGCATGGCCTCCCTTGAGCTGCATTCTGTCCATAGTATATTATTATTAACACCATTTTATCAATCAATGAAGAAACTAGATTTGTCAGGTATGAAGTTAATATGCCCAAGATCATGTAGTTGGTAAAACTGTGACTTGAAGCCAGATTCACTGAATCCATATTTAGGCTCTTGTCCAATGTTCTTTCCACTAGCTCATGCCATCAGAGCCTCCCTGATATTCTCCTCCATCCAAATTGGTTTACTTACCATTCCCTGAATATGCCAGGGATATTCTGGCTTCTGGTTTTTTCCTTTTCTATTCCACCACCTTCCTCTCTCTTAATCTAAGCTCTTACCTTGTTTCAAGGATCAGCTAAAGTTCCATATGCTACATGAAGCCTTGCCCCATTAGCTCTCTATACTTACCCCCTCCAATTAACTTTTGTACTATCTATTGTTTATTTGCAGTGCGCATGTATTATTTTGTGATATTATTTATATTGTTATTTATAAGGCTTGTTACCATCCAATAACCTCACCAGGAATGGATTATATCTCTTAAAATTCTCAGAGTAAAGAATCAAGCACTATAGATTACAAATAAAAAGTTTTTGTTGATGTATGATCATGATAGATATGTATAGGCTAACACTGATATATTTTAAGGTACTTCTAAAATAAATGAGGAAGAAATAAAGGCTGTACCCACAAGTCTATAGAAACAAAACACAAAAAATATTCCCTTAGCTTATCTAAAGGTTCCACTGTAACTTAAATATGCCTCATCTAAGTCTTTCGTACAAAAATTTCTACCCTAGATGAGTCTTTAAATCTGTTAGATTCCATGATAGGAGAAAAAAAACTGGAAAAATTGTTTCATGTTACAGTTTAGGTGCAGCTACCATAATACTGTAGATCTATTATAGAGCTCCATCTAGTGAGAAATAACTAATTCTAGGATGGTATTATTTAGAAAAATAAAAGCTCAAGAATGAAAGCAAAAAGATAAATCCATAGGGCAAGATCTGTTTATGATATTTCTTCAAAGCACATTTAGAAAGAGGATACATTGAAGATGACAGCTTGACGCAATAAACAAATAAATAAATATACTTTTCCTCTCCAAAAAGTAGCAGAACTTTTGTAGTTAATACCGTTTCCACTGCATATTTTCCTGCTTTCAAAAATGAAACCGGAAGGACCAGAATATTTCAGGGATGTTTTGGAGATACTGCAGTGAATCTATGCTCCCCATACTCACTTGAAGAACTGAATCCCTCTCCTCATCAGAGAGACGCTTCATGGCTGCCTTCTTCAGATTTGCCTGCACGTAGTTATCATATTCTTCTTGCATTTTTTTCACTTCTTCATTTCGCTTACATATATATTCAGGAATAGTGCCATAATCCTGAAAGGATTTTGAGAAAGATATTTAAACATGATCACTCTATGCCTATCTCAATCTGTTTTCCCTTTGTCTATCTGCTATCAAAATCTCAGTCTCATCATTTATAAAATGAAGGCATTAGATTAGGTAACTCCAAGACCCCTCTATTTCTAAGTCCTATGATTCCATAAATAACTGAGAAGAAAATAAAAACATTGTTGAATTTGTTTGCCTTGAAATATCTTAAAGACTTAATTATTCCCATTTGATTCTTGCCTTTATTGAAAATAGTACCACTTGACTTTCCCCCTCATTGGAACCAATCAATTCTAGTATATTAAGAAAGCAGAGATGACTAACCCGATTTTTCTCTAATATCAGCTCCTCTTTAAAGTTAGCTGATGGGCTCACCCATGGATTATGCATGGACATTTAGCTTATCTAAGAGATTGAGCTTTCTTTTGATCTTGTCATCACCCACAAATACATCACTAATATGTTCAAGAATTCTAAAATCCTTTTATCTAAACAGGCTTTTCTCCTTTCCTCCTTCCTTTCCTTATAAAACCATAATCTTTATCAATACTATAACCTCTGATACCTTGACCCCTCAATTTTCTCCTCTATTCCCCATCTCGATTTTTTGGTGAACTAATTCAACTCTCAACTGCCTTTGTCTCTTGAATCCCTAGCTCTCTTGTTTACTGTATCCAGCCAAGTCTCAGCCTTGCTTCTGTCTTCACTTGTACTACACATGTGCTACTTACTAAACACAAAGATGGAGAAAATCATACAAGCATTCTGACTCTGATTACAAACTTATGCTACACAAATTCAACTGGGCCCTCTCTGTTGCTAGGCAATCCTACTATAAATCCCTTATCAATTAACTTTCCATTCCTTATCTTGGCTCTTCTGAACCTTTCATTTCTCCTCAAACCTCCCTGACTCCCCTGACCCAACTCTTTCAGCTGAGAACCTTGCCTCATAAATGGCTGAAGCCATTTGTTGTGAGCTCTCTTCTTTCTTCTTCCTTCTTCCCCATCCCTTATCACTCTGATGCCTGTTGCTCCTCCGCCTCTCCCATGATGAAGTAGCCTTATTCCTGACCAACGGATCCCATTCCATTCTGTCCTCTGCAGCAGATTGCTCTTTCCATCACCTTCAGTCCTTTATTTTTAGTCTCTCCCTGTTTCCTGGCTTATACCTTCCTACCCTCAAATATGCTCATGTCTGAAAAAACCCCAACTTGGTCCTTTCATCTCCACCATCACTCTTATATGTCTCTTATGTCCTTTAAAATGAAACTCCTTGAAGAAGCCATTTGTGATGGATACTTCTACTTTCGTTCTTCCTGCTCTCTTCTCTGGCTTCTGACCTTATCATTCCACTAAGGTTGCTCTCTCTGAAATTACTAATCTTTTCTCAATTCAATGGCCTTTTCTCAATCCTCATCCTCCCTGACCTCCTGCAGCTCTGACACTCTGGTCACTCTTCCTAAAAACTCTCTTCTAAGTAGGATACTGCTATCTCTTTGCTAGATCTTCTTCCAGATCACGCCTCCTAACCTAACCATGTATTTTCATGAGGGTTCTGCTCTGGGTCCTCTTCTCTGCTCCCTTTATTTTGCTTCATTTGGTAATCTCATTAGCTCACCCATGGATTTAACTGCCATCTTTATTCTGAGGATTCTGAAATCTCTCTCTCCTCCCCAGTCTCTCTGTTGACCTCCAATCACACATCTCCAAATGTCTTTTAGACATCTTGAACTGGAAAGTCTGAAGAAATCTAACACTATGTTCAAAACTGAACTCATTATTTTTCTTTCCAAATTCTACCCCCCTTCTCTTTTCCCTATTACAGAGACAACAGCAGCATCCTCCCTGTCCTTTGGGTTCCCAACCTAGGAGTCACTCTAGATTCCTCATGATCTCTCGACACACCTACCTCCTTACCTCTGATGTTGCCCCTACTCTAGTGCAGCCCTCATCATTTCATGACTAGATTACTGCAATAGCCTTCAGTGACTATAGTGATTTTCCTAAAGGGCAAGTCTGACTTCTACCCAATAAACTCCAGTGGCTTCCTATTGCTTCCAGGATCAAATGCAGAATGCTGTTTAGCCTTCAAAGCTCTTCACAACCCAATCCCACTCCTATTTTTTAGTCTTCCTACACCATACTCCCTGAACTCTTTGTTCTACAAGTCACTCCATTTCTCAGCTCCAGGCATTCTCTCTTTGGGTGTTTTCCCTACTTGGAATGTTCTCCCTCCTTACCTCTGCCTATGACCTTTCCTGGCTTTCTTTAAGTCCCAATTGAAATTTCACATTCTGTAGGAAATCTTCCACAACCCCTCTTAGTTCTAGTGCTTTCCCTCTTCTAACATTTCTTATCTATCCTGTATATAACTTGCTTTACATGCATTTGTTTGCAAATTTTCTACCTAGCAAATTATAGGAAGGAAGATATTGTCTTATGTCTTTTTTTTTGTATCTCCAGCCCTTCGCACAGTGCTTGGCACATGGTAGGAATTTATTTACTGATGGACAGATTTACTGATTAAAATAAGAGACCACAGAGAGTCTTTCATTTGAATGGCATAGGAGACTCCCAGAAGAAAGAATTGGGGATAGTTAGCTTGAAGTAAAAAATATTTGATTGGAGATGGCTGACAGCTCCCTTTAAATATCTGACAGAATGTCATCTGTCAGAAAGATTAAATTTATTCTAGTTGGTCCCATGAGGCAAACTTAAGAGGAATAGGTGGAAATTACAAAGACAATTTTAGGCTTCATGTAGCAAAAACTTCCTGTTAATGGCACAAAGCCATCTTTTCCCTTTCTTTGCCTCCTCAGAGCTTAATACATGTCTGGTACACAAGAGGCACTTAATAAATGTTTATTAACTGATTGCTTCTTCACACAAGTTATATGCAAATGTTCTTTTACATTTCACAAAGTTTCAGTGCTAATGCTCTGAATGAATCCTAGGACCTGGTCAAAGCACCAATATGTCAAATACCCTTGACATTACCCACATGGGCACTCCATTTAATAGCACAGACTACAAATAATGTATGCCCCTATTATTATTATTATTATTCCATTTGACACTTGAGAAAACTGAGGCAGACAGATATTAAGTTACTTTTCAAAGTCTCACAGATAGCAAATGTTTATGACCTTCCCAAATGTAGGCTGAGTGATCTAGCTGCTGTTGCCCTGCTTTGAAATAAAGTTAGTAATACATAAAATGTTATTTGGCAGATAATATAAAAATTTAAAATAGAAGAGGAACATGTTTTTTTCCTTCCTTCCTTCCTTCTTTATGCGTGCACACACACACACACACACACATACACACACACTGTACACACTGATGTATATTGTACCACCTATCTACTTTTACGTATATAGGATTCCTCTTCTATTTGGAATTCTTATTATATTCTCAATTAAAAAGATAAACACTTTTAATAACCACATTTCTCTATTTTATGTTTCAGTTTGACATTAACAAAGATTACTAACTTTATTTCAAAGTTGATTATTTCTACAGTTACATTTCTTAAGAAATCTTCTATGAGCATAATAAAAATACCAGGTTGGAAGAAAAATACTTTTTTAAAATGATCAAAAAACTGACTTTGTTAATTCATGTTAATTATAATAGATGATTCCTTCCCCTCCTCTCACCCCCATCCCAAGATGCTGCCTGTGATAAATTCATATCTTAATGTTACATTCTGTTTTTCAGTCTCCCAAAGTTTTTTGACTTTGTCAGTGTATTAATTGGCTCCAACTTGTCAAGATATCAGATTTAAGTGGTAATTTTCAACATTCGTGTCAACAATTTTTTTATATTTTGGCCAGATATAGAATGTGTACTTTTGCTTTTTAAGCACAAATTTTAGATTAATATAGTATTAGTACCCTTAGAATATAAATTTGATCCCTAGGACTATTATTCCTGGAAATTATGACACAGAGATCCACAGATATTTGTTTGTCCTTATGGATTCATATATGTGATGTAATAATAAAGTCTTCAACATGAATACTTTGTTACTATCTAAAATCTTTTGATAAAATCGTTAGGTTGGAAAACATTTGAGAGTTAGAAATTAATTCTGAAAATAATCTCTGGCTTTCCTCTTAATATTTTTCCTGTTTATCTGTATTACTGCTTGAATTTTGCATGTTATTGCTGCAAAGTAATAAACTGTATGTCTGTATAAACTTGATAAATTATTTGTGAATTTGGAAAGTTTAGATGAATGGGACCAGTGCCAAATGCACAGATGTTTTAACTTTTTTTTTCCTGAGGAAAGCAGGCCACATAAGCTTAATTAAGTATATTTATGCATTTTTATTCTTCTTCCACAAAACTCAGTTATTAAAATTATCTTTCTAAATAATAAGATAAAGGTACAATATTTTTCACTGTTCTGAGACAATGGACATTTTGTCATATATTTTCAGGGTCTTGTCCCCCCATTCTCTGCAAAAACAAACAAATCATCCTATTAAGTAATGAAAATTCTTTATTCTCCAATGCATAACTTTCACACTGATAGACCAAGTAGTTCTAGTTGCATTCCCTATATTTCTATCATTTTGTTCCTAAATTCTTGTAAAATTATTAAATTAGTTTAAATTTTTCTCATAGCTTTATCTTTTAATATTTATATTAGTCATAATCATTGAATGCTAATTAGAACTATTTAAATTTCCATATACTTGGAAAGATGCCAGACAATTTGGTTTTCATTTATTCAACTGAGTATGGAATTCAATTATGGTTCCTAATGATAAATATACTCCATTATATATTTGGGTTAAATTCAGATACAATGGAAAGTTGGCAGTCTAGGAAGTAGGTCCCTTGATAGAACTTTTTATTTCTTTTGAGTTGGGATTTCATGGTTGTAAAGAAATCTTAGTGAATAAATTCCCTCTATCTATACAGATCAGCAACTGTTCTGCTACTCATTTGTCTTGGAGATGCTGCTTAGGGATATCGTGAAGAGTAAAGTGCCCAGTATGAATCAAAGTTGAACTCATCTTTTTCTAACTTCCAAGCTGATCTCTTTTTCTACTATAACCTTCAAAGTACAATATATATACATATATGAAATAATTATTAATGCTAATTTAAACCATTCATGAATCTTAAGTCTTTAACAACACCTATCACAAGACTACCTTTTTGTTGATGTATTTTGGAACAAGTCCTGAAAGTTCCAGGCCATGTCTGTCTCCAGTTCTTCTGTCAACATAAATGGGTTTAGGCTTCTTGGCCACCCCCATAATGACATCAGCTGCATTTGTGTTTATGAAGTTTTTTCCACTTTGAATTCCCATAATTGGATGATCAGTCCTCAGTGGCACAGGAGGTTTTTTTGGTGGAATCTTATCGAGCTTTTTTTCACCTAAATATAAAATTCTTCTTCAGTATTACAAACACAAAGCTTTAAATACAAATATTTTAAGGGAAACAAACTAGAAATGAAAGATAATATAATATATGAAATAAAATATACCATAATAAATCTTGAAAATCATAGTAAATATTGAATATAAAATGTAAAGCATATGAGGTATGAAATTAAAGCAATGAAGTTTGTTTTTCTAGTAGCTAAGTGTCCTGGTAGAGAGAGCACTGGACTCAGAAAGATCCAAGGGTAAAGGCTGCCTTGAACACTCATGATCTTGAATATAGCATATAACCTTTCTTAAGTTCAGTTTCCTGGTCTGTAAAATGTGGATAATAATAGCACCTATCTCAGAGATGTTGTGAGGATCAAATGAGATACATGAAAGGGGGTTGGCAAACATTAAAGTGCTACATAATTGTTGGCTATTATTCAATATAAAATAAAACCACACAAGTGTGAAATAATTTTTTTTTCAGAATTATGGATGAAATGGGTTTTAAAAATCTAATAACTATGTCCGAGGAAAAAAGCTATAAAAATCCACAAATAAATTGAACAGTGTTTAAACCTTTAATAAGCCCAAGCCACTGTAGCAATTTTAAACAATACAACAAAGTATCCTCATATGAATATATACATTTTGCATATAATTGTTAGGTATTTTAAAGCCTGTCTTCAAGCAGATTTGTAGAATTGTCTTTTTCAATATTGCCCATGTAATAGGCATTAATAAGTACTTGATTATTTTAAACCATTTTGTAGCTGAAAAAACCTTATGGGTATGGAGGTTAAGTAATGCTCAGACATAAGAATTATAGAGGGATAAGATTTGAACCTAGCATTCTCACTACTAGTATACTAGTACTCACCCTAGTGTAACTAATATTGCACATTAATATAAGTTTATGGAATTAAATTGTCCAAAGGCTTAAGTAAAAAGTAAAGTAAACTGCTCATGTAAAAAAAAAGTACCAAGTAAATACAAAAGATATAGAATATGGGTAATGGGAAAGAAAACTTTCAAGGAATGGCCAAAGAATTAGCCATGGGAAAGTTTCAGACATGAGCATCTTAGGAAGATCAGTGAGATATGCCAAGTATTTATTAATGTCTATAAAATGGGCAATATTGAAACCCCCACCATTTATTGTGATTTCTTCTGCTAAATCACTTATATTTTCTCCTTTGTCTACTATCTTCCTTTGCCTACTAATGTAAATTATATGCTTAATATTCAAGTGAAAAGTTATTACCCATCTAATACATATATAATAGTCACCAGTATTTTAAAATATTAAATAATATTTGCTTCATACTTTAAACACAACATATAAAAAGGGAGTTACTTACTGGGTGGTGGCTTTGGTGCTTTTGGAGGTTTCTGCAGAAAGTCTTTTGGGGAAGGTACCTCAACTTTTGCTGGCCCCATGGTTTTCCATGCAGCTTTCCCTTTTTGTAATTCATTTTTCACAGTTGGCTTAAATATTGATACATATCTTGAATGAAAAAGAAGCCCAAATATTCATCATTTTTTATTCAAACAATTTCTAATAGTGAAAATGTATTGATTTTCAGCAAATTGAATCTCTTGTACTTATGTAAGGGAGCTGTCATCAAACACAACCAAATTGCTAATACATAGTCTGGTTTTAAAGTCTAGGGCAGCCATGTGTTCAAGAGTAGAGAAATATGCTAATGGTTCTGATCAGAATCTGTGTGGAAGCGGTATGTTCACTAGTGACTTTATTAAGTAACACATTAAAAGTTCCTTAAAAAAGAACGACTTGGACATAATGATATCCAGCCATTATTCTCCAGAAGTACCATTTGGGCAGAGACTCTGATCAAACCATCTTTTTCCTCCCACACCTTTAGAACTGGGCTCTCCATTTTCCTGAAAGCTTTATCTCAGTACTTACAATATGTCTTATTTCTGAAAGTTATACTAAGGTCAAATTTATAAAAAAAATCAAATCATATTTTAAATTCATCAAGGAACTCTTCCATTTAAGTGTATTCAATAATAAATTCTTTCTTAACATTATTTGTCCTTCCCCAACTAGTCTTTTTCTTTAAATCTGTCTATTCATATTTGATTTAAATTCTGTGCATTCATGTTCATGGAATTTTGATATCATTACTGTTGTAAATATATAGTATTACTGTAATGGTCAATTTTTTAAAAACATGAATTATTCTGATAAAATGATCTTATTTTTGACATGGAAAAAACCAAAATATTTTAAATTCTAAACATTTGTAATTTCAACAGGGAATGAAATGTTAGAAATAGCACAACTTCAAGAAATGGGCTATCTAGTAACATTAGACCTAAAGTATATGATTCAAAGCATATCATTAAAAAACAAACAAAAAATGCATGTATAGTAATGCTCATATGATATTTTCTTTACAATGGTTCCCTTGATTTCTCCAATCAGCAATAACCTGGATCATGGATTATAAGTAGGAATGATGGGCTTTTGAACCCAGCAAAGGGCAATAAGAATGTATTTTCCCCAAGTTTTAAAAATCTAATGAAAAAAGTTTTAAACTGAAAGATCTGAAAAAGAAAACTGCCAACTTAAATTATCAAACTAGATGCCAACAGACTGTAACAAAAATGTAGGAAAAATAGTAGTAGAAGTACCTAGAATTTTCAGGAGACATTATCTAAGAAAGGAGCCAGCTTACCCACAATTGGTAACAACTATGTTAGCTAGAGTTACTTATCTCAAGAAAAAAAAATTCACCTTATAGATATTACTGAGACTTGGCAAAATGCAACCTTTGACTGGAACACAATTAAGGCATAAAAAACAAGCAAAAAAGGTGTGTGTGTGTGTGTGTGTGTGTGTTGTAGGATGGGTGGAGGAGATAAATAGAGTAGCAAAACACTAAGAACTCTTGGGATGAAATCCAGGAGCCAAGGAAGAGAATAATAGTACGGGCATTTAGGCGAAGATTTTAAAATGCACAAATTGAAGCAATATAAGCCAGTAGAGTTTATTATAGACCATCCAGACAAAGAAAATAAATGACATGTTTTGGAAACATATTACAAGCCTGGAAGAGAAACATGATAAAATAATAATGGAAGACCTTCAATTATCTAAACATCTGTTGGAATGTCATTCCTGACCAAAAAAAAAGAGCTGATGATTTTTTTAAAATCATGAATTTAAATTAATTCATACTGTAATTATTTAAATGTAATTAATTCCAATGGATAAAATGTCATAAATTTTTAGTCATTCTTAAATCAAGGGTTTTTTGTTGTGGTGGTGGTTCATTCATTATTACTTTTTTTTTACCTACAGTTGAAATAAGTGTTGGGCTCTGCTCCGTGATTTCTTTTCTCTTGGAAGTATTTTCTAAAGGGCTTTACAGGTTTTTAAATATTCATGATCCCTGTTCTTAATTGTATTAATTTTGTTATGGTAATGGACCACAATTTAAGTACCTCCTTAGTTTTGTATACTTAGATTGATTCCAATTATTTGTAATTACCAATATTGCTATTATGAAAAACCTTTGAAAAGACTGTCTTTAAAAAAATTTTATGGTATAATATTTTCTTAGCATTTGGCCAGATGGTATGATTATTTTTGTTAACTTTTACTGCTAGATTGCTTTCTACAACAAACCAACACTGAGTTTCTTTGCTTTAAAATTTTCTGTGTGCCAGTTTGATAAGAACGAGGTTGAACACATAGTTTAAATTTATATCTTTGTGATTATTCATAAGGTTAAACATTTTAAAGCAGTTATTAATATGTTGTCAACAATATGTTGTGAAAATTGTTCATGTCATTTGATTATTTGAATATCATGAATTGGGAATTTCTTTTTAAAATTTTAAATAGCTCCTTATATATTTTGAATAGAAAGTTTTTGTTAATTTTACTATAATTTTCTCCAATTTCTTATTTTTAATTACATCAGTTTTGAACAGATTTTCATATAGTCAGGTCTTAATTCTTTCTAAATATTTCTTCTAAGGAAAAATCAGTTCTTTTCTATAACTGAGCCAAATATAATTCTACCTTTTTAATAGTTTTCAAAAAAAAGTTTAAATCTATTATCCAATTAGAAATCATTGAAGCATACTACATAAAGAGTGAATCTAAATCTATTGCAAAATTATCAACTAATTTGTCCCAAATACACTTGTCAAATAATGAATTCCTTCCCCAAGTTTTGTTTTATATAGATTGGCCAAACGTTAATCTTTTGTTTACATTTGATTAGATGTCTTACATATTCAATTCTACTTTTCGTATTTCTCTATGTTTTGCTCAGTTCCAAAGACTTCTGTTGATAATTATTTTACAAATATACTTTTTTCAAAATATGGGATCACAAGATTATTTTGTGATTCTTACTAGTACTGGTTATTAATGATGATGGAAATTTTGGGGGTAAATAACTATTACTCTATTGAGAATTATTAGCAGAGAAGAGAGAAAAGCCAGGCACAAGTCTGACTTATGCCCTAAAATTTTGGAAGACAAACTTCAAAAGGGCCATGGAAAAGAGGTGGATTTCACAGCCTAAAATTCTACAGGGAAAGTTGATCTAAGGAGAGAAGGTCAACTCTCAGAAATGACATTTTGAAGATACAAAGAATTCTTCTAGAGGAAAAAAACTCTAGTCTAAAGAGAATAATGTGAGTTTACACCTGAGCTTTACAAAGATAAATCCTTCTCTTGGCTAACCAGCAAGCAAGGACAATTTAACTGAGAATGAATGACCAAGAATGGCATGGCCCTGGATAGCTCTTTAGTGACAAATCTCAAAATGAGATGAAACTGGTAAAAAAAAAAATGCTAAAAACTACAAAAGCAGGGCAATTAAAAAAAAAAAAGCTATTTTGGGGAGAGAATAAGCCTTGAAATAGACTATTTGGGGTTAGGCGGGATGATGCTGATGGACAGGTGACCTTGTGGAAACCTTGGAGATCCAGTTTCCAGTTGTGACGACTCGGGATCTCATACTGTGTGATGATGACAAGTCTTTGTGATTGGTTCGGGAATTAGGAGAATCCATTTCTCAGGAGTTGCTGAGATGAATGAATGCACACCCCAAAGTTTTCAGTTTGCCATTTCTTGATCTTTCTCCTTCTTGGAGGATGAAGGTGAGATAGGATTATTTTGAACTAGGAGAAGGGCTCTAGCTCCTTCTCTTGCCCACTGATGTCAGCTGTGAGCACATCTCTGTATCTGATGTTCATTCTTTCCTCATCTTAGACCAATGAGTATACAACCACCACCAAGGGGAGTAAGGGGGCAAGTCTCTGAGTCTAAATTGCAGCAGAGAACTGGCCACTTTCTTCTCTTAAATAGAAGTCAAGGCAGTTGTAAGACATGGGTGCTGTCTGCAGGGAGAATGTGGAAGCATCTCACTGCCCCTTATCTGATCGGTACCCTGCCCAAGGGTCACTGTCTTTCTTGACCCAGCAGACTCTCTCTTTATAAGGGAAACCCAGAGAGCACAAATCAGTAACCAAGTCAATGCTAAATTCTTGTGCAAGCCTAGAGATGTTGTCAATAAAAATGGGGAAAATGGATTTTAAATGAGTAAATGCTATTGAAGGATGTTGGTAGAAGGATAAACTGGGATTGAAGAAGAAAAACAAATGTCCCTCCTCCTGTCTGAGGATCAAGTTGAGTGAAAGGAATAGCCACCAATGGAGAGGACTGGGAGAAATAGTATGATATACAAAAAGTGCCAAAGGAATACGCAAGTACCTTATATATTTCTTAGTCTAAACACCCTGAATTTTGAGCATCTTTAGTAGAAATCCATTTTTCATTAAAAGTCAAGAAGTAGGAAAAAATCTGAGAATACAGGGCAAGTCTGTTGAAAACAGAATAGAGATCCCAAAGGACAAAGTCTCCCAAACACACTATGGAACTGGGTTGCAGAGGGAAAACATCTCTTGAATTCCAGGTAGTGAGGCAGATATCTGAGATGGGGGAAATCTCTACGATACTAGATCCTGGAGAGAGACACATTAGTGTGGGAGCTAATAAAATTAACCAGAAGAGGCCCAGTTTCAGGTGAAAAGCAAACATATTAAATTCCGACTCTGTCACTTAATATCTCCGTGGCATTGGGTAACTAATTTGACCTCCCTGAACCCCGGTTTCCTGTGAAAACTGAGGTTGGATTAGATGTGATCTCTTCCAGCTCCAAGTTTATGTTCATAGATAAGCAGCTAAATTATACATGGAAAGTAGAATGCTGATTTTTAGAATATGGCTGCCTGCGCTGGCCCTGACTCTCAGTTCTGAAATGCATTTCTGATGTCATTATGGACTTATGATAAATGTCTTTTATGACTTCTAGGGAACTGATAAGAAGATTCATCAGGGAAAGGTTAAGAACATTTAACATTTGACTCTATAAGGATGTTCCTCCACATGGTATTATTCAACATTCTTTGTTGAATCCATGTTCTCATATTGTTATTTAGCCCATATTTCCAACTAGGAAAGGAGCAGGCTCGTACTTCTCTATTTTTCATTGTTTATGTATTAGCTCATCCCCTCCAGGAAAATTTCTACTCTCTTCCCAGTAACTGCAGTTATGGTTTCTAAATTCACCCTGTTCCATTGTATAATATAGTTTTCATGCATATGTCCTCTAACAAATCGATTTTAAAGTCATAAGTGGTAACGATCAAATTTATACTTCTTTATTTACTGAATAGCACACGGGGGGATTATCTTCCATACCATATGTACTCTATAAGTATATCTGTTAAATCAGTGGGTGCCCAATAAGTATTTAAATTGAATTAAAGAGGCAAATATTGACCTATGACTTGAAGAGCACTAAATTAAATGAAAATTATTTTTAAATTATTGTAAAACTCAATTTATCCAGACTCCAAACAAATTGAAAAGTTAACTAAGATTCATTTGCTACACTTTCCTTTTAGGAAAAATAATAACACTAAACACACTTGTTCGCAGTTAGATGTCATTCCTCTATTGTGGATTTTTGCTTGCTTTTCTTAGAGAGGAGGGTTCAATCTGGAAGGGGAGTGTGAAATGACATGTAAATACAAAAGGTATGATTAAAACTTATGCTTTTTCTTTTTTAAAGGCATAAGATACTCTATTAAGAAGTTTGGAAAACTGTACATATTTCATTTAAATCTTTCTGGAATTATACTTTGCTAAATATTAGTTATTCAGTTATGTGACTAAGGCCCTTATTTAGGGTAAAAAAAAAACCTTAGAAAAAAGCTAGATTAAGAAAGAAAACTCTTCGGGTTGCTTTCTTTTTTCTCTTCCTAATGAAGTGAGTAAATATTGAGGAGTCCTTACATTAGAGAAACTAAAGACATTTATTTCACCATTTACAAAAGATAGAGCACTCAAGTTTAGCAAAAACCTCAGCTACTGATTACAGATCAATTATAGATGAAAAACTTTCACTTTTGCAATTTATTATTATCTCATATTGTGAACCAGTTATGCACAAATCAGTCTTAAAATCCAACTTTCAAGTTTCTTTTTTATGATGTAAAGTCAAATTTGATTTTTCAACCTCTATCTAAATAAGACTACTACAAAAGGATGTAAATTATGCTATTTTATAGAATAGTAAATGATGTTAAATTAGAAAGCAGCTAACCCTGATACTAACTTGAAGGCGGAGCTTTTGTGCCTGAATATGGGCATTTCAGTGTTGGGAATTGTTCTCTCTGTAAAAATGCAGAATGCTAAATAGTATGGGTGCTGCTACCTGTGCTCTCAAACTTCAGAAGAATATCATGGTTACACATGCATATTCATACACATATATGCATATGTATGAATATATAATATATGCATGTATATACAATACACATGGCCATATACATATGCAATGTACATAGAATACATATATACACATGTATATATGATTATATAAGTTATTTCTGATATAGCATAAGTGCTGCTACCTGTGCTCTCAAACTTCAGAAGAATATCATGGTTACACATGCATATTCATACACATATATGCATATGTATGAATATATAATATATGCATGTATATATAATACACATGACAATATACATATGCAATGTACACAGAATACATATATACACATGTATATATGATTATATAAGTTCTTTCTGATATAGCATCCAAAGAATATATCATCATTGACATATATATGCATACAACACATATGTATGCATATATAACACTGATTCACTATACATGTACGTGTGTGAATATCTATGATCCTGTTCTCTAGGACCCCAAAAGAACATATCATTGAGACACATACACACGGCAGGGATACATATATGTACACATACTATACGTGTGTACATACATGTGTACGAACACATGGATGTATATTACCTGTGATGTAGGATAGATGCTGCTATCTGTGCTCTCAGACCTCAAAAGAACAAATCATCACTGAGCTACATATACACACAGATGTACACAAAGGCAACACAGTACACATGTATATGCATGACATGTGCACACCTGTATATGTATCACATGCACATGTGCATATACACCATACACACATGCATCATGTATGCACCTATGCACATTATCAGGTGTGCACACGTGTATGTATATGCACATATTCTCTCTGATACAGTATAGATGCTCCCTGGTTCTCAGACCTCAAAAGGGCAGATCCCTGAGGCTCATACATACTCACAAGTATACATCTATACAGGTAACACAATACAGATACACCTGTGTACGGGTATCTCTCCGACACAGTACAAGGATTGCTCGCTGTGCTCAGACCCCAGGAGCATCACTGAGACCAGAAGCGCCTCTCCCACGCACACACACAGATCCGTGCGTACACATGTACTTGTACACACACGTGTGCGCATGTCCAGTACGCGCGTTCTTTCTGTTTGATTTCTCAGCAGAGCCAGCCCTACGGCGGGTCGGGGGCTTCACTCCTGGAGGTAAGTGGCTCTTCCCCCCCCCCCCCAAGAACCTTGGCGCACCCACATACCTAGCGGGCTTGGGAGGGATCTTCGTGTCACAGGGGATGAGGTTATAAATGCTCTCGGGAGGGCACAGGGAATCCATTGCCACCAGGTGACTCCTCGCCCCTCCCTGCTCCCAGTGTCCTGGCCCTCGGACCCGCTGCTTTTCCCCTCCTTCTGACCTCCTCTCCCGTCCCCCTGCTCTGCCCCCTTCACCCTCTCCTAGCGCCCTCCGCCTGCCCTCGTGCCCTCTCTAGCTCACAGCTCCCCACGCAGACATCGCCCGGCCTCGGCTGGCTCCCTCGCCCAGTTCCTATAGTTCTAGCTGTGGCCACACTCTGGAAAAGGGGCCCTGCGTTGTTGACCTGGCGGTTGCCATGGGAACTGTTACCCGGTAACACAAAGTGGAAGGGGGGGGAGCAAAGAAAAGAGGGTTCTCTCCTCTCCTGCAGGACCTGCTTCCGCCGGAGCGCCAAAGCCCTTGGGGACTCTGGATGTAACGACATACCCTTTTTCCAAAATCTATATGCATTTTGTTCTTTCGGTCTCTCAGAAGACTGAAGAGAGACGTCAAATCTACTCATGGAGAACGGAGCCCGTACGCAGGCGTAAAGAAATGATTATTAATTAGCAAACTGAAATCAAGGCCAGGCCCCTGACGCAGGCGCAGTGGAAAGTGCGGGAGAATGAGGTGGGGGGGAGGGCAAACGAGTGAGATAGAAGCGAAGCCGAAGGGAGGAGGGGTGAGGCGTTGGCCACCAGGAGCTGGTGGCGCAGATTCTAAGGGTGATGGATGTGGATGAATCTGGGAGAGAAACGCAGGTGCATGGAGTTTGGACTCTGCGCATGCGTAAACGTAGTCGCATCCGAGAGCGCAGGACCGTTGAGGGCTGGGTGGGGCGGAGCAGGACCAGGGGAGGGGGTATGAGCGCCGCGCAGAGGGGGCGGAGCCGTTACCCGGGCGCACGCCGCCGCCGTGGGGGGGCTGGGTCGGAGCTCGTGGCCGAGGCGAAGAGATTTCTGTACTGGCGAGTGGAGGTTCACCAGCGTCGGAAGCGACCCCTGGACGCCCCCTTTTCCTTTCCCCTTTTCTTCCCCCGTCTGCTCAGGGTGACTTTTCTGGGTGAGTCATTTGAGAAGGAAGGCAGACGGAAAATCCACAAATCTTCTCAGCTGCCCCGCCCCTTTCCCAGCTTCAGGATCCCCCTCCCTGCCTTGCCGCTGCTTCAGAGCCCCTTCCCACCTTACTGCGGGGAGCCCGATGTGTCATCTCTCCCCGACCGATCCCTCGGGGTTTTGGGGAGTCGCTCCGCCCGCGCAGTGGGGGGTCTCCTAGTCTTAGTGTAATTAACTTGCCTTTAGAGGGGGCCGAGCTCCCAGCCCCGCGCTTGCCCCATCGCGCCCCCTCCTTTGTATGGTGAAAGAAAGCCCCCTTCAAATAGTCATCTCCCATCCCCCGATCTTGTGAGGCGAAGCAGCCTTAGCAATAGGCATTGAACAGTCAGGTAAAATAACATTTAAAGCATCAAGGAAGGAAGGCTGCCTGTTACTGCTTTAATTGTTATTCCTCTAAGGTAAGTAAGGGTGCTTGAGGAATAGGAGACAAACCTGGCCCCATATTATATTGTCTGCGAAATCCCTCCACATGGATGCATTTTTAAATGGCTTCACGGGCAAGAACGGTTCTTGCTGTGCACTGACAGAATTTGGGGCCTTATCGGAGAAGCATCCAGTGAAATTGGACTGAATAGATTTAGCTGGGGTTGATCTGTCTTTCAGACCTTGAGCAGATTTCATTTTGGAAAGAGACAGAAATGGTGGTCCCAGATTCAGGCAGGGAAAGTTATTAGGGAATTGTCAGTGTCACTTAAAAAAAAGCCATGACTATTGCAGTACGTCAGTTACCTTGTGTGGTTTTAGTATTGGTGATAGACTACCCAGGGATGTAAGAGGTGATCCCACAGGACCGTTATTAGCTTGATAAGAGAGAGGCAAAGAATTATGAAATCTTGGGATGGCAAAGTGGAAATCCAAGCTTTGGGGATTGGATCATACCATTGCCACTAGCTCAATAGATAGATACCCTTTACTTTGCAAACAGGGAAGGTGTGTAAGGGAAGGAACACTACTCCAGTCTTACCATTTTCTATATGAGCCAGTCAAATTTTTTCCCATCATTGACAGGACCATATTACAGTCTCAATATACTAGAATTTTGACTCTTGAATGTTGACTTTATTTGTGATGTCTAAATAATATATGAAGTTAGACTTGACTTTCCTATTTCTTCACTGGTAGCTTAATCATTTTGGTCACAATTGGGAAGAAACTCAGAAAACTTTCCTTCCATCATCGGACTGAAATTAAGGCTCAGCTTCTATTTCACCTCTGACTTGATCTTAGGTAAGTCAACTTCATTGGAATGGTAGTAGTGGGTTTTGTTTTTACCTTATCTTAAGGGCTTTTTACATTTTAAACCGATGTCATCCTATTCCTAGTCTTCACATATTATTTATTTTTTTAATCCTGGAGAAGAACATTACTGAGGAAAAGGAGGAACAATAACTGAATTTAAGGATTTCTGAATAAATACAATACATTTTGAATGAATGAAATTTAACTATACCTCCAGTATGCCACAAGAACTCAACTGGGAGCCATAGGACACAAAGACAAAATATGAAAGAGTCCCTCAAGATACTGTTCTTTTGTGGTTCAATGTAATGTAAAGTTTGAATGGATTTTCCCAATTACACCCTTCCCTTGGGGATACTGGTGCATCAAAAAATTAAGAAATTCACTGTCTCACTTGAAGAATAAGGGTGTTAGTGTTAACAAGAATGGACTTCATTTAGTTTTCTTGTATTCAAACTATTTTAATGATATTTTCAAAATAGTGATGCTTACTATGTTCATATAACACAGATGAATGTACGTTTGATTTTAGAGGGAACACAGTGAATAAGAAGTACTTGTGAAATCTTTGGAAAATAGTCTCACTTTAACAGGCTATCCATGGGTAATTGGAGAGAGAGTTTTGCTCTTGCAACATCACCACCCTAACAAATGTTCTGAGATTTCTCTCTGAAATAACAGTCTCATCTCAGACATTTACTAGCTGGGTGAACCTGAGCAAGGTACTTCTGCTTGTCTCAGTTTCCTTATCTGTAAAATGAAGATAATAGCACCTATCTCCCAGGGTTGTTATGGGATGAAATGGGATAATATTTGTAAAGCACCCTGCCAAGCCTTAAGCCCTATATAAATGCTAGCTGTTATTATTGAATATTTTTCTAACTGCAAACGTGATATTTTAGCACAATAAGCATATGTTTGAAATGTCATAAACATTACATTGTGTTAAGCAACTAATTTTTTTTTCTCTCCTGAGATACAGAATGATGTAGTGGAAAGACCTCTGGACTTGGAGTCAAAAGAGATCTGGGTTCAAATGCTGCTCCTAACACTTAATAGCTGTGTGAAAATGGGCAAGTCATACAACTCCTCTGAGCCTGGGTTCTGAGTTTCTCCATCTGCAAAATGGGAATACTTATTCCTCTAGTATTTGGACTGTTGTGAGATTCAAATGAAGTAATGTATAGCAAATAGTTTTAAAATAGGTAAAAATTATTACTTAATTATAGAATGGGATCAATAAATGAGCTTTCAAGATTTAAAAAAATTGCCAACTAATTTCTTAATTAGAATGAATTAGGCCTCATGAAGAAAAAATTTTCTCTATAGCTGGTACTTGCATGAGGTTGAATTATGATTCACTGATCACAATGATCACTAATTGAATTAATTTGTGGGGAAAGGGAGGGAAAGGAATACCTAGTTTTCATTTCTTTGATATAGAAAGCTGTTGTGAGGTGCGTCCCTCAATGCAGGTTATCACCTCTATGGAGGGTCTAGTCTCAGTGCCTGTTGCATGGAGAGAGGAGTGACTTGCTTGGGTCACACAGCCAGGAAGTGTCAAAGGCAGGACTTGAGGCTGAATTTATTCATGAAGCCTCTGAACCTCTGACTTAATTTCTGATATTCCTAGAGCTTAAATAGTTCCTTTCAATTTATTAGTTGATAGTATTGAAAACCTAATCAGTGGATGTACATTTTAACAACTCTTCATCATGACATTTATTAGAGTGAGCATTATTGGAAAAATTGTTATGGATATTCATATCAAAGATCAGCTAAAGTACTGAAAAGATCAGCAAGTATATGTAATACATGATCTTGATTTACAAAAAAAATTGTGACCATATCATGTTGGTGGTAATAGTTACCTCTGTTATTTGCTGATATCTTTGGTTTAATACCTTAAGTTCATCTTTCTATGGATTTTAAAATGAATCATTTTACCAAAAACTAGAAATTCTATACCTTTACTGAATATCTGGAAGCTGAAGATATAAAATCAACAACAGTTTCTGCCCTCAAGGAGTTGATATTCTCTTCTGTAAATTCAACCCCTCTAGTAAAATACAAGGTAATTTTCAGTGCTGTAAGTAAGTAGAGAGCACTGACTAATAAAAGGCCTCATGTAGGATGACACTTTACATTAATCTCAAAAGAATTCTGCAGGCAGAGGCAAAGAGTGTATGGGAGAGGGTGAACATGCTGGGCAAAAGAGACAGCACTGCAACATTGTAAAGGGGTAGAGTGAAATGTAATCTTGTGTTAGGGAGGAATGTTGAAGCCGGATTAGGAAGGACTTTAAATGTCAACCTTAGAGATACAGTCAAGAACCACTGAATGTTTTTCAGCAGTGAGGTGGCAGTACTTTGGGAATAGCCTAATGAAGAGAATAGCCTAATGAAGATCAATGGGTAGTTTATGTGTAATAATTGAGGTTCTCCTCACCTCTCCCTCTTATCTCCATATATACGTGCATATTTGAAATGTTCTTTCTCACCTCTGCCTTTTGGAATCCTAAGTTTTCTTTACAACTCTGCTTCAGGGTCACTTTTTCTATATGTAGACTTTTTTGATCACTCCCTCTCAAAACTACTGTTAAATTAAAAAAAAAAAAGTCATCCTGCTAGAATGTAAATTCCTTAAGGGCACTTTTGTCTTTGTACCCCCAGCACTTAACTTGGTACGATTTATAAAGTAGGCATTTAATAAGTTCTTGTTGATTGATTGAAAATTTTCTTGAAAAATTTTTTTCATAGCTTTTTATTTTCAAAATACATGCAAAGATACCTTTCAGCATTCACCCTGTGAAAATCTTTTGTGTTAATATTTTCCTCCCTCCCTTCCCTTCACTCCCTCCCCCAGACAGCAAGTAATCCAAAAAAGATTGAAAGTATAATTCTTCCAAATATTTCCACATTTATGCTGCTAAGAAAAATCAAATCAAAAAGGAAAAAAAAGAGAAGGAAAAAAAGCAAACAACAAAAGAGGTGAACATACTGTGTTATAATTCACATGACTCCATCACAAGTATATTGAAATTGGCTTGAATCTTACCTCATTGTGGAAAAGAGCCAAGTCCATCAGAGTTGATCATCACATAATCTTGTTGCTGTGTACAATGTTCTCTTAGTTCTTCTCCCTTTATTTAGCATCAGTTCATGTAAATCTCTTCAGGCCTTTCTGAAATCATCCTGATGATCATTTCTTATAGAAGAATATTCTATCACATTCATATACCATAACTTACTCAGCCATTTCCCAACTGATGGGCATCTACTCAGTTTTTAATTGATTGTACATTTTCAAACATCTCTGGGCAGTAGGTATAAACAAATGAAATATTAAAGAGTTTATGCTTTACTGAAGTGGTAATAAGGAAGGTGGAATTGTTAAAATTTGAGTCTTTTCATCATGTCATCCGATCCTGTACTTTCTCATAAGAGATTTATGCTTAATTAAAGGTTGCTCCATAAAACTTAATACTTTTATTAGGAAAATTCAAATATGCATGTCCTAATGATTGTAGGTTAGTGTTCTCTTCTTTGAAATACATCACCCATACAATTGGAAGAATTTGTGTTGACCCCACCAAACAATTGGAATTGCCTTTAAAATCCCATAGTGTATAGAAAGCACATTTTCCCATTCATCTTGCTATCTTAGGTTGTATTATCTATTTTTCATTGGAATGCAAGAATTTCTTGGCTACTACTACAAAGTTTCTTTAGGAGAATTCCACAAGGGAAAGATTGCTTTCAGCAAGATTATAATGATCTGGGAGAAGTTTGGAAGGAGTGTCAGATCGTTAGGGAAGAAAAGAATTCCAGAAGTTGCAGGTGTGAAGGAAAGGAATGGGTGACAACTTGCATGAATGTTTTAAAGTGGAAGAGGACAAGACTTCAAGATACTAAGAAATAAGAATCCATAAAGTCATAGATCATATAGGCTTCCTTCATTTTATAAATGAGGAAACAAGTCCAGAGAGGAATCATAAATGAACTGTGGTTGCCTAAATAGTATGTTCGACTTTGTTGGAACACGTTGGGCCTGAAAGGGATGAGGGGCATTATGAAACAAAATTTAGCAGGTAGGTTAGCTCTAGGTTGTGCAAAGACTATGTAATTTGTGGTTCCTTCTATGCAAGCCACTCCCTCCCTTCCTTTCCCTTCTTTTTCGGTCTTCCTCCCTCCTTCCTTCATTTCTCCTTCCTCCCTCCCTTTTTTTTTCTTCCCTTCTTTCCTCTTTCCCTAATTTCCTTCCATCCTCTTATTTATTTTTGGAACATAATTGAGGTCAGTTTAACCAGTTCAGATTTTGGAAAATTTAAGATTTTTTTTTTCAGCTTCAGCAGCTTCCCCCAAACCTCACATTTATCCCCATGCTTCATAATGTATCTTCACATCATATATATGACACACACATACCACAGCCAATATACCATCTCTACCTTATTCTCAATCCCCCTTGGGTAATGACAGTTAACAGTCTAGTGTAATACTGCCCCCCCCCCCAAAAAAAAAACATTGAATAGCATTGTCACCAAATCTTTTCAATTTGATTTAAGAATAGAAAACAACCAACCAGGTAAAAGCACCAGAAGAGCCTTAATCACTTATTGCCTCCCGGTGAAGGGACATAGCAAACTCAGTGGATCTTACTGGTGTATAAAATCCCCAAATGCAGTTGCAATGGCAGGTATGGTCTGTACTTCTGCCCTGTGCTCATCCTCTGATGTCTGGTAGCATCAGTGTCTCTTGGATTTGAGGAACAACCATGGGAATTATAGAGGGGATCTTGAGATTGGCTGAGGAAATAGCAGTGGAACTTTATATTTTGTTATGTAATTGTTCCTTGGAAAGCATAGAATAAGATGAAAAGATTTAGATGACTTATTAACATCTTTTTCACTTAAAAGATCTTCCAAAATAAAAGAATACCATTTTTCATTGTAGAATGATTCTAGTAGGGACAAGTCTCCAAGGTCAATGTTACTATAGTTGATGGTTTTTGTTAATATGTTAGAATAGGGATTCTTAATCTGAGGTCTGTGGGCTCCTGCAGAGGTCTGTCATGGGAATCTATGAACTTGGATGTGGAAAAACCTTTATTTTTCTCTAAGTGAAATTTAGCATTTGTTTCATTCCATTTCTCTTTCTTAAAAAAACAACAAAAAAATTTTTTTTTTCCTGAGAAGGGGTCCCCAGAGCTTTACCAGACTTCCATGAGGGAAGTCTTTCCTCCCCTAAAAGTTAAGTACCCCTGTTTTAGAATAGGTAAAGGCAAAGATTTTATATTGATAGATGTGAAAATATTTTGTCTAAATGGGATTGTGAAGAGCTACTGGAGAATTTAAAATTAGGTAATTCATTTAATTATGGTGAATAAAATTCATCTTGGACCATTTAAAATAATTTTCTGAATGATACTTGCCTTTTGGGAAGAATTTATAAAGGCAAAGATTTTATATTGATGTGAAAATATTTTGTCTAAATGAGATTGTGAAGAACACTGGAGAATTTAAAATTAGGTAATTCATTTAATTATGGTGAATAAAATTCATCTTGGTCCATTTAAAATAATTTTCTGAATGATACTTGCCTTTTGGGAAGTGTAATGATCATCAAAATATGTTTTTTGATAAACTAAGTTTATATGCACAGGAAAGAAATATGTAATTTGATAGATACTTTAATGTTGTACTTGACTTCCTTTGTTTAGAGTTCTTTGATTGCTTTGTAGTAAAATAAAATATAATTAATATTGGTTATCTAGAACATTCAAGTCCTAGAATAAGTTGTGTACATATATGGAAATAATACAGAGTTATTATCTGTAATTCAGTGTAACTACTGTTTTATTATTGAGATATATTTGTAAAGGGTCCTGGCTAGTGAGTTGGGAGATATTTTCCAAGCCTGATTTTGCTATTATGATATGCCCTTAAGGAAGTGTCAGCCTTTTTAGTATCTGCCAACATTTCTGTAAAATGAGAGAATTGGATTAGATCAATTTTAATATCCCTAATCTTACATATTCTCTTATTTTCTTGCAGTCTTGTTTTCCTTAAAGTGGTATTTGTGTGTGTGTGTGTGTGTGTGTGTGTGTGTAAATTTGAGCTCTGTAATATTATGCTATAAAGAAAATATAATGAAAAAGCACATGGAAAAATTTTCATTTTTTTTAAGAAGAATCAGAAGTTCATCAATAGGTTGAGTATTGAATGATGAATTATTTGATTGTGGCTAAAGATAGAAAATACAGCTTTACAAGTCAAATCACTTCAGAAAATAATGCCACAGTGGAATGAAAAATTTAGAGAGAGCTCAGCTAAAACCTGGTCATTGAGCAGTGGAATAAATTGAAAAGAAAGCTAACTATGGAGGAAAAGACTCAGATGTTGAGAATTCACTATTTCCTTTTGGAGAATAAAAAAAAAGGTACAGAAAGATATAAATAATGTAAATACTGTCCCTGTCCTCAAGAAGCTTAATGGAGACTGCATAAAATAACCACAAGATACATAAAATGTAAATAAATGCTGTGATTATTAAATGGAAGATAATCTTAGAGACAAGGTAGAGGCTGAGGAAGGGAGATAAGAAACAGTGAAAGGTCTCCTGTGGAGACCTTGAAAGAAGCCTCTGGAAGTGGGGTTCAGGAAGAAGAGCATTCCAGTCATGAGTAATAGCAAGGCAAAAGGCAAGAAATTATCATGTGATAAAGAGCACCTAATCCTTTGGGTATAGGAAACGAATGATGATGTTATGGAACCTTCAATAGGAAAGTTCTGAAGGAGTGAATGGGAGTTTGGAGAAAAAGTAATTAGTTTTGTTTTGGACATAATGAATTTGAGATGTTTATGGAAACTTGATTTACAAGGTCAAGTTTTTGGGTTATCCTAAGGAAGATAACTATACAAGTAGTGTGGTGTGATGGATAGTGTATTGGAATTGAAATAAAGTATACTTGGATTCAAGCCCTAATTCTATGATCCTGAACAAATTTCCTCATCTATAAAATATGTTAGGTCTCCAACACTAAATATGTGATTATTTTGCTTCTGAGATTATTCATAGATGAAAGTAGGGCAATAGATAAAAATGGAAAAGATCTGTTAGAATCTCTTTTTATTCTTAATGACAATAGATCAGTCCCATTTGTTTTTTTCCCCTCTTCATGCTAGCAATCTAATTAGTCATGTAATTATAATTATTCGCTAGTTTTCTTATATTTGCCCTTTTTATTTCCTATTTGGTGAGGTTTGGCTTTGTGTTCAAAGACCTTTTTTGTGATTTTTTCCTAATTTTAATAACCACCTTTAGTAAATGCCCATGAGGACAATTGTGTTGTTAGCCATCTCATACTGCTCCAATTCAGTGTAGATCTATATTTCTTTTTGTAAACATGGACTTACCTTGCCAATTTCCTGAACTTTGTATTGACCTTGAATCCTCTGCATCGACCTCAACATTTTCTCAGATGAGTATGAAGAGACATTATATTTCTATCTCAGTTGTGAAACAGTTTCAAGAAAGCGATCTGGGTTAGATGTAAAGATCTGGGTGTCATCTCCAAAGAAATGATAGACCATTGGGAGATCAGATCACCAAATGAGATTATATAGAGGGAAAACAGAAGAGAGTCCTGGACCAAGCCTTAGGGAACACAAAGTGGGAAAGGGCATTAAAATTCCTCTTGTTCTTGATTTGGATGGCAATCAAAGGGATCAAACATGATTTTGGCATAAGAGAAAAGTGGTAAAAAAAATAAATGTGGATGAACCATATTTCATGTCCTCATCAATTGACTCCTAGCTACAGTTTCCTATTCAGGGAATGGACTGTATAATGTCTATGGTCCCTATCTAAATTTCTCATGATTCTTTTCACTATACCCTGCTGACTCTAGACCTCAACACATGTTTAATTCAGATGGGCCAACACACAGGGTTTCTCTGAAGACTTGTTTCAGTAAAGCCTATCCCATCTCATCCCATCCCATCTGAATCATCAATGTTATAATGAAGAGGAAGACATGGTACTAAGGGAGATAAGTTAGGAGGATTAGATAAATCAACTGATAGCTGACATTTGTGTAGTTTTTTGAATACGCAAAATGCTTTATGGATGCTGCCTTATTTGGGCCTTTTACAAGGACACTTGTGAGGTGGGTATTATAGGTATTCGAGATTAAGGAGCTTGTTTAAGGTCATAGTTTGTCAGAAGTAGGATTCAAAAATCAGGTTTTCATGACTTCTACTATTATCTTCTATTTTATGTTTGAGATGACAATGTTGAAAGTATTGAGGGATTGATTTTTAAGATCTGAAAGAAGAGTGAGGAAAATAAGAATGCTATTTTTATTTTTTAAAAAAATGCAATTGTGAGGACATTAGTAATGGTTGCCTCACGTTGTTCACTTAATCAATTGAAACCATTGTTAGAAAGTCTTTAGGAAGTATCAAGACTGTCCTTGATGAAATCATACTAAGAGAAAGGACAGTCTTTTTTAAATGATTTTTCAGTGGCAGAACTTACTCTTAATCTTTATTTCTTGATTATTAAGAAAATAGAAGCATTTGACAAGAAACTAGCATTAAAAATTTGACCAGAAAGTATCTGCCTTGCATATGTTAGCCACATACACAATGAGAGGCAGTAGTAGTAGTAGTTCTGGATTTGGATGGAGGAGAAACTTGGGTTTGAACTTCTCCAACACTTACTACCTCAGCAAGTATAAGTATGTCATTTATTTCCCCATTTTAAAATTAAATCAATTCTAACTTACAGAGTTAACCTCCCAAGGTTGTTGTCTCAGACTGGATAGTACACATAAGTTGCTTTGTAAACTTCAAATCTGTATCTTTGTTTTTGTAAGATTATTTCTTCTTAGGTTCAACTCCAGAGGTATAAAAATATTCCTTTGATTACAAAGTGAAGTATGAAACATAGTAATCTTTATTCACCAATGGCACTTCACAATTTTGTGAGTAGTATTATATTATTCTGGGTCCAAAGGGAGGAGAGTTTTTCCATGGATAGTGAAATTTTCCAGGTTCCCCTGTTGCCACATGGCATGGTGCAGATTGTATACATTCCCATAATAATAAAAGTTCTCAATAGAGATAAAGAAACTATCCAAAAGGATGAATTGACAAAAGAAACACATGGAATGCCCATGGTCTAAATTATGAGATTTTATTGGAATGGGAAAGCAGCCCACTAAGTTGGTCCTTATTGTAGTGCCCTAATTGGTCTTTCTGCCTCAAGACAGCTTTCCCCAACCATCCTCCACATAGCTGCCAAAGTAATTTTCATAAAGGATAACCTGACCATATCAACTAAAACTCCGCTGACTTATCTAAAGGGTCTCATAAATTCCTTTTTGGCATTTAAGACTTTGATTCCTTTCTTTGCCATCTTCTTGGACTTTACTATCTTCCCTAAACGGTACATAATCAAGCCTCCCTCTCTTCCTCTTTCTTCTCTTATAGTTTTTGTGATATTCTCATTTTTATGTGGTCAATCTCGATCACATTGTGACATTTTTTGTTTCCATTTGAATATATAAGATTAATATCTTGATTTTTAGCAGGATAGAGTTAGGTAGAGATAGAAACAGGTAAATTCAGTGTTTTCATGTTATGTCTCAACTTTCACATTTTAAAGTAGACTTTACAATATCTTGAAAATGATGTAACCTTATATACTGCTAACTTAGATTAATTTTAATGTATGTTTCTGTTTTAAACACTCAGGCTTATAAAGAAAGACTGCCTTCACTTTGAAAGCTACACAGTTCATTTAAGATCTATTCCTGACTTTGTTACTGTACATATTGGTTGGTGGAAGTGAAATGTTATATACCACTTGAAGAATAATCACAGAAGAAAGAATTCCTTCTTATCCTATTTAGCTTATTTGTTAAATCAAAGGTCAACTTACAGTTATTTGAATAGAATTGTGTTAATTAATGACTCCTTCACTAAATTCATCTTTAGATACATTACTGTATCATGGAAGGAGTTCTTAAAGGTCATACTTGCAGAGTTTGTATTTGTCCCCACTAAGTTGAAAAGGCTTCAAGTAAAGCTCAGTAATGGATTACTTGTTATCCAGGGACCACCCTTGCTAAGTTTGAAGAGACTTATCCCAAATTGTCTGCAGAGTAATGAATCTTTTGGTCACAGTTATTAAAGACTTATAAAGGCCCATAATATGAGTTAGTGAATTAAGTGCTTATACCAGTGAAATCTTGGGTTGTATTTTTTAAGGTATTACTGAGTGAGATTTTGTCTACATCCAGTAAATGAGAAATAGAGGAGAAAACATCTAAGTTGTTTTTAGAGTATGTTAAAAATATAATGTAGCACCTTAATATTCTTTGATTGAATTCTAGTTTGTATTATAAAGAACAAAAGCAATAATTCAATTATGCAAGGCTACTTTTGACTGATGGCATAAGTACTTTTAACTACTTTGAAATAGTTTCTAAAACAGGGACAGAACATTACTGTATAGTTGATTGGTGCTATTTCCAAAGGTAATCAGTATCCTAAAAAGAATGAGAAATTATGGGATCCATCTAGATCTAAAACAACCTTTGCATGGGAAACTTTGCCCTCTGCCACCAGAATTATATTTAGATGCTTGGGCTGTCACTTTGGAAAAGGTTTAGGATTTGACTTGGTTCCATGTTTCCTTCCATAATAATTTGGAGCAACTTAAATAACAGATGGTGATCATTGCAGAAATAAGATTATTCCAGACATTTTTACCTCATTGCCAATCTATAGTTTGTTTTAGTTATAATTACCATGTTATTCATCCCATATTTACTGTCTTTTGTGGGTTTTCAATGTTGAACACATTTAAGATAAATGATAAGAAAATGTATAATATCAATGCTCTTAACTATGTAGTAACTAGGTTTTATTTTTACTTTGTCATGTATACTTTAAGAGAGATTTCATGATAAATAAATGCGTTATTTTCTATTTTACCCTAGAAATAAGGTACTAAAACTATGCATTTCTGAGCAAAATTTGGATGAAAAATTTTTGTTGCTTTTGTATTGATCACAGGCTTAGAGTTGAGAGTTTAGAGGTCATCTAATCTACTTCCTCCTTCCCCCTTTACATATGAAAAAATGGAAGTTCTAAGAGGTTTTGACTTGCCCAAAATAATACAGTAAGAAAAAGAAATAGTATTTGAATCTGGGTCTTTCTGACTACATTTGGAAACAGCTAGCTTAAGTAAGAATGCTATGAAATATATGAAATATTTTTCCTATATATCAAGCACAGTCTGCAAATTAGAGAAACTGTTATTTCTTTTCTAGTATATTTCCATTCACATTTGGAAATAGAGTTCTTGTCAAATCTGTCACCATTTAGTTGGAGAGAATGATACCTGCTCATGAAAGGTAAAAAAAGTTAAAAAAAAAAGAAAAAGGAAAAGGAAAAAAAAGTTGAGGAAAAATGGAATATATATTAGATACTGATTTAAAAAGTTATTAAATTATTTTGACCTGATAGTTAAAATATAATAATTTTTTTTCTTTTAAAAACTCAATTTACTGTTGAAATAAGAAATACTTTTGGTATAGTTGATTCTTAATTGAAGCAAATTGAATGCTGACTACACTTGACAATAAAATTAGCCTGCAGCTAATGTAACAAAAGAAATATTTATAAGTAAGTTTAGAAATTACCCTTCATTTTTTATGTTATTATAAGTAATTAGCATGCTACCCTATTTTTGTATTATATGTCTCCTCATTTCAGATAATCCAGGAATATACAGGTAAGGAAGCAAAAAAAATATTAATCCTATACTAGCAAAATTTTAAAAAACAGTTCACAAACTATAAAATGTTGATTACAAAATATTTTCAGTTATGCATCTTAGAAAGTTAAAAAATTATATAAAGATTTACTAATTTATTGTATGAAATTCTTAGGAATACTTAAAATCCTAAGTTTCAGGTATGCATCCTAAAAAGTTAAAAAAACTTTATATAAAGATTTAGCATTTTGTTGTTTGAAATTATTAAGAATACTTAAACTCCCAAATTTGGAGGATTTATATATTTTGCTTTGATTTACATTTATGATTGTTTTCTTCAATCTGACATGATTTTGTAGTTGTTGCTATTAGTAACTAATGGTCCTTTTTTTTAAAAAAAATTTGTTTTTGATAAGGGTGTAAGCCCTTTTACAGGTTGGCCTGGACAGAAAAGTTCAAAGACAATGCTTCATATTAGTCGGCATCAGCATTTGAAACTAATAACCAAGACATTTGTTTCTCTTATGCATTTTAAAGCAAATAGACATCTAAAGTTGGTTCTTCCAAGGACCTTTGCATTTAGAGAATTCAGGAAGTCATGGTTCTCGACTCATTCTCTTGGAAACAAAAATATTATACTGATGGGACTTCCTGGTTCTGGGAAAACAACAGTGGGCAAAATAATAAGTCAAAAACTAGGTTGTGGTGCTATAGATGTGGATAATATCCTTGAAATAACGTGGAATATGACTGTGGCTGAAAAATTGAAGGATGTTGGTAATGAGCAATTTTTAGAAGAGGAAGGAAAAGTGCTGTTAAACTTTTCTGCATCTGGAATTGTAATTTCCCTTTCTGGGTCAAATCCAATGCATGATGCTACCATGCAGCATCTGAAGAAAAGTGGAATAATTATATATCTGGATGTACCTATAGCAGATTTAATAGATCGTCTGAGTTTAAAGAAGATTGATCGAATTGTGGGCCAGAACGCTGGAATGCCTCTGAAAGAAATACTTCAATATAGGAGACAATTCTATAAAAAATGGTATGATATTCGTATATTTTGTGAAGATGGAGCATCTGTAGAGGTAATAGCTGATAAAGCCTTTGAGGAAATTAAGAGGTATCAAGATGTAGACTCAGAAACATTTGTTTCAACCAGATATAAATGCAAATACCCTGGAGAAAAAATTTCCACAAAATACTTCAGTAATGCTGTTATTGAGGGATTAGCTTCTGATGGTGGGCTCTTTGTTCCTCAGAAGGAATTTCCAAAATTAAGTAGTGTAGAATGGAAAAGCCTAATAGGAGCAACTTACATAGAAAGAGCACAGGTAATATTGGAGAAATGTATACATCCTGTTCACATACCTGCTTTCAAGTTGGGAGAAATGATTGAAACTGCTTATGGAGAAAACTTTGCCTGCTCTAAAATTGCTCCTGTAAGACACCTTTCAGGCAATCAGTTCATTTTGGAATTATTTCATGGACCTACAGGATCATTTAAAGATTTATCATTACAACTAATGCCACATCTTTTTGCACACTGTATCCCTCGAACTTGTAATTATTTGGTCCTTGTAGCTACTTCTGGGGACACAGGAAGTGCTGTGTTAAATGGTTTTAGTCGTCTTACTCACAGTGATAAGCAAAGAATAGCTGCAGTCACATTCTTTCCTGAAGATGGAGTAAGTGATTTTCAGAGAGAACAGATAATTGGAAGTCAAAAAGAAAATGGGTGGGCAGTAGGTGTCAAGTCAGATTTTGATTTTTGCCAGACAGCTATTAAAAAAATGTTTAATGATTCAGATTTTACTGGATTTCTTACAGTAGAATATGGAACAATCTTGAGTTCAGCTAATTCTATAAACTGGGGCCGACTGCTTCCTCAGGTAATTTATCATGCTTCTGCATATCTTGATCTTGTTAGTCAAGGATTTATTTCTTTTGGAAGCCCAGTAGATGTCTGTGTTCCCACAGGAAACTTTGGAAACATATTAGCAGCAGTATATGCCAAAATGATGGGAATCCCTATTCGAAAATTTATTTGTGCTTCTAATCAAAACCATGTTTTGACTGATTTTATAAAAACAGGACACTATGATCTAAGGAAAAGGAAACTGGTACAGAGTTTTTCTCCATCGATAGATATTCTGAAATCTTCTAACCTGGAAAGACACTTACATTTTATGACTGATAGAGATGGAAAATTGATGACAAAATTATTTCATCAGTTAGAAAGTCAGCAGCATTTTCAGTTAGAAAAGATCCTAGTTGAAAAGCTTCAGCGGGATTTCATAGCTGATTGGTGTTCTGAAGAGAACTGCCTGGCTGCTATTAATTCTACATATCACACATCAGGGTACATTTTAGACCCTCACACTGCAGTTGCTAAAGTAGTTGCAGATAGAATGCAAGACAAAACTTGCCCAGTGATCCTAGCTTCTACAGCTCATTACTCTAAGTTTGCTCCTGCTATCATGCAGGCTTTAAGGATTAAAGAAATAAATGAGGCTTCATCTAGCCAACTTTGTTTACTGAGTTCATATAATGCTTTGCCTCCACCACATGAAGCCTTGCTAAAGCGAACAAAAAAACAAGATCCAAACTATCATGTCTGTGCCCCTGATGTGAATATCTTAAAGGGTCATATAGAAACACTTATACAAAATCATTTCATGAAAGTTTTCTAAGCAAAAATAACACGTATTTGTCTGCTAATGTGTGGTTCAAAAATTTTATTATGTATGAAATTGCCATTTTTTCCAGTAACTTTTGCATATTTTTTAGAATTAAATATTTATGGCCTGCAAACACTTTTCAGGATCTTAACTAAACAGCTCAGTGGAAGCAATACATAAATGCATAGACTTTCAGGCTATGTTGTGGTGGTCATCATATATCAAGGCTTTTCTTATGAAAGATGACTGGAGTAGTTCTTTGTCCCTGTTAACTGAGCTAAGATTTCTGGTTTCCATTAATGATTTGGCAACTGGAATAGCCAAGTGCTGCTGTTGGGTACCACATCTGTTAGCATTTATTGATATTCTAGTGACTAGAAAGTTAATGTACCTCTAAAAATGCCTAACTTGACCCCAGGGAATGATGAACTCATCCAACAGGATTAGACCAATATTTTTGTCTTGAAGGAATCATACTTGGTTAGAATTACCTGAATTGGCGGTCTAAACTGCCTAGATTTAATTAGACAATTGCTTAGCTCTCCAACTTGCTTTAACAGTGTAGATCCATTTGGATCTTTGGGATGATAGACCTTGAAAGCCAAATATATTGTAGGCATTTTTTAGATTATAATTGAGTGTTAATAAATGATAAGCATTACAAAATATTAACAAAGGAAAAGTGAAATTTCTTACCCTAATATAAGAGTGTTTTTCAGAATTGATATTTGAATAGATAATAGCAGTACAATTTTTACCATTTCAGAAAATAGTTCTGTATTGTTTGAAACCAGAAACTTTGTACATGCCAATAAACATGTTTAAAATTTCTCTTTTGTTGTTATTTTTATTCAACATTTTTCCAGTATAAGTAAAATATGAAGTTTATTTTGTGAGTTACATATTTCATAACAGAACTTGTAAATTATTATGGAATGGATTTTTCTAAATAAAAATTTGTTATTCATTTCTTGTATAGACTGGTCCCAATCACAAGATGGTATTCCTTACATAAGGTTCATTTTCCTGATAGCATTATACTCTTGAAAAGCATTAATTGTGTAGGACTTAAAAATTTTTAATGAGCAGAAACACGTTTGGAAATCAACAGCTACGTGAAAATATAGACTATGGTTCTTACCTTGGTAAATATATTTTGAGGGAGAAGATTCCTGTATCATTTTCTTATAATTATGACTTTAAATGCCCTAAAGGTATTATAATTTTCATATTGATGCACCTAACAACTGACATTTTATGATTTGAAAACCACTTTGTGTTAACTTGTTTTAACTTTATAACAATCTTGGAAGATGAGTATCATAAGTATTAACCTCTATGTAGATGAGAAAAATAGACTGAAGTGATAACTTATCTGTGACCACATAAAAATTAGAGTCAGAGGCAGGATTCAACCCAGATCTTAACAAAATAATCCATTATGCCCTATACAGAATGTAACTGAGAAAATTATTAGCAATTATCACTGATGTATTTCATTTGCCCAGTGTTTTACTCCATTCTAAGAACTTATACTGTTGTAATAAGCCCGAGAGCCTAGGGAAATTATTTCTGTAACTAAGAGGCTCAGTGAATTGATGTATAAGAGAGGTGAATCAAGACTGAAAAACTGAACTTTTGTATCATAGTCCATTCCACCTTGCTGACTTTGTATTATTCAATGAAAGGTGTAGGTAGGAGCTACAAAATATGAAACTATTGCCTTGAAAAACTAACATTCTCTTTTTTAAAGGTGTTATATTTAAATAAGTCAAGCATAAAATTAGGTGACATGAGTAAAGACTTGTATGATGTACAAGTTACCACACCTCCTTTTGTTTCAGTTTCCTCAGGATTGGACTTGATCACCTTTAGGATCTGTCATCCTAAAGATCATTGCAAGCTAAGGGAGACAAAATTGGTTCATAAAGTAAACGGGGTTTACACTGAGCCTTGGAAAATGGATAAAATTTGAACTACTATAGGAAGTTAGGATAAAGAAAAACTTTTCAGAAGGAAGACATTTTCAGGATTGAAAAACCTCAAAAGAACGAAGCTAAAGTTATAACATATCTCTTCTTGATTCTCTTCACAGTGGGTTCACTTAATTTATATAATTTTATGGAAGTGAGATTTTGGTAGTGATTCTCTATTTCCGTTTTTAAATATTGCTGAAAGCTGTTTAGCTGTTTTGCCAGTCAAAATAGATTTCGAGGAAAATATAACAATGGCCTTTTCTAAGATATTGTCAGTGTTATTCTAGGTAGACTGGATAGAGAATGTTTTCAAGACAATATGTGGGTTTATCTCGCCTCTGTCATATGACTATATGACCCTGAAGAAGTCACTTAACCACAATGTGTTCTTGGCAACTCTCTTAAGACTTAAGTTGCAGAGAAGATAACTAATCTGCTTGGAAGATTCTCAGTGTACTATAACTTGGAAGTGCTATTATTTAAGCTTGGCCTAATTCACATTCTGATCTATAAAATGCAGAATTATTAGTAGCAGATAATTTTCATTTGTAAATGTTTGGAGAATTTTACAATTAATATATTATCCAGTTTAGTATAGAGATTCACAAAACAATGGACCTGAGAGTTGCCTGAGACCATCTAGTAATTCTTATAATTTCACAGAAGAGAAAATGATTTATAGTAGTCTATTTTTTTATTTTAATAGTTTTTATTTACCAGATATATGCATGGGTAATTTTACAACATTGACAATTGCCAAATCTTTTGTTCTAATTTTTCCCTCCTCTCCCCCTGCCCAGATGGCAGGTTAAATATGTAAGTAAATTAAATGCATGTATACATGTCCAAACAGTTGTTTTGCTGTACAAAAAGAATTGTCTATTTTTTAATTAAAAAATTCTCCAGCTATGCAAAAGAATTCACTGGAAATTGCCCGCTATACATTTAACATTTTGCTGTTTGTTTTGAAACAAATAACCACAATAACATTCTTTTTCCCCCTCTGAGGCAGTTGGGGTTAAGTGACTTGCCCAGGATCATACAGCTAGGAAGTGTTAAGTGTCTGGGATCAAATTTGAACTGGGATCTTCCTGACTTCAGGGCTGTTGCTCTATCCACTGCCCCACCTAGTTGCCCTACAAAATACCATTCTTTAATAGGGATATTTAAATATCCTGGCTCATAAGTGTTCTAATAAAAGATAAGTTTCTAAGAAATATTTTGAATAATCGAAGAGTAAAATTTGTTTTCTAAACAAAACAAAATGAAATTTCTTCCTGGTACTTTTTAAATGTTAATGTCAACATGTGTTAATGATATTGAATAAATAAATTTTAAAATTAAAAGGCATTAACTTGGATTTCCTGATGAGTTGTAAGTAGCAATTATACAAATAGAATTTCTTCAGTGAAACTCATAATGAAACAGTATTTTATATAGGTTTGGACTTTTGCAGCTTGTTATATTATCTTTACAAATATTATGAATTCTTCCTTTTTATATTACCCTTTGGTTTTGTTTGCAGCACACATCTTTCCTATTGCTAGCAAGTATTTTAAAAAGATTTTCTGTCCTGTGAAATGATTAAAATAGTTTTGTTCATAGCTCAAGCAAAGAAATTAAAGATTGCTTGGCTGTATCCTCCAATTTCCATGTGAACCCTGACCACCTATGACAAAATTTGCAAAAATGTGTTTTTTATAATAGTAAATAAAATGAAATCCTGGTTTGACTTTTGTTTCTGAAAAAAGGAGTTGTTAATGAAGTTTTTCTAAGTCATCTTACAAAATTGAAATGTCTTTTGTCTCCTCTCCTTTTGTTCGATTTTATGAAATAACCAGTCACCTTTCTGGAAAGCAATTTGGAACTTTACCCAAAAAAAATGACTGAACTATGCATGCTCTTTTGATTCAGATACTATTAGTATGTCCATTCCCAAAAAACATAAAAAAAGGAATATGTATATACATATATACATATTCCTTTTATATATATTACATATATATAATGTGTGTGTATATATATGTGTGTGTATATATATGTATATAACCTCTTTTCATATAATACTAATGGAATACTAAAGATACTCTTCTATTTGGGAATGGCTAAGCAAATCAGAATATTAAATCATAAGAAATGATGAAATTGATGAATTCAGAGAAAACTGGAAAGATCTTTATGAACTGTTACAAAGTAAAGTAAGCAGAACTAGGAGAAAAATAAAGAACATCATAGAGGAAAAGCAACTTAAAAGCTTTTAGAATTGATCATATGCAATAATAGACCTTGAGTCCAAAAGACTGAAAGTAAAACATGTCATTCCCCTTTTACAAAATGGAATTAAAGTGCAGAATGAAACTTTTGGACTTGGCCAAACTTGGGAGTTTGTTTTGCTGAACAAAGCATATTTGTTATGAGTGTGTGTGTATGTGTGTGTGTATGTGTATATATACTTGTTCCCAGTGGAGTTTCAACAAATAATGAATCAAATTTCCCAATTTTGAAATTGTCCAGCATGAGTTTAATGAGGGGATACTTTTACATTTTGTAAACTTTAGCATAAACTAATTTTAGCATAATGTCTTTTCCCAATTTTAAGGAAAATGTATGAAAGAATAGCACATGAAAAATGTGGTCTGATTAAAAGGAGTTCTTTTCCTTAAATTTGGCAAAGCTTATTTTTTTATATTTATTTGGCTTTCACAAGGCTAAGGCCTAATTGCAGTAGTTAACAGGCTTATGTGAAGGTAATTTTCCTTTTGTTTTTGGGTCAGTTTCTCTAATTGCGATTTTAAGCAATAATTGGTTGACATATTTAAACAACTGCCAACTTAGTATGAGTCATTACTAGAAAATGCCCCGTTTCTGGTAAATTCTACATCTATGTAGATGCCAATTCCATAAAATAGGTACAATTCAATCCAAAAAGACCTTAGTGACATATTTCCAAAACTATATTGAACTTTTTCCAGTAGATTCATATAAGTTCCATTCTTCCCACTACTCTTCAATCATATTTAAAGAATCCAACCTTTTATAAAGAAATGCAGACCTTTTTAAGCTCTTGAGAAAAGTAGGGGATAATATACTATCTTTAGAAAAAAGAAAAATAAAAGTTCAATTTAGGTCAACAGCAAACATGTTCACTCACTACAAATCTGTCACAATGAAATTATTAGGATAATAGATTTAGAACCGGAGGGGACATAACTTTCAACATTTTGATTTTATAGGTAGGTTGATGGAGATAGAAATAAAATGATTTGTTTCAAGTTTCAAGTCAAAGCATCTGGGCATAGAATTTGAACCCATGTCTTATTGATCTGAATACAGTACTCTGTTTACTACACCATCCCATTTCTGAATTTATATTGAAATAAGGAAGCAAACATTTATTTAGCATCTAATATGTGCTGATCATTTTACTAAATGCTTTATTATATTATTTGATTTTCACAATAACTCTGGGAGACAAGGGTTATTATCCCCATTTTACAGATGGGTTAACTGAAATAGGGGAGAAGGTAGATGGCACAATGGATAGAACACCTGACTTAGAGTCAGGAAGATCTGAATTTAAATCCAGCCTGAGACACTTATTAGTGAGTGACCCTAGGCAAGTCACTTAACCTTGTTTGGCTCAGTTTCCTCATTTGTAAAATGACCTGGAGAAGGAAATTGCAAAGCACTCAAGTATCTTTGCCAAGAAAATCCCACACGGAAGTCACAGAGTAGGGCACAATCAAAAACATCTGGAAAATAAAACTGAAGTAGACAGGCTAAGTTACCTGGTAAGAGTCATACATCTAAATTTCAAAAAAGCCCAGAAAGGTTTTCATGAGCTGATGTTGGGTGAAGTGAGCAGAACCAGGAGAACCTTGTACACAGTAACAGATTGAGTGATGATCAGCTGTGATGGGCTTAGTTCTTCTCAGTACTGAGGTAATTTGGGACAATTCCAATAGATTTGGGGTAGAAAATGCTATATACATCTAGAGAGAATGAATGTGGATTGAAGTATTTTCACTCTTTTTTGGTAGTTTGTTCATTTGCTTTTCCTTGCTCATAGGTTTTTCCCCTTTTGGCCTGATTTTTCTTGCACAACATGACAAATATGGAATTATGTTTTAAAAGATTGCACATATTTAACCAATATCAGATTGCTTGCTGTCTTGGGAAAGTGAGGGAGAAAGTACACTCTAGTCTCTCTAAGTCGCTTCACTTCTGCAGTTTGTGCCTCTTTATATATTGTATCCATAACTGAAAGATGGACTTTCACAGGCTTTTGACTACATTTAGCATTATTTAGCATTAGCAGGATGTCTGTGGTAGTGTGGAAGGTATATGGGATTGAGAGTCAGAGGGTCCTTAATGATCTTTAAAGTAAGTCACTTACTCTCTGTAGGCTTTGGTTTTCTCATTGGTAAAATGGGGGGGGTGTCTTGAAAATTGGATTAAATACTTCTGTCCCCTGGATCTCTAATTCTAATCCATAGATTAGGTGTCCCTTTCTCTGTGTCAGAAGTTGCCCGTTATCAGTGTAACAGCTACTTTAGAGTTATGTGTAAAATAGGGAGTTCATAAATCTTTATTGAATTAATTAACCACTTAGTCATCTTGATAATGACAATGAAGTTAAATATTGTCATAAACTGCTGAGTTTCACCAGCCTTTCCTATCTGCAGGGACATCATGGGCCTTACATGAAGTAAGCTAGATCTTTCATGAGGTCCTTGGTCTAATTAGACCTGGTAGTGACTTTCAGTTTCATCTACTTCAACATCTTATAAAGTAGAAGAATGTGATCTAGAAAGGTTAAATGACTTAGCAAAAGTCACAGAGTCACATAAGAGCAGAGAGATTATAGATCTCTAGATTACAAGAAGTTACCTAAGAGGTCAATTCATTTAACCCCTTCATTTTACAGATGAGGAAACAAAGAACTGTCAAAGGCAGATTAAGTGACTTTGATCAAGGTCACACAGGTGGTATCAGATGTAGGATTTGAACCCATATCTTCTAACATATAAGTTCTTCCAATGTACCATGTATTCAGACTTAAATCTGGCTCCCAGCCCAGTACTCTTTACATTATGTCAAGTTTTACACAAATGTAAAATACTATTATGTTTGTTACAACTTAGAATACCAATGTGGCCCATAGAGTTTGTGGAACTCTAGTAGTTATCAAAATAAGAATGAAACAAATAGCTCTAATGTGATTCAATAGTTAGAAACTGTATGATAAAATGCTAGCATACTTGTTAAATATATTCTGGTAGACAACTCTGTTAGTAGGTTTTTTAAATGGGGCCATAGATTTAGAGCTGGAAGGGACCTTGGAAGAGAGCAAGTCCAGTGATTTCATTTTATAGATGAAGAGACTGAAAGTGCAGAGAAGTTATTTCTTTGGTATCACATAGCTAACACCTGTCCAAGGAAGAATTTGAATCCACCTAGTCCAGCATTCTCTATGTTAAATTGCATTTGAAAACAAATACTTCCTTGTATGTTGGTGTCTTCTGCCAAAACCCTATATGCCATGCCCTGGCTATGACTGGTTTATGAGGAAGTTATTATGAGAAAATCCATAATGCAATAATAATGAGTTTAAAAAAATTTTTTTTTGCTTCAAACATGTTTGTAATTGAGCATGATGAAATTTCTCAGAATATCAAATTTCCCATCATGGATTTAATCAGGGTTCTTTCTATAAAACTTAATTGTTTACTTGGATTTTGAAAAGAGAAAGATTAAATAGTTGTCAGAAAAACTCATTTGAGTTACTTTTATAAGAATGAATGTTCCAAATGTCCTTGAGGTCACCTTGATTCCTTCTGTTTGCATAGCAGATGTCTGTATAACACACACAAATTCTTCACTGTCATACATTGTAAGGTTATTTTAGGAGACTTTCAAAATTTCATTACCCTGTTCCTGGAGGTTTTTACATAAATCTCACCAACATGGTTGGTTAAAAAATGCTTCAATTATCTGGCATTAATTTGCTTGTTTTATGAGTACTTATGATTGCTCTAACAATCAGTAAAAGACCCAAAGTGAAATAACTCAATTCTTCAAAATTTCTTAAAGTTGTGTCTTAAAGACATTGACATCTTGAATGGTTTTCAAAAAAGAACCCAAATTCCATTTGTGGTCTTGTGTCCTCCATGCCTGATATATAGTAGGAACACAATAAATCTGTGTAAAATTGAGTTGAATTTAAAGACTGCTTATTAGCTATGTGGCCTTGGGTAAATTATTTTTCTGCTCCATGATCCATCCTTTCCATCTCTGTAAAATGGAAAGATTGGATTAGATAATTTCTAAAGGCTCTCATGCTTCTAAATACTCTAAAATTATTGCTTAAAAAATGGTCAGTACTAGGAAATGATGTTCTATGTTTCCTGTAACTATAGGTGGTTTAACCTGATTATTTCCTTACTTTTCTAGCAGAAGCAGAAAGATCTTTTCCATTTGAATTAGAGATAGCTCTGTGGGCTCAAGTATTTTAGATAATGTTCTTTATCCCCACTTCCCATCCCTTGAAGACTTAGAATCACTGCATTTTAGGATCAGAAATGCTTTAAGATTCTCTACTAGTCCAATTCTAAATCCTTCTTTTTCATCGCTGAGGTAACCAAGACACAGATAACGAAATTCACTTGTTTTCTGTAGTGACAAAATCAGGACTACAAACCAGGTCTTCACATAGAAACTCCAAATCTAAGTAAAACTGAGCAAACATTTGTGAGAAAGAAATATAAAATAATGATAAATGAACAATATGTCATTTAAGAAAAAAAATGTAAAGGTTTTTTATACTTGGAATGGAAAAAAGTTAACTTTTTCAGTACAAGAAATCTGGGTCTTTGAGAAGAATAGGTATCAAAAGGAACAATGGCAATCCCAAAACCTAAGATTACTTTAGACTATTAAAAAATATAAAGTGTGGGGCAGCTAGGTAGTACAGTGGATAGAGCACCAGCCCTGAAGTCAGGAGGCCCTGAGTTCATATCTGGCCTCAGACACTTAACACTTTCTGTGTGACCCTGGACAAGTCACTTATCCCGCAATTATCTCAGGGAAGAAAAAAAAAAAGAAATGTAAAGTGCTCAAGACTGGGAAACGTGTTGTCCCATAGTCTGCTCTGATCAGACTACATTTAGAGTAACGTTTTTAATATTAGGCACCCCCTTTTTGGAAGATTGTTGGCAAACTGGAGGGCATTCAGAACTTGACACTATAAGAGGAGCAGTTGCTTGTATTGGTGATTTTTAGCCAGGAAAAAAATAACATGAAAGGACATAACTGTCTTCAAGTACAGGGTGTCCCAAAACTTGAGCTTTTAAGTTTCTAATTTCTTCTGTTTGGCCTCCAGAGGTTAAAACTAATAGCAATGAATTGAAATTACAGAAAGATGAATTCAGATTTGCTCTGAGAAAGAATGTTTTCAGAGCTGTGTGAGAATGAGATGAGCTGCCTTGGGGAGACAATGAGTTCCAGAAGTCTTTAAGCAAAGGCCACATGACTACTTAACCTGTGCATAGTGGAAAGGATTCTCAGTCAATAGTTAGAATAGAGCAGTAACCTGACAACCATAAACTTGTTTTTGTTTTTAATTGTGATAGCTGTATGTTGATGGAATTTATACCCTTTGGAACCATTTAAAAGCATTTAAAAAAGATGATTCTGAGCTTAAAGCTGCTTAAAGAGGTTCAGGATGCTAAAAGGCAAAAAGAGGTATAAGATTGGAGGTCAGTGGAGGGGTTGGGACAGGACAGGTTTAGCTATTGACCTTACCCAGTGGATTAAACATGTCTTTCAATTTCTTCATTATTTGCAATTCTTTTTTTCCTATATCCTTTTTGTTTTTATTTAACAGGATTTCACAAGGTCTTGAGAATGGTCTCCAGCACACTTGGCAGATCATTTATGGAAAATTTATGGGAGGACATGGGCATGAATTGAACAGAGTTTGCTAAACCTTACAAGTAATAATTAAAACTTCACCTGATTCATTTGTAGAAGGAACTCCAACATGAAGAAATTCTCTTTCTACCATTACAGATTAATTCCTTCACCATGACGTGGGCATGGGTTAAATAACTTGCCAGTGATTACACAGTTCTTATGGGCTCTGAGATGAGTTTTCTATCCATTTTGCCATCAATAAAAACATAAAAACATGTAGCATGATAATCAGAGAATATAATAGATACTTTTAAAGATATTTTTTATTTTGAATTTAATGAACACTAAAAAATTCCACATACAAAATAGAACAGAAAGAGTATTAAATGTGAAACATCAAATTTGTGTCCTATATAGTTTACTTTAGTAAAAATGCTGCATGCTACTTTCAAAACTATCCTTCTTGTCTGTATTTCCTTCTGAACTTCCTTCTGTTCTCTTCTATATAATGAATACTTTTAATAAGGATTGTCACGGAAATAAATAACATTTTCATTTATTTGTAGATAGTTAGAATTCTAAATAGTTTATGACCTCTCAAAATCTCCACAGAAGTGGAATCAAATTAGAATTAGAAATGAGATTAGACAAAGGATCTTAAAATCTCTTAGAAATTAATCATTTATTCATACACTAAGCTCCATTTTTTTTTACTTTCACCATTTTGAATCCCAGTTATAGGTTTTTTCATGCTGTTAAACCAAAATACACCTTAATAATTCATAAGAATATAGCATAATCTCATGTTGATACTCTTTGCTATAAAATCTAGTAGAATGCAAATCTTGGTTTCTAGCCAAGGGATGCTGATGAATGGGAACCCAAAAGGACTTTACGATTTAGTTGCTATTCACTTTAATTTCCAACCTATGACATGGGACCCAAGGATAATGTCATAATAAGGTTCATCTCACACCACCAGTGACAAAAAGGTGCAGGGTGGAATGAATTTCACATTGGCATAAGAAAGGGTATTGGTCATTCAGCAGTTTTCTTGAAGTCTGGCCCTAACATGTGCAATATCCCTTGAGCTCATCACCAAACAAAATGAAATTTTGGTGTACCAATATTTGTATGATTGGATCTGACATTTTTGACAGTTAAGCAATATCTGTCCAAATTCTTATGGTTCAGGGAAAACCAACATAGAAAAGTATAACTTGTTATTTTTATAAATCTTATCCAGAATGATCACAACCTTTCCAGGTTTATTTGGGAGATACTAATTACTTCCTTCTGAAATTCCTCCACAATGAAACTATTTTTGGAACCAGTGAACAGGATTAAGCATCAGGGTCATGTCAGGCCACCAGAGAAGTGTCTCATTGTCTTTCAGTTCTCCTAGAATAGTTAGCTTTTGATTAATCAAGAAAACAGAGATGGATGGACAAGGAGGGGATCTAAAAAGTGTGGATAAGTGAAACGCAAACGGTTCAAAGTGACAATTTTATTATGACTGATATATCATTCTTTGCAGGGCAGATAAAGTAAATGGATTTGAATTTCACTTCCTCTATTGTCTTCCTCATTCTCTATCAAAAGGGTTAACAAGTCATAAAATGCCCAGGAAAGGGGTATCCTGAAGAAAGAAGCAGCAATGACTTATACTCTGAAATTTCCATGTTGGCACAAAACTAAACTTAAATGTTTTTCTCTGAAATTGACTTTTAGCTAATATTTAACTTGACCTTTCATCAGTATCCTTAAGGGTAGCCTTTTATCTTTTCTATCTAATGGTACTTCTTGGCTTTTAGAACCATCTTATTCTGAACTGAGGGCAGCAGCATAAGTAAATTATGGAAACAGTCACAGTTTGAGATAGTTCTTCAAAATGATCTTCTTCTCCCTTCCTCCCCCCAAAAAATCAAGGATGGCATGTCATGTTAAATCTTCCTTTTTTCTTCCTATTTCTTCAATGTCCTATAATAAGGACTATTTGTTATGCAATAGGGCTCCAAGCTTCTGTTATACTTTTCAAGGTCAAAGAGAAATAATTCTTTTCTTCCCTAGCTCTTCACCATGGTTACTTATGCTCCACTAAAGAAGGTATATCATTTGGCAAGCATTAAGGACTTGGCTATGGCTCCTTTTCCATGGTATTAGAGAAAGAATATGTTTTGTTTTCTTTTAAGAAAACTTCTCAGTTCAGAAGCTGGATTTATGTTCATGAAATCACTAAGAGCATGGTACGTCAATCCAAAGGCAGGAAGAGGCTGAATATTGAAAGAATATTTAAACTGATGAGTAGATGAGAGAGGGAGCATGGGAAGACTGGTAGCAAGCAATCAAAGAGAAGCAGATAAGCAGAGAAAGCAGAGCCCAGGGTGGTTGCTAGGCCCAGCAGAGTGTAAGTAGTTGGAGGGACTTTACTGGTAGCTGATGTCCAGCAAGGAAAACCAAAAGGATGGATGCTTCTTGAGAACAGGGACTGATTTTTACTTTATCATTGTCTCCATAATATGCCACATTTTCAAGACCTGTGATATAACCAGTGTAGGGACAAGGATCCATCTACCCACACAAAACAATGCCTGCCTGCTGTACAATTTGTAGGCTTACAGAGTTGTCTTTTATTTCTAGGTGTGATAGAATACAATTATGCTGTAAGAAATAATGAAAAGATGGTTTTAGAAAATCCTGGGAAAATTTATATGAACTGATACAGAGTGAAGTGAGCAGAACCAGAACAATGTCTATAACTATGGTATAAAGACAAAACAACTTCAAGGGAATTAAAAATTCTGAATAATTCAGTGATCAACCATGATTCCATAAAACCATTGATGAAGGATGATATCCAGTTCCTGACAGAGAAGAGATGAACTCAAGAAGCAGAATGAGATATGTATTTTTAGGATGTTTGGTGTGATTATGCTATGTTACAAAGGTTTTTGTTTTTCTTTTTTCCAGTGGAATGATGGAGATGGGAGGAAGTATAAATCAATTTTCATAAATTGAAAAATTAAGTTAAATTAAACAGAAAATAGAAAAAAAACAACCCAGGTTCTTCCAAAACAGAGAAACAAAACCCATAAACTGCACTTATTGGTTTAGATTAGCATGAGTTTGAAGCCAAAGATTGTTTTTTGTTTAAAAAAAGAAAGGATAAAGTCTCTCATCCTAAAATTGCTTTAAAAAATAAAACAGACATGGAAAAGCCTCACTTATCTCAAATAGAAGGAAGGGACAAGCAACTCTCCAGAGTAATAATTTCAGGGATATAGCTAGAGAAGGCTGTGTTCTGACTAAGAAAGGAAACAGCTATATTAATGGCAGCAAAGGGGGAGTAAGTTTGAAGAGCAGGTGCTTCCTTCTATTATGGGTTAGGAGGGAGCTAAGTGGGGAATAGGGACAATAAGTGGGAAGAAGCAGTTTTGAGCTGAAACATGGCAACCACAATGGGAAAAATGTTGAATTAATTTCTTTGAGGTCGTTGTTAGCATTTGGATTTCCAGATCCAAATTAGCATCTGGAGATCCAGATCCACAAAGTAACAAGTGAGAACCAGGTTCAAGTAAGCAGGTTCTCATCAATCCTTAGGGATTCAAAGCTGAGAGGTAGAGGAGCAGACAAAAAAAGCTAAGTTACATACATGTAACTCAAACTAAATGTACTAGTGGCCTAAGGAAGGAGGGGAGCCTCGTACAAGCAAGCAGACATACTGGGAGCACCACAGGGTGTGGAAATGATAAGGAGACTTTCTGGCGATCTTCCACCTTACTCTTGTGTCCTGACTTGAGTATATGTCAAACAAATATTGACAGATGTGTGCTATAAGTCAGGGAAAGGCAGGACTTAGCTTGTATGAATGAATAAATGAAGAATGAAAATTATCCACTAGAACCTAGAGCCTCAGGAGAGGGCTGCAAGGAGGAGAGTGGCCTTTTTATTGCTGTTGGCCTTGTGGTCAAACAAAAATGCTTCTGTTAGAATAGCCAACATCTGCAAAATTAACCCAATAGATTAGAGAAGAAAAAGGAAGGGAATAAACATTTATATGGCACCTACTATGCATCAAACACTGAATTACTTGCTAAGAAATAATTTTCTCATTTGATTTGAAGGCCAATCTCCCAAAGTAGGGGCTTCTAAGTAGGTGCAGAGATTAAGTGACTTTCCAAGGTCACACAGTAAGTGGAGGCCAGATTGGAATTCCTGACTCCAGGCCCAGAGCTCTATCTACTGTTCCAAAGAAAGAAAGGAAGTGAGTTCCAGTTGATCAATGATGGACAGAGGTAGCTACACCCAGAGAAGAAACACTGGGAAGTGAATGTAAATTGTTAGCACTAATATCTGTCTGCCCAGGTTGCATGTACCTTCGGATTCTAATGTTTATTGTGCAACAAGAAAATGATATTCACACACATGTATTGTACCTAGACTATATTGTAACACATGTAAAATGTATGGGATTGCCTGTCATCGGGGGGAGGGAATAGAGGGAGGGGGGGTAATTTGGAAAAATGAATACAAGGGATAATATTATAAAAATATATATATAATAAAATATATATATAATAATAAAAAAAAAAAAGAAAGGAAGTGAGTTGCCTCATGTTTTGAGTAGGGAGGAATAAAGGCATGCCAAATCATTTAACCTTCCTCTGCCTCTTCTTCCTTATGTGTAAGGGAAGGATTGAACTAGATGTGTTCTAAAGCAGCTTCTAGTTTCAGACTCTTGGATCTTATGGTTAGAACTGGCTCAAGATTGTTTGGGCCTTGCCTTTAGAAATAGGCTTAGGAGGACTTCTCTTCAGGAACTGCTCTAGATATTGCTATGTCTAATCCTGGAATAATTTAAAGTGATCGATAGAGTGTTTCTGAGATGTAGTATCGTCTCCATCACTTCTAGTCTCCTTCAAACACTGAAACTAGATCTTTACCATTTCCTGCCTTTAAGCAAAGAAGAGAGAATTTTGTCCCGAGTAAAACCTTTTCTTCCTAGGATGAGAGTATTGTGATAAGCCTTAGTTTTTTCATCTGTAAAATGAGGAAATTGACTAGATAATCTCTAAGGTCCCTTTTAGCTCCAAATCTATGACCCTTTCCTAAGTGTCCCTGTATAAAAAAATAATAATTATGTTATGTGGACTACATATACAAAGATTATATGGGCTCATGGGGACCAATTAAAAGATGAAAGATTTTCTTGCCTTCTACATTCTTATCATTCACTGGGTTTTCTTGAGAAAATGATTAGATTTGAGGGACATGAAAAACAATACGGAAACTACTGGTTAACTTCAATTTTTTTCCTTTCATCTTTACCACATTTTGCTTTTTCTATTATGTTGCTTTTTTCCTCTGGTTCTGACTTGCTTTTTTTACTCTCCCCTCTAACTTTTCTCTCCCTTTTCAATTTATATATCATCTGCCCCAAAATAATGAAATATGACCATTCTTGTAAAACTTAACTCTTTTATTCTCACCTATAATACAATAATGTCACTTATTTTAAAGATACCATCCAGCAACTTGGGTAGTTTGATGGGAAAGAAGATAGAGTCATTCTGGAGTCAGGACTTATCTTATTAAGTTCAAATCTGGCCTCAGAGACTTATTAGCAGTGTAACACTGTGTATGTGACAACCCTGTTTGCCTCAGTTTCCTTATCTTTAAAATGAGCTAGAAAAGGGAATGGCAAACCAAGCCAGTATCTCTGCTAAGAAAACCCCAGATAGAGTTCCAGAGTTAGACTTGATTGAAATTAGCAACATCTAGCAACTTAAACCAGCTGAGAATATGGAGATAATCCAGAAAGTCCATCAATTAGCCAAAATGAATTATCACAAAGTCCCTATGGTAAAGTTCATATATTTTACTTATAGGAAAGACCCTAAGGTCATCATCAAGGCCTTTTCACTTTTCTATTGCTCATAGTTTTAACAAAATGGGTTACCCCATTTTGTTTTCCCATTAAAAACAGAAAATTGGTTATAGGAGTATTTGAAGCAAACAAACTAACAGCACACTAGAGAACAGCTTTTTCTCTCCTCCATTCTATACACCTTGGGCTAGGTGTTTCTAGGAGGCTTCCTGTTTGACTACATAACTTATTTATTTTCATCCATAATATATTAATGGAATATTATAAATGAAAATAAAGGAGTTATTAATGGAGTAGGAGGATTATGACAATAAGGGAGAAAATAAAAAAATATAAAATAACAAAATGAACAGCAGTAAACTATTTAGCTTTTTGGGTTATGGACTATTTAGCTTTTGAGGTAGCTATTGAGATTATTAAACATCTTAGTAGGTTTGAGGGTGTTATTATGTTTTAGCAGAAGGCAAGCATCACTATCAAGGAAATACTGTTTGTGACACTGTATCCACATATTTTAAGAAGACTTTTGTTCCAAATAGTCATAATTCAAAGTTTTGCCATATAAAGGAATAAGATTAAATTATTTGCAATATTATTCTCTCTTGTAGAATGATTTGAGAGGCCTGGGGAGACTTACGTGAATTGACGCTAAGTGAAGTGAATAGAACCAAGAGAATATTATACAGGGCAACAAGAAGATTACACCATGATCAACTCTGAAGGGCGTGGCTCTTTCCAACAGCGAGGTGATTCGGGCCAGTTCCAGTGGTCTGGTGATGGAGAGAACCATCTGCACCCAGGGAGAGGCCTGTGGGGACTGAATGTGGATCACAACTTTGTGTTTTCACTTTTTGTTATTGTCGTTGTTTGCTTGCATTTTGTTTTCTTTCTCATTTTTTTCCCCATTTTGATCTGACTTTTCATGTGCAGTATGCTAATTATGGAAACATCTATAGAAGACCTGCACATGTTTAACATGTATTGTATTACTTGCTGTCTGAGGGTGGGAGTGGGAGGAAGGGAGGGAGAAAAAATTTGAAACATAAGATTTTGAAGGGTGCATGTTGAAAAATATATATGCATGTGTTTTGAAAATTAAAAGCGGTATAAAAAAGAATAGCTTAAAAAAAAAAAAAAACCTATCCTCTCGGATACCTCAAATGGGGCACTATCATACATTACTCTTTGAGGTCTTTTCCTATAATAAATACCCTGTCTTTGTAATTGTTATCCAAGATGATATTTAATAATTTCTTTCCTATTTTCTTCTTTGTCTATTAACATGAATATATATTATATATTGTTATGTGAGGTTATATTTATTACTTTCTTATCCTCTTTGTCTAGTAACTTTTATTATCTTTGTTATCTGAGATGATATTTATTAATTTCTCTCCTATTTCCCGCTTTGTCTAGTAATGTGTGTATATATATATGTGTGTGTGTGTGTGTGTGTGTTTTTGACAAAACCATAGTATGGTGGCAGAACACTTGCCTGAAAGTTAAAATACCTGGATTTCCAGTTCGGCTTCCGGTCTGTATCACAGTGAGCAAATCACTTTAATGCTCTGAGCTTCAGCATTCTCATCCCTAAAATAAGGAAATTGGACAAGATGATCTCTTAAGATTCCTTCTAGGTCTAAAAATATGGTCCTTTGATTCAGCTTAGGCCTGAATTTATTGCTGCCCCTTGAAATCTTAAACCTTAGTTTAAAGGACCTTTTGATGTTTCATCCCCTTGTGACACCTGGTGGTTTTCAGCTTTCACTACAACAGTAGGAAGTCAGTTCAGAGGGCTAAGTGTCATAATAAAGGAGAGATAGGGCTAGGGGTGTGTGTATGGGGTGTTGCTTTAAGCTGAAAGGTAAAAGATACAAGCAGGAAAGCATGGTGAGAAGCTCCTGCCATATCTTTAATTGAATTGAAGGTTATAGTATTCGTTAATTTGTTGGAATTCAAAAGCCAAAACCACTCTGGTGTGCAAAAGGGATGAAGTGGATTTTTAAAAAGCACTTGACTGCGCTCTATTATAGTCATGGTAAAGAGTAATGGAGTAAGTGGGAAATTGTTTCATTAGCTGAGAGTTTGGGGAAAATGGAGGAAACTAAAGGTAACTATAAAAGACACTCTTACCATCTGGAAAGTAATGAGCCATTAGCTGAGTCTCCTAGATGGCTGGGTTTGCAGCTCACAGAAGGAGGTGACCTCATTTGGGCCTCTACCCTTTATTCTTGGATGGGTTTTCCTTGGGTCCTGCAGGGATTCATTGATGATCTTTTTGTGTTGGTTTTTTCCCCCTACTTTCTGGTGGTGGAAGTTTCATGGTGCTTGAATGTGTCAAGGTACTAGACAGCCAATTGGGTGTCCTGAAAATGCTCATGGTAGCATTCTGAAGACCACCTGCTGTGTCAAGGCTTAAACCTTTGGTCTTATGTACAGCATGGCGAGTTCAGTATTTATATTAGCAGTCTTTGGATAGGTAGACTGTGTTGAAGATTTTCATTTTCTTTTTATCCTTTACTGAAGTTCTAGGCTGTTATTTGACAGTATTTTCTAGTACAAGCTACAGCAATTTTATGTTAGCCATATTGACCCAAGTAATCATTGGACCAAAGTGAATCTAAATGCCACTATGTGGTTTAAAGAAATTGTTTTGTAGAGTTGTACATTTGTAGTTGGAAGGAAACTTAGAATCTTAGAAGCAGTTTAACCCAATTCCCTTACTTGATTGCAAAATAAATTGAAGCCCATGGGAGCTAAAATTACTTTCCCAAAAGTAACCAGTTAATGCATGGCACAGTCAGAATTAAAACTCACTGTCCCAACTCAAAAACAGATTTCTTGAAGATAAAGGATTTATTTTGTCCTAAATAAGCCCTTATCATTTGTATTATGGCTTCTGACTATAAGTTATAATAATTTGTCATTTGTCATCATTGTGCTTATGTCCATTCTTACCTGTTTGGACTTGGAGACTAGCAAGAAGTCCCAATTTTCAGAAGGTTGTTGGATATTTATACCTCTGCTCTTGGAACCTGGAAGCAAAACTGACTCACACAAATAGAAATAAGAAAATGGATTTCTAACACTATGGGCACAGTGACAATAGTCTTCACAGTACTGTATTTGTTTTGAAGAGATTGTCATATCTTGGTAGTAACTTTCCCTATGAGAAGATAAGATAGGCTAAGTCATGTCAGCAACCTTGAGCCTTAGCAGAAAAGAGAATCACAGAATTTGAGCACCAGAAAGGACTTCTGGGGCTGTGTAGTCCTATATTGTGCTAAGCTCTAAAAATACAAAGAAATTCTAGGGGTGTCAGGTTGGCAGAGTGAAGCCAGGAAGCCATTTGTCAAGGGGAAGGAAAAGAAAGAAAACAGGTTCAGTTTTGGATATATTGAGTTTAAGATGTCTATGAGACAGCTGAAGTATGAGCCTGAAGAGTAGGAGTGAGATTATAGCTGGATCAGTAGAACTGAACATCATTAGCATGGAGTTGATAATTGAAACCATGGCAGTTAATGAGGTTTAGGTGATTAGGTCTCCCTTACAACTTCTGTCATCCACAAATGTGGGGAATATTCCATATCTGCCTTTTTATATGGGTCATTGATAAAAAATGTTGAACATTGTGCCAATTGAGACTTTGTGTTAAAGTGACATTGAACCATTAATGAATATTTTTGTAGCCTAGTCACTCAACCATAGTCATTTCTATGTGTACCCTGCTCCATTTCCCTCCCTCAGGAATTGAACCCTTGCCTGTAACAAAGATAAAACAAGTAAGTAAAAAACCAAATATGGCCCTTTCTGATGAAGAATGCAGCATGTTGTCTTCATGGGTCTCCATTTTTCTACTAAAAGAAAAGAAATGTGTTTCGTTATTTGTTCTGAAATAATAAGATTGAATATTATAATTGCTCCAAGTTTGTTTTTTTTTCCTTGAACATTCTTTCAATTTCCATTATTATAGGCACTGTGAACTTTGCCTTTGAGTTCTGTTTTCATACTGCATCAGTTTATTCATGTTTTCCCATGTTTCTTTGTATTCCTCAAATTTGTTATTTCTAATGGCATAATAATATTCAATTGTATTCAAATACCATGGTTTAAAAACACAGTTTCTCATTTGATAAGCATCCAGTTTATATCCAGGTCTTTGCTACTGAAAAAAAGAAAAAGGAAAAGGAAAAAAAGAAAAAGAAACAATTATAAATATTTTGATATATATAAAACTTTCTGTCTTTGGCATCCTTAAAAATATCATCTATTATTAGGATCACTGGAGACTCTGTTTTTAATGCTAAATAAAGTTGATTTTTTAGTTGTGATTTGTAATTTATATATCTTTGGTCCTCCACTGTTCAATATTAGCATAGCTGATAAAAAAAAAAAACCAATGTGTCAAAGATTCTCTTTTTAAATCTCTTCTGCTGTTACTCTTTCTCACCATCAATGAATAAATAAATCTTCAAACAATATGGTCCATGTGTCTATTTTTGCCAGCCACTCAACAACTTTTCTTTGACCGCACTCCTAAGTTACCAAATGAAGATGCTTTTACATGAATGAAGAAGTCTTTTCCACACAAGTCCCTAGAGGCTATTGCTATGGAAGTTTTAGTCTAAGAAAACCAGTTGGCATCAGATTGCATCTAGTGAGAAGGAGGGGAAGGTTGGAAGCTCTGTTTCAGGAGTAGATAAGTAGAAATAGAGTATGCTGTCAAATTCCCTCAGGTATAGGTACTAATGTTCTACTCTGAAAGATAGTATACTCAAGGTACTTAAAGAATTAATGAACTACCTGATCAACTATAATTTCAAAAGACTGACCATAAAGTTATAGGTAACTAGCAGTATATAAAGCACCAGGAACTGAATTCAAATCCAACCTCATATACTTAGTAGCTGTGTGATGCTGGGTAAGTCACGTAAGTGTTGGCTGCCTCTTTCTCCTGTAAAATAGGAATAATAATGGTATCCAGGTCCCTTGGTTGTTATGAGCCTCAAATGAGATACTGTTTGTAAAGTACTTAGTTCTATGTCCAATAGTTAATAAATATTACTTATTAATATTATAAAATATGCCTCCTGCCTTTTGGCAGAGATGATGAACTAGAAACATCAAGTGAGATTTTCAAACAACCAATGTGTTGATGTGTTTTACTTGATTATTTTTATCTGTTACAAGGAAGGGCTTCTGTGGGAAGTGGGGTGGTGGTGAATTAGTGAGTAGGGACAGAGATGAAAAACAACAAAAAAGAAAAGAGCAACAATAAAACATTACAAGAATACTCAGAAGAAGATAAAGTTCTGAAAAAGACACAAATAAGATAATTTTGTTACCACTGTTAAATTTAACGTGTGTTTTAAAAACACATAACAGAAGATCGGTTTCATGTGCAGTTCTCTATTTTAGTTCTTTACTGAAATCTTTGTGTTAATGAAAAGTTCATAACAAAAAAGAAAAATAAAATATTAATGAACTATCCTTAGTGTCTGACTTTCTAGCAGGAAGTGACTGAGGAGAGAGAAGGATTATTTTTTGTGTCCTAATTTAGGTTAGTACCTGTGGTGTGAGCTACCCAGATACCATAGTTGCTGTATGTTCCTGATCTAATGCTTCTTCTCTCAGCTCAGAAAGCACCATAAGGGCCTTAATGAGACAGCCACCTGGGACTGACAAGGTCATCCAGAATGACCGTTATGTAAATGTACTTGGAAACTATCTGCATCAATGAATACAGTACAACTGTCTTCCAGAGTTAAATAGTCACACCTGCTCCAGGAATCCTCTCTATCCACCGAGAATGAGCTTTCTGCCAAGAGACTATTATTCTCCACGGAGATCATGGTGTGCTTCTCAGGTTATTGCCTCAAGTTGTGAATCCAATCCCAAAGGGGAATGGGAAGACAAGGGTACGTCCTGCAATAATGCCTCTTCTTGTCTCACCCCCGAGTGCTTGTTTGCCAGTCCGGAGAAGTGGCCAGTTAGGGCAGCTGGGAGCATGTCAGGTCCTGCCATCTCTTATAAAGGCAAACCCAAGACAATGGGGAAGGGTTCAGAAGATGTGGCAAAGCCACAGCTATTGGTGGCTTCGTGAGAGAGAGTTGTAATTCCCCAGCTCTTCTCTGTTCTTGGTCCAAGGTCTTGGGAACTTGCCTAATCTATAGCTCTTCTCCAGGGGCACACACACACGCACACGCACACACACACACACACACACACACACACACACACACACACACACACTCCTTACGTTGATAGTGCCAGATTCTGTGATTTCTTTGCTGCTTGCATTCTCCTTATCTCTGCCCAGTTATTTTGTAGTATATTTACCCATAAGAGCATATGTTGTGAGGTCCTGGAGGTCAGTCTGTGTCCCCAGCCCATGACACATGAGACGTTGTAATAAATGGTTTTTACGTGAATGAATACAAATCACTGCCCTTTGTGACTTAGTGAGCAGTCAATGAAAACTGCTACGTCCAAAAAATCCATCTCTCTATAGATTAGCTGCAGTGAGCATCTATAAAAATGACCCACATCTCTATAGCCAGCCCTACTTTGTCTCCTCACGTGTGGCCAACAGCCAATTATTGACCATTTTGAGCTGGATACTCTATAGGCATCTCTAACTTAACATGTCCAAAGTAGAGCTCCTCTTTCTTTCAAAACCCTAACTTCTAAACTCCTTTATTTCTGTTCAGAGCATCATAATCCCTCATGCAAACTCACTGCATTTACTTATATTAAGATACATACTGTTTCTCTCAATAGACTAAACTTTTTGAAGTTAAGGAAAAATTGGCTTTTTTTGTCCTTGAATTCCCATGTGTTGGGCCCATGCATATTGATTGATGAGATGATGCTACCTAATTCTAAGAAAAGACAGTGACAAATTATTCCACGTACCATGGGGTAGTATGTATAGTATAAGTACTGTGTGTGTGTGTGTGTGTGTGTGTGTGTGTGTGTGTGTGTGTGTGTGTGTAAAACACAAAAGGGTCCAAACCTATATTTAGTGCCATGGCATAGGGTAAAAAATGAACAGAGCTGGAAGGCTCTCTGGATTTTCTAGTCCAATCCCCTAACTTTATAGATAGAGGAATTAAGATTGAGAGGATTTGAAATTATTCAAAATTACATAGCAAGTTAATAACAAGGTAAGATGAGAAGTTTCTTCTTGCTGTTAGGTGGAGTATTACTATTCTTGCTTTATTCAATGGTAGACTGAACAGAAATAGGGTTTCATGTGACTAACAAAACTCTATCTACTTTCAGTCTCAATCCTTCCTAGAATCTATCCCTTATATTCTTATTTTAAGCCCTGCTCCAACCACCCCTAGTAAAATATTCATCTTGAGAGGCTCTATTCCCAATTTACAGAAATTTGGATCCTTGATGACTCTTAGTTTTGAGTAAAGTCCATGACACTTTAGCAATAGTGTTATGGAGAAGAATAATGACAGTTATAGCTGAATATATATGATATATATATATATATATATATACATATATATATATATGTTCTATTATATATCTATATGTATACACACATATATATGTACAAAGTATTTTGAAAATCTATCTATATATAGAATATATATATATATATTCATACATATTCTCATTTGGCCTTCATAACAACCCTATGATTCTTGATATCATTTTTAAAAATAAAGTAATATATTCTTTTTTTGGTTTTGTTTTGATGGAAGTTGGTACCTGTGGTGTTTTTACTGTGCGGCTCAGCTTCTTAAACTGTAGTTTGCAACCCCATATGGGGTTTTGTAACAATGTGGAAGTCATGAAAAAATGATTTCTCATCAGCAAATATTTGATTTGTATACCTACTTTATATACCTATATGCTCAGGGTTTCATGAAAATTTCTTGGGAGAAAAGGGTGACCCCTTTAGAGTGGAAAAAGTTTAAGAAGCTTCTCTATAGGGAACTCTGAGTAAGGCTACCAATGTTACCCAGCAACCTCTGTGCAATGTTACTGTTGTTGTTTTGAAAGGCGACTTTTTCAGGGCCTGGAGAGATTCAGTGACTTGTTCCAGAGGTGAGACTCAAAAATTCTGGTCCTCCTGACGGCAAGGACAACTCTCCACCTGTCTGAAACTTTCACCAGCCATTCATAGGAGATTGTGATCGAGGGATCCAAGACATTATAGGGTGAAGAGAACAAGAAGGCAAAGGGGAGGGGGAGGAGAGAAAAAAAAGAGAAAAGACACTGGAGATCTCAAAACAAACTCAACCCTTCTTCACTTTGCTTGGGCCCATCTGTGCCTGAGCACACTGAGGGATTTGTGAGACATCTAGGACCCTCCTGGGGAGACGCTCTGGAGCTCACCATGAGTGAGTGGCCAGCTCCTTACAACCATTTCTTTATTCTTTTCTGCTCCCTGACTGACTTGCAGAACCTAGGAGCCTGGATGACAAAGCTCATCTGGAGGGTGGAGCAGCCCCGGTAACGTTAAACTGAGTTTAATTGAGAGAGATACCAGGGACGAGAGTCTCTAGGTGGTGACTCAGAGTCTAAAAATGCATTGAGCAAACAGACTGGGTGCCAGGGAGATGCTGATCACCTCCTAGTAATGTGGCCTGGGATAGGCCTCGGAGGAGGAATTTGGCTCTTGTTCTCATAATACAAAGTTCTGCAGGAAGGAATCCCATCCACTCCCCACCAAAAACGGGTCCAGGCTGACCGCTCTATTTTCCTCAAGCAGAGCATCAAGAGAGGGGTAACCCTAATCCCCAGAGGTTTGCTGTCCAGTGGAGGAGAAGGACCTTGGGAGATTGGGTCAAGCCAAATCACAATGAAGTCTCTCTGGCCATCTGTCCATCTGTCCATCTGTCCATATATCTCTGTCTGTCTGTGTCTCTGTCTGTGTGTGTCTGTCTCTGTCTCTCTGTATGTCTCTTTTTGTTTCTGTATCTGTGTGTCTGTCCTTATCTCTGTCTCTGTTTTATCTTTGTCTCTTTTTGTCTCCGTCTCTGTCTTTCTCTGTGTCTCTGTTTTTCCTCTGTCTCTTTTCCTCTGTCTCTTTTTCTCTGTTTCTCTCTCTCTCTCTCTCTCTCTCTCTCTCTCTCTCTCTCTCTCTCTCTCTCTCTCTCTCTCTCTCTCTCTGTCTCTCTCTGTCTCTGTCTCTTTCTCTCTCTCTCTTTCTCTTTCTCTCTCTCTTTTTCTCTGTTTTTCTCTCTCTCTGTGTCTCTCTCTGTCTCTGTCTCTTTCTCTCTCTCTCTTTTTCTCTGTTTCTCTCTCTCTCCTCTCTCTCTCACTCTCTCTGTCTCTCTCTGTCTCTGTCTCTCTCTTTCTCTTTCTCTCTCTCTCTCTCACTCTCTCTCTCTGTCTCTGTCTCTTTCTCTCTCTCTCTCTTTCTCTTTCTCTCTCTTTTTCTCTGTTTCTCTGTTTCTCTCTCTCTCTCTTTCTCTCTCTCTCTCTGTCTCTCTCTCTCTCTCTCTCTCTCTCTCTCTCTCTCTCTCTCTCTCTCTCTCTCTGTATCTCTCTCTCTCTCTCTCTGTCTCTGTCTCTGTCTCTGTCTCTCTCTCTGTCTCTGTCTCTCTCTCTCTCTGTCTCTCTCTCTCTCTCTCTCTCACACACACACACACACACACACACACACACACACACACACACACACACACACACACACACTCAATGCCTTCTGGGATAATTTCCCCCAAAGGAACTTTGTGCAGCTTTTACTATCTAGAGCCTAGATGTCACCAGTGTTATTCCTAATTTATATCAGCCGGCACTTCCCCCCTCTTTTTAAAAAATGTCAGCATCATTTCCTAGTGACCTCCCCCTCTTCACCATGAGAATCTCTCATCACATAAAATACAGTTGAGCAAAACAAATCCATTTTCACCATAATTGAAAGTGTATGTCCCATTCCACACTCTACCAAAAGGCAGAAGACATGTTTCACCTTCTCTGAATTCACATCAATCAGATTTTTTTCAGTGTTGTTTGAGGCCATCTTGTAAGCCATGCTGGTGTTGTGCAATAATCTAGAAACATAATTGAGTCCAAAATCATGTTTTCTTAGATTTAAGAGCTGGAAGGGATGATGGAGGTTACTTTACTGATGAGGAAACTGAGTCCCATTGCACTGAAGTGCCTTGGCCCATATGTCATACAGGTGTCATACAGGTGTTAGTGAGGAGACTAGGATTTGAAGTGAAACCCTTGCTCCCAACCCAGCATTCTTTTTAATGTACCACACAGTCTCATCAATATCAGTGACAATTCTAATAAGAAGAAAAGTAAGCCACTTTTTATTCTTTTAGTTTCCTCTTGATGGAAAAAATAGAAAGAGAAGGATAGAAATAGAAAGGAATAATAATAATAACTATGCTAAGTGCTGGGGATGTAAATATATATAAAGAAAAGGAAAGACAGCCCTCAAGGAGCTTACATTCTAACATGGAGAGACTATACAAAAAAGGTGTTAAAAAACAAGGATGGGACTAATGAGAAGTGCTATTAATAATTAATAACTGGAAGGTGCCCAGTATGAGGGACATAGACTTAGGACTTAGGAACTAGGTGCAGAGAGGGCAGGGATGAAGGTCAGCTTTGTTCTCTGTGTAAAATAGAGGCTCCAGAAGAAGGTCACCAATGGCAGAAGGGGGTAAGCTTTTTTGAGGGATTGATGTTTCAAGAAGAGGAGGCTCTAAGTGCTGAGGAAGATTTCTGGGACCTTTAGGTTCAGGGCTGGAACGGGAAATTGGAAGAGAAAACAATAGTCTTCATCCTTAAGTTTCTAGATTGGGGAGACACTGTAATGTAATATAGTAGACAGAATACCAGATTTGAAAGTGATCCTAAGACTACTGCTGGCTAGTTGTGTAATTTTTAGCAGATTATTTAACTCCCTGGGTCTCATTGTCCTTATCTATAAAATGAGATTCATGTCTATGTCTCTCAAGTTCTCAAAAAATCCCCACTTGGTCTGCCAGCAGTCCCTCCCCTGTCCTCAGCTATTTTCCTGTATCTTTCGTCCCTTTGAGGCTAAGCTCCTTGAGAAGGCATTTGCCACTGTCACTCACCCTCAGTGCCGTGACTCTCTCCTCTCTGTTTCATGCTGCTGCTCTCTCCTGGTTCTCCTTCTTGCTGTCTAGCTCAGCCTTTCAGTTCCCTTTGCTGGATCTCCATCCAGGTAATACCCAGTGTCCATCCACCCAAAGCTCCTCTTCTCCCTCTCAAACATTTCACTTGGTGCCCTCATCAGCTCCTATAAACTCAATATTCATCTCTGTGAGGTGATTCTCAGACCTATTTAGGCAGCCCTAACCTTTCTTTGAACTCTTCTTGGGTCTCTAACTGCCCATTGAACATCTGGAATTGAATTTCCTGTAGATATTTTAAATTCAAATGTCCAAAACTGAGCTCATTATCTATCTTTCCCCCAACCCTCTCATTCATCCCCCCTTTACTGTTACTGTTTAGAGCCTTGGGCCCACAACCTGAGTATTTTCCTTGACTCCTCATTCTCATCCCCCATATTCAGTCACTTGCGGACTCTTGACATTTCTACCTTCACAGCATTTCTTGTATATTCCCTATTCTCTCCTTTGACATGGCTACCATCCTGGTGCATGCTCCTATCACCTGATGTTTGCATTAGTGGGATATCCCACTGGTTGATTTCCCTGCATCCCATGCTAGTCCACTCTCCACTCAGCTGTCAAATTGAACTTCCTAAAATGCAAGTCTAAAAAGCAATAAGGAATGGCGCTTCCTTATTCAAAAAGCCAATCAAAGCAAACACCCTCCAGTAATTCCCTTACCTCCAGAATCGAATGTTACATCCTCTGTTTGGCTTCTAAAGCACTTCCTGACCTGTCTCCTCCCTTCCTTGTAAAACTATGACTCAGGATGACTCAGTAACATTGGCCAAATTGCCGTTCTTCACACAAAATATTCCACCTGACACAATTCCAGGCATTTTCACTATCTATATATACCTCATGTCTGGAATACTCTTTTGCTTTATCTTTGCCTCCTTCTTTTGCTGACTTCCTTCATGTTTTGGCTAAAATCCTACTTTCTGCCAGAAGTCTTTGCCAGATCCCTTTAAAGTTGAATACTTTTTTATCTGAGATCATCTCGGAGCTTTGCTGTATACATCTTGTTGGTGCAATTGTTTGCATATTGTCTGTCTCCATTGGATAGCGAGCTCTTTGAAGGCAAGACTGTTTTTGTATCTTTGCGTGCTCAGAGTTTAACATAGTTCCTGACATCTAGTAGATGCTTAATAAATGTTTGTTGACTGACTTGTTGACTAATGACCGATGAAGTCCCTTCTAATTCCAATAGTCTGAGTTGACCTGAGTGTTTCTTTATCTACTGAATAAAATTTGAAAGTGGTTTTAATGGGATTTCAAATTGGAGAGAGCCTTAGATATCACCTACTACTACTAGTACACCACTGTGTGATCAAAGTCATGGAGGAGGGACATTTTAGTAAATGTTTATTTTATTTAGTAAATAAAGCTTATTTCTGTTCTTCTTCCTACCTCTCCCCTTCTCTTTTACCCTCTGATATGTCTCCCCTATGTCCCTCCCCAAAGCACTAGCAACTTCTAACTACCAAGTCCATTCTTGCCTCTAGACCTTTTCATTTTCTACTTATTAAAACTTCTATTCTTTCATAAAAGGGATAACAACTCTGAAAATATTGAGTAAATCATTACTAAGATATTAATGACTAACAGTTAAGTCTTCTGTTAATCTTCCTAGGATTCTTTATATTTTAAAAAAAGTTACTTTATACTCAAAATTAATTAATCTGTAATGCTTGAAATCCAAATATTATGATAGCCCACACTGGACTATGTTTTTCATTGTGGGTTGGGTAGAGGGACTTTTGACACCTAATAAATCACATCAATAAATCATCATTTCTTGTATCTTATGCAGAAGCACAGTTCTTTATGTGATCTTCCTCTTTAATAAGTGATCCTTTTTACTCTTCCCTGAGACTCTCACCATAAATGAGCTCTTTAAAGAAGAAACAAAGGTGTTTTGTTGTTTTTAATGGACTGATCTGGAATGTTTGGGTGTCCTGGAAACGTTCCTGTTCTGAAAAGTCTCAGGTCAGTCTCTCATCAGGTTTTCAGGGAAAACAATTTCCCCCTTTTCCCACTTCGTGTGTTCTTATTGAATATGCTAGCCCATCTCCTAAAGCAGGAGGCTGTCTGTAGACGGGGCGATACGGAAGAGGGGATAGAACTGGGAAAATACTTAGAGGGCTAATGGCACCTCTGGAACTGAGTTTCTGGCAGCTGGTGCCCCAGCTGCTCTGCTCTGGTTGATTACTAATTGTTGACGACTTGTGTACAGAGAAGTGTGTTAGTAACAGCACGCACCTTGATCACAGCCACTCTAAGGACCGAGAAGCAAGAAGTGAATCACATAATAGTGAAAAGACCAGCTGTTCTTGGAAGGAGGCACATTGCACTGAGCTCTATCAGAAACAGAGATGGGAAAACAAGTGCCAGCTCCTAGGAAAGTTGTTTAAAAACTATTCCTGGGCTTAGGGAGCTCCCTAAGGTATCTGCTCTCTGCTCTGGACCCAGGAATGAAGTCCAATCTGGGTCCAGTTCTAAGAGAAACTGTCCTCGAGGAGAAGGATCAGACTCATTTTCTTTTTCTAAAAAGTGTATTTTTTTTTCTTTTTAACATTGTTAAAAATTTTTGAGTTCTCAATTCTCTCCCTCCTTCTAGCCTTTCCTGTACTCACTAAGAAAGCAAACAATATATTAATTATACATGTGAAATTATGCAAAACATATTTCCATTTTATCCATAGAGCAAAAGAGCAAGAAAAATAAAGAACATGAAACTTTTTTCTTTATTTAAAAATATATGACGCTTTATTTTAAAAGTTTATGAAAAAGAAATTGTCACTTAGAGTTCATCATTTCTCTCTCTGAAGTTGGATAGCATGAGTCCTTTGGAATTGTCTTTCTTGCATTGGGCACAGTAGCTAAGTCTTTCATAGTTGATCAGGTCAGACACCTTTTCCACACACTCTCTGGCTCAGGGGTTCTCAAACTACGGCCCGTGGGCCAGATGGGACCGCTGAGGACATTTATGCAGCTCTCCTGGTTCTGGCAAATGAGCTGAGGGACAGAGATAGAGTGTGAGCTTTTGTTTTTACTATAGTCTAGCCCTCCAACAGTCTGAGGGACAGTGAACTGGTCTCCTATTTAAAAAAGTTTGAGGACCACTGCCTGGCTTATTAGAGCATCACCTTGGTATCTTAGTGACAGATTATTTAATGCTTAGCTCACATTTAGGATTTCCCTAAAAGGGGACAAAGAAAGGTACTTAATGTAGGCTATGAATCAGGTGATGGTCATTTTTTCCTTATCCCCAAAAGAAATACTAAATTACAGGAGATTCACAAACACATATTGACTTAAAATTATTTCTTGTTCTACCTAGTCAGTCAATGGATAGTATTTTGCAGACCTGCTGATGAGTCACACTATTTCCCTCAAAGGCAGGCCAGGAGCTGGGACTCCTCTGATATAGAAAGGCCCCTTGCCGATGACATTAAATGTAAATTAAACTAGAAAAACTAGATAACGATGACAAAGCCCATGGTCAGTGGTGCTATGGAGAGACAGGTACATTACACGTTACTAGTGGCACTAGTAATCCCAGCAGAGAAATTTAGCAATACAAAATGTGGTTTACCACATGAATCTTAACGTTTGTTTTGCTCTTTGTTTGGAGTGGTAGAGGAGGAAGGAATGGATGTATCACTTACAAAACGATTCCTAAAGAAAAAAAGAGTAGTTTTTCACAGAGATTCATTCATGATAGAATGGGGGACAATTGGAAATAACCCAAATATCCAATAACAGGAAAATTGTAGAGCAAGCAATAATATATTAACAAAAAAGAACAATATTATGCTGTTAAAATGACATTCTTTGAATACTCCAAGGATATGAGATGGGTGAGTACTGATTTTACATTTAGGACCTTAATTGGAATTGTGGCAAGAGTATGTTAATGCTTCGGTTCAAAGCCTCCCTCAGAAAGTCTTTAATTGTATGAATCTAGGCAGATGACCTCATTTCTCTCTCAGTTTCTGTGTCTGTAAAAATGAAGGAGTTGGCCTTGATGACTTGTTATCATCCCTGCCAGTTCTAACTCTATAAATTCTCATTTTGCAGATGAGGAATGTAAGACTTGTACAAGTGAGGCAGCTTGGCCAGTAGCAGAGCCAGGTTCCCTGCCCAGACCCAGTCTTTTTTTTCCTTGGCCTCCATGTGTCATTAAGCAAATATATGGAGGAGTGAGTATGTGAATGTGTGTGTGTGTGTGTGTAATAAGTAAAAAAAATCAGAATGCAAGATGTGTCTCCACTGATAACATACCTGGGAAATGTAAATATTCACTTACAAGGAAATTCAAATTTATTATCAATAATATTATGTAAAAATGCTTAAGTTTAATGCTTAAAAATTCTGTTTTGGAAAGTTGCTGAAATTCATTTAAAAAATGTGGTGATAGGAAGAAATAAGTGAGGAATCCTGAAAACTCAGAGGTGGGACAATGAATTAACATGCGGTTTCTGAATTAAGTGTTTCAGTGAGTGCACCATTTCCAGAAATGCCCTTGTCATATAGAGGGACAGTTCTACACTTATCGGCTGGTCCCCTTATCACTGTGCCCCAAACCCACTCTCTCAATCAAAGAAGCATTATATTTATTCTTTTCCTAGTACAGTCCTAAGATAATAATTATCCATATCAACGAGCATTTATTAGACACGTACTATGTACTGGGCTTACAAAGAAAGGGAAAAGCAATTTTGACTCTCGGAGAGCTCAATGTTTAACAGAGAAAAGGACATACTAACAATTAGATACAAGCAAGGTATGAACAGGATAAATTGGAGATAATCACAGAGGGGAGGCACTAATATTATGGGGGACTGGAAAAGAGAAATAGATTGTGTTCTTCCAAATATCTCCCAACATTCTGGAACTCAGATGAGTTTTTTGGTGCTTTGGGTTCTAGGAACTTGGACAAATCCTGTCCAGAATATATTTTGGCCCCCGACTAAGAGATGCCTCTGCTCTTTTTGTCTGCCCAGAATTCGTCATTCTCCTCCAAGCAGAACTCGGTGGAGGGGTAATCCATCTCAGGGCCAGTCATGTGGAACATGATGCCATCTGGGGCCTTTGTTCTACAAATTGGTCTCATTTCTCACCCACGTCAGACTGTCTGGGCTCCGACGTCACTGCTTCCCCATTAAAGAGACATTCAGAGGAGTAACAGTCATGTTGATGGAACAAAAGTTGGTTAGGAGAGATTTGGGGCGAAGTCGTGCATGGATTTCCCCATTACTAACTCATCATCTGAGCATCTCTTCTAGGAAGGGAGATGACTGAGACAGCATCCTCCAGAAAGGTTTGAAACGGCCTCCCTCCCCCAGAACAAAACACTGAAGAAATGTTTAACTCTCTTTAAAGCATGAGAGTTCAAGGGAGAAATTGAGGCATTCGAATTCCCTGCATTTATTTTTGGGATAGGAACTAGATCTGGGATTTCATTAGTACTGTGAATACAGAGATAAGGAAACTGCTTCTCTATCAATACAGGTTGACCCCATCTCCAAAATACGTGTTGGCTGGAGCCCTGAAAAATTCAGTGACATGATCAGAGTGTATGTGCCAGAGGCCTTCCTGACTTAAATGCCAACTCTTCAACCACTACGTCATGCTGCTCTCTGAATTTCTTATAAAAAGATTAATTTTAAATATTATAATAATATCTTATGTTTATATTTTGCTTAAAGTCGTGAGCTGATGCTTGTAGTCCCTAATCAAAAAATGATGAAAAATGAAGCTCTTGGAAATTATATAGCATTCTGAGTTATCCCAATTAGCAAGTAGAACCTGAAAGAACTCTAGAGGCAATGTAGTCACTTTCTGGTTTGGGATGCTGGGCGTTCCAGGCTTTGGCAAATGCTTTAATATTCCATGTTATTCAATCTCATATAAGAAGTAGCTTGACTATAATGGGAGGCTTGGGAAATGGTTTTATTGAGTTATTTGAAAGAGATATTGAATTATGGCTGTATGATTAACAATTTTGCTGCAGAGTAAGGTTTTTAAATAATATTTTATATTTTACAATCACATGTAAAAACAATTTTTAATATTCATTTAAAAATTTAAGTTCCACCTTTCTCTCCTTTCTCCCTGAGATTTGATATAGATTACATTTGTTCATTGATTAAGGTTTTAAATTAAATTTTGACTTCTTTTCAGAATTCTCTAGCTTTATGTAAGAAGGTGAGGGATGCAATGCACTAGAATTCACAACTAGATTTCAGTCATGGTCCTCTCACCAAGGTCACAAAGATATATAGGTAGCCCTTTCTTCCCAATAACCCTGTGAGAAAGGTGTGAGTATTATTCCATTTTATAGAAGAAGGTAATCTGGGAGAGAGCACATCAGGAGGTCAGTTCATTATATGAGACTTAAAAGGGCAAATCAGCGGTAGGACTTTATGGAAGCAACAGAGTAAAAAGTAAGATAGTAGAAGAGTTCTTGATCCCATTACAATCCTTGCTTCATTATTACTGAAGTGACTTTAGACAAGTTATTTAATTCCTGCACTTCAGTTTTTCTTTTCTGTTAATGAAGGGATTTAACTAGATGATGACTATGATTGTATGAGTACCAATCTCAGTTGGAGGAGGAAAAAGACAGCCTTTATCCTCTCTTAAGACGTGAGGATGACCAGCTCCTATGGCAGGGGCCATCGCATGTACTTTGAGATCACCCAAGTTCTTTTGTTCCAAATTTTAGGTGATGGTCATGTATGCCAGTCCTTTCACTTGTCAATGATACTGCTCTAGGATCTTAAATTGTAGTGTCACTGGGCTCATCAGTGCTGAAACTTTTAAGAGATTCAGAAGCTACAAAGTACTACTTTTGTTCTCAATCTATTCTGGGGTCCTCATCTAATCTTGTCATGAAGTCTCAAGCTCAGCCTTCTACCCAGGAAGGAGTTGGGATCTCTAGCCCTCTTAGTATTATGCAATTAAAAAGATGGCCATGGAACTCCTTCAGGTTGAGAAGATAATGGGCTTAGAAGAATAATTATGGTGCCATTTGATGCTAAAATTATGACTCTGAGATCCTCTGGATATTATGGGGAAATATTGTATTTGGACTTGGAGAATTTAGGTTACAATCTATTTTGCCCATATGACCTAGGGCAAGTAAGTTAATCTACCTGGTCCTCAATATCTGCTCAGTTTCTTTGGTTGGGCAGACCTGTATATAGTGAGTAAAGTGGTCTATTTAGTGGGTTACATTCTTGTTCTCTCCAGACATTTTCTGGATGTCTGTGTACAAATCCCAGAGCTTTTCTTTTGCTTTTCAGATAAATGGTTCTAGGTATTTGGACCTTCAGGTGCCCACGTCTCAGTTTTTAAATGCACCTGTTTCTCTCTTGGAACCTGCATGCTGTCTCGATCCAAGTGTACAAAACCATCATGGAATGTTTTTATTGTTAGGGAGCAGTGGTTCTTAGATACTATGAACTCGTGGCTTCTTATGGTCCACTACCATATTCTAATTTATGGTTCCAACTTTTACCACTCTCCCAATGGAAAGTGACATTCTGGGGACTTAATTTGAGTTTGAGGTCCTATTGCCTTATCCTGGCCTGTATTCCTTCTTGTAAACTTTCCATTCTACAGATGATCTTGCCTCCATTCACTGCAAAACAGGCTAGGAGGCTTGGATACAATATAACATTCACATTTGCTCTTAGAGCATCCTTTGTAGGAACTGCCAGATTCCTATCTAGGCTATTGTCCTAGTCATGGGGCCACGCCTACATCTAATGTAATGTCTGCTCAAAGCCTGAGGGCTCAAATAAATAATTACTTTAATAAAAACACATTGAATAACCTCAAGGTAAAAGCAATCCATAAGATAATAAAATAATAATAAAAGGAATCCTCCAGGAAGATAAAAGGAGATAAAAGCTATTGGTAAGGAGAGAAAAGTAATTTGAAAAAAGCTGCCTGGAGTCTCAGGGACTCTGCCAGACTTACAACTGTCTTTATATATTTAGTGCCCTTGGGTTCAATGTCAATCTACCTGGGTGCAGAGTGAGGGGTAGGGCAAAATGACTTCTACTCCACGTATTTTCCAAAAAATCTTGCTACATCAACAGTTGTTCAAAGGTGTAAAACTAACTCAAATTAGCCCAATTCCACTAACATTATGGCTAAAAGCAGCCATTAAAAAATCTATTAATTTCCCAATTCCTCAAATCACCTGAACACCTTCCATGAGAAACTCTAGTGTTTTACTATGACATGAAACCTTAGAATTGGACATATTCATTCTTGTTGATTTTCCTTGCCTGACAATGAACAGTGAACTTATAGATTGTTAATACCACTACTCATTTTTGGCAGGTGGCAATATTCAAAATATGGCAGTGAATTGTTGTCTGTCTGATTTAATACTGACCTCCTTACATATGACTTTGGAACTTATAAATAACAGCCAAGAATGCTAATTTATAAATTCAGAGCCAAGAACTCGTATAAGTGGATTCAGCAACAGATCTCACAAGGGCAGCTAAGAGGCACAGTGGGCTTGAAGTCAGGATGATTCATCTTCCAGAATTCAATTCTAGCCTCAGACATGTACTAGCTGTGTGATCCTGGGCATGTCACTTAACCTCAGTTTCCTGATTTGTAAAATGAGCTGGAAAAGGAAAGGGCAAACCATTCTAGTATCTTTGCCAAGAAAAATCCAAATGGAGTTATGAAGAATTGGACATAACTGAAAATTACTGAACAAGCCTCACTACTGGTGAGTTTTCTCTTGGCAAATGAAATAGGCTTGTGGTGGCCATAGTTCTCCTATTTTGGTGGGGGGGAACTCTATACAGGATTCTCTGGACAGGTTGAAATAAGAGTATAAAAGAGAGGACTTGCTTGGATCTAGAAAAGCTAATATTGATGCATGTGTGAGACTGCTGCCTAAGTCTTTAAGAATTTAAAATTTTACATCATAACGATATCTCAGCAGTGCTGGGGATTCAGGCTGGATCTCCCCCCCCCTCCTCCCCGCCTTTTGAGCTTTTTGCTATATGGTCACAATCATATAGCCACGATTGAGATTACTGAGAGTCTTTCCAATAAGAACCATAGTCTCTTGTCAGTTGTGGAGGAAACCAGTCACTGATGGAGCATCCAAAAGAATTGTAATAGAATGTCAGGACAAACATTACACACTTGACTCTGCAGGGCAAGACTTGTAAGCTCTCACTCAAGAGTTTATCTATTCTTATATACTTTCAGTTGTTAGAATCAGCTCATTTATGGAATCTCCCAGTCCACAGCAGATTAGAAGCAGACATCCAGAAGGGAGATAGGGGTCACTGGAGGTAAGGCACAATAATGGCAGACAGAAAATGACAATCTGCAATGGAAAAAAGTTAGAATTAATTTGCTATGTGTGCTATGCACTGGGAATAGAAAGAGCTAAGGGCTGGGAAGAGAAACAAAGGCAAAAATAGGTCCCTGCTGTCTAGGAACTCATATTCTAATAAAGGAGACACCATGCAGATAACTCTGTACATACAGGATTTTTACAGGGAAGCTACTATTAGTGGGGAATGCAAGACTGGCCTCTTTCCCCTCAAAAAAGGAGTGCTAGTTTATACAACTAACTAATAAATAGTGCATGTACCCCTCTTACAGATGAGGACTCTGAGGAATAAAGTGGTCAGATTAATTCTCTACCAACAAATTAGAAGTAGTAGACCCAGGGGCTTTAATCCAGGTCTTTTGAACTCTATGACAATATTCTGCTCTGCTTTTCTCCTTTCCCCCCAATTACCCCCCCATCATACTAATTGACTGACATAGACACATACAGAATAATCAATAAATTAAATGATGACCTTGATCATCATAAAAAGTTTTAAGTATGTTCAGTAGCTTTTGGTTAAGAAGGGAGGAAAAAGTGATACATTTTAGAAAGATTTTCCTCATCATAGTTAAAATAAAAACAGTGTTTTGGTATTAGAGGATTAGCTGAACTTTAAGTTTCTTTCCATTTTAGCATTGTGTAATTCCATGGAAAACTCAACTATGTGAAAAACAAAACTCATTTCCCATTGTCCTGGGAAAATGGGACATTTTTGTATTTTGATTGTTTAATTCTTAAGAATGCTTAATGAATCATTTTTCCAAGTTATCACCATTGGTTTTCCACTGCCTACATGTGTATGTAGCCAACTACGAAGGCTGCTTCCTTGGTAAAATGGGTAGGTTTCTGCAAGATGCTCATTTTGTCTTACTAGCAAATAGTTATGTTGGGATTGGTCTGTGCAAGGCTGTCACATCGACCGGGGCTCCAGAACTAGAATAATGGTATCTGGTAGTCAAATTTGGGACTTGTTAATCTTCCCACTAAGTTATTCTATGGACCTTGAAACAATGATTTGTGGAAGAAGTGGGAATGTATGGAAATTTAGACCTTCCTCTAGGGAGCTAAATTTGAATAGTTAAACCAAAATAAAGAGTAAGGCCCAAGCTGCCTCTTCCACTGGCAATAGCTAATTAATCATTGCATTGGGAATATCCTCCTGACAAAACAGGCTGGGAGACTTAAAATAACCAGGCAATTATTCATGCTTGACTTTGGGACACAGACCCTCTGCTCACTGAAGAACTCAGGGGTTGGTTTTCTATTCAGAGAAAGGATTTGTTTAGTTTGTGAACAAATTAATAGCCAAAAGAGTAGAAAAAGAAAAAAAAAACTATCTTGAAAAAGTTATATTTACTACTTTTAACAGGAAAAATACACTAAACTAGCTCATTAAAGCTGCTTTGCTTTTCAAAGAAAAGAATACAGTCTTATACAGATATAGATTTAGAGCAGGAAGGGGCTCAGGCCATGTAGTCTAATCCTCTTATTTTACAAATGAAGAAAGCCACTGAGGGAAAAATGAAGTAGCTTGTCCAAGGTCATAGAGGAAGAGAAAGAGGCAGGATTTGAACCGCAGGTTTTTTTTTACTTTAGACTGATTTTCCATTGCATTATGTTGTCTCAACCATTCATCTATATTTAGTTAGGGTTGTTATTTTTAAAGCACCCTTTAATTGCATAGCATAGTATTAGGACATTTTAAGAAAGAGCTAAGATATTTCCATCTTTGTTATATGACATCAGAAATGCTAAATCTTTTAAAGGTTATTTTTTGGTGCAATGTTATCTTTTGCTTAGTAATGTCTTCCATGTATCTAGTGCATTAATGACAAATAAAACTAAATCTTCAGGTCATTCTTATATCCATATGTCCCCAAGTGAAGTGAAAGGGTGACCACTATTGGGTTTTTTCTTTGTATTCTCAGCATATGTTTTGGACTAAACATAGTGGGTTTAATAATACTAAGTGAATTGAATTGAACAATAAATATGAAATGATCATACCTACATTTTATTTGTGGTCCTTTCGACAAAATTTCTTTGAGACTAGAAATTAACATCTCTAAGGTCCAAAGGGAAATGGAATCTAGTCTTCACAAGTTCATGGAGTTGCTGATTTTACTTAGAGACTTTCTTTAGGGAAATTGGAGAGGTTAGCCCAAGCTTCTAAACTATGGAAAGGCTTCATAGCCATAGAGTCAAACAATGCCATTAAGTCATCTAGCAGGTATCTCATCATTTGAAAATAAGCACCATATGGTGCACAGTCATGGCAAGCTTACGATAGTTCTTGTTAGGTTGCCTGGAAAACATTGCAGAAGACCAGTAAGATAATGAACCCTAGTGCAGTAAGGGAAGGCATTTAAAAGAAAATCTTTTTTCTCTTAATATACCCTGTCAAAAGAGAGTGAATGAAATGACATTCAGCAGCCTGACAGCTGGATAGTGGAATTAATCTAATGAGGGTGTCCAGCTCATAACAGTAAGTCATTATCTTTTCTTAATGACATGCATTTAGGGACTCCTAAGGGGACATCTGGTTCACCATGTTCCCAACTAGGGGTATACAACAGATGTTGCTTTTTTCCTTTATCATGGTAGTATCCATTCTTGACTAATTTAATGAGGGAATAAAGGGGGAAAGTATTTATGAAGCACCTACTATGTTCCAGGCACTGTAATAAGCACTTTTAAAATATTATCTCATTTATGCTGATTTAAATAATAATGAAGATGATGACAATAAGATCTGGTAAAGTTTCTATAATGCTTTCAGGTTTAGAAAGAGCTTTATTTAATTTCATTTGATCTTTACCACAATCCTGGAGGTAGACGCTAGAGGTATAAAGTGATTTGACAAAGCTCACATTGCCAGTAACTATCTGAGGCAAATTTTATCTCAGGTCTTGCTTCTTACAGATCCAAATCTCTATCCCTTCACCATCTAACTGTCCTCATGTTAAACAATTCCTATGACAATCTAAGATTTTCTATTGAAAAAAGATTAATAGGCCTTTGGAGTGCCTGGGATTGCTAAAGTTCAAAGTCCTTCAATAGATGAATTCTCCATAGGACCCATATCATGTTAAATCATTGCGATTTTAATGACCTTCAGAAGGGTAATTTTAGGAGCCTATTATATTGCCATAAAGTAAATGATCTAGGTAACTTTGAAAAATATAAAATGTGGGCAGCTAAGCCAGAAGGAAATGTCCGAATTCCTTCTCTCTTCTCATAGTTATAAATACTGTTATAACTTAAAAAAGAAATAACTACTTACTTGAGTTTATTTTCAAGAGATAAACTTATTACAGCAGAAAAAAGCCATTTCTACGGTGTAAGAAGGTGTGAATTTGAATCTCGACTCTGTTGCTTAGAACCTTTCTGAGTCTCAATTTTATCAGCCTGAGTTGGATTCCGTATCTTTTAAGATCCTTGCCAGCCTTAAATGTGTGATCCTCCATTGATTCAGTGACTCATAGGTTGCACTTATGTGAAGATAAAGCAATATTGGGGCAAAAATAATAATATAGAAAGGGGGTCCTAATACAAACTAATGTGTCAGGAAAAAATGTATTTCCAATTGGTATATTTTGTCAAGTTGAGTTATATTTCTAGCTAAGGTGCTTCTTGTGCACTTATATAGACATGATAAGGGCAGTTAGGATAGACTACCTAGCCAAGAGTTAAGAAGGCGCATGTTCCTGAGTTCAGATCCAGTCTCAGACACTTACTGTGTGACCATGAACAAGTCAGTTTCATTGCCTGTAAAATTAGATGGAGAAGGAAATAGCAAACCACTCCAGAATTTTTGCCAAGAAAACTGCAGATGGCATCATCAAGGGTTGTATATGACTGAACAAGTCCAGCCAATCAGACTAGAGATGTCAAACTTGTGGCTTGTGAGCTGCATGCAGTTCCCGGTACTCCTGAGTACATTCTGAACCAGATTAAAAAGTAAGTGGGAAATATTCTTAAATTTATTAATTCTTCAAAAATTTAAATTATTAAATATTATTAAAAATCAATAAAATGTAATAAAACCTAGATATGATTACATTTTAAAACTGTCAGTCTCTCAAGGAATCCTTACATACATATAAATGACTCCCATTTCTATTTGAAATGTTTGACTCCATTAATGTTAATTATGCAAATGACCTGTTGGGGGTCTTCCTTCCTAAGGAAGGGGTCACTCTAAATGGCTTCTCTCAGTTGCTGTTCTGCTGCTCCAGGTTGACTGTTTCTTTTTCCATAGGAGAAAGTCTTGGAAAACATCAGTGGAAACTGATCCTTTGGGACATGTTAGTTTGGTGCAATGTGGCTTTAGATGTTTGCCGCTTCTTTCCTCTCCTGGCTTGCTGTGAGGAGGATTTGCCTTCCAGCTCTAGGTTTGTGATTATACAAAAACCTCCCAGCTAAAACATTCTCAAATATTACAAGATGATGTTCCTGTGTCACTTAATTTCTCTAGACCTCAGTTTTCCCACCAAAAGAGTGGGACTGAAGGATCTTACTCTTCTCGTTCTGAAGTCTGGTAGTTTTGTCAGACACAGACTATACTATATCATCTTGGACATATGCTTTTCTTCTCTGGATTTCAATTGATCCTGATCGCCATTGCAGACAGTTTAGGAAGCTGCTTCCTTAGATGCAATTCATTTCTCAATGGCTTATTTTTGTTGTTGTTGTATTGTTTTTAATATCACTAATAATAATAATAATAATAACAATGCATCTATTTTTCCTTTAAATGTATCTGCTTTGACTAATGACACAAATGTCTCCATTTTGGGGAGAGGAAGATACTTTTGTTTCTCTAGGAGACAAAGACATTTCCTTTTAAATGGAGCTGATGATTCTGCACTGGATTCTCACAATGGAGAGAAAGTGAACCAGAACCAAATAATAATAAAAATCTTTGGATCATCTTAGGATTCTGAAGAGAGAATAAATCTCCCATATGGAGAGTGGCCAGAGAAGTGGCACCCCAGGTGCCAAGACAAAATGCTATTTTAAACCAGACCTTATCAAGGGGCTAGGTAAATGTTTCCATAAACTGAGCACCACATTACATACACCTCCTTAGGGATTTTATTACACATATGGCCCATTCTTGAGGGTACCCTTTTGCCTATGAGGGCATATTAAAAAACAACAACAACAACAACAAAAAACAACAACAGGAGGGATCCAGCTCCGAGCTTCTTTGTGTAACTTGGCTTGTGTACAAGTGATTTGTATTTTTCTACAGGAGGAGATATGATTCCTGTGTGGTGAAGAGAATGCTGAATGCCTCATAAGGAGTGGAGCTGGTAGAGAAACACTTGGGAGAGAGAAGTGAGTGTTTAGACACAATCTTTGGGTCAGAAATGTTGGAAGCTACAGACATGTTGGGGAAACCAGCTGTTCGACATATCCCTATTCTTTAGTGACTTCAGAGAGAGATTTTCTCAGATAAAATTGGGTCCTATCTTTCTTTCATGTATTTTCTGGCATATTTTAATCTCTATAACTTCTGTTTGTTTGGCTAAATGGCTTTGCTACTTATTATCTGTGATGGTTTATTGTGTAACCAGCGTGTGTTGGGAGAGAGCTGAGATAGAGTATAAGCTACGGACCAATAACCACAGAAGCAGATTTTGTTTGAAATCTAACGTCTCCATAGATCCATAACGTTTAGTGGATGTTGTTCTAGTTTTGTGCCCCACGAAGATAAGGGAGGAAAGAGCAAATATTCGGCAGTCTCAGTCCCACTTTAACCTCTCTCAAGTTTCTCTTAGAGAGGGATAGATCAGCCTGCAGAGAAATAACTATTCATAGAGCCTGGAAGCTACATATAAATGATAAGGGGCTTGCCTTACATGAATGAACCAAACATTCTGTTGCTTTACCAGTGCCTTAAAACAACAAAAGGGAGTCCCTCACCATGTGATGAACCTGTGGGTTTCTGGGTACCCTTGTAACCCACCTTGCTCCAATGGTACACTTGGAAGGGGAGCTCCTTATGTTATACTCAAATAGGCTTGAAAGTGAATGTTCAGGAAAGCAACTGCTGTTTCAGAAAATTCGAAGTCAGGATTAGAGACTGTTTTCTTTTCTGCCTGAAGTCTGGACAGATAAATGGGACAAAGAGAATCAGAAAGCAGTAGAGTAATTCTATTTGTTCCAGATCCAGAGAACCAAGTTCTAGCAGGCCAGTGAATTCTGGGCAAATATTTCCCCTTTTCTTCTCCCTGTGTAAGACAGGGAGAGGACAGGAAGGTCATAGAAGGATGATATCTGGGCTGACTTCAAGGTTCATTATCACCAAATTATTAAAAACAGCATCATATTTAACAAAGACAGAGCTATTTGGGTTCTTTCCTGTGCTCTAGGTTCCCCTCACACAAGGCATCCTTAGAGTATCTCTCATCTCTTGAGCAGGAAGCTTTGGATTTTTTTTTTTTTTTTTACTACTTGTCATTGCTTTTAGCTCTATGCAATCCTTTATGAATTCTTGCCACATTTCCTCTTCCTTCTATAGATTTCCCCCCTCCCTCCTTCCCTCCCTCCCTGTCCCTGGTCATGCTAATAGCTTAGTATCTTTCCATGTATCTTTCTTTTTTACCAGCTTCAGAATTCAGGACTCACAAATTTACCACAAGTTTCAAGGTGTTTTTACTAGTATCTTTGTTCAGCCTTATCACCCTTATTATCACTTATCCCATTCTTAAATCAGAATTGCAGACATACTTTCGACCCAGACCACAGTTTCTGTTCCTTCCAGATACTGTCTCTTTAATTTGATCATCCCAATTTTTCTCTAAGCCTTCTTTTGGGAATTATGTTGTGCCTGGAATGCTTCAAACCTCCTAGTTTACCAAATTCTCTCTTGTAGCATTTGACCAGCTGGGAAGGAGCTCTGTTTTAATGAAAAAAGCTGGGGATATAAATCCTGACTCTGTCCTTTAGTTGGACAAATCACTTAATCTCTCTCATTTTCAGTTTTCTTATCTGTCAAGTGGAGATAATAATATTTCTACTAGCCACCTCACAGGATAGTTGTGAGGGTCAAATGGTAGAATGTATGCAAAGTGCTTTGTAAACACTGTACAAAATATCAGCTGCTATTCAATCAACTCTTGAAATGCATCGCCTCTAATGAGGTCTTTCCTAACTGGAAATGAAACAGGGATTTCCTGCTAATCTCATCCTGTGTCTTAATAAATCATCCTCATGATTCATTCTTTGTTTCCCACCACAAAAATACACATGATCTATTGTACATAAATGCAAATACTGCCTCTTTCATACCCTATTCCCATATATAGACATTTGTTCATTTACAGCAAGAATCCCGTCAAGTGCAGAAGCATATTTATAACCATTCAGAACTATTAGGGCCACTAACTCTGATTTGAATTAAACTGAATAGAACATAATCATGCTAAATGTGGGGGACTAGTTTTCATGTGGAAAATTAAGTAACTTGCCCAGGCTACACAGCTGTAAGGGTCACTCTAGCTAGAAAAGGGCAGGCCTGATTGGCTCAAGCCAGAGGCAGCTGGACATTTTCATTACCTTTAATAGCAGCCACCTCACAGGGTTGAAGGTTGTTGTGAAGATCAAATGATACTGTATTTGTAAAGTGCTTTGCAAATCTTAAAACACTATATAAATGCTGGCTATTTTTATTACTGTGGACCTCAAGTCTGAATTTTATTTTATGAATCTATCCATATAATTTTATCTTTAGGAATAGTTGATAAAGTATTCTATTTGAAGATTTGCAAAAGATTTTTTTTTTTTAACATTTTCTTATATGATCCTCAACCACCTACTGAGACAGGTTCTACAGGGATTCTCATTTTACAGATGAGGAAACTGACCTGTTCATAGATTTAGAGACTTTGTAGCAATTGAATCCAATCCAGTTATTTTACAGATGAGGAAACAGAGGTCTACTCAGGTTAAATAATCAGGATCCTTCGACTCCAAGTCCATCATTCTTTTGATTGTTCACTGCTGGTTTTTGCTCATGAGAAGTTTCACATTCTATCCCATAATTCCTTAGGATGATTTTCTTAGGATGATTCATTCTGCTGCTGCCTTGGGGCAGTTAATCTACTTCAACCCTGGGGCTGAGCTGTCCAGACTAATGAGTGAACACAAAGGTATAACATTCTCTCTCTATCTAAACTCACTCATGGGAGGCCATGCTTCCCATTCTGCCCAGTCTCCCACCTTGCAATCTTTTTGCTGTCTGATGACTTGAGCACTTTCTGCCACCCTTACTGTCTCCCTCTCCCCCCCCCCCCCACAGCCATTGTTGCCATACTTTCTATTTCTTGTTCTTGGAGCAGTAATCAAATTAATAATACCATACCATGTACATAAGGTGTATAATTCTTTATGTTTTGATTTCACTCTCAATCCTAGACCACCTAGGATCTCCCCCCAATTTTTGTTGTCCCCCACTTTGGAACTCTCCCCCCCCAACACATACACATGCACTGCAATCTCCTGGAGTTCAGGTTCCCACTTTTGTATTTGTGTCCATATTGTTTAGCCTGGGTCATAATAAGTCCTTGTTGTCATTGCTGTTTCCTCGAATCAATCTGGTTTGCTAGTTTTGAACTCAGGAAATTAAGTCTTCCTGACTCCAGACCCGACACTCTAGCTGCCCAATAAGTTCTTAATTTATACATTTGCTCATTAATTTACATGGGTTTATATTATCCATCTTTGCCTAGCATCAGGCAAGACCCCAGGCAAAATATATGTATATATGCAGTTGCTTGTTATTGTCTTATTTCATTTATGTCCATCTTTTTTGTGACCCCATCTGAGATTTTCCTAGTAAAGATACTGGAGTGGTTTGCCAATTCCTTCTCACTTTACAGATGAGGAAACTGAGGCAAATAGGATTAAGTAAGTTGATCAAGATCACCCAGGTAGTTAGTAACTGAGGTGACGTCTGAATTCAGATCCTCCTGATTCCTAGAGCTGGTATCCTATGCACTACCTTTGTGAGTGTGTGTGTGCATACATGTGTGTGTGTGTATATATACATATATATACGCATACACACATGTACATATGTGTATATGTATGCACAGAGATATACATGCATGCATGCATGTGGAGAGGTAGGGAGACATACATAGCATACCCTTTAGATTGTCTAGCACTGCAAGACTTCTACAACCAGTACAATGCTATGCAAAAGTGGGTATTTACTTCCTTCCTCCCCACCCCCCAATCATGTTATCAATGACTATGAGTGACTTGGGTTCTTAAGAAGATCTATTTAGATACAAGGGAAATGGGCAGGATTCTGACCATTTTTTCTAGTGTGGGAACACAGACCACAAACTCTTGCAGCTTTTCCCTTCCTGTGTCCTTGCTGAACCACCAGCACAATTAGTCCATCTGTGATTGATTGGGGCCCATTCTTCTCCTAAGGGGAAGCGCATTCCTTGCTGATCCCCGGATGGTATCTCTCATTCCATGGAAGAAAATGCTTGAGTTAGGAAGAAGGAAAATCTTAGCCCTCCTAAGGGTCTGAATTGCTCTCTTTGTATCTCAGGGTAATCATAAATTTTTGAAGGCAGCCTACTTCTCTGGAAGGGCCCAGGCTCCCTCTGGTGGTTAAGACTTCTAGGCAGTGAGAACAATCCTGAATTGTCAAGAAAATTTCCCATGCAATAGGCATCCTGAAGTGCCCTTGTGAAATACTTGAGGCTGTTTTTGAAGGAGGATCCTCCCACTCCCCAGACATGGGGAGTGCCTTTACATGCCATCTGCATCGCCGGCTGTCATCGCCCAAGTCATCACAGGAATTCGTTGCCCCCCCACCCCCCCTTATTCTGAGCAACATCAAGGAAAAAAATGAAAAACTTTTTTTCCATTTCATTGGATCTACTAAGTCTACTAAGTTGCCACTGTTTTTACTGGCAGCAGTGACCTGTATTCTCAGGACCTGGATCCTCATCCCAATTTTGCTGTCTACTCTCTGTGCGACCTTGGACATGGTACAAGTCTTAGTCTCTAAGATCCATTTCTTCAGCTGTCCATGATTTGACATGTTTCTTCCAAATGAGGAATTTCCATTTTGGTGAATGCTCAGACTATTTTATGGAAGTCTCTTTGTTCTAGTTTTGATGAAACTCTTTTCTGTTTACAGAGAGCTGTTACACTGGGACTGTAGGGTCACATGGCAATTCTTTTCTTGTTCTATTTGGTTGAGACTTAATGGGAAGATTGTGATGCAAATCCAAAGGTGTGCTAAGTAGTCCTCCCTCCATTAAATATAAATATATATGTACCCATACATGCATATATGTACACATCCATCCATCCATATATATTAAAAAAAAAACAAAAAAAGATGTGTACATGTATACACACAGATGGATATAGATATGTACACAAATGGGCATATACATATACATGCTGTACACACATGCATGCACATATACATATACCATCACGCACACACATAGGCAATGCACACACACAAAACATACACATATGTTTTATATGTGTGTATATATGTTTGTATATGATTATATTGTATGTGTGTATGTATATACACACATACACACACCTTGTACATGCAACTTCCTTGGGTCTCATTTTTTTCATCTGTAAAATGAAGAGGCTAGGATCTAGGGGAAACTTGGCTTTGGGAAAAGAACATTGCCTTTGGAGTCGGAAAAACTGAGTTCCCCTGTGTAATTTTGAACATCTCTGGGCCTCAGTGATATCACCCACAAGATAAGAAGTAAGGAAGGAAACCAGTATTCATTAAACTCTTATTATGTAGTAAACACTTTACAAATTTCTCTTATTATTTTATTTATTATTAAAACCATTTTGTTTTTGAGGAAACTGAGGGTTAAATAGCCACACAGCTAGTAAATGTCTGAGGCTAGTTTTGAATTCTTGTCTTTCTGACTCTGGAACCAGCATTCATGGGGTCACTGGGACAGCACTGTATCACATAACTGCCTCAGGTGGGAGATTGGAAGAGATTAGAGGATATTAACCCTCAAGTGGTCCATAAATAGACTTCAGGGTAATATGAACTTGGAGGGAAGAAAAAAATGCATCTGCATATTTCCTAATCTTTGATTTTCTTTGTAATTCTATGCATTTTATTTTATACATTTATAAATAACATTCTGAAATGGATCTATAGGCTTTATCAGATAACATCAGGGTGCCACAAAAATCTTGCCCTAGATAATCATTTAAGCATCTCTTAACTTTAAATCCTACAAAATGATCTCTGAATTCCATTCAAACCTTAATGTCATTAATCTAGAATCAGAAGATTACATCATTATACACTGGATGATATTTTAATGATAGATGAGATAGTCATGTGGCATATTTTGTAATATTAATCTATCCAAGTCTATAATTCATAATAAACACAAGGTCCTCCCTATTGAAGCTTGTGGCATGAAATATATATATATATATATATATATATATATATATATATATATATATATATATATATATATATATATATATTCATAGGTACCTAGTATATTAGAACGGGAGGAGGCCTTTGGGGTCTCTACTCTAGCTCTTTCCCTTTACACACAGGGAGGTTAAGGCTCTAAGAAAGCAAATGATTCATTAAGACCCCAAGTGGAAGATTTCTTGTAGTTTTTCCTTTTATTTTCTCACAAACTACTAGTTAGACATTTTCACAGATATGAAGCTTGTTCAAACAACAAAACAGAACAGAACTCCTTTCTTGCCTCTAGTCCGAGCCTTCCCTAAATATGCCCGATATAATTGGGATATTTTAGCATGACAATCTCTATTTATCAAGAAGCAGCTCACTAGCACTTAAAGTGCAATTGCAACATCTCCAGGAGAATGTCCCATTTCATTGGAATCTCAAGAATGGGATTGCTTTAGTTGAATACTTTGGCCTTTTATTTAAGCTGAGAACTGACTGAACCCTAAAGCTTGGGCAAATACAATAAGCATTTTGGGCCTGAAACAGTTTTGTTTCTTTTATTACTTTGGGCTTTTCAGCATTGTGTTTGAAGAGGAGCTATTTATGGGCTCACAAACAATGTGCTGGAGGAAAGGAATTTAAAGGATGTCCTTGACTGAATACTGGGTTTTACAGAGGGGAGTCTAAACTGTGTGTTAACCCTTCACCTTCTACCACCCATCACATGTGTGCTGTTAAAGTAGAGGCCTGAGGGGCTCTGAGGGAGCCCACATCAGGTCCTGATGCCTAAGCCCTGGTGCGCTGTGAGGATGTCCCTTTGTGTCTTAATTTTATAGGAGCTTTTCTAAGTACCTCCAAGCTTTCCTCTCCAGCTCCCAGTGCCTTCCCTCTGAGCTAATTTTCTTTTTTTACCCTATCTACCTCTTATAGGTCCACAATTGTATACATGTTATTTACAATGTAAACTCTTTGAGAGCAGGAACTATTTTTCCTTTACTTTGTATCAGTATCTGACATATAAGTCCTTAATAAATATATATTGTTGACATGTTGGCATGTTTTTGATAAATGCTTATTGATGGTTCAGGGCACAGAAACATGAGATGTGCAGAGTTTTATGTTTCTATAACAATAAAGCCAATTTTGCTGATTGAAGAAGAAGAAGAAGAAGGCTGGAAAAGTTGGAAAAAATCAGGTTGTGAAAAGTTTTAAATGTCAATCAGAGATTTCATCCCACAGGTAATAGGGAGCTCCAGGAGTTTATTGAGGAAGGTAATGGTGTCAGAAATGTGCATTAGGAGAATAACTTTGACTTCTGTTGGAGTGGATAAATTGAAGTCAGGAGAGACTTGATGAAAGGAGACTAATTAGGAGGCTATATCAAGAGTCAGGAAAAAGGTGATAAGTAAGATGGGAACTAGGGTGATGTCTAAGTGAATCAGAGAAAATGTAGGGTTAGAACTTCAAAAACAGGAATCATAATGAATGATGGACTTTAAACTACTTGCCCTTGTCTTTTTGCTGCCCACATTTAAGTAGGTGGTTTCTCTCTGAAGGCCTGGATAGAAGAAAAAAATAATCAAATCAGCTCATGTGATTACTTAATAGAAGATTTAGTAAAAGAGAAGCCTGATCTTCTCTAAAATGAGTTAGCAAATCACATAGATTTCATAGAATTTTAGGGCTAGAAAAAACTTAAAAAATCATGAAGCCTAAAAAACATATTTTCTCATATGGTGAAACTGAGGCACAGAGTGGTTATGTGATTTATGCCAAATAACATAGTTATAGCAGGCATCCCAACTCCCAATCTGTGATCACATCAAGAATTAGTTCTGATTCTTTTAACTCAAATTGGCCCAAAGTTCCTATAAGACTGTGATTAGCTTTGTTCTGTCCTAGGATTGGCTTATACAAAGTCACAGCTGGGCCCTGAAAGGCAGAACTAAGCGGAAGGAGTCTTGTATGACCTCCCTTATCCCCATTCTTGACCCACAACTTTCCATCAAGCCATCTCCTAGAATTCCTAGCTTCCTTCAAGGTTTAGTTCAAGTGACAACTCCTATATGACATTTACCCTGAGCCCCACAAGTGCTAGTGCCCTCCTTCCTGGTGCAAATTACTTTGTATTTTATATATGCTTTTTAAAAAATTGTTTCTGTTCATAATTACCAACTCCCCTCTTGCCTATCAAAAGAGAGAAGGTCAGATCTTTGATGATAGGGACTGTTTTTGTCTTTCAGGATTTAGACTAACCATTGGGTGGGATCATATGTATGGTACATTTCATAGCTATCATACTCTTCAATCAATCAAAAAGTATTTCTTAAGTACTTGTGATAGGTATTAGAAATACAAATACAAAGAATAAAAAACAACTCAGACTCCTAAGGAGTATGTCCTAATGAAGAAAGCAACAGGTGCATATGACTAAAACTAATCATTGTAAATCTATATGAAGTAGATAAGTGCAAGGAGATTTGAGAGGGATGTCATTGGTATTTCAATATATCAGAAAACCCCCCATAAATTTTATGCAGATAATGGTACTTGAACTGTACTTTAAAGGAAGAAAGAGAATTTTACTAGAGGTGGAGATGGAAGGATAGTTCATTCCAGCAAAACTTGCCTGGATCTGCTGAATGATTAAAAAAAGAAACCCAACAACAATGGCTAAAATTTATTATTTTTTCCCCTGGTATTCTGTAATTTCATGTTGTCTTCTGCTTTTTGATTCTTGGCGAGGCTGCTCAGGATGTAGGTTCTTTCCTAAGTTTCCGTGCCTTTGAGGGAAACACCTCATTAACGCTGGGTGACTAAGCAGTGATAAGAGGAAAACAGTAGTGAGATCCCAGAAGGGTGTGCTGCTCAACTTGGCCCCCTGATTTGGTCTGAGCTGCTTCAGCAGCAGCCTACAGTATGTGTCAGCACCTTTCAAGAGTTCTGCAGTAATTTGATCAGTCATCTAGATCTGAATGGAGTGGAGCCATAAGTTTTCTTAGAAAACTTTGATCAGCTTTCTGGGAATCAGCTGAATGGGATGATTAGATATCCTTTAAAGCTTGGTTGAAGCAAGAATTGATTTCTGGGAACTCAGAATTAATTGTTCCCCTTCTCTAGACCTTTGTTTTGACACTGTTGTTCTAATACTGGGCTAGAGCAAGTCCTGGTATTCAAAATGAGCTACAGTGTTCTGAAGGAAGAGATTCTCCTCATATAGGAGAATGGAATGAAATAACAAGGTCTGAGCAATGAGTCTTTCCTAATTCAGAGAGGAAGACTTTGCAATTCAATTGGGTGGCCATCCCAGGCACAGAAGCATAAAGTTCTTGTGAAAGGACCTCAAAGGCCATCCAATTGAAGCATCTCCTTTTATAGGAAAGAAAACTGTGGTATAGAGAGTTCAGTTGCCCAAGATTACACAGGCAGGAATTGAACCTAAGTTTTGTAACTTCAATCATGTACTTTCCTCATTACTAACACCAAGTAGGTGATTATGTGATACGATTTGAGCCTTCATGTCTTCAAATCTGCCATTAGGAGAATTAAGAAAATTAGTCAATGTAATCCCCCATAGGTAGCCCAGAACCTTCTAGCTGGTGAACTCTACTGGAGTTTTCACCATCACCTGATTCTCCACTTTTCCTGGTTCTGAAAACTCAAGGAGCCCCCCTTTCCACTTCTTTCTTTGAAGTGTGCCCTTTATCAGTGCCTATATATATATATATATATATATATATATATATATATATATATATACTCTGTGACTTCTCTTACTTCTGACACTATTTGTAGAAAGTATGTGGTTCATGGGGATGTTTTATAGATACTTTTTTTTTTTACTGTATTTACTAAATCAATGTCTTTGCTGTAAGCTAATTGTTTCTATTGGCTAATTATTAAATGTGAGCCCATTGATAAGGGCTTGTGAGCTCTGTAATGTTAAGAGTACAGATCCATAGAATATTTTTAAACTGTCTGGGAATACCTAATCTTTTGACTGAAATTGGTTGAGGTAATTATGGAAAGGACTCTACCAGGTTTTTAGGACCTCTGCATATGGTCTTATCATAAAACTTAAGTTTATTTGTTTTTCAACTCATTTTAACCCATAGAATGCTTTGGGACAATGTCTCCTTATTGGATGTACTGAATAGAACAGGCAAAGTCTAGAGCCAATGGGTTCCCTAGTAGCAATTATTCCTAAACCTCTTTGTTCTTAGTCATTGGCTCTAATCAATAATAACAACAACAATGATAATAATAATCCAGTAATGCTTTGAAGTTCATTTGATCCTCATAACAATGAAATGCATTGAAAATGTAACAAAACAACATGAAGTGCATGCCATTTTAGAGATGAGAAACTGAGGATAAAAAGAAGTTGTGACTTGTTCAGGATGGTACAACTATTAAGTGCATGTGGTAGCATTCAAGCTTTAGAGCTACCTGACTATATAACGGGTGCTCCATCCCACCATAACACCTAGATTCTTTTATTGTTGAAAGTCATGTTGAGTCATAGTTCATGCTCACTGAAACTTAAAATTTAGCTGATAGAGATTCATTCTTTTGGCAGAAACTTTACCTCCTTTAAAAATGCTAAATCTTTTCATCAGATAATATGGTTAAACCTTTTTAGATATTTCCATGGTCTAGTCCTTTTCTAAGAGAAGGTAAGGAATGAGGGGTCCTGGGAGTTTCATAGAGTTGATAGAGAAGTTGCTAGTTGATTATTGAGGAGAGAAATGGATCCAAGAAGTTGAGATCCAGGAGCAGTATTGACAAAATTGCCTCCCAGTTTTTCAGTGAGGCAGTTCCTCATATCTAGGTAAGAGGCTTCATTAGAACATGTGATTTTTATTGCTGAATTTATAGTCAAAAGCCCTGTTTTGGCAATGTCCAGTCTGAAAGAACTCATAAAGGAAAGGAAAAGAGAAAGAAAGATGGAAAGGAAGAGAAAAAGGGTGGGGGTGTAGGAGAGAAGAAAGGAGAAGATGAGAAGACACAGGAAATAGAGGAAGAGGGAGAATTCCTAAAGCAGAGTTTCTTTTTTATTATTATTATAGCTTTTTATTTGCAAGATATATGCATGGGTAATTTTCAGCATTGACAATTGCAAAACCTTTTGTTCCAATTTTTCCCCTTCTCCCCACCCCCACCCCCAATGGCAGGTTGACTGATACATGTTAAGTAAGTTAAAGTATAAGTTAAATACAATATATGTATACGTGTCCATACAGTTATTTTGCTGTACAAAAAGAATCAAATTTTGAAATAGTGTACAATTAACCTATGAAGGAAATAAAAAATGCAGACAGACAAAAATAGAGGGATTAGGAATTCTATATAGTGGTTCATAGTCATTTCCCAGAGTTCTTTCTCTGAGTATAGCTGGTTTAGTTCGTTACTGCTCTATTGGAACTGATTTGATTCATCTCATTGTTCATCTCATCAGAATTGATCATCATATAGTATTGTTGTTGAAGTATATAATGATCTCCTGGTCCTGCTCATTTCACTCAACATCAGTTCATGTGAGTCTCTCCAGGCCTTTCTGAAATCATTCTGCTAGTCATTTCTTACTGAACAATAATATTCCATAATATTCACATACCACAATTTATGCAGCCATTCTCCAACTGATGGGCATCCACTCCGTTTCCAGTTTCTGGCTACTACAAAGAGAGTTGCCACAAACATTCTTGCACATATAGGTCCCTTTCCCTTCTTTAAGATCTCTTTGGGATATAAGCCCAGTAGTAACACTGCTGGATCAAAAGGTATGCACAGTTTGATAACTCTTTGAGCATAGTTCCAAATCACTCTTCAGAATGGCTGGATATATTCACAATTCCATCAACAATGTATTAGTGTCCCAGTTTTCCCACATCCCGCATATTTCCCTGTCATTCTAGCCAATCTGTCAGGTGTGTAGTGATATCTCAGAGTTGTCTTAATTTGCATTTCTCTGATTTATAATGACTTGGAGCATCTTTTCATATGGCTAGAAATAGTTTCAATTTCTTTGTCTGAGAATTGTCTGTTCATATCCTTTGACCATTTATCAATTGGAGAATGGCTTGATTTCTTATAAATTAGAGTCAATTCTCTATATATTTTGGAAATGAGGCCTTTATCAGAACTTTTGACTGTAGAATTTTCCCCAGTTTATTGCTTTCCTTCTAATCTTATCTGCCTTAGTTTTGTTTGTACAAAAATTTTTCAATTTGACATAATCAAAATTTTCTATTTTGTGATCAATAATGATCTCTAGTTCTTCTTTGGTCATAAATTCCTTCTTCTTGCACAGTTCTGAGAGGTAAACTATCCTATGTTCTTCAAATTTATTTATAATCTCATTCTTTATACGTAGGTCATGAATCCATTTTGACCTTATCTTAGTATACAGTGTTAGGTTTGGGTTAATGCCTAGTTTCTGCCATACTAATTTCCAATTTTCCCAACAGTTTTTGTCAAACAGTGAGTTCTTATCCCAAAAGCTGGGGTCTTTGGGTTTGTCAAACACCAGATTATTAAAGTTATTGATTGTTTTGTCCTTTGAACTTAACCTATTCTGCTGATCAACTAATCTATTTCTTAGCTAATACCAAATGATTTTGGTAACTGCTGCTTTATAATATAATTTTAGATCTGGTACAGCTAGGTCACCTTCATTTGATTTTTTTTTCATTAGTTCCCTTGAAATTCTTGACCTTTTGTTTTTCCATATGAACTTTGTTGTTATTTTTTCTAGGTCATTAAAATAGTTTTTGGGGAATCTGACTGGCGCTAAATAAACAGATTAGTTTAAGTAGTATTGCTATCTTTATTATATTTGCTTGCCCTATCCAAGAGCATTTAATATTTTTCCAATTGGTTAGATCTGACATTATTTGTGTGGAAAGTGTTTTGTAGTTTTGCTCATATAGTTCCTGATTTTCCCTTGGCACATAGATTCCTAAATATTTTATATTATCGTTAGTTAAAGTATATCTTTAAATGGAATTTCTCTTTGCAACTGTAACTGTTGGATTTTGTTAGTGATATATAAGAATGCTGATGACTTATGTGAGTTTATTTTGTGTCCTGCAACTTTGCTAAAGATGTGAATTATTTCTAATAGCTTTTTAGTAGAATCTCTGGGGTTCTCTAAGTATACCATCATATCATCAGCAAAGAATGATGGATTGGTTTCCTCATTACCTACTCTAATTCCTTTAATCTCTTTCTCAACTCTTATTGCCAAAGCTAACATTTCTAATACAATATTGAATAGTAATGGTGACAGTGGGCAACCTTGTTTCACTCCTGATCTTATTGGGAATGGTTCCAGTTTATCCCCATTACATATGATGCTTACTGATGGTTTTAAATAGATGGTACTGATTATTTTAAGGAAAAGTCCATTTATTCCTATATTCTCAAGTGATTTTAATAGGAATGGATATTGAATTTTATAAAATGCTTTTTCTGCATCTATTGAGATGATTATATGTTTTTTTTTAAATTTGGTTATTAATATGGTCAATTATACTAATAGTTTTCCTGATATTGAACCAGCCCTGCATTCCTGGTATAAATCCTACTTGATTATGGTATATTATCCTGGGATGATTTTCTGTAGTTAAAGCAGAGTTTCTTAACTAGGGTCCATGGAAGGGGGTTGATTGAGAGATTTTGGGGAATTTATGAATTTGGATGGGGAAAAATCTTTATTCTCATTGATCTTCAACTGAAATGTAATATTTCCTCCAATTATTTAAAAACAATATACTGAGAAGGGATCCTTAGGTTTTAACTGACTTTACCAAAGGGGTTCATGAATAAAAATCCATGTCCTAGAGGAAGAGCAGAAGAGCAATCTATCCTTTTCCTTGGACTTGCATAAGTTACTGTGGATCTATTCAGAGAGTGGCTTAATCTTCTTCTTTTTATTATTATTATTATTTTTGGTATTCCCAAACAGAATGCTTGACACATCATAATCATTTTATATATATATATATATATATATATATATATATATATATATATATATATATATATATATATATATATATATATATGTGGACTATGTATTCAAGAGATCTGTAGTTTTATTTCTTAGGTAGTATTTTGTACTAGGTATGTATTAGACACCTACTGCCCAGGAATTTCCTATTAATTAACACAATACTTTCTCTTCATAGAAGTTGGCAGGCGTCTGCAGGATCAGAGGCATCTGAATTCTTGCCAAGCTGTCGTTCTAGAACCTGCTTTGCATAATGAGTAGCCTCTAAGGGTGGACTCTGGCACAGATTCTCACTCTATGACACACTCTCAAGGGATTACTTTGAAGCTCTTGTATATGACACAGAGGATTGATGCTGGCTGGCACGAGGCAAAAAAAAAAATGATGTAAGGCAAAGAGAAAGGCTGGGCTAGTTTGATTTATTTTTCTCCAATCTGGAGGGTTTATTTACTTTTAAAAAATGGTGTTGGTAGTGGCTTTGGAGGTGAAAGCGGAGCAGAGGAAGGTTTAAAATGGAAATAAAATATGAAACCATGGTGCCAGGCTATCTCAAGAGAATACTGAGATGAAATTAGCTGACCAGGGGATAACAGGGATGAACATGTTCTACTAATTAGCCACTGACTGTAACAGTAGGGGATTTGTTGATTTTATGCCTGGTCCTGTATGACTTTTGACTCAGAAAGAAAGGACGATTAGAGGAGGGTAAATAATCAGATAGAGATTCTATTTTCTCTTTTTCATAATACCTCTTTGGTCACCTTTCTTGACTAATTGAAATTCTCATAGACAAGTACAGTGACAAATAGATATTCATATATATAAATGTAAAAAATAAAACTAGTGAATCTATAAGAGAAAACAAAACAGGAAAACACTCTACATTACTTTATATGGCCATACATTTTTGTGAATTCTCAAAATTATTTTCCCCATAATATTCTATATAGTGATATTACATAATGTTTAGTCCTACTGATGGATATCCATTTAACTTAATTTTTCCTGCTATAACAAACAATGATAATATACTATATATATATATATATATACACACACACATATATATATATATATAATGCAAATATGGTTCTTTTCTTGATGTCAAAGGACATGCACATTTTGGTAATTTTTATTGCATAATTCTATATTCTTTTCTGAAAATATTGGACAAATTTTCAGTGCCTTTGGCAGTTAATAATGTACCTCTCCTAACACAGCCCTTCTATTATTGAATTTTGTTATCTCTGCCAACTTGATAGGCACTGGTCAGATGTTCAGAGTAACTTTAATCTACATTTCTCAAAAAGAGAACTTTAAAAAACTTTTTAAGGTGACTTAAAAAAAGATAACTTGTATTTTCCCTAAGATTTTCCTATTTATATGCTTTGACTACTTTTTCACTTTTCATTTGAAAAAATGGCTTTTTTGGATTGATAAAAGTTTGGGAAGTCAGATTTTTACCAAAAATGTTTGCAAGAAACTTTTCCCAGTTCCTCCCTCCCCCTTTTAAATTCTTGATACATTCTTTTTATTTTTACATAGATAAAGCTATTTTGTCTCACAAGTTTCTCTAAGTCATGACTTATTAGAATTTATCACTTTCTTATTATTTTCAAAGTGTAAGACTGTTTTTCTTAATTTAAAAATGGATCATTGATCTGTTTGGAATTTGTGAAATATGGAGGAGGTGTTGTTCTGTTCTCATTTTTCAGCAAACTATAATTTAATTCTCATAGTTTTTTTTGTTGAATGTTTTTTTTTTGGTGGTGATTCTAACTGTATTGAATGCTGCACTACACATTTGATTTTAACTTGTTACCTAATCAATTCCATAGAGCAGTTTTTTATTTTGTATGAGATAATTTTGATGATTTTTTTCTAAATTTATGGGAATATCAGGTATATTACTATTTAATCTCTAAGTTTCCTTACCAAGAACCCTAATGGAAGAGACCCAGATATATAATAGTTTTCCATATAGTTGATGGAATCTTTGGTTCTTGATAGCCAAATGGGTCATAGAGAGGAGCATTGACAGGAGAAGGCCTCTGTTGAATTTTAAGTCAAATTTAAGTGGACTTTAAGTAGATCTTTGTTAAAGGGGGATCTTGCTGAATTCTTTGCATTGCAACCTCAGAGGTTATCTTTGACTATATAATGCTCTCCCCTCCTCCCTGCTATTTGCTAGGTCATTAGGAATTTAGCCTTCTTTATGGCATTAGGTAATTATTCCCATTTTTCCTTTTCTGACTGACTTACAGCACAGTTAGTTCATGAGGAATTTTCCGTGTCTTATAGCTTGAGGTTATTTCTGTTTTCTCCCTTGGTAATGGTGAGATTAACTCCTTTTTGGAATTTAATCCATTGTTAATAGCATAATAAAATTTGTGCTGCTTGATTTGGAGATGGTCCAAGCTTACAAATTCTTTTGAAGTGCCTTGTAACTGAATCCTGAAACTCCAGTATATTTTTGGGCTTTGATTGATATATCCCATGATTGCCATGGAAGAATATTAAAACTCATCCTGTGGGACTAGATTGACTTCTAGAAACATGAGCTATACTCCATACCCTGGAACAGGGAACTGGTCTGTGTTGAACTAAATGATCGATGTCCTTGTCCATATCAGAAGGGAAGATGATACATGTGCAATCACCAGTATCCTTGAAATAAATCCTATCCCATTTCATAATCCAAAATCTTGCTAAATCACAGGACAAGTCATTTGCTATGCCCTGCAATTCCAACTAGAGTATTTATTGGTCATCAGAAACAATGGACAAATGATGGTATAATTTGAGATCTGTGGCTATTAGTCCCCTTTTTTATTTTTTTGGTTTTCATTATTTCCTATGACAGCTTATTTTTTTTAATTCTGTTCTAATTTTATCTAATTCTATGCCACTGACATTTTGATTGGTATAGTGTTAAATCTATAAATGAATTTGGAAAGCATTGTTATATTGCTTACATCAACTTGGCTTTACCCCAAATGCTAATTATCTCTGTAATTTTTTAGTTTTTCCATGATTTCTGCCAAAAATGTTGTATAGTTAATATGCATTTTTGTATGTTTTGGTAAGTTAATTTCCATATGGTTTATATATTTCATCATTATTTAAAATTATATTTAATTTTCTATCACTTTTTTCATTAGTAATGAAAAATGATTTTGTGGGTTTATATTATAGCACACTATTTAGTTATATTTGGTTACTATTTTTCTTTAAGTATTTTGTTGATCCTCAGAAATTTTCTTATCACATACTATAAATAGAGATAAGCTTAACTTCCTCTTTAACAATGCTTATTTCTTTATCTTATTTTTCTTGTCTAATAGCTGTCATTTATGGAACTATTTTGAATAATAATGATGAGAATAGGAAGCTTTGCTTAATTTCCTCCCTGCTCCTAACTCTTTTTTAGTGGGAAGAATGCCAAGATTTCCCCTTTACATAACTAACTATAAGCATGTATGTATGTTTGTGTGTGTGTGTGTGTGTGTGTGTGTGTATGTATATATATACATATAGGCATGCATATTTATGTACATAAATGGGTATATTCAAATAAATAATTTCTATTAGGTTAAAGAAAAAAAAAAACTTCCACTCTCATATTTTTCAGTGATTAAAAAAAAGGATGGCTATTATAGTTTGGTTAATTTAGCTAATGATTATGAATATGAAAACTTTGTTTTCAGTATTAATTTTTAAAAGTTGTTTTCATTTTTATTAGTTTCTGCTTTGATCCTAGTGATCTCTTCTGCTTATTTTAGAAGTATTAATTTGTTGGTTTTCTAATTTTTAAACTACAAAGTCTGTCAATTTCCTTTCCTTTCCTTATTTTGGGTTAATATGAGCATTTAGGGACATAAATTTATATTTTAATACCCATTTTAGTATCATCATAATATAAATTTTATTATGTTGTTTAATTCATATTATCTTTTTAAATCATTTTCTTCTTTAGTAGTTGGGTATGTAAAGTGCTGTTATGTTGGTAAGGAGGAAGCTAGTTACTCCCTCTTTCTGGCCTCTACCCTTGTATGGGTACTGATAATCTTCCTCTACTTTTTGCTTTCACTGTGACTTTCTCTTTAGTCAGCATCTTAAATTCTTTTTTTTTTTTTTTAATTGTATTAAAGCTTTTTATTTCCATAACATATATACATACATTTTAACATGTATAACATATATTGGATTATTTGCCATCTAGAGGAGGGGATGGGGGGAAGGAGGGGAAAATTTGGAGTACAAGGCTATGCAAGGATCAATGTTGAAAAATTATCTATACTAGAAGGGAAAGTCCTGCCTTTGTGCAGGGCTGATCTATGAGGATTTTTCTTTGTCCCTTTCTGGATTCCAGAGAGAATTGAAGAGAGATTAAGAAAGGTTAAGACCTCCCTTGTGCTCCACAGTGACATTTGATGTTAGGTCACTTATTGGCTGAATGACCTTTTAAGCCTCACTTTCCCCATTTACAAAAGGGGAAAAATAATAATATTACAGAACAGAGTTGATGTGGGGATTAGATGAAATAGCATAAGTAAAAGCATTTTGTAAACTTTAAAGCACAATAAGTTAGCTATCATTATTATTGTTGTTGTTATTGTCATTGTTGTAGGAAGAATATGTAAAATATTTTTTGGGGGGGAAGAGGGGGCACTAATACCTGTGAGAATTAGGAAAAATATTCATGTATAAAGTGATGTTGAAAAATGGAGCTCTTTCAAGACCCGTTGAATTTCTGTAAATGCTTTCTCCCTCCTCCCACCTTGGTTTTTAAGGAAAAAGGAAAATATTCATAGAACTGAATGCAAGAACAGACTGGAAAGATCATCTAACATCAAAAGATCACCATTTTACAGATGAAGAAACTACTCAGATCAAAAAAAAAATTAATGTTTTGCTCAAGATCCACAAACATGTAATATAACAGGACAGGATCTTGAACTCCAAACACGTCAGCTTAATGCCAGACTGAAATAATATTCTTGTCTCTAAGAATAACTCTATTTGGAGGCAGGAGCTCCCTTTCTGTTGTGGGACTTTTTTTTTTTTTTTTTTTTTTTTTTTTGATGATCACCTAAAATAAAAGCAGCACAGAGAGTCAGCCTCAAAATTCAAAAGATCTGTATTTAAATTTTGCCCCTGACACACATTAGCTGTAGGATTCTAAGCAAATCACTTAACCTCTAGCTGCACTAGGGGTATACAGTTCTCTAAGATCCTTAAGTTGCCTGAGTAACCCATCCCATTCGAAGAGAGTTTATTCACCTGGGAGATCCTAATACCAAGGAATCATAGTGTCCATACCTTTTCTACCCCCATCTCAAATCAATGAGCTTTCATCAACCAAATAATTATGTAGAAACCTGATCTAGGCTGATCTAGAGATTAAGCCATGAATTCTCATTTTTTGCTTGTGAGGGAAAAACACCTAGTTGTGTGGATGATTTTACAGGAGGGAGGGATCTGTGCAGATCCAATGACTCAGCACTGTGAAACAGGAAGACAGAAACATTTTTTAGATTCTACTTTGCCTTAGGCCTATCTGTTAGTTTAACTTGGCCAATAGTAGGGAGCTAAAGGCAGATCTCCCTCCCCCCCCATTTGTAGTTGTGAATCAGTGAGCAAGCTAGTTAAGAAGCATCATGTATTGAGGATTGTAAATACCTGAGCTTTGAAGCCAGGGTTTAGATTTTTAAAAGAAAATATATATATTTTTTTAAAGTCAGTCTTTCTCATCTTTGTAATAGATAAGTGGTCAAGAAAAACAAACCAACATACTGATTGTGTCCAACAATGTCTGACTCACTCTTTATTTATTTATTACTTACTAGGACACGTAAGTCTGTCAGTTGGTAATGATTTGTTAAGCATCCAATCTGTGCCAGGCACTGTGCTAAGCATTCTGGATAAATACAAAAACAAAAAAAGGAATCCCTGACTTAGAGGCAATTGGTGGTGCAGTAGATTCAAGGAATTGAATTCAAAACTAGTCCCATACTATGTGACACTGGGCAAGTCACTTAATCCATCTCCTTCAGTTGCCTCATTTGTAAAACTTAACTCACTGGATTGTTGTGTGGATCAAATGAAGTAAAAGCTGTTTAAAAAAAAAAGTGCTTAGTACATGGCCTAGAACAAAGTAAGCCATATATATATATATATATATATATACATATATATAAACGTTATATAAATGTTAATTCCCTTTCCTTTCTTCTACCCTTTCTTAGGAAGCTTTCATTCTAACCCTGGGGGTTGGGTGGGGTGTTAGAGATCCAAACAAAACAGAGGAGCTGAAAAAATGAAAAGGCTCCTGAGCATAGATTAGGTGGATAATTGGGGATGGCTGCTCTGGACTCTTCCCTAAAATAAACATTCTGGGCAGAAATCCTCCAGCTCCTAATGTCTTGCCCTCTGAGATTAGCTTTCTAGGTGGTGTGTATCCAGAATATACCTAGTTATTTACACTATTGTCTCCTTCTTTAGACTGTAATCCCCCTGAGGGTAAGGACTGTTTGGCCCAGTATCCAAAGTACTTAATACTCTGTCTGGCACTCTGCAAGTGTTTTTTGAAGAATTGTTAATTGATCAAAGCCACAACCTTTATTCAATCAAATTGTTGATTGACCAAAAGTGATAATTGTTAAAGTCAAGATTTGAGCCCATTTCTTTTATGTTCAGCATCATGGAGTTGGTGTTGAGAGATCATTTTATCCAAAGCTTCTTAAACTGTGGATAGGAACCTCACAAGAGATTGCATAACAGAATGTGGAGATTGCAAAATTATAATTTGTTACCAGTAAATATTTGAATTATATATCTACTTTATACACTTAAATATTTAGGGTCTAGTAACAATTTCTCAGGTGATCTAGTCCAACCTTTTATAGTTGAAGAAAATGAAGTCCAGAAAGGTGAAGTAATTTGCCTGAATTCATTCAGGTATAAAATAAGAGGCTGGAATTTGAGTTTTATACCACTTCACCCTTACATAATGCCACCTTAGGTCAGGGTAGAAATAAATTGCTACATCTATTACTTGTAATAGTGGGGATAGTTAGTCCAATGCTCTGTCAGAGTGGAAGTCACAGCTTCCATACCCAAAGGGGTCATTTACAAAGAAGAAAAAAACTATAGACAATTGTAGACTGCCCTCTAACCCCAGCCAGATGCCCTTGTAGAGCAGAATGTGCCCTTGATCCCAAGCCACACAGGGCTAGTCAGTGTTCTTCTGGGCACTTAGTAAAAACTTTATTAAATATCCGTTGGCTTGAATGGAATTAAATTGAGAGCGTGGACAAATTAGGAGCAATGCATCATTGTTATGGGCAAAAGAAATCCTGGCCAGTACTGCAGAGGGAGAGCAGCAACAGCAATGACAAGAGTTTTGTTGACTGGTGCTTTTGCCCCTCCCCATCAGGCAAGATAAAATTCTTCTGTAGGGGACGTGTTGCATTTGTCATGTGGCTTTCACCTTATTCACACACATTTCCCATTAATTAACACAATTCTTCTTCAGCAGAGAAGTTGGCAGGAATCCGCAGGATCTAAGAAACTTGAGTGGCTGCCAAACTGTCCATCTCCTGCCTACTTTGCATACTGTACCTTATGTGAATGCTGGCTGGATGCAGGCAGGCTGCCTCACAAATGACACTCGGCTCTTGCTTTGACAGAAACATCACTGCCCTGCCGGGTCTTTTCCACATCACCAGTTCCGTCCGCAAGGATAAACCCAGCGCTGCACTGTCTTGCCCTCATCTTTCAAAGAACTTGTCACACACCGGAGGAGCAATAGTCATCTTTCCTTGTTGGGAAAGGGAGATCAGGATTCTTTCAGAAGTCCTCTCTTCCCCTTGGAGCTGTCACTTACTAACCTCTTCACTAGAGTCCATTCTAATGATCAGCAGCTCCCACTCCCTGAAGGATTTTCTGTTTGCTTGCATTGCATGCAAGACACCTGTCTATAATCCTCTTCATCCATGCAAACTCCTTTTGGCTCTCCATAGGGTCATGTGATTTAGAACTGGAAGGGGGTCTTGAAGAGCATCTAGTCCAACCTCTTCTTGTACAGACGGGAACCCATGTTCTAAGAGGGGAAACAATCTGCCCAAGGTCATATTGTAGTATGGGGTGGATGCAAGATTCGAACCTAGGCTCTTTGATTCTTTATCTTTCCTTTACACCAAGCATACTGTTAAAGGCTGAATAACATTTGCTTGGGGTAGGAAGAAAGAATATTAAAAAGAAATTTTATTACAAGTATAAATTTCCTATTCATTTTAGCACATAATTTTTGAAAAATTCAAATATTAATTTGAAAAAGATCTAGGGCGAGATTAGCGCATTACAAGTTTAATATGAGTAAGAATTGTGATGTGGCAGCCAAAAATGCTAATGAGATCTTCTTGGGCTGCATTGAGAAGCAAACTGTTCAGGAAAAAGGAAGTGAGAATTTGTGGGTATTGTCGGTATTCAGACTATATATGGTGAAGTTGTGGTCCTGTAGTTTGGGACATCAGTCAACAAGCATTTATTAGGTTCTTCCTATGTGCCAGGTACCATGTGAAGGAAGAATATTGAGTAGTTAGAGAGGATAGCTGGATGATGAAGATTATGCTATGTGAGAAGTGGTAGAAAGAACTAGGGCTGTGTAGTGGACAAGAGAAAAATCATGGGGAACATGGTAATGTTCTTCTTCAAGGATTTAAAGATTGTCAGGTGGTAGAGGATTAGACAGACTTTATTTGGTTTTAGGAGGAGTGCCTTCCTCAGCTCTGGGTAAATTGCTTAATTTCTGTCCCAGAAACAATTCTTCCCCCATTAGGAATACAAATTGCAGAACAGTTGATGTTCTTTATAATCAATGAAGCAAAAAGAAATTGGACTAGATAATTCTGTGTGCATGTGTGTGTTCCATTTTATTCACCTTCTACAATAAATAATAGCTAATGTTTATATAGCTCTTACTATCTATCAGGCACTGTGCTAAGTGCTTTACGATGATCTCATTTGATTCTCACAACAAATCCTATTTTACAGGTGAGGAAACTGAGGCAAACAGAAGTTATGCGTCTTAAGTAGGATCCCAATAAGTGTCTGAAGCTAGTTTTTAATTTAGGACTTTGTTTCTCCAGCACTCTATCCACTGTACTATCTAGCTTCCCTGAGATATCTTTTGGGGTACATGAGAATGGCATCATTTTCAGAAATTGAAATTTATACTAGTTGCCATTAAAGTTGACTTCTCTTTGTAGTATGACTACAGTCACAAAAATCCATTTTATAAATATTTAAAAGATTTGGCTTCCAATATCCAGGATACATTTCTCAGTCTCAGAATGTTGAGAAAATTCTTTATTTTGAATTGTAGAATTTTTAAAAAGCAGCAACCGTTTCTTAAAATTGGTTATTATAAAATCTACCTGGATGTGCAGATTTTAATAGGACATATCTGTGCACATCATCCATTCATGGCAGATTACTGATGTGATTCCTTCTATTAGTGTCTGGAAAACTGAATGAAAAATTGGATTGAACCATATATATATATTATGCATATATGCATAAAATATAATATAAACTTAGTTTAATTAGCTGTTGAAATAATGTGCCCATTTTCTTAATGGCTGCTTTGCTTAATTGATACACCAGATGCTAGGGACACAGTGACAGCTTAAAAAGGCACCTGGCTATATGATCGTGTTTGTCAAATATATGACAGTGGAAAGCAGGTTGGAATATTTTCTCTGCCAACAAACTTCACTTTGCCAAACCTGGAGGCAGTTGACTGACAACCCATTCAAAATGAGGCTGCTTCCACAATAAAGCTTCCATTTTGTATGACTGATAATGTTAATGTATGCAAATGCACTTGATGAGGAATCTCATTAGACTTCTCTATACACAGACATATGCTGGATTACCTGAATATAATTTAGATAGGCCATTGGATCAATAGCTTACTGGGAAAATTGGCAAGAATTGCTTCATTTGGATTCTTTGCAATATCTGTTTTTGTAGTTCTAGCAAAATTTGTTGTTTCTATCCACTTTTGAACCCTGTATGTGTGGATGTACTTTCAGATCTGATTTCTGTGTGGGAGGGAACTTTTGGTGAAGAAATTCAATTCACTAACACAGATCATCTATATACTGTAATTTATAATCAGAAGTCGATTCAGGGCCTTAAGAGGGTATATAGCAACTATGTCAGGGATAGAACGTGGGACTACACCTTCATAACTCTGAAATCATCTGTGAAATATGTCCTACTGATTCTGTCTCCATCCACATTTTTTCCTAGCATATTTACTCTACAACCATCCCCCTTCTCTCCATAATCTTCAATTTTCTCCTTTCTATTGATTGCTCGATTTCTGCTGCTACAAAGCAAATCTTTAAAAACCTTTACAGAGACATCCCACCCCCATTCTCTCTAGGGATTGTCCAATGCCTCTTTCCCAGACTCCTAGAAAGCTGTATCTTCCCTACTTCCTTTCCTTTTAACCATTTGCAATCTGACTTTTGATATCATTGCTCAACTGAAGGTGGTCTCTCCAAAGTTACATATGGCTTTTTTTGAATATAGTATTTTATTTTCCCCCAAATGCTTCTTAAAACAATTTTTAAATATTAAAATTTTTTGAGTTCCAAATTCTATCCCTTTCTACTTCCCTATTCCCCCCGCTCCCTGTGACAGTAAGCAATATGACATAATTTATGTAACAAAAGACTTCTTAGTTAACAGATCCATTTTTCTTTTCTTAATCTTTATCCTTTTTTGACCTCTATGTAGCATTTGATACTAATGCTCACTTGGATTCTCTCTGTGTCTTTCTCTTTGTCTCTCTATTCTTTTCTCTCTCTCTGTGTATTTGTCTCTGAGTGAATCATCATTCATATTTTGTCTCCTAACTATGGATGTACTCCATTGCTCTGTCCTGGGACCCCTTCTCTGCTTCATATTTTTTCATTGTTGAACTTCTCACTTACATGCATTTAATTATAGCTGTGCAGAATACATCAAGAGCTATCTATCTTATGCCTTAGAGAATTTGGAATCCCCATCTGCCTGCTGGGCATTTCAAACTGGATGTCCCTGCTCTCTTCTCCAATACTCAGCAAAAGCTTCTCCAGAATTATTCTTTCCATCTAGCATAAGAAGCTCTCTGAAAAGCTGCCAGGAAGTCACATCCTTTATATTCTTTGGAGAGGCCCCACACCTCCAGATAGCTTCCCATGTCCCCTTTACCTATACCTAAGGTCAACTTTGGGGGAGGGGGAAGATCCTCTCTGGCTCAGGAAGGCTGCTCATGTTAGTTTAGGACCTAATTGTGATACTGGGTTGACTCTGGGTCATCTATATGCCGGGGTCTTATTTGCTTATCTGTAAAAAGAAGGGGTGAGTGTACTAGATGACTTGTAATTCCTTTCAGCTCTAAATCTGTAATCTTAGACTACATCTCAGTCTCCCAGCTTCAAGTTATCTCTGCTTTCTAAACTATCTTCCCCTAAAGTACATGTTCTGCTCCCCTCCCCCATTCTTCTCACTGGCCCAAGAATTCAAAAACTTTCACAGTGTTGTCATAATGGAGTCTTCTAATAATTTTGATTTCTTGTAAAGCATATTTAACACTCTGGGGATCTGTAAGAACAATTTTCTTCACATCCACTATTTTTTTTTTTTTTGTCACAGAAGAAAAACCAAACCATTGCCACCACAACCTAAAAGTTTTAAGTGAGAGTCTAGATCAAAGCATGAATGAGCATGAGACTTTCAGACTTTTCTGCCATTTTGAAATATTTAATATACTTTTTTCCTTTCAAACTGGTGAAATTGTGTAAACACAGGAGGAAACTGGCCTCAAAAAAAAGCTCTTTCAAAAAGGGAGAAAAATAATTCTGCTTCTGCTGCAAGATGGTTTCTTGATACTCATCTCATGTGTATGAAGGGAACCTTCAAATTTACAGCTTGTAAGCCCTAACTCATCCTGAGAATTAGAAAGATTGCAGTATCCATAGCTCGAGATAGGGGCAGCAACTCTGCAGACATTTAAAGAAAACACTCAAGAAATTCAAAGGGAACGAAATGACATACTAGGCACTCAGCTTTCCTGGGCTAAACGAATGCACATTGAACAAAAAAGTGAATAAATAAGCACACAATAGGCCTTTCTGAACATTCTCCTCACAGAGCAGATTCATTCAGTGTTGGATTGGTCCTGAGCAGCATCATTTCTAGGGGGCCAGTAGGCACTAGGCTGGTTTTGTTTCTTTTCTTCCTTTGTTTACTGTGTATTTCACTAGGAAGCTCTAGCAGCTGTTGATTTACGGAAGATGCTTTTGTTAGTGATCAGGTGGCTCCAGCTCACCACAATCACAATCAGAGATACCATCCATCTTATTCTTTCTGTGTCCACGGGACTTCTCTGACTCATGGAGGCAGTTCAGGGCCCGCGGACAGCTCCTAAGGTCGGCTCCAGGGACAGCTCGGAAGGGCGGTGTCGGAGGCAGCGGCGTCTCCAAAGCTCTCGCTTTGTCGTTCGACCCCATGTAACCCAGATGTGTGTGTGGTGTGTGTGTGTGTGTGTGTGTGTGTGTGTGTGTGAGAGAGAGAGAGAGAGAGAGAGAGAGAGAGAGAGAGAGAGAGAGAGAGAGAGGAGAGAGAGAGAGAGAGAGAGAGAGAGACAGAGACAGAGACAGAGACACAGAGAGAGAGACAGAGACAGAGATAGAGACAGAGACACAGAGAGAGACAGAGACAGAGAGAGACAGAGAGAGAGAGACAGAGAGAGAGACAGAGAGAGAGACAGAGAGACAGAGACACAGAGAGAGACACAGAGAGACAGAGACAGAGACACAGAGAGAGAGACAGAGACAGAGATAGAGACAGAGACACAGAGAGAGACAGAGACAGAGAGAGACAGAGAGAGAGACAGAGAGAGAGAAACAGAGAGACACAGAGACAGAGAAATAGACAGTGACAGAGAGACACAGAGAGACAGAGAGAGAGAGAGACAGAGAGAGAGAGACAGAGAGAGAGAGAGAGAGAGAGAGAGAGAGAGAGAGAGAGAGAGAGAGAGAGAAAGGGAGAGACAGAGAGAGAAAGAGAGACAGAGAGACAGAGAGATAGAGAGAGACAGAGAGAGACAGAGAGACAGAGAGAGAGAGAGAGAGAGACAGAGACAGAGACACAGAGACACAGAGAGAGAGACAGAGACACAGAGAGAGAGACAGAGAGAGAGACAGAGAGAGAGAGACAGAGAGAGAGACAGAGAGAGAGAGACAGAGAGAGAGAGAGAGAGAGAGAGAGAGAGAGAGAAAGACAGACAGAGAGAGAGAGAGAGAGAGAGAGAGAGAGAGAGAGAGAGAGAGAGAGAGAGAGAGAGAGAGAGGAGAGAGAGAGAGGGCCCCACGTTCTCCTCACAAGCTTCAAGATTTCTGTGTTACATCTCTGATGAAGCTGGAATAACCTTCCTTTCAAGCAATAACAATACAGCAGCTAGCATTTCTAGAGTATTTTAAGGGTTGCAGAGAACCTTACAAATAAATATTTCATGCTCATGACAGCTCTAGGAAGTAGATGCTATTTTTATACCCATTTTATAGATGAGGCAACAGTCTATAAGAGATGAAATTACTTGACTAGGATCACTCAGCTAGTAAGTATTTGATTCTGGATCTGAAACCCGGTGTTCTTGACTCAAGAGAGTGCACTGCCTTGGGGCCTTATTCAATATTAGTTCTGTCCAGCTCATTCATTTCCTTGCCATTCCCACATGGCTCTCTGTTTTCAGCATCTATGCTTTTGCATCCATTGTGCCAGATGCTTGAAATGTATTCATTCTTCATTTCTGTCTTTAGGAATTCCTCTTCTCCTTCAAGTCTGAGCTCAAATATTACCTTTTTCTTATTGAAGTACTTTGCTGATTCCTCCCAACAACTTTTAGCAGTGCATTCCCACTCAATATTACCTTATGTCAATTTTGTAAATATCTATAATGTTAATAATTATGGATATTGTTGTGGAGAGACAGTTGGCCAGCTAGTATAGGTTCTGCTTTATCTTCCCTAAGCTCATTTATCTCTGGAGATTTCATTTGCTATACCATGTTATAATAACCTCTTTTTTAAAAGCTAGGAATAACATAATGGTCTTCAAGTCCAAATAGTCTTCTTCTTAGCTGCTTTATAGAGTTTTTAATCAGGTAAAAAGTTAAGAATCCGATCAATATATGCCAGGATATCCTGTTAGAAATAGCTTTAACATTCAGTAAAGCTGTTCGGTTCTTTGCTGTAACTTAAATTATGCTTATCTCTAACTAACCAGACAAAATTATATTTGAGGCAAAATTCAGGATATAGGAAAGATTAGGCAAAATAAGTGAGCAGAGGATTTACAGGGGAAAGAACAGACTTTTAGAAAAAAATTATTGAACTTCCCTCAGTTTTTGAAGAAGTGGGTACTAATGTAGTTCCACCTTGAATCTTTAGGAGATTGATGATCTTCATGGATCTTTTTTGATTCAGTTATAACTTAGCTTTTGCTTTCTTTTTTCAGACTCATATTGTTTTATCCTGTTGCCTCCATGCCTGGCACATATTTAATGCTTGCTGATTAACTGACAGAAGTAGATAAAATCTACAATTATTTGTTGAGTACTTACTATGTGGAGCATATTTTAAGTTCTGAGTACACAAATGCAAGCAAAAAAGAAAAGCATGCTAATGAGGGAAGATAACACATAAAATATTGCTGAAAACTGATGAGAGAGAGAGAGAGAGAGAGAGAGAGAGAGAGAGAGAGAGAGAGAGAGAGAGAGAGAGAGAGAGAGAGAGAGAGAGAGAGAGAGAGAGAGAGAGAGAGAGAGAGAGAGAGAAACAGAGAGAGAGAGAGAAACTCATCCTGGGCCATGGTGGTTAAGTCCGGAGTATCAGGGATGGGTCTTTCTTAAAAGTAGAGATTCCTATAGAACTTCTCTATACGATAATATCCTATCCAATCAGATCTCCAGACATTGGCCTATAGTATCTCCCTTTCAAGTTCTCTGAACCTGAAATCTAATATCATTGGGGCATCTTGAAGAAATCAGACTTTTTTGAATAAGGAAATTTGAATTTGTTTTGTTGAAATCATCAGGACTCTTGTTTCACCAAGACTAACAGGTATAAAGTACTTATGTTCTCTAACTAAATAATATAAAGAAAACCTCAAATATGCAGTGTGAGGACTCTTGAGTATGGTATGAATCAGATTAAAATGTAAATTGGGAAAGTTTTTTTTAATTAGTAAAAAATGTGGTAAAACATAGATAACACTGCATTTAAAAACCAAGTCAACATGCAACTCACAGGGATCCTTTTGTATGAATCAGAAGCCCTTGCTTCTACTTGAGTTTGATCCTCACTGATTTAGAGCAAAGCTTCTTAAAGTGTTGGTCAAGATGGTCCTGTAACTGAATGTGGGGGTCCTGACATTTGACATTATAATTTATTATCAACAAATGTTTGATTTGTATATGAATTTTATATATCTATATACCTGGGGTCATGCAAAAATTTCTCAGGCAAAAAAGAGGTCTTGAATGGAAAAAATTTAAGAAACCCTGCTATAGAGGATAGAGAACTAGTCTCAAAGTCAGGAAGTGTCACCTCTGATTCCCACAGGGAATCAGTGGGCAAAGCACTTAACTTCTCAATACTCTAGAGCATGGAAGCTCTCAAAGACTGCACATTGTAAAGCAGGTGCACATCTATATTGTTAGAGAAAGGATTTTCCTCACCTGAGATTTTCCTATGTAACTAAGATCTCAAAGCTTCATCATTAATATATGGTGAAGAGTTTTCCATCCAGGCCTTCTAGGAAGTAGAGTTGTTGAGAGTTTGGGAGAAGAGAAATCCCTGGTCTTCTACCTTCCTCCTTTAAGAAGGACTCTCTCCCAAGGTCTCATCAATTTTGCCCCAAGAGCTGGGAATGGAGGAACCAATCATTGCCAAATTTTATGCAAAAGACATTTTGAGCACCTCTCTAGATCTATGCCAGTGAAATCATAGGACCAGTTCCTATCCTTATTTCTAAGGAAAAGAAAAAAAAATTCTTCCTCATGAAGGAATTAAACATACTTTTACAAAATGTTCCAAAAATACTTGCCAAGTTAAATTCGTTTATGTTTCAGTATCCTTGTGATGTAGGTAGGTAGAGGCCAGCTGTCAGTATTTACATTTTATATGTAGGAAGTAAGAAGACACAGGTTAAACAACTTGGCTAAAGTCACTCAGATTGTGGATATTAGAACCTTAGGCTTTGGCTCCTATTTAAGGGGTTTTGTCCATCAGAAAGCACCATTGTTTTGTTAGGACTTTTTAATCTGGGAGTATTGGATACTTTAATAGAATTAATTGGGTTCCTTTGTCATCCCACGTGTTTTATTTTATGTATTTTAAAACATTATTCTGCAGGTCCATAGGTTTTAGCATTAAAGGAGTCCATGATACACAAAACGTTAAGAAACCCTATTTTTAGAGCTTCAATGGGTCATAAAGGGAAGCATTCATGGGAGGTAGTGAAGGAACAATGTATATAATATGGAAGAGAGGGTGAAATATTAGCCATGACTCATCTCAATCTGATAGAGCTTTGGGAGCTCCCTTCTATTTTTGTTGATATTTAAGGTACAACATTTGAGAAATATAGTTTCTGGTAAATAGGTGCCAGTGTGATTAGGATGATGATGGTGGTGACAGTAGCTGACATTTATATAACTCTTTAAAGTTGAAAAATGCCTTATAAACATTATCTCATTGGACTAGGAGAGAGTCTAGGCATGTCCCCAAGAGTCTGTTGGGGGAAAACAAAGGCTGACAACTACTGTCCTAGTTTCCAAAATTGACTTTGTATTTTGATTGACTGTGCTGAAGTCAATTGCCATCAAGAAGGCACTAGCATTTGAAATGGAGACAATGACTCATGATGGAAAAAGCAGTGAGTTTGAATACTGAAATCTTGAGGTTGAATCTTGATTCTGCTTCTTACTACCTCAGTTTGCTCAACTGTAGAAATGAATCTATATTGTGCCTCCAACTTCCCTGGAGTTGATTTTGTCATAAAACTGCTCTTTTGATGTCTAGGCTAGATCATTGCAGTAATCACCTACATACTCTTTGATCCTTAATCCTAAGAAAAAGAGATTTAGAACTGAAAGAGACCTTAGAGAAAACCTAGCCCAACCTCCTCATTTCACACATGAGGATCTGAGATTAAGAGAGATGAAATTATTAGCCCACTGTACCAAATGTTGAAGGCTACCTTAAACATTTTCCTGGTAGAGAGTGCAGTGGTGTGTATAATTGACTAGCTAAGAAAATCTGTTCTTTCCTTGTCTTCATTGAAATGCCTGGAATAACTTTGAGTTGCAATTCAGTATGCTGATCTCAAACAAGAAATCCCAAGTGGTTTATTCCCAGAATGCCTCAGTAATTTCCCTGTCTGCTTTAATGTTCTGGTCTCAGATGTGATAATCTTGTAACTATGTCCTAGTCTTATTTTAGAATAACCAGGGATGAAAAGATTTTCTCAAGGATAAATTATAATTTGTCCTGAATAGGATTAATTCTGACCATACCTATTCTCAATTAGAATTATGACAAATGAATTAATAAATGAAAAGGCATTAATAACCATATACTGTGTGGAACTCATTGTCCCAAGTGCTAGGGAAAAACACAAAATAGAGATAGCTCCTTCCTTGAGGAAACCTACATTCTAACAGGATAAGCAATACATATAAGGAAGTCATGGGGAGGGCATGGCATTTTATTCTGGGATGTCAGAGGAATGGAGAGTTGAGTAATAGCAGTTGAATGACACATCCTTTCTGGAAGCTCTGGTTGTGTTGTGTGATTACAGTTTCTACTGCAAGGAATTGAAAGGGAGTGGGACATATTTGCCAGGCAGCAGATTAGAAGATGAACTAGATAAAGAAATGTGGTTTTTTCTTGGGCCAGATAGATAAAGCTCCCATCAATCAGTTCTAGGGCAAGAATTCCATTTTGGAACAAGCAGCTGTAGCAGCAGTAGCAGCAGTAACAGTAGTAGTAGCAGCAGCAGCAGTAATAGCAGCAGGAGCAGCAACCCAGCAGATAGCTGGAGTGAAAAACAAACAAACAAACAAACAAAAAACCCATTTGTGCTAACTCCAAATCTGTAGCTTTAAGGGCACAGGGATTTAGCTCCTATAATTCTCTTTTCCCATTTGTACTACCTTGCACACATGGTATGATGAGATGAGCACTCTCTTTGGATTAAAGAACTGGGCTTGAATTCTGGTTATGTTAAATATATCCATGTATAATATAATATAAATATAATAAATAAAAATAATAAATATAATAAATAAATGTAAATATAATATGAACCTTATTTGTTGTCTTGTTTTGGCCTTAGTTTCTTCATCTTTAAAGTGATGGGATTAGACTAAATGACCTCTAAAGTCCTTTCTAGTGCATGAACTATGATATCCCTATTGAATAATTCAAAATGTTGCATACTGGTATGTGTCCAGCAAGATAGACATAATTTAATCATTCTTTCTTAACTCTTACCAGGAATTGTCTATCATATAACTTTGATTGCAAGCTTATAAATAAGGTGCTGTTCCTTTTGGTTGAAGTTCTGAATTTCTTTTCTTAACACTGAGCAAAGAATCCCATGATAAGAATTCCTTCCCTTTGCTCCTACTTAACTTTAAAAAAAATTGGAGGTAATAATGGATCAGAAGAAAATAAAAACTAAAATTTCCCTCTTAAGTCCTTATACATTTTTTCCAAAGAGGGGAAAAGGGACTATCATATTTCTGAGACAAGAAGCAGGTCAGGGAGATTGCAGACAATAGACTATTTTTCATGAGAAAGTGCTATAACTTTGTCTTTTGAGTTAGACCCTGGTTTGAAAGCTCTTATTCCCAAGTGCCACTTACTTTTTTTTTTTTCAAAGATCAATAAATATTTTATTTTATACTCATAACTTCTCAACTTTGTCACAAATTTGGCCATTAATTTACATTTTTTATTACACAAATGTCACTGCTTTTTTGGAGTTCTGCAACCTATGATACATTAGCCTAATATATATAAAGGTAACAATTGAATATAGCAACACATTTCTATGTCTCTTTCTTTCTTTCTCTTTCTCTCTCTCTCTCTCACACACACACATCACTCTCTTCTCTCTCTCTCAGTCTCTCTCTCTCTCTCTCTCTCTCTCTCTCTCTCTCTCTCTCTCAGACTCTCTCTTTCTGGCTGTGATTCTGTCTTTTCCTGTGTGTCTTCCTATCCCACTCCCTTTCCCTTTCTTTTTCTCTTCCTGTCCTGTCTTTCCCTCCCTCCTTTTCTCTCTCTGTTTCTCTCTCTCTCTGTGTCTCTCTCAGTGTGTCTCTTCATTTCTCTCTCCGTGTCTTTCTTTTCACTCTGTCTCTATATCTCTGTTTCCATGTATACACACACACACACACACACACACACACACACACACACACACACACATATTGTTCTCTTTCTGTAATACTCAGTCACCCCTGGACCACTTCCAGTAAGAAACCTCCTGTATTTTTTTTTAATAATTATAAATTTTTTTTTGACAGTACATATGCATGAGTAATTTTTTTATAACATTATCCCTTATATTCATTTTTCCAAATTTTCCCCTCCCTCCCTCTACTCTCTCCCCTAGATGACAGGCAATTCCATACATGTGTTACAGTATAACCTAGATACAATATATGTGTGTAAATCCAATTTTTTTTGTTGCACGTTAAGAATTGGATTCCGAAGGTATAAGTAACCTGGGTAGAAAGACAGTAGTGCTAACAGTTTAATTCCCAGTGTTCCTTCTCTGGATGTAGTTGTTTCTGTCCATCATTGATCAACTGGAAGTGAGTTGGATCTTCTTTATGTTGAAGATATCCACTTCCATCAGAATACATCTTCATACAGTATTGTTGTTGAAGTGTATAATGATCTCCTGGTTCATACAGGTCCCTTTCCCCTCTTTAGTATTTCTTTGGGCTATAAGCCCAGTAGTAGCACTGCTGGCTCAAAGGGTATGCACAGCTTGATAACATTTTGGGCATAATTCCAGATTGTTCTCCAGAATGGCCGGATTCTTTCACAACTCTACCAACAATGTAAACTGTAAAAATATTTTCCCAATTTGTTACTTCCCTTCTAATCTTGTTTTCATTAGTATTGTTTGTACAGAAACTTTTTAGTTTGATATAATAAAAATCTTCTATTTTGTGATCAATAATGATCTCTAGTTCTCCTCTGGTCATAAATTCCTTCCTCCTCCACAGGTCTGAGAGGTAGATTATCATCTGTTCCTCTAATCTATTTATGGTCTCATTCTTTATGGACCCATTTTGATTTTATCTTGGTATATGGTGTTAAGTGTGGATCCATATCTAATTTCTGCCATACTAATTTCCAGTTTTCCCAACAGTTTTTTTCAAATAATGAATTTTTATCCCAAATGTTGGTATCTTTGGGTTTGTCAAACACTAGATTGCTATAAATGTACCCTTTTTTGTCCTTTGTACCTAATCTGTTCCACTGATTGACTGGTCTATTTCTTAGCCAATACCAAATGGTTTTGGTGACTGCTGCTATATAATATAGCTTTAAATCTGGTACACCTAGACCACCTTCATTGGACTTTTTTTTCATTAATTCCCTTGAGATTCTGGAACTTTTATTCTTCATATGAACTTTTTTGTTATTTTTTCTAGGTCATTAAAATAGTTTCTTGGGAGTCTGATTGGTATAGCACTAAATAAATAGATTAGTTTGGGGAATATTGTCATCTTCATTATATTTGCTTGGCCTAACCATGAGCCAAGTGCCACTTACTAAAGGGCAACTGAGAAAGGGGAGAAAAAATTTTCATTCAAATTTCATATTGTCACATAAATCCTCAGCATTTTTATACATTACCAATGCAATCCAACAGCAAGAGATAGAAAGAGAAATTCCATTCAAAATAACTGTCGATAGTATAAAATATTTGGGAATATATCTATCAAAGGAAAGTCAGGAATTATATGAGCAAAATTACAAAACACTTGCCACAAAAATAAAGTCAGATTTAAACAATTGGAAAGACATTAAGTGCTCTTGGATGGGCCAAGCGAATATAATTAAGAGGACAATACTCCCTAAACTAATCTATTTATTTAGTGCTATACCAATCAGATTCCCAAGAAACTATTTTAATGACCTAGAAAAAATAACAACAAAATTCATATAGAAGAACAAAAGGTCGAGAATTTCAAGGGAAGTAATAAAAAAAAAATTAAATGAAGGTGGTCTAGCTGTACCTGATCTAGAACTATATTATAAAGCAGCAGTCACCAAAACCATTTGGTATTGGCTAAGAAATAGACTAGTTGATCAGTGGAATAGGTCAGGTTCACAGGGCAAGATAGCAATCTAGTGTTTGACAAACCCAAAGATCCCAACTTTTGTGATAAGAATTCATTATTTGACAAAACTGCTGGGAAAACTGGAAATTAGTATGGCAGAAACTAGGCATGGACCCACACTTAACACCACATATTAAGATAAGATCAAAATGGGTCCAAGATTTAGGCATAAAGAACGAGATCATAAATAAATTAGAGGAACATAAGATAGTTTACCTCTCAGACTTGTAGAGGAGGAAGGAATTTGTGTCTAAAGGAGAACTAGAGATCATTATTGATCACAAAATAGAAAATTTTGATTACATCAAATTAAAAAGCTTTTGCACAAACAAAACTAATGCAAACAATATTAGAAGGGAAGTAACAAATTGGGAAAGCATTTTTACAGTTAAAGGTTCTGATAAAGGCCTCATCTCCAAATTATACAGAGAATTGACTTTAATTTATAAGAAATCAAGCCATTCTCCAATTGATAAATGATCAAAGGATATAAACAGACAATTTTCAGATGATGAAATTGAAACTATTTCCACTCATATGAAAGAGTGTTCCAAATCACTACTGATCAGAGAAATGTAAATTAAGACAACTCTGAGATACCACTATACACCTGTCAGATTGGCAAAGATGATAGGAACAAATAATGATGAATGTTGGAGGGAATGTGGGAAAACTGGGACACTAATACATTGTTGGTGGAGTTGTGAAAGAATCCAACCATTCTGGAGAGCAATCTAGAATTATGCCCAAAATGTTATCAAGCTGTGCATACCCTTTGAGCCAGCAGTGCTACTACTGGGCTTATATCCCAAAGAAATACTGAGGAGGGGAAAGGGACCTGTATGTGCCAAAATGTTTGTGGTAGCTCTTTTCATAGTGGCTAGAAACTGGAAAATGAACGGATGCCCATCAATTGGAGAATAACTGGGTAAATTATGGTATATGAATGTTATGGAATATTATTGTTCTGTAAGAAATGACCAACAGGAGGAATACAGAGAGGCTTGGAGAGACTTACATCAACTGATGCTGAGTGAAATGAGCAGAACTAGGGGATCATTATACACTTCAACAATGATACTGTACGAGGATGTATGCTGATGGAAGTGGATATCTTCAACATAGAGAAGAGCTAATCCAATTCCAATTGATCAATGATGGACAGAATCAGCTACACCCAGAAAAGGAACACTGGGAAATGAGTGTAAATTGTTAGCATTTTTTCTTGTTTTTCTTCCCAAATTATTTTTACCTTCCGAATACAATTCTTCCTTTGCAACAACAACAAAATTCGGTTCTGCACATATATATTGTACCTAGGATATACTATAAGATATTTAATATGTATGGGAATACCTGCCATCTAGGGGAGGCGGTGGAGGGAAGGAGGGGAAAAATTTGGAACAGAAGGGAGTACAAGGGATAATGTTGTAAAAAAAATTACCTATGCATATGTACTGTCAAAAAAAGTTATACTTATAAAATTAATTAAAAAATTAAAAAAATTCATATTGTCACCAGTTTATCACTATAGGAGCAGGCAAGAAAGCAAATGAAAAACACTGGTGGCAGCTGCCTCTATGACTCTGCCACAGAATCCTCCAAAAAGACAAAGCTGATAAATAATATAAAGTGCTACTTTTACTTTTAAAATTTGGCAACCAAAGCCAAAAAACTTTCTCTTCTTTCTCCTTCCTGTCTGGATAAGGGAGTAAGGAATGTAATTCTTAACTTTGTCCCAATTTTCATCCTGAACAGCAGGAGATGGGATTATTCTCATTGGACATGAGATGAATTTTGGGGGAACATTCTTGGGATCAAAGGGCTTGCTTGCTTTACTTGCATATTTATCAAGTGTCTAAGAACTGGACTCACTCATCCAGGGTCAGGAAGCCTATTTCTGGCCCTCTAGATTCTTTGTGTCCTCTTGAAAGGCTGGGAGTGTCTTTTTTCCACTATCATTCACTTGATTCTCATCCATTTGTGTTTTCCTTACTGTCAGCCATCAGTGACTAATGTCCCAGTTCCATTTAATAACTTCTATTGATTAAAGATCAAACCAAGGGAGCATAATTGAAAAGAATGGTTGAAGCCAATGAAAGAATTTGATGTTACCCCCAATTCTAGTTCCACAACTGCAGGCAATCAAAAAGGTTTTTCCCATCCACTTAGTCACCATCTTGGAATCAGTTACAGAGTATTTACACATGCTCCAGAGTCTCTCTAAAACTTCCTTTGACACATTGTCACTGCTCTGCTGGATAGAGGCTGTGAAACCTCTCTCTCCATGGAGAAATGCCATTAGATGTACTGAATGCTTCAGACCTTATTAGACTAGTATATGTTAAGTAGCTACTGTGTGCTAGTTATTTTCTTCGGTGTTGGATATCAAAGACAAAAAAATCAGTTCATGTCTGCCTTGAAGGAGGCTGTATTATTTTTCTTTGGGAGGGATAGAAAATCACAAAGGCTTTTACGATTGGAAACTTTAAGTAGAGAAGGAACTTCAGGGAGTATTTATCCCAACCTCTTTAATTTTTGAGGCTCAGGGAGTTGTCAGGCTGAGGCTATGTAGGCAGTAAATATTAGAAGCAGGATTTGGACCCTGGTCGAAATGATTGATTCCAGAATCAGTGGTACCCTCCACATTGTACCATTTCTCACTGTGCATATAAAGTAAATGCAAAATATTTGGGGAAAAAAGTAAATACAAGGATATTTCTCTGGCAGCTGGGAAGGATTAGGATAGGCTTCTGGTAGGAAGTACTGGAATTGAGTTGTGAAAGTAAGGTTTTTACAAGGTGGCTGTGAGGAAGGACTATGCTCTAAGAAGGATGGAAATGTCCTTGTAAAAGGGAAGGCAATTAAGTCAGTTTGACTGGAACAAAGAGTGTATGAGGGAGAGTAATACACAATAACCCTGGAAAGGTAGTGTGGAGCAAGATCATGAAGGGTTTAAATGCCAAAAAAGGGAGGTTTTATCTTTACTGTAGAAACAAGACTGAGTCATTGGAGTTTCTTGAGCAGAAAGTGATATGATAAACATAATATTTTGGTAGCTATATGGAAGATGAATTGGTTAGGGAAAGGGTGAATGTAGGAAGTTCAAATATGAAGCTGTTGTCATATTCTAGGGAAGACATGATAAGAGTATGAATTGGGAACATGATCATATGAATGGAGATAAGGGAACAGATATGAGAAATATTGGGGAGGTAGATTTGAAAACCTGAGAATAAGTATGTGGGTTATGAGCCTGAGTAATTAGATAGATTGTGCTGCTCTTAGAAATAGGCAAAATTAGGAAGTGATTTTTTTTTGAGGGGGTAGAAAATTTTTTGGATTTCTTTTTTTTTTTTTGATTTATTGATGTTGAAACAATTATTTTCGACTTTGTGTTGGGGGAATATAATTCAGAAGAGACACTGAGTCTGTACATATAGATCTAAGAGCTACCTGCATGGGAATTGATGAAATCACCAAGGGGAATTGTATGAAGAGAGAAGAGGGTCACGAGCTGAGTCTTTTGGGGATATCCAAACATTGAATTGGAAAAAGATGATGATCATCAAAGAAGATTTAAAAGAATTAATCTTACAGGAAGGAGGAAAAACAGGAGACAGCAATTTTACAAAAATCCAGGTAAGTCCATCTAGGACTAATGTCAAAATGCAACAGAAAAGTCAAGAAGGATAAAAAAAATAAAGGGCAGAGGCATCTTTCACCTTTGTATCTCTAGAACAAACAAAGTGCCTTACACATAATAGATACCTAATAAAGGTTTGTTGGGTAATGGGAGGGGGTAGCATAATATAGTCATAATATTGTTGGATTTGGATTCAGAGGACCTGGGTACAAATTCCAGAAAAAATCTTTTGGGACCATGGACATATCACTTAATTTCTGAGGCTTAAATTACATAATTTCTAAAGTGAAAGATTTAAACTATGAAAGATGACTTTCCAGATGTGCAATCTGATGCTTTCTATCTGATGGGATTTGGGCAGCTCCTGTTCCCTAATGCTGCTTCTCCATTCTCTAGGTACATCTGTTTGTTCCTAGCTACAAAATGAACCTTTACCACTAGGGGGAGTGTAGAGCTTTCAGATCATTTTAAGGACAAGATATTTTGTTTTATTTTATTTTATTTTATTTCTTTTTTGCTTTAATTACACTTTGTCTTTCCACCTATCAGGGCCACTGAAGATAGAAAGGTTGTCTAGTGCTCATGTCTCCCCTACTTTTGCTCATCGCCTTTTTTTTTCCCCTCACAAGACAATGGTGAATGTAGATAGCCGGACCAAATGTAAGACAGATACAGAACTCAGGGCAGGTCCCAGTATAAATGTGAAATAAGTCCATTTTCCTTGACTACTGTTGAAGCATCTAACTAGCAGCTGTCAACAGGTGGGGACTTTGGAGGAAGGAAATGTTGTGGTCAATACTTGCCCATGTGACATTGGACAAGTCATATATTTAACTTCTATCAGCTCCAGTTTCCTCATTTGCAAAATGGAAATAATAATAGCTCCTTACTCAAGTGGTTGTTTTGAGCATCAATGGGCTATATAAATCTTTATTGCTCTATTCCTACTTCTACTATTCTTAGTATTTATTCCCTTCCCATCTTCCTAAAATATGACTTCCTCCCAGGGCTATTTGCATTTTTAAAGGCTTTTTAGGACCTAGAAGATGGGCAATGGATAAAATTAATGATTTGATGGAATAAAGCTTCATTTACAATCAGGTCTAAGGGATATTGGTCTCCTTGAAGTATATCAGATACCATACAAAGCACAGAAATAGGAGAAATATGAAACTCTTCCTGCTCCCAAGGAAATTACATTCCATTTACAAAATATATACAAAATAAATGCAAGCTAATTTGGGTTTGGATGGGGAAGGAAGCCACTTATAGTTGTGGGGATCAGGAAAGGCTTCATGTGGAAAGTAGTATTGGAAAGATGAGTTTTTTTTTTCAAAAAACTGCAAGTTGTCTTTCCTCTCAATTTTAAGGAAAAAAGAAGATAGTAATTGAAAGCTGGAAAGAACTTTAAAAGGTCCCTAGAAATAATAAAAAATCAAATGTCCTTATTTTACAGTTGAAGATCAGACTTAGAGAGATTCAATGCCTTTAGAAGTAGGGGTGAATGGCTAGATTGGATATGAAGCATGTCCTGGAGATAAGGGTATGGTGAGAGAGGGGCAACCTTACATAGTGGGCTATGTGAATTTCTGTTCTGTCTTTTGTGTCACACAATACACATTTAATTCCTTTGGTACATGTTGGCCCTCAAATATTTGAGGCCATTCTCATATCCTCTTAAATCTTCTCTTTTGCACTTTAGGCATTTTTAGGTCTTTCATTGGTACTTGATTCCTCTCCTTTTAGTCCATTTACCATCATATTTTCTTTCATCATTCTACTTTACCATTGTCCTTTGTACAAGATAGATTCCAGAACTGAGTATAATGATCTGTATGTGACTTAGCCAGTATTTAACACAGGAGAAGTAACAACTCCCATATTGGGATACTCTGCTTTTGTTAAGTACTGATAAATACTCCTATTATTTGATGAGAGTCCTTCTGATCTTTCCCAGACAATGATTAACTTCTCTGGAGGTTCCTTTGTGCCTGTGAAAAGAATTTTGAAATGGGTTCATTTGTTATTAATATTGCTAATGCAGTTATTTTTATTCTCTCATGGAAATCACCCCACCTAGGAAGAATCAATTATAAAAAAAAGAAAATGAATAAATAAACAAGCAAACCACAATCAATTAGAAAAAACATTTTAATTCATTCCCTTACTTTTGTTCCTGGGAGACCTCAAGAAAGAGTAAGAAAGGGGCAGAAAAGACAACACTTAGGGAAAATATCTTTGATGAATTTGCTGGCTTCTATTTCTAGAACATCTACATCAACACTGCTTAACAAAGACAAATGAAGGAAAAGGATCTTGACCACAGGGTATGAGATTTACCTCATTAGCTCATGCATTCAATTGGCTGATTGATAATATTTTCATGTTCATAGGGTAATTAATGACAGAAAGCTCTATCACAGGATGTGAGTTATTCTTCATGACTGTGTTGGGATGCAGTTTATGAATCAATCTGGGATTTAAAAATAGCTTTTTTTTTTTTTAACTTCCCTGATATACCATCCACCCAGCTTTCTCCATTCTCCTTTTTTTCCCCACTGACCTATTAATATGACTTTAGCTTTCCTTTAGAATGTCACTTCCTAATTTTCCTTTAAATGGTTATACTTAAATGGCATAAACAAGGATTGTTTGAAATAGTAATCTAAATGAATGCCATTTCCTTCCTCTTTCAAAAAATGAGTGGTTCTGCCTGAAATGTCTTTTGAGTGTAATGTTTTCATGTCATAAGTAATCAGTGGTGATTCCTTTTTGGGACATTAAAGACAAATCTGTGAGTCTAGCTATTCATAAAGATGCCTTTTATTTTATCTTATTTTTTAATTTAATTTTTAATTTTTTATCTTGTTTTATTTTATCTGCCACTTAGTTGGCAGAGTGATTTATATATATTATTTCATTTAAATTTCATAACAACCTGGGGAGATAGCTCTTACTTTCATCCCCATTCTAGAGGTGAGGAAACTGAGACTGAGAAGTTAGATCACTAGTCTGGTGTCACTCAGCTAGTATCTTTGAAGTGTGATCTTCTAGTACTCTATCCACTATGATGTGCTGCTTCAATCAGTCAATCAGCAAACATTTATTTATTTATTTTTGTTGAGGCAGTTGGGGTTAAGTGTCTTGCCGAGGGTCACACAGCTAGGAAGTATTAAGTGTCTGAGAGCAGATTTGAACTCGGGTCCTCCTGAATTCAGGCTGGTGCTCTATCCACTGTGACACCAACCAGCATACATTTATTAAGCACCTAGTATGTATCAGATATTATGGTTGGTGCTAAAGATACAAAGACAAAATGAAACTGTAACTTCCCTTAAGGGACATGTATTCTAATGGGGAGATACTTCTATATACATAACTATAAATAAAACTCATAAAAGACAAATACAAAATAACATTGGAGGAAAAACCATTATTGATTGGGGCAGTGGGGGAAGCATATTGAGAATTTGAAAAAGCCTTAAATTATAAAGGAGGTGGTATGGGAACTGATTCTTAACAAAAACCAAATTCAAAGGAAAAAAATGAAGGCCAAGTGCATTTTAGATACAGGGGATAATTAGTACGAGGCACCGAGACAATGATGGAATGTCATAGTTAGGAACAGCAAAAAGTCAGCTTGGCTCTGTTGTAGAATGTAAAGAGGAGAATAATTTACAACAGATCTGGAAAGGTGGAATAGAGCCTTGCAGTGAAGAGCTTTAATGACAAATAGGGGAGTTTATGTTTAATCCTTGCAGAAACAGGGGCACCTTAGAGTTTATTGAATAGTGGGTGACATTTTTATGCTTTAAGAAAAAAATCACTTTGGCAGTAGGCTATGAATTGGAGTGGGGAGAGACTAGAAGTAGAAAGACTAATTAGTAGATCCCCGCCATAGTCTAGGTTAGAAGTGATAAACTGAGCAAGAGGGTGATTCTGTGAGTGGATAAAAATGAGAAATATTGATATCACATGGATTAGTATCTTTGGGAATAAATTTTCTCCCAATTATAAAATATCAGAGATAGACAAGACCTTAGATAAGACATTTAATCAAATCCTTTTATTTAATAATAAAAGGGGCAGAAGTAGGTCCTAGAGTTCATTCCAGGAAAAGATTGGTTGCAGGAACTGAATGTTTATCCTGGAGAAGAGAAGCTTGAATAATGCATGACAGTTGTCTTAAAGTGTCTGAATAACTAGATCATAGAAAACTGACTTTTCTGTTCTATTCTGCTTGGAACAGAACTGGGAGCGATGAGTAGAAATTTCAGAGAAGCAAATGTAGGCTTAATATTGGAAAGACTCATCAAATCTTAGAGCTAACAAGTAGTGAAATGCTTAGTCTCTGAAAGGTTTGGGTTTCCTCTCCTTAGAGGCCTTTAAGTAAATCTCTTGGGAATGATTTTTTTGTATTTTGGTTGCCTTTTAAAGGATTGTGCCTCTTTATCTTATGCAGGCTGTAAGTGGGGGGGGTGAGGCAACTTAGATTCTACTTCCACTCCTGATTGGTGGGAGCTTTGATCTTTTCCATTTCAACCTGGGTCAGTTTGTCCCTCCTCAGGCAATCTGGAGGGGGAAAGGGGTCCTGCTCCCAAGAGTGCACTATACTGATACTGGACTAGTGTGAACACCTGATCAACACAGGCCATTTGCAAATCAGAACACCAAGATCAAGATATCTCCCAATCTCTATCTCTTACTCTTGGAGATATGAATTCTTTTTAAGATATGAGTTGGGAGGGATGGTTTTCAAGAGCATTTCCAACACTGTGATTCTGCCACTGTTCAAAGTGTCAAAGGTTCTAAATAGTAAAGCCAAGAATGGAAACCGTGTTTCCAGGGTCACACAGCTAGGAAGTGTTAAGTGTCTGAGACGAGATTTGAACTCAGGTCCTTCTGAATTCAAGGCTGGTGCTCTATCCACTTCACTACCTAGCTGCCCCAACCGTGTTTTCTGACTGAATCTTGGACATTTTCTACCACCACCTCCCTACCCCTCCCCTTATCCTCCTTTCCAATTTGCATAGTTGAAAAAAAGTAGAAAATTGGACAGAGATCTGGAAAAGTTTGGCTTATTTTAAGATTAAGTGATCAGTTTTTATAATGATTATCTGTATTTCTGATCAAAAGATATGATATTATAGTTAGGTTATCCTAGCCACAACAGAGATTATTCCCCATTCTGTACTTTGTGATCCAAACAAACGGGGCTCTCTGTTCCTCACCTACAATATTCCATCTTTTATCTCTATGTCTTTGCTCTGGTTATTCCTCCATGCCTGGAATACAATCATTTTTTCATCTCTGCTCATAGAATTCTTCTCTTCAGGATGCAGCTCAAACATTACATTCTATGGGAAGCCTTTCTTGAGCCTCTCAACTGCTATTTCTTCCTTCTCATGCTACCTATTTTGTATCTATTTGCATTTCTTCTCTTTATATTTCTACAGTCTACAGAACATATCTAGATATCCATACACACATATAACAAGCATATGCATACAACTTTATTGTCACCTTGATTAGAATATTAGCTTCTTGGGAACAAAGATTGCTCCATTTATTATATTTTTATTCCCAGTACTTGGTTCATGATAGATGTTTAATAAATGCTTGATTGATTATAAACATCTTGTGAGTCAGTATCTTGTCTTAAGCTTCTTTTGTTAGCAACTCCATCCCTAAACCACTGGGTTCTCTACATAGTACTGGCATCTTGTATTTTGATTCTTTCCCAGATCTATGATGTTATTGGGCCCATCAAATCACCAATCTGAATTAGTAAACTGTCTTTACCATTTGATGAGGACAACCTCTCCCCAATCCCCCTATCATTTGCTGGTCAGCCTTTTAATGTTGAGCCTCTTCCTGTGTAGCTAGGCCAGTATTCAGTTTACAAATGCCCTCTGGTATACTAGGTTAATCCATGCATTTAATGGAATTGGAAAGCTGATGTAGGAATGAATGATGCGATAAAAAAAATAATTTTTGAAATTATTTTTTAGATATAATTTCCCAATTAATTTGGAAATTATTTCAAGAAATTATTTTTATTATTACTATGAATGTATGAACACACACACACATATATATATACATACATATATATGTATGTATGTATGTATGTATGTATGTATATTCCCTCCCAAATAATTGTCTCCTCTGTCTTCCCCCTGCCCCGGCCCAGTCAACATTTCACTTTGTAGAGTTTTGACTTGTTTTAAAATTACTATGTCAGTCAGTGAGGAATTCAGAAACTACAAGACTGCACAGGGGTTCTCAAACTACGGCCTGCGGGCCAGATGCAAACCACTGAGGGCATTTATGCTGCCCCCCTGGTTATGGCAAATGGGCTGAGGGGCGGAGCCAGAATGTGAGGTTTTGTTTTTATTATAGTCCGGCCCTCCAATAGTCTGAGGGACAGTGAACTGGCCCCCTATTTAAAAAGTTTGAGGACCACTGCGTCTAGAGGTTCCTCTTTGTGATGATTGATCTACAATAATATAAGAGTATTGGGGCCAATTTTACCCTCTTTCCTTTCATGTAGAGAACATTTTAAATTTTATTCCACTACAGATCTAATTAAAAGATATGGTTAAATTATAATCTCAAATGATGGTAATGGGCAAAAAAGAAAGGCCATGGCTACCTAGACAGGGGATAAGTCAGAGAATCAGTCACACATGTTTATACATCTAAATAAAAGCTTCCAAAGTAGTAGTGGGATATTGAAAGCTGAGAGATGGACAGTAAAATAACCTCATGGTTTGTGTCTATGTGAGCTGGACTAATACAACCAACAATGGGTTTGAATGTTTATTCCATTACTTAATTTTGATCTTGAAAAAATAGCATCCTCACTGGAACACAGTAAAATGACAGGGTTTGACTCTTAAATGGTTTTTAAGGTCCCTTTCAGTTTTAAAATGATAATCCTATGATCTTCTCAGCTGGTTTTCCTGTAGTATTGTCATGGCTAGTGATATTTCTTTGAGCCCTTGAGGGTATGATAACCTGATATAAAGAAAATTAAATTTAAAAAGATTTTGAACCACTTCTAGGCCATGTACAATGCTTCCCTCAAAATTAGCTTTCCCAAAGCATCTTTGCTATTCTTGTAGTTCCTTCCATTAGGAGAGCCTCAGTTTTGATAGTAACAATACTCTAAATTTTGAAAAAATGACTTATGATCTTATAATCAAAATAGCAACTTATTGTCCAGTCCTGTGCAAGGAAGGAAGGCTATGCACAAGAATGTCAGATGAGGGATTTGCCAAGGGAAATATCCAAAGTCGAGGAGGAATGGGGAGAATTACAGAACGTGGAGTTCCGGTGACTTCACAGTGAGACAGTCTGAGGTTCAAAGCTGACTTGGGAATCCGAAGGAAGCAGCCCATTCATCATTTGCAGCTCTTCCTGCACCTTCAGCTTTCCATCAGCATTGTCCAGTGCAGTGCTAGCCTTTGAGGATAACACAGGAAAGGCCAGCCTGGCCTCTCCAAAGCCCTGCAGGTGCTTGTCATACTAGTCTTTTCACAGCAGTGAAGGGCGATGTTTTTCTTCTTGTACCCCTCCATGGTATAGTGGGCAGGGAATTGGGTTACCATGGCAACCTTCTTGCTGCCATCCCAGGCTAGAGGGAATGTTCCCCCAGGCTCCTCTCCATCTGCATGTCCTTGGCGACCTCCCTGTGGTGGCGAAGTGGGTGGGGAAGCTGCTCCTCTCCGATGTCTGTACAGTCCTGCTGAGGCAGGGGAGGCCCGCCTCGAGGGAGCTCCCCCAGCTTATTGATGGCATAAATGGGCAGGGGAACTGCGTTGTCATGGCAGCGACTCCTCCGATTGTTCTGTGCAAGGAAAGGCCTGGCTCCAGGGATCTGCCTGGTGCTCCCCAAGGCCAATCAAGCCGGGAACTGAATTGCCACAATGCCTTCGGAAGTGGCCCCGAGAAAGGGCAGAAAGGGAGAGAGAGAGGCGCTATGTCAAAGGTACTTGGTCTAGGGCCTGCTTGGATTACGCAGTTTTCCAGCATATCTCAGCTAATTAGCCATATGACCTTGACCAGGTCATTTTGTGGAAAGAAGAACAGATTTGGAATCCAAGGACAGAGTTCCAGTCCTTGCCATTGGCCATTCACAAGCTGTATGACTTTGGCCAAGTCACTTCCTGTCCTCACCTCTGACTCTTAGAAATCCTTCAAGTAGATACCTTTTACATGAGACCTTTCCTGATTCTCCCTATCCCCAGCACTGAGTGCCTTTCTCTTTCAAATAGCCTGGTACATTGTGTATATGTGGATAGATCTCTGTGTGTGCCTATATATATATATATATATATATATATATATATATATATATATACATACATTTGTGTATGTGTGTATGTATGCATGTGTGGATATTTATGTGCATATATGTGTATGTGTATATATGTGTATATGCATGTGTATGAGGGTGTGTATATATATATATATATACATACATACATACACATGTGCATATATTTATATCGAGAGATGTTATCTTCTCCAACTGGATTGTAGCATCTTTGAGGGCAAAGTTTTTTGTTTTTGTCTTTGTTTTTGTATATCCAGCACAATAGCTATTTAAGAAATTGATTGTTAAATGATTATTAAATGAGTAAAATGCTTGGAGTGAATGAACTCTAAATTCTAAATCTAAATTCCATTAGATTGAAAACTCCTTGAGGACAGAGTCTATCTTTTGCCACTTTTTGTGTCCTGAGTGCTTATTACAGAACCTGGCACATACTAGGTGCTTAATAAATGTCTATTGATTGATTGGTTGAAACCAGCTTTCCTTTCCTTCTTTCTTTATTATAAGTCATACCTATATCTGATCATTTATCCAGGATTTATTGGTATGTGACTTACTATGTGCAGCCTCCAGCATGGAATCTTTTTGTTGCTCAGCTCTGTATCAAATATTAAAAGTGTGTGTGTGTGTGTGTGTGTGTGTGTGTGTGTGTGTGTGTGTGTGTGTGTAACTTTAAGTTTTAAGCAATGGGCACATTAAACAAATTCTGATCCTGAAGTACAAATCCACTGGACATAATTTTTCTTAGCCTCTCCTTTTCCCTCTTATACCTGCAGAGAAGAGGCCAAAAATGGTTGAATTTGGAATTGGGCCAGCTTCCTGAGCAAAATAATCCGCATTTCAAATGAACACACTAAAAGACTGGCTAATGTTCTGTGGAGGTAAGTAAGGTTGTTAACTGCTCATGTGGGTACTTTTATAAGCCTTTCACATCAAAGATGATTTGGACATTTCAATAAGACAAGTATGATTGTACTGTTATTTGGAATCCATATAAATCAAGTACCTCTCTCCCACCTTTTCTTCCTTCTATTTTCTCTCCTGCTCATTTTCAGCTTCCTTTTATGTTTTGTCCATTAGAATGTAAACCCCTTGAGGGATGATTGATTTTCTTATGCTTATGTTTAATGTATTTTATTCCCAGTGTCTGGCATAGTATTTAGCATTTAAAAGATGATTACTGATTTGACTTGGATTAGTGTGGGCCAAAACTGTCAAGGAAGGCTTCTTGGTAAAAATGAAAATTTATCTTCTGGGAGGTGTAAGGCATTTTTCATTCATTTCATCATTCAATAAACATTAAACACCTCTTATGAGCAATATTTTATAAGAAAGTCTTGTTCCAATGGCTTATTATGGTTTGAAGGTTGTCAAAAGCTATGTGCCAATGGAGGATGAGTTTCAGGGGCCCTACCAAACTACAAAGACTTTTCTGGATGGGCCTAATGGCACATGGAATTATCAGTTCTAGAACACTCAAGTTAATTTTATAGCAGATCACTGACCACAAGAAGAGGATGATACTAAAGGTAGAATGGTGAGTTCTGGGTCAGTGGATGGAGCATGTACAGTTTTGCAGTTTATTTTAATATACTGAGTTAGACCCGATAGAAATAAAGAAAAAAAAAGATAATTTCTGCTTTAAAATATGAAGATCCCAACCTAATAGGTAGAGATAAAACATGTGCAAAATTAAATAGCATACAAATGATGTGAAACACCCTGTAATAGCTAGATATTTAGCTCCTTTATATACATTGCTTCCCCACTTTGACCGCCCTTCCTTGTCAAGCTTTTGCCCATTCTTCATTCCATCTGGTTCTAAAATCCTAACTCCTTTTCTAATGGATTACAAAAAGGGTAGCAAACTATGTTAATTTAACAGTCCCCCATCTCTAACCTGGGCACAATTATACTAACTCATGAGTATTATTGAATAAAATAAGATAATTAATGTAAAATGCTTTACAACTTTGAATGTAAATGATTTATTTCTATTATTATTCACACTTTGTAGGAAGGCATAAGAGTCAATGTAAGTTAAGCCTGGATGGTCAAAGAAGAACTAGAGAACATTATGACATGCAATATGGATACTTTTTAAATTACATTAAATTAAAAAGTCATTGTACAAACAAAATCAATGTAGCCAAAATTAGAAGGGAAGCAGGAAGCTGGGAATTTTTTTTTTTTTTTTACATCTGGTGTTTCTGATAAAGGCCTCATTTCTAAAATATATAGAGATTAGAGTCAATTTTATAAGAATACAAGTCATTCTCCAAATGGCAAATGGTCAAAGGATATGAATAAGCATTTTTCAGATGAAATTAAGGCACTCTATAGGCACAGGAGAAAAATGCTCTGAATCACTATTGATTAGGGAAATACAAATTAAAACAACTCTGAGGTATCATCACACACCTATCAGATTGACTAAGATGACAGGAAAAGATAATGATAAGTTTTGGGAGGGGATATGAGAAAACTAAAATACTAATGCATTATTGGTGGAGTTGTGAACTGATCTAGCCATTTTGGAGAACAATTTGGAGGTATGCCCTAAACTGCTATAAAACAGTGTATATATCCTTTGATCCAGAATGTCACTACTGGGTCTGTATCCTAAAGAGATCATAAAAGAGGGGAAAGGACACAAATGCCAAAATGTTTTTTGCAGCCCTTTTTGCAAGAAATTGGAAATTGAGTGAATGCCCATCAATTGAGGAATGGCTGAATAAGTTATGATATATGAATATAATTGAATATTATTGTTCCATAAGAAATGATAAGCATGCTGATTTCAGAAAAGCCTAAAAAGACTTACATAACTGATGCTGAGTGAAGTGAGCAGAACCAGGAGATCATTGTTCACAGCAACAGCAAGACTATGTGATTATTAATTGTGATAGACTTATTTCTTTTTAGCAATATATTGGGCCAAGATAATTGCAATAAATTTGGGACAGAAAATGCCATCTGCATCCAGAGAGAGAACTATGGAGATTGAATGCAGATCAAAGTATATTATTTCCACCTTTTAAAAAATCTTTGCTTTTTCTTTCTTGTGGTTTTTTTCCCTTTTGTTCTGATTTTTCTTTCAGAACATGACTAATATGGAAATGTTTAAAATTATTATACCATGTATAATCTATATTAGATTGCTTGCTATTTTGGGGAAGGGGAGGCAAAAGGAGGGAATAAAGAAAATTTGGAACTTAAAATCTTATAAAATTGAATGTTTAAATAGCTAAATTCATGTGTAATTGGAAAAACAATACTATTTAAAAAATAAGCTTGGGTAGTTAGAAAGAGAAGTAAGGGAGCATTATATTAATCAAGATACATGGCAGCTGAAGATTATTTCTTCATTCTTTACACTTTCATATTTATCACCTAGCACAGTGTCTAGAACATTATGTTTAATAAATACTTGTTAATTGATTGAATGATCCTATGGCTTAGTATAGAAAATCTGAATCTATAAATCTCATAGGTCTTTAAGCTTTTGAATTCTCTGTAAAACTTAATAGTCATGAGTTTATTCTTGCTTTTAATACTCCCTGAGATGGCTTGCATTAGACTTTTTCAGGAGATTGCAGCGCAATCATGAGGGTACTGTTAGTACTTTCCCATTTTCCTTTCTTTTAGGAATATAAAATCTCCTCAGTTTCCAAGAGAAGCAGCCTGGCTTAGTATTACAGGTGCAATGTCTTGCTTGTTTCTGTCTACTTTCATTAGTAACATCACCTTAGGAAGCTAGGATTCAATATAGCCATTTCAAATGGTGCTGTCAGTTTGGGTCAAGGGGAAGTAAATCACGGGGTTATCAATTTCTGTTTCTTTCTCTTTCTCTCCCTCCGTGTCTCTTTCTCCCTCCATATCTGTCTGTCTGTTTGTCTCTCTCCTTCTCTATGTGTGTATCTCTCTTCTTCTGTGTGTCTCTCCCCCCTTGTATGTCTTTCTCTCCCTACATGTCTCTTCCGCTTTCCCTCTCTGTGTGTCTCTCTTTCCCTCCACGTCTCTCCTCTTCCTCTGTGTCTTTCCCTGCCATCTTTCCATCTCTTTCAAAAACATACCATTTAGATATATCTATATAGATACTACCTCTGTAGATGTTGTTATACTATAGAGATACAGATATACTATCGAGATATTTATAGAGGTATATCTATCTACATCTAGTTTCTCCATATATATCTCCATATATATATACTATCCATCTATATTAAGATACATCTTGATTTAGCAAGAAACATCAATGGAACACTCAACAAGCAGTTATTAAATGCTTACTAGTATCTACGAATAAAAAAGAGCCTTGAAGGAGCTTTTATTCAGATGACACAGGTTATTCTTGGCTATATAAATACGGGATATATACAAAATGCTTCCATAGTGAAAATGAACAAGATGAAGAAAACTGGATTGTAAAAGGCTTTCAATATCAAGTTGAAGATTTTATTTTTTATTCTAGAGATGATAGGGATTCATTGAAGATTTTTGAATAGGGAATGGTATGCAGTTTGCCATTTCTAAAACTGAACTTATTTCTATACACACATGAAACAGAGGGACCACATATTCCTACACATGGTATCCAGCTTGGAGTATATGTCCAACTGCCTGTTCTTCAATATGAAACTTGTAGCCATCCTTCCTCACTCACTGCCAAGAAGGAAAAGGCCACATGAGGTATTTGAACATTTCATTTCTCTTTAACCATTCCTGATTCATTTGGTCCTTCTGACCTCCAAGACTATTACATTTTTGTCATCAGATCATAATAACTCTGAGTCCTCATGGCTAGAAATTAATTCCCCAAAGTTTCATTTAGACTAGCAGCAAGCAAAGAGTAACTATGTGTGTTTTAAAAACTGTCCAGCCCTGCTCTGTTATATAACCATAATATACTACCTAGATGCAAGTTATGATTATAATCTAGTAGGGAAGTATAAGATCCAAAAAATCATAGCTTTAGAGAAGAAAGGGACCACTTAGAAATCATTAAATTGGACCCCTTTATTTTATAGATGAGAAAATAGAGGTCCCTACAGATTAAAGTAATCTGGTCACATAGGTAATAAATAATCTCTTAGGTATTTAAACCTGGTTTCTTTGACTCCAAATCCAGTGTTACTTCCACTAACCCTCACCATCTCTTAGGAGAAAATAGAAAAAACAAATAACAATTTGGGAGGAGGCCCTGAATTATGATTTCATCGATAGGGGAACTTTTGGAATGAAAACTGTAAATTGAAGCATATTGGTAATCGTTTACAATTTAAAATTTTGAGGAGTCTAGGTATTAATCTTGTAGTGTAATGATACCCAGAGTTTAAAGGGACATTCAACTCTGTGTCAGAGCCAGTATTTGAAGTTAGGTCTTCTGAATTCTAAGGCTAGTCTTGTATTGATTACTTCAATGTGGTCTCTCCACTACAATAGGAGGTTGTTCAAAGAAATAAATACCCTTTAAGGGCACAAAATAAATGCTAAAGGGATCCAGTGGAAGTGGGGAAGAGGAAGGAATCATACCCAATTGTTCAAAGTATATTGTATATTGGACTTGTATATTGGATTAAAGACAATCTCTGTCATTACTTACAGACAAATCTTTTCTTTTCTTTTTTTTTCATGTAAATTATCTCAAGTAAATGCTTTTAACCAAATGAGAATCATTCTCCAGCAGCCTGGTTATTCCATTACAGTCAATAGAGTTCTAATCACAGAGGTGGCTCTTCTCGTTCATAAACATTTCCAAGGGGTTTGCACAAAATGAAGAAATTCCCATGTGGATTTTTTTTTCCTTCTGAACACCAGCTGGTCAATGGGAACAAACATTAGACTTAGAATATCCTTCCAGCTGGCCAACCACTGTTCACTCTTTTAAGGAGAAAATTCTGCTTATTTTTGCAAAGAATCTTAACTATTTCTCCTCTACTGCTCCCTTGTTATTCAGTGTTTCTCTAGAGGCTTTAGAGCAGAGAACCATGCATTTTTTGGTTTTTATTCCCCCCCCCCTTAGGCTCAAATTTTACAGTTGATCACAATTAACCTGCAGCAGAAAAGATAATGATTACTTATTAACTTGTTTAACTTAATGTTAATTACAACTGAGTTATATTGATGACTACTTAGGGAATTATCCTTTCCTACCTTAGTATAACATTAGAGAAATAACGCCTTGCGTATTTTCTCCTTTGGTGTCATTTCAGTCCATATGGATTACTTCTGCAGCAATGGCTTCCATCAGGAAGGCCTGGATTCCAGTTCTGCCTCTAACACATTTGGCCTTGGGTAAAATACCACACATCCTCTCAGAGCTCCAGGCAAATCTCTAAGATGGAATGTAAAGTGCTGTGGCATTTAGTGGTGCTGAAGGGGAAAGGAAAGGAAAAGAAGATGTCATCTAACCAATTGATATCTTATTAATTTCCTCCTTGAAGAAGGAAAATTACAAATAAAAAAACAAGAAAATAAAAGCAAAAATATTAATTCCCAAACTTCAAACACATTTATAGTAAAAAGTCCTGCTTACATTTCTCATCTGCTCATTCCTTATTCTATCTCAGCTTCATTTCAGAGGAGCTTCAAATACTTTTTAGACTCACAGCAAGAAAGACCTCATTTAACAGGTATCCATCTTTCCTGGCAAGAAGAACCTTGTACTGCATTGTCCATCCATGATAATAACAGCTGACATTTATATTACACTTTGTTTTATAAAAACACTTTACCTAGATTATCTTTGAGAGTCACTAAAACATTGTGAGATGAGTATGGTTTCCTTCATTTGAGGGAAGAGAAAGCTCAGGTTCAGAGAGATTAAAACAACTGGTAACTAGCCACACAACAATATATGAGAGTCAATATTGAAACCAAGACCTTTTTGATTCTAAACCTCTTTTTAAAGCTGTCTTTTTTTAAACTTTCAAGAAGGAAAGCAAACTGAGGCAGTAGATGGCAGAATGGATACATCACCGGTCTCGGAGTCAGGAGGACCTGAGTTCATATCTGGCCTCAGACACTTAACACTAGTTGTATGACCCTCGGCAAATTATTTAACCCCAATTGCTTCATAAAATTAAAAAAAGATGGAAATAAAAGACAATCAGATAGGCAGATGGAGTCTCAAAAATCTTATCCATATAGGAATATAGAGCCTATAACTTTGGGAGTGTCTTTAAAAATGCAATAGTACTGTAGACTATAGTTTCTAAAGGTCAATTCAAGAAAAGTAAGCACTATTCAACAAATTGCTAGAGCTGTTGCAAATGGCCACCACTGAATTACCTTTCTTTTTTAATTTTTCTTTTATTGAAGCAATTGGGCTTAAGTGACTTGCCAGGGAAGTATTAAGTATCTGAGGTCAAATTTGAACTTAGGTCCTCCTGACTCCAGGGCTGGTACTCTATCCACTGTACCATCTATCTGTCCCTCATACCATAACATCTTCAGAAAGTGGGGTTGTTGAATCTGGAGACAAGATCTAAAGGTAAAGTGATAACTGTACTTTAGTATTTGAAGAGTAATCAAATTGAAGGATTATAGTAGACTCACTTGGTCTTGTAGGGTAGATAAAGGAGCTCTAGGTTGAAAATGTTAAGAATCTGGCTCTAGGTGAAGAATGAATGAAAAGTACTTGAGAATGAGCATAGTGGGATCTCAGGATAGAAGTTCCTCCAGGTAAGGGAGTTTAGCAAGGCTGTGGATGAGAAAATGGAAGAAATGATTAAAGAGTAAGGACTGACACATGAGAAAAATTTTTCTTAATTTTTAGAACTGGGGTCCCTCAGGAGGTACTGAGTTTCAGAATTAAAGTGGAGAGTACATGTCCATTTATTTTAGATGTTGTATAAAGGATTAATGTTGCAATATTGGTTGGATTTGATGACTTTTGAGATCCCTTCTAATAATTAAGCTTCATGATTCTCTGGCTAAAAGGATGAAGAACAGAGCCTACCCATGGGATACATAATCATTCAACATTGCTTTTGGAAATATAGAATAGCCAGGTAGGTCTTATCATCTGAGATTACTTCTAAAGCATCGGATTTATCAAGGAGACGGGGACAGCCGATTCTCCCCAAAGCCTTGAAAAAATGCTGATCCTTCCTTTAAGAATGAAAATTTTCATTTCATATTTTATTTAACAATATAGATAAGTGATGGATTTTGTTTAAGATTTAGTCAGGGCCAGACTGCTCCAGAGGTAGTTGGGTTTTTGATTGGTGGCCTGCAAGGAAACTGGGACATCTTGTACTTTTATAGGGGAAGAAAAGGAATAGCAATGATCTGAAAACCCTACTCAGAATGCTAGTCTTATAGGATTATGCCTGATTTGCTTTGTTGAGGTGGAGTGGTCTTGTTCTGGGACCATCTCTGTGATTTAGTAATACGCTTCTTATTTTGAATGGAGAAATGTGCCTGCTATATTTTCCTTACATTTATTTAATATAAATCCCTGTTGTTTTTTTTTTCTGGACATGAAAAAAACAAAACAAAACAGGGAACTCTTAATAAGAAACGTATAGCTAAATCACTGTTAAGAACTATTTACTTCTTTGAGGGATAGTTCTATCCCTTTGCCTAGTCAATTATAAAATTATTGCCTTTATTTTTTTGGATTAAAACATTGACAGTTCAAGAAAAGTCAACTCGTCTATAAAACAAGCCACATATGAGGTAAACTTTGTGACACTCTGATGTCATGGTCAAAATTGAAAAAAAAAGTAAAACTTCTTTTAGGATATTTCTTAGGCACAGTGGGGACACACGGCAGCAAAGCTCTAATTCTGTTGCTGGAGAAACAAGATGTGCTTACAAAAACTGATGCTAAAAACCTTATTTGTCACACAGAGTTTAGATACATGTCTTCTGAACCTTTGTGTGGTTAGTCAAGTAAGCTCTTCTTATTAGTGTTTCCATTTAAAAAATATTCTTCCCTATCATGGGTCTGATTTGAGAAAAGGAGAGTGGAAAAGCTGGGGAAAGGGAGGAGAGAAATGGATTAACAATTTAAAAAAATTGGTGTTAGATTTAATTTACTCAGAACCTGAATTCAAAGTATTCTTCTTGATATTTGCTATTGATATGACATTTGGTAAATTACAATCTCCCTGAACATCATTCTTCTTATTTGTAGAGTATGGTGGATTTTATGATTTTTGAGATCCCTTCAAACTCTAGTCAGTCAACAAACAATTATTAGGTGTGTACTATGTGCCAGGAACTGTCTGTGCCAAGGTCTGCAGACATAGACAAAAGCAAAAACAATCTTTGCCGTCAAGGAACATATATTAATATAATTAGCATGAACATATCTAACATTTTAAGACATGTAAATTAAGTACATATAAGATATATGTAAAACAAATGTTTTATGATCCCATAAATATCAATATCATTTTAAATTCCTCACTACTGATGCTATGACTAATTATTTAAAATAAAATCATTAGAAAATGTTTGATAAATACTGGAAACATAACTTACAAAAATTAAGAGTTGTATTACTTAAGTTGTTGCATAAACATATTGTGGCTTCAAGATGCCTGAGCTCAGGATAATATTACTTTTGTTACCCTGGCTGTAAGCCTTCCTGCCAAGACAGTTATTATAGGACCAGCTGAGCTATAGAAGCCTGAGGGTTTTATCTTTCTCCTCATTCATCCGTCTGGCATTTATTACCTGTTTCATAACAGTACTCCCAAAACATGATGGTCAGCAAGGACAAAATCCATAATCACCCTGTCCACAACACCATGCCCTTTCCAGCAAGAGACAGGCACCAAATACTGGCTGAGCCCTTAAATCTTTCTTATCACTGTCAGCCTTGTGCCATATAATTCAATCTTCACTTGCCAAGGAACTGTACCTAAAGCACCTTCCAGCCTGACCCTTTTATTTTCAGTGGCATTTTATTATGATATATTTTTCTTAGCAAATATTCCAAGTTTCTGATCTCTCCTTTCATAAAAGAAAGCTTGTCTTGATTATTCCATTTTTTGATTTCAATTCACTTCAATTCAACTCAAAAAATTTTTTAAGCCATCAGATTTTGGTAACACTAAGGTAAAGACAGAACAAGCCCTTCCTTCAGGAAGCTAACATTCAAATGGGGGAGACAACAACAGGCACATTCTTCAGCTTGAAATCCAAGATGACACAAATAGTGCTTTGATCTCTTCTTTCTCTCTAATAACTGATATCCATGTCATCAAGATATTCAATTAAAGACTGGAAGATAAATGGTTTTTTTCAGTTTGTAATTTTTTTCATTAATTTCATGGATATTTTGACCATTTGTTATTTCAGATGAATTTTGTTATTATATTTTTTAGCTCTGTAAAATAATTTTTTGGCAGTTTGGTATGGCGCTGAACAAGTAGACCAATTTCAGTAGAATTATCATTCTTATTATATTAGCTTGGTCCTACCCATGAGCTATTGATATTTTTCCAGTTGTTTAGATCTGATTTTAAAATGGTTTATTGTTAATGTGTTATGTCTTCAGAGGAATGACCCAAAGAAATGTGCTTTACTCTGTAATGTTGATCTTTTTTCTATCAATGATTTGGATAAAAGCAGAGTTGTCATTCTTGTCAAATTTGGAAATAACATAGATGGAAGAAGTGGTAACACACTGGATGATGAGGGGGAAAATCTTGACAGACTAGAATGTAGGATTTAGTCAAATAAGATAAAATTCAAGAGGGGTAAATTTGAATTCTGATACTTGAGTTCAAATGATCAGGTACAGAAGAATAGGATGAGGGAGACAGGGTTGGCTAAGGGTTTGTCTGAAAGATAACTTGAGGTTTTGGTTCACTCAAAATTCAATATGTGTCAGTAATGTGATATAGCAATTAAAAAACCACTAATATGAATGACGTTGGACTTCATTAAAAGAGGCAAAGTCTCTGAGAAGGAGGTGTCCTTTAACTTTTCTCTTTCTTTTCTTATCTCTATAATCAGACTAAATCTGGAATACTGTATTATTAAAGAAGGATCTTGGTAAATATTCAGAAAGTATGTAATCAAGATAGTGAAGAGCTCCAAATCCATATCACATGGAATTTAGTTGAAGAAATATATTTAAGTTGTAATAAAGAAGAATCAGGAAGAATATGAAAGCTGTCATCAACTATTTGAAGAGTAACAATCTGTTAGATTGTAAGCTTCTTGGGGGAAACTATCTTTTTCTTATGTTAGTTTCCAGTACATGGATCATAATAGGTGCCTAACAAATGTTTATTTTATTTTACTGTATCTAAAGAAGAAACACTTGATGTATTTTGTGTCATAAGTCAGGAGAAGTTGCATGGTGGCAACTTCTGCCATCAATGCTCCTTGGAAATTCCCTTCTCTCTCCTGCCTATCCAGACCCTACTCATTTTCTTTTCTTCAACAAGCTCTTCTGACAGTATCACTCTACAAGGATGCACTCTCAGAATTCCTTTATAGGAAACCTTTGCCAATATCCTCACTTTTTAGTTCTCCCACCCCAGATTAATTTATTTTTTTATCAATATTTCATATTTATATTTATCATATAAATATAATACTCATTTGTATTCATTTATATATATTTATATTTCATATCCATATTTCATATTTCATCTGTGTCTATATCACTCTGAAAGAAAATGAGCTGCTTGAGTGGAGGGCTATAAACTTATCTTTCTATCCCTTTGCCTAAAAATCTTACTCAGGTGCTTAATTATGGCTTATTGAATGAATTAATGTGTGAATGGATGAATGAATGAAGGTAGCTCTCATTTCTTTGAATTAATATCATATAAATATGCTTTGTATTGTTAATTATTTTTGTATGTACATATGGCCTGTCTCATCTGCTAAATTACATGCCTCCTGAAGATAGAAGCATATTTAAATAGCAAACTCTTTTAGTTTACTTACGCAAGGATCTTATTTATAAATGTTTGACTTAAAATGATTGTTTGGACATGTATACATATATTGTAGTTAATTTATACTTTAACATATGTAACATGTTTTGGTGAACTTGCCATCTGGGGGAGGGGGGAGGGGAAGGAGGGGGAAAATTGGAACAAAAGGCTTGGCAATTGTCAATGTTGTAAAATTACCAATGCATATATCTTGTAAATAAAAAGCTATAATAAAAAATAATAAATGTTTGACTTTTCTACTTTACATAAAATGAGGAATGTCATATACACAACTCTTATCTCACTTATGGCACCACTAACAAATGGATGCCAATGTTAAGTGTGACAAGAGTACTGAACTTTGCACTACAAGAAGAGAATAATGAAATTAGGGCCATGGGTCTATCTATATGGAAATCCTCCCAGACCCTGACATGAAAAGGAAAGAAAGACAGAAGAAAAGAAAGAAGAAGATACAGTCAAAAATTCATATAAGAAGTGATTCAAAAAAGTCAAGGAGTAGAAATAATAAAAAATTGTTTGATTTTACTTATCCTCTTGTATATTTTCTATTCTGTTTGCATATCTTGATGGATATTTCAGGTGTCTCCTAAGTAGCTAAAAACATTTTTTTGGTGACATCATTCCACCTCTCCTCCCATCTTTGCTCCTAATGTCTATTTCATTCTTTTTCTTGTGTTAAGTAAAGCAAACAAAATTTCTAGAAAATTTCTACTTCCATGGTCTACCTCTCTAGCCAAAGAATTCTTTTATTTTTTCCTCTTCTAAGAGATTGATTTACCCTGAAAACTCAGGGATATTATCTTGAAAAGCATTAGGAACAAAGGGATCCAACTTTAGAAATACAGGGTCAGGAACTGGAGGGAGGAAACAATTTCAAGGGTGGCAAAGACTATTTAAATGGAGAAGAGGCTAGAGAGAAAGAATCAGGAGGTCACATAAGGTTGATGTGGAATTGGATGGTACAAAGAATAAGAAACCTGGGGATATGAATCTTCTTATTACTGAATCTTGTTCAGTAATAGACCCCAGCAATGTCTTGCTCTAGGGGATTGTGAAGCCATTATTAAAAGAAGAAATTTGCAATCTGAGATGTTTGGATGTGAAAGAAAAGGATTTGGTATATTGTAACAAACTTTCAGAGATTTCTGTATTTGTTAAATAAAAATAAACAGAAAAGAAAGAATAGAAAGGAAACAAGAGAACGAAAGAGTACCAGGGGAAAATTGGTAATAGACAGCCCTCTCCTGGGGAGAACCATATGAAAGATGAGACACAGAATTGGGGCAGGTGACAGATGACAGCTGTTTTGCAAAGAATAGCTCTTACAGAGGATGCTGGTGTTGTCTAGTTAGGCAGTGGAAAGACACACGAGGAATGATGAAACTTGGAAATATGGGAAGTAAATAACACATTTGAAATGAAGGATATTCAGTAAATAAAAGCCCAAGAGTAAGTAAAGGTAAAAAAGAAAATACTCTGGAATTGGGACTTTTATTGAAAAACCAACCAACCAACAAACTAAAAAAAAACAACAAAAACCTCTACTACTATGATGCTTCAAACCTTTGAAGAGCCAGGGAAATTGGTGATATTTATGATATGGAATTAAGCTTAATGTAAGTTTTATGCCAAAAGGTAAACCCATCCTAGGAAATATGCCTGTATTTAGGTTGACCATCACTAGATGTATGATTAGTACCTGTATAGTAGCTTAGCCCCAGTAGCTGGAGTTACTACAGGTGTAGAAAATGGAGAGTGCATAAGATGTATGATTTATTGCTTCATAGAATTCAATTAAGTGCATTCAACAAACATTTCCTAAGAGCCCAATATGTGTAAGACACTCAATGTGGGGTGGGGTGGGGGGGGTGAGTGCTGTTATAATGATTCCTGTGACATATCTCCAGAACCTTGCCGTTCACGTGTGTGAAAGGGTGTGGATCTGGTGGAACTTTTCTGCAAATAATTCTTATTCAAAGGAAAATGAGATAAGTGATAATTGAGCAATTAAAAAGAATTTATTAAGGGTATACTATATGCCAGGCACAGTGCTATGTACTACAAATACAAAGAGATGTCCAGGCAAAAAATCCTCCAAGAAATTTGAGAAGAGAAAGATTACATTGCCCTTCAGAGTAAATGGGAACTGGAAGCAGGGTATACAAATCCCTTGTTGGTAGAGCTGTGCATTGGTCCAGCTATTCTAGAAAGCAATTTGGAACCATGCCCAGAAAGCCACCAAACTGTGGAGACCTTTTGACCCAGCTATAACAGAACTAAAAAAATCAAAGAAAGATTAAAGAATTCTCAATGTCTTTGTCTGTCTTTCTGTCTCAAAAGCAGAACAGATGATTTTTATTGCTGAGGTCAGGAGAACAGGCACTATAAGATTCCTATTCTAATGAACTGTTCCATTTCTATTTCTGACTGCATTTCATTGCATGTATAAAGGAAATCTAGTTATGGCCAATTCTATTATGTGATTAATGCAGGTGTGTGTAGAGATTTTTTTTCTGGAGGATTTTTCTTGGATCTGGGCAGAGAATACATTCAGACTGAGGTCTAGGGTAAAGGTAGAGAAAATTTTCCCATTTGGAAAATCCCAACTTCAGACCAAAATGGAGGTACATTGAGATAATATCCATAAAATAGTGGGGAATTTATAATATGAATGTAAATTGGTCCCCTAGACCTAACTAGTTGAGCTATGTCCCTTTAAATGAAATATCACTTTAAATGCTTTATCCTAGGTTCTCTTCCAATTTTTCCTGATCTTGGGGTACCAATTTTCTTGGTAATACTTTATACTATTTTTACTTCCCTTAATATTCTTAATATTAGGTGTGAGATGATATCTCAAAGTTATTTTAATCTGCATTTCTCTAATCAATAATGATTTAGAGCAGTTTTATATAATTATAGATATTTGATTTCTTCACCTGAAAACTGCTTGTTCATATCCTTTGCCCATTTATTAATTGGGCAAAAAAGTTTTATTTTTTGTGTAACTTTTGCTCCTGTTATTAAAAACTTGCATTGGCTTCAGGGTGTCATCTTAATGCATCTCAAAATTGGAAAATTAATGGAGATTGCTTCCTCTGGTTATTTCAGAGATGTACTTATATTACTTAACCCTTGCTTTTATTTTTTTTCCTTTTTTATTAAAGCTTTTTATTTTCAAAACAAATGCATAGATAATTTTAAACATTCATTCTTATGAAATTTTGTATTCCAATTTTTCCTTCCTTTCCCCCTACTGCCTCCACTAGATGGCAAGTAATCCAATATATGTTAAACATGGGCAATTCTTCTCTACATATTTCCTCAATTATCATGCTGCACAAGAAAAATCAGATCAAAAAGAAAAAAAAACGAGAAAGAAAACAAAATGCAAGCAAACAACAACAAAAAAGTGAAAATACTATGTTGTGATCCATAATCAGTCCTCACAATCCTCCCTCTTGGGGCAAATGGCTCTCTTCATCACAAAATCAATGGAATTGGCCTGAATCACTTGAAAAGAGCCATGTCCAGCAGAAATGATCATCATATAATTTTGTTGTTGGTGTGTATAATGATCTCCTGGTTCTATTAATTTCACTTAGCATCAGTTCATGTAAGTCTCTCCAGATTGCTTTGAAATCATTCTGCTGATTGTTTCTTATAGAACAATATATTCAATAACATACATAGACCATAACTTATTCATCCACTCTCCAACTGATGGGTATCCACTGAATTTCCAGTTGTTTGCCACTACAAAAAGAGGTGCTACAAATATTTCTGCACATGTCTGTCCTTTTCCCTTATTAATAATGTCTTTAGGATACAGATCCTTTAAAGATACTGCTGGAACAAAGAGTATACACAGTTTGATAGTCTTTTGGGCATAGTTCCATAATGTTCTCCAGAATAGGTGGTTTACAATCCCAACAACAATGCTTTAGTGTCCCAGTTTTCCCACATACCTTCCAACATTCATCATTATTTTTTCCTATCATCTTAGTCAATTTGAGAGGTGTGTAGTAGTACCTCAGAGTTGTCTTAATTCACATTTCTCTGATCAATAGTGATTTGGAGCACTTTTTATGACTAGAAATAGTTTTAATTTCTTCATCTGAAAATTGTCTATTCATATATTTTGACCATTTGTCAATTAGAGAATAGTTTGAATTCTTATAAATTTGAAATAATTCTCAATACATTTTAGAAATGAAGCCTTTATCAGAACCTTTAAATGTAATATTCACTTTTAATCTTTTCTGCATTTGGTTTTGTTTGTACAAAAACTTTTTTAACTTAATATAATTAAAATTATCCATTTTGCATTCCATAATATACTCTAGTTCTTATTTGGCCATAAATTCCTTCCTTTTTCACAGATCTCAGAGGTAGACTATCCTTTGTTCTTCTAATTTGCTTATAGCATCACTCTTTATGTGTAAATCATGAACCCATTTTGACCTTATCTTGGTATAGCGTGTTAGGTATGGTTCAATGCTTAGTTTCTGCCATACTAGTTTTTGATTTTCTCAGCAAATTTTGTCAAATAGTGCGTTCTTACCAGAGAAGCTGGAGTCTTTGGGTTTATCAAATACTAGATTACTATAGTTATTGACTATTGTGTCTTGTGAACATAACCTCTTCTACTGATTGACTAATCTGTTTCTTAGTCAGTACCAAATCGTTTTAATGACTGCTGTTTTATAATATAATTTTAGGTCTGGTACAGCTAGGCCACTTTCATTTGCATTTTTTCATTAATTCCCTTGAAATTATTGAGCTTTTGTTCTTCTAGATGAACTTTGTTATTATTTTTCTAGCTCTGTAAAACAATTTCTAGGGAATTTGATTGGTGTGGCACTAAAAAATAGGATTTCTTCTTCTTCTTCTTCTTCTTCTTCTTCTTCTTATTATTATTATTATTATTATTATTATTATTATTATTATTACAGAGGCAATTGAGATTAGGTGACTTGCCCAGGGTCACACAGGTAGGAAGTTTAAGTGTTTGAGGCCTGATTTGAAGTCAGGTCCTTCTGATTTCAAGGCTGGTACTCTATCCACTGTGCCACCTAGCTTCCCCATAAGTAGATTAACTTAGATAGAATTGTCATTTTTATTCTTCCAATTGATTAGATGTGACTTTATTTGTGTGGAAAATGTTTTGTAATACTTGTGTTCATATAGTTCCTGATTTTGTCTTGGCAGGTTGACTCCCAAATATTTTATATTTTCTACAGTAATTTTAAATAGGATTTTCCTTTGTATTTCTTGTTGCTGGACTTTTTGGGTAATATATAGAAATGCTGATGATTTCTGTGGATTTATTTTGTATCCTGCAACTTTGCTAAAGTTGTAAATCATTGTTAGTAGTTTAGTTGATTCTCTAGGATTTTCTAAGTATACCCTCATATCATCTGCAAAGAGCGATGATTTGTTTTCCTCATTATTTACCCTATTTGCTTTAATTTCTTTTTCTTTTATTGCTAAAGCTAACATTTTTAATACAATACTGAATAGTAATAGTGATAGTGGGAAACTTTGACTCCTGATCTTATTGGAAATGATTCTAGTGTATCCGCAGCACAGATGATGTTTGCTAATGGTTTTAAATAGATTCTCCTGATCATTTTAAGGAAAACTCCATTTATTCTTATACTCACTAGTGTTTTTTTTAAATAGGATTGGGTGTTTGGATTTTGTCAAATGCTATTTCTGCATCTATTGAAATAAACACATGGTTTCCATTAGTTTAGTTATTGATATAGTGAATTATGCTAATAGTTTCCCTAATATTGAACCAGTCCTGCATTCCTGTTATAAATCCTACTTGGTCATGGTGTATTATCATGTAATAACTTGCTATAATCTCTTTGATAATATTTTAGTTAAGAATTTAAGAAAGAAAGAAATTTTATTTATTTATATTTGTATCAATATTCATTAGGGAAATTGTCCTATAATTTTTTTTCTCTGCTTTGATTCTACCTAGTTTAATTATCAGTACCATATCTATTTCATAAAATGAATTGGGTAGGACTCCTTATTTCTCTATTTTTTCCTAGTAGTTTGCAGAGTATTGAAATAACTTCTTTAAATGTTTGATAAAATTCACACGTAAATTTATTTCATCCTGGAGATTTTTCTTAGGGAGTTGATTAATAGCTTATTCAATTTCTTTTTCTTTCCTTTTTTTTTCTAATCAAATTAACTAACAATTTATCTAATTTGTTGGTTTTCTCATAAAACCTACTTTTAGTTTTGTTTATTAGTTCAATAGTTTTCTTACTTTCAATTTTATTAATCTCCCATTTTATTTTTTAGAATTTCAAATTTAGTATTTAATTGTTCTTTTTCTAGCTCTTTTAGTTGCATGCCCAATTCATTGATCTTCTCTTTCTCTAATTTATATAAGTAAGCATCTAGAGATAAAAACTACCCCTAGGAACTGCTTTGACTGCATACATTTTGGTATGTTCTCTCATTATTGTCATTCTCTTGGATGAAATTATCGATTTGTCTGATTTGTTGTTTCATCCACTCATTCTTTAGGATTAGATTATTTATATTCCATTTAGTATTTGGTCTAATTTTCCCTATCCTTTTGTTACATGTAATTTTTATTGCATCATGACCTAAAAAAGATGCTTTTACTATTTCTGCCTTTCTGCATTTGGTTTTGAAGTTTTTATGCCTTAATACACGATCAGTTTTTTGTGTAGGTTTTCATGTACCATTGAGAAAAAAAAATATATTCCTTCCTGTCTCCATTCAAATTTTTCCAAAGATCTATTATGCATAACTTTTCTAAAATTTTTCTTTACCTCCTTAATTTCTTTCTTATTTTTGTGATTTGATTTATATAGTTTCTGATAGAACAAGGTTGAGATTCCTTTACTGTATAGTTTTTGCTGTCTATTCTGGCAATTCTCTTAACTTTTCCTCTAGAAAACTGGGGATGTTATACCACTTGGTGCATATGTTTAATATTGATATTACTTCATTATCTATGGTACCCTTTTTGCAAGATATAGCTTCCTTATTTACCTCTTTTAATTAGATCCATTTTTTGCTTTTGCTTTTTCTGAGATCTGGATCACTACTACATTATTTTTTATTTCAGCTGAAAACATAATAAATTCTGCTTCAGCTCTTTACTTTTTACTCTGTATGTATGTGTTCTTGTAAACAACATATTGTAGGATACTGGCTTTTAATTCAGTCTTCCACCTGCTTCTGTTTTATGGAAGAGTTCATCCCATCCACATTCACAGAAAAATTTACTCACTCTGTATTTTTCACCATCTTATTTTCCCCAAGGTATATTTTTCTTGTTCTTCCTTTCCCCTCTTCACCAATATTTTGCTTCTGGTCACCATCTCCCTCAATTTGCCTTCTTCCTTTCCTGACCCTTTCCCTTTTTACTTTTGTTTTCCCCTTCTATTATCTATCTCTTTCCATTTTCCTTTCTCCTTCTACTTACCTATAGGAAGAGACAACTTTCTATATTAAATTAAATATGTTTGCTATTCTCTCTTTGAGCCACATCTGATGAGATTAACACCATGCTCACCCCTCTCCCTTCTTTCTCTCAACTGTAATAGATCTTTTTTGCCTCAACATGTTATGTAATTTACCCCATTTTACTCTTCTTCCAGTACAATCCCTTTTCCACCTATAGATTCTTTTTTATATCATCATAGTAAAGTCAAATTATGCTACACTCGCTAAATATACCCCTAATAAATATACAGTTTTCAAGAGTTAAATATGCCATCTTTCCATGTAGGCAGAAGAACAGTTTAAGCTTTAATAACATAGTTTTTTCTTCCTTTTTTACCTTTTTATCTTTCTCTTGAGTTATGTATTTAAAAATCAAATTTTCTGTTCAGCTCTGGTCTTTTTATCAAAATAAATGAGAATCCCCTATTTCATTGAATGTCCATCTTCCCCCCTAAAAGATCATGCTTAATTTTGTTGGACAGTTGATTCTTAGATGCAGTCCAAGTCCTTTGCACCCCAGAATATCATATTCCAGGCATTTTGATTCTTTAAAATGGAAGTTGTTAGGTCCTGGGTAATCTTTATTGGGGCTTCTCTGTATATAAATTATTTTTTCTTGCTTCTTGCAGTATTTTCTCCTGATCTGATAATTCAGGAATTTAGCTACAATATTCCTTGGAGTTACCATTTTGGGGCCTCTTTCAGGAGATGATTGGTGGATCTTTCAATGACTATTTCATTATCTTGTTCTAGAATATCAGGGCAGTTTTCCTTGATGATTTTTATAAATTTGGATGTTATCAAGGCTCTTTTTTTCATCATGGTTTTTAAGTAATCCATTGATTCTTTGATTGTCTCTCCTGGATCTATTTTCCAGGTCAGTTGTTTTTCTGATGAGGAATTTTACATTTTCTATTGTTTTGGTTTTATTTGGTTATTTATTTGGTATTTATTTTTATTAGATCTCTCATGGAATCATTTGCTTCCATTTTTTCAGTTCTAAGCTTTAGTGATTTACTTTCTTCAGTTAGCTTTTTAAATTTCTTTTGCATTTTGCCAATTGAACTTTTAAATTAGTTGTTTTGTTCACTGAAAATTTTTTTCCATTTCAGAAATTCTGATTTTCAAGCAATTGGTTTGTTTTCCATTTTCACAAAACTGTTTTTAAGGAGTGATAATTCAGGTAATTTCTTTTTCCAGACCTCTAATTTCCTTTCCCCATTTTTTCTTCTAACTCTCTTCTTAAGATCCTTTTTAATTTTTTTTTTTACAAGAGAGCCTTATGAAAGAGACCAATTTATATCACTCTTTCCAGCTTCATCTAGAGATATTTTGCCTTTAGTGTTCTCAGAATTTGTGTTCTGTTTTTCTCTATCTTCGGAAAAGCTATCTATGGTAAAAGCTCTTTTTGCCTTTTTGCTTATTTTTAAAGGTTGAGATCTGCTTTTAGAGCAAAGGGTAGATTGTCTTAAGTTTCCTCTACAGGAGAAGGTAGCTTCACACTGCTGTGGGACTGGTGCTACTGACTTCCTTCCTGAAGTGGGTGGATGTGGCCAAGTCCTGTGTTTTGCTGGGGCTCAAGTACTCAGTATTTGCCTTCTATACACTGGAAGTCTCACAGCTAATCTGCTGAACCACTGGTTTCTGAACCAGGACAGGATAGCAAATGCGACTATATTTTGACTACAAGATTCCCATTACATTCCCTCAGCATGAGGAAGCCTTTCTATCCTGGGTCTCCTTGAACTGCATTGTACTGATCTGCAAATCCCCCCACTCCCCACAAACACAAACACACTGTGCAATTGAGACAGACCTTTCCTGAAGTTCTTTCAAAATATTTTCTGCTGGAAATTTATTATACTCCAAATATTGTGGGTTCTGTCACTCCAAAACCTGTTTAGTGGTGTTGATCTAAGGAAAGCCAAGAAGAGCTTAAAGACCTTTCTATTTTCATTTTGGCTTCACCCCTCTTGCTCTTAACTTTTGCAAGTTCTTAGGCCTCACTTCTGTCTGACTTAAAATAACAATAGCAGCAGTAGAAGAACTATTGATTTTGGCAACTATAGACCATCAAAAGTAATAGAACCCAAGAGCAGGGCAGCAAGAACCTAGAGACCAAGTATCATACCTGAAACTTGACAACTAGATGGCTCTTTAGATAGAGCACTGAGCCTAGAGTTAAGAATATCTGAGTTTGAATCTGGCCTGAGACTTAACCATTTGTGTGACCCTGAGCAAATCACTGAACCTCCATTCCTCCATTCCTCTGTTCCTCCCTTCCTCCCTTCACAAGGCAATTAGAGTCAAGTGACTTACCCAGAATCACACAGCTAGTAAATATTAAGTGTCTATGGCCAGATTTGAACTCAGATTCTTGTGACTCCAGGGTCTATTCTCTATCCTCTGTATCATATAGTTGTCCCTTCCTCTTTCAAATTGTTAAAAGTTTATTTGTTTTAGCATTAATTTATAAAAACTTGAGTTACAAATTCTCTCCCTCTTTTATGTTTCTTTCCCACCTAATGAGAAGCCAAGAAACATGTCAATGATACACATGAAATCATGCAAAATGTATTTTCCATCCTGGCTATATTGTAAAAGAAAATGTACCCCCCAGAAAAAAGTAAATGGGGAAAATGTATTTCAATCTGCATTCAGACTCTATTTCTCTCTCTGTAGATAACATTTTTCATCATGAGACTTTTGGAATTGCCTTGGATTATTGTATTTATCAGTACAAAATATTTCATAATTGATAATTATTATAATTTTGCCATTATTGTGTACAATGGTCTCCTGATTCTGCTCTCTTAACCAAACATCAGTTTATAAGTCTTGTTAGGCTTTTCTTAAAACATACTACTTAGCACAATAGTATTCTATCACAGTCATATAGAACAACCTGTTTAGCTATTCCCCAGCTGATGGATATCCTCTCAATTTCCAGTTCTTTGTTCTGTTGTTTCAGTACTTTCTGACTCTTTGTGACCCTATTTGGACTTTACTTGCAAATGATAATGGAGCAATTAACTATCGTCTTTTTCAAATCATTTTACAGATGAGCAAATTGAGGCAAACAGGGTTGGGAAACTTGCCCAGGATCACACAGTGAGTGTGAAGATTCATCTTCAGTGAGTATCTGAGGCCAGATTAATTAATGAAGATGAATCTTTCTGATGCCAGCCCTGACACTCTGTTCATGGACTATCTAGCAATTCTTTGCCACTATAAAAGAGCTTCTACATATATTTTTGTACAATATACCTTTTTCCTTTTCCTTTGATGTCTTTGGGATACCTTATAGATATAGTAATAGACTTTTTATTTTTTATTAATTTTTATAATTATAACATTTTCTTTGATAGTACATATTCATAGGTAATTTTTTTTTACAACATTATCCATTGTACTCCCTTCTGTTCCAAAATTTTCCCCTCCTTCTCTCCATCCCCTCCCCTAGATGACAGGCATTCCCATACATATTAAATATCTTATAGTATATCCTAGGTACAATATATATGTGCAGAACTGAATTTTGTTGTTCTTGTTGTTGCAAAGGAAGAATTGTATTTAGAAGGTAAAAATAATCTGGGAAGAAAAAAATGCTCTCAGTTTACACTCATTTCCCAGTGTTCCTTTTCTGGATATAGCTGATTCTGTCCATCATTGATCAATTGGAATTGGATTAGCTCTTCTCTATGTTGAAGATATCCATTTCCACCAGAATACATCCTCATACAGTATCATTGTTGAAGTGTATAATGATCTCCTAGTTCTGCTCATTTCACTCAGCATCAGTTGATGTATGTCTCTCCAAGTCTCTCTGTATTCATCCTGGTGGTCATTTCTTACATAACAATAATATTCCGTAACATTCATATACCATAATTTACCCAACCATTCTCCAATTGATGGACATCCATTCATTTTCCAGTTTCTAGCCACTATGAAAAGGGCTGCCACAAACATTTTGGCACATACAGGTCCCTTTCCCTTCTTTAGTATTTCCTTGGGATATAAGCCCAGTAGTAGTATGGCTTTTGATAACTTTTTGGGCATAATTCCAGATTGCTCTCCAGAATGGTTGGATTCTTTCACAACTCCACCAACAATGCATCAGTGTCCCAGTTTTCCCACATCCCCTCCAACATTCATCATTATTTGTTCCTGTCATCTTAGCCAATGTGACAGGTGTGTAATGATATCTCAGAGTTGTCTTAATTTGCATTTCTCTGATCAATAGTGATTTGGAACACTCTTTCATGTGAGTGCAAATAATTTCAATTTCATCATCTGAAAATTGTCTGTTCATATCCTTTGAGTAATAGAATTTCTGAGTCAAAGTATATACAAGGTTTGATAGCCTTTTGGGTATAGATCCAAATTACTCTCCAGAATGGTTGGACCAGTTCTTAACTCTACCCATAAGATGTTAACATTTCTATTTTTCCATATCTCTTCTAGCATTTATCACTTTTATTTTCTATAATGTTAACCATTCTGATGAGAAGTGATGTGAAGGACATAGTCTGGGACATGTATTATTGGAAAGGGAGATTGGCTAGCCATATGTAAAAACAAAGTAACAATAGATAAATGTTGCCCTTCTGTCCAATAAATGATCTAGAGGAAGAGAGCCAGTATATGTCTATGTTTTAATCTATGTAGATATTCTCTCTACTGATACTTGTATCAAGCTATTTTCTCTGTCTGAAAATGTTACCATTCTATGACCAAAATGGTGATGAATATCACCAAACATAGGTAGTTATTCTTAGAGAATGGACATAATAGGTCCATCATCAAAACCTTTCTGAGTTTTCACTCCATTGAAATATTTTGTGTCACTTTTATATTACAATGAGGCATTAGAATAAGGCATGAATGGAGAATTCTATTGGGAAGTTCCTTTGTGGAAGATTTATATGTAAGGTAATGGACAAAGGTTGCATAGGACAAGAAGGCATAAATGGTTTGTGATTTGCTCTGGTGAATAGAATAGTAGTTATGTATAGTTATGTATTCATGTATAATGTGTTCACAGGCCCATTAATATTAGAGTGATGATTATGTTGGTAAATACATTGATAATATTATTTTTTTAATTTAAAAAATCAGTGACAAATTCATCATGGTAGGTTAAGGCACTTATCCTTGGTGAAGCTTCCAGCCTCTCTATCCTCGATCACATTTCTGAGTAGACTTCATCCATTAGAGCCTAAATTAAAATTCCAGATTGAAAAGGGCTTCCACCCACTGATATGTCTAGTTCATAAGAATCTTTTTGGAGCATAAATTGAATTAGCTGCAAACTGAGGGAATGTAAGGGAAGACTACATCTTGGTTGTTGGCAGAGGTTCTTGAAGGTTTCCAAAACTGCTAATGAAGCACCTGAATTGAGTAAAATAATAGCCAGATAGAGATACAAGCAAGAAAATGGGATTAGATGGGGACAGTACAGCAGAGAATAGAATATACTCAATTACTAGGGGAATGAAATGAGGATACAGAGCACATCTCAAGGAAAGCAGCACAAATTGGAGGCCAAAGTGACAGTGACTTTTCTAAAATGAGTAAACATGATCTTTTCACTTGAATTTTGGATTTGGATACACACACACACATCCGTGTAAATACCCAAATTATGTTTCACGTAAAGGACATATGACAAATACTGGATGGTTCAATATATAATTGCAAATATTTGACAACTTTGGTATACACAATGAACTGGCCTGTGTTCCGGGGTAGAGAAGTTCGCCTCTAGTCTCTTGAGAGAAATCTATTCTCATTGGGCTTCTACATCCACAACTGATTGCTTATGTTGCTCAGGGATTCCCAGAGCTGCAGTTTGAGGAAGAAGCATTCCTTGAACCATCAAATTCTCTTCTTATAATATCATCTTATCCATAAATCTCTAGTGAATCATTACACTGGAGAGTGGGGATGATCCTATCATTGCTATATACATTGCTCTCTCTTCTCTCTCTCTCTCTCTCTTGTTCTCTCTTTCTCTTTCTTTGTCTCTCTCTCTCTGTATATATATATGTATATATATATACATACATACATAAACTGTTTCTTTTTAAAATAAAATTTTCCCAATACATGTGAAAACAATTTTTAGCATTTTAAAAATATTTGAGTTACAGATTTTCTCTATCTTTCTTCCCTTCCCTTTTGCCCTTTCCTGAGATGTAAGCAATTTTATTTAACTTATATATGTGCAATCATACAAAATATATTTCCATAGTGTGAGAAAGAACACAGTCCAAAAAAACTCCATTAAAACTGAAGTGAAATATAGTATGCTTCAATCTGCATTCAGGCTCCAGCAGTTCTTTCTCTGGAGGTGGATAGCATTTTTCATCATTAGTCCTTTGAAATTGTCTTGGATCATTGTATTGCTATTAGGATGTCTAAGTCATTCACAATTGATCATTGTACAGCACTGCTGTTACCATGTACAATGTTCTCCTAGTTCTGCTCTCTTCACTTTGCATTTGTTCATATATCTTCTCATGTTTTTCTGAAATCAATCTAAGTGTCATTTCTTGTAACACAGTATTCCAATACCATCATATACCACTACTTGTTCAATTGATGGATGTCCCCTCAATTCCCAATTTTGCTACCACAAAAAAGAGGTGTGATAAGTATTATTTGTACAAATATATAGTTTTCCCTTTTTTGGGTTTCTTTGGAATATAAAGCTAGTAATGGTATTACTGGTTCAAAGGATATGTCCAACTAGTTTCTGCCACACTATTTTACATTTTTTTTTTATCATATAGTGAGTTCTTCTCCCAAAAGCTTGGGTCATTGTATTTACAAAACACTAGATTACTATGGTAATTTGCTACTGTATATTACGTACCTAATCAATTCCATTGGTTTATCACTCTACTTAGCAGTACTATTGCTTTGATAATTACTGACTTATAACACAGTTTGAGATCTGAATAGAAAACTTTTTTCAATATTAATGGTAACATACATCAAGGAAAGCATGGGAAGCATAAGGATCTCCCTTAGAAAGGTCTGAGAGAAACCCTATTTAAAGTCAGAGAAAGAGTCATGATATGGAATTAGAGGATCTCTAAAAAATCACTAACATGTCACTTTGGCCAAGTCTTCTTTTGTCCTTAGGCAGCTAGATGTCATAGTAGATAGAAACAAGGACATATAATCAGGTAGTCTTGAATTCAGTCTTGTCTTAGATACTAGCTGTGTGAGCCTAGGCAACCTCTATTTGCCTCAGTTTCTTCATCTATAAAATAAATCTATAAAATAAAGATTAATAACAGCTTCTCCCTCTAAGGATTATTACTATAATATGGTAATATTTGGAAAACACTTTACAAATCTTGAAGCACTATGTAAATGTTAGTTGTTATTTTTGTTTTCTCATCCATAAAGTTGTCTTTGTTGGATTAAAATATTTCTAAGTTCTCTTTCAGATCTAAAAATATTTTTGGAAGTACATAATATTATGATTGAGGATGTATGCAGTGAAGAAATCAGTTGAGTACTTTTGTAAGATGTAAGGTCTTATATAAGTCACTTTAGGGGGCATTAAAATGTGAGAATATAGTATCTGATCGAAAGGTGATTATAGTTTAGAAAAAGAAGAAAAGTCCATTTATGGGAGCATTTTAAACAATGCTATAAAAGGCAAAATTGATATTTTAATTCAATGGATATTTCTTATGTATCTAAAATATCCATGACATTGTTATGTACCAAGGATAGAAAGACAGAATTGTTTTCCTCATCCACATTCACAGAAATTGGAAAATCTATGGGGGTGTGGTAGTGTAAAGGGAGTTCCAAACCCAAAATAAATAATTCTAGATGTAGAGCATGGGAAGAGGCAGAATAGGAAATATCCCCACAGATAGGTTGGAGCCAGCTTGAGAAGGCTTTTAAATGGAAGACTTTATATTTTGGGAAAATTTTTGAGCAAGACAATGGCATGATCAGATATGTACCTTGTAATAACTATTTGAGGAACTTTGTGGAAGTCCATTGAGAGAAGGAATAGGCTTGAAGCAGAGAACCCAATTAGGAGGCCATTGGTTAAATAATTTGGCAAGGAGCGATGATAACCTGACAAAGTCATGTATGTGAATATTAGGGCACGGTCATGTCATATAGTAATATGTTAAAGGTTGAAATACTTCACACACCCATACACACACACACACACACACACACACACACACACACAGAGAGAGAGAGAGAGAGAGAGAGAGAGAGAGAGAGAGAGAGAGAGAGAGAGAGAAAGAGAGAGTGTCTGTTTTATTCTGAACTTAAGAAATAAAACAAGTATTTCCATAACATAGAATAGGAAAAAATATGATTGTATATAAAACTACAAATCCATTATGGATAACTTTCTATTCCTCTTAAATATATAATAAAGGAATCATCTAATTTTCTTCTCCCTTCCCTTTTTCCCCCTTCTCTCCTCTCTCCCCTACCCTACTAGTGACCACCATTAGACAATATAGTAATATGGAAAACTTACAGGCCTGCAGATTGACTTGTGAAAGTATCAGAAGCTCAGACTATATATCTTCCCAGAAGTGAACAGAACCCAACATTAACATAAAGATCAAAGTTAAGAAGTAGGCTGGAAGAATGAGCAAATAAAAAAATGTTAGCCATAAAGAGCCTCTATAGTGAAAGAGAAGTTCAACACAAAATACAAAAGGTGACAATTACTTAAAAACACACAAAAAACCTGCAAGAAAAAAGGAAATTGCTTACAAGCCCAACAAAAATTCCCCAGAAAAGTATTTTTAAAAAGCTAAACAAAGAGAGAAAGAGTAAGAAAAAAGCTTTTAAAAATAAAAGTGGCAGAGGGGAAAATGATAAAAGAAATGAGAGCTATCCAAAAAGGTTATGAAGAGAAAACTAGAAGCTTTGTAAAAGAGGTATAAAATGTCACTGAAGAAAATAATCCCTTAAAAAATAAAGCTGCCCAAATGAGAGCTAATGACTTCAAGTGATATTAAGAAGTAATAAAACCAAATCAAAAGAGTAAAAAATATGAAAGATGTGGTAGAAAAAACAAAAAAAATTGATTTATTTGTCTATCTGAAAACTATGACCAAAAAAGGTCTTAGACATCATATTTCAATAAATTTTAAAGCCAAACTTTCTTTTAAGATATTATGAAACTACATGGCAAAGTAATGGAAAGAATCCATAGTTACTTATTGAAAACAACTCCAAAATGAAAATTCTGAGGAATATTGTCCCCCAAATACAGACTCTCAAATCAAAAAGAAAATACTAGAAGCAGCCAGAAGAAAAGAATTTTAATACTATGGAGCCACAGTCAGAGTTACATGAAATTTAGCAGCCAATGTATTGAAAGAACAGAGAGTTTTGCATATAATATGGTAGAAGACAGAAGATCTAGGATTAGCATGAAGAATAATGTATCCAGTAAAACTAAATCCTGCAGAGAAAGAATGGATATTTAATGAAATTGAGGACTTTTGAGCATTCCTGATGAAATGAATAATTTGATATTCAAACATAAGACTCAATAAAAGAATAAAAAAATAACTAGAAATGAGAAATCACAAGGGGCACAAAGGTTAGTTATTTTCTTTATGATAAGGTGATATGATATGCATTATATATATATATATATATATATATATATATATATATATATATATATATATATATATATATATATATATATATATATATATATATCATCAAGAGACTTAGAGGGAGTCTAATTAGACAAAGAGCCTAAGTGTGATTCTATTTTGTTTCAATGATCTAAAAAGAAGAATGAAAGGGTAGAGAAGAGAAATGTACTGGGAGAGGTGGGAAGAGAGAGAGGAACAATGGAGACGACTATCTAACATAAATAGAACATTCTTTGAAGAGTTTATATAGTGAAGAGGACAGCACAGGGGAGAGGAAAACACTTGAACATCAATCTCATCTGAACTGTTTCAAGAAGAGAAGCATATACATACACACAGAGTTCAATATAGCAATTTATCTTTCCCAAGAGGGAAAGGAGTTAAGAGAACAGTGTGTATGTAAGGGAGAATAAAACAGATGATAGGTTAAGAAAGGCTGTGATCAGAAGCAAGACTTTTAAAGAGAAGGCAGATTAAAAAAAGAGAAGGATACATAGAATAGCATAGAATAAATACCAGTTACCAGTCACAACTATGAATATGAACAAGATGAATTCACCCATAAAGTGGAAGAGTATATCAGAGTTGATTAGAAACCAAAAACCCAACAATATATTGTTTACAACAAACATACCTGAAATAGAAAGATATACTTAGAGTTTAAAAAAGGCTGGAGCAGAGTCTCTTATGTTTCAATCAAAGTTAAAAAAAAAAGAAAAGCAGGGATATAAATCATGATCTCAGACAAAGCAAAAGCAAAAATACATCTAATTAAAAGATAAACAGGGAAACTACTTTTTACTAGAAAGTTCCATAGACAATGAATTAATATTAGTACTAAGCAAGACTATAATAGTGGGGAACTTCAATTCACCCCTTTCAGATGAAGATAAATCTAACCATAAAATAAACAATAAAAAGTTAATGTGATATTTAGAATTGTAGAGAAGATAGATATAATACATTTCTGGGGAATATCTAATGGGAATAAAAAGGAGTACAAACAATTCTTTTTTTTTTTAAACTTAAGTGGAATATTTCACAGTCTAGTTAAAAAAACATTTTTTTAATATAATATAAATTTGCCTGAGGATGTGGGGAAGGATAGAAAGGAATATGCAAGATTCCACACATGTAAGGAGGGAGAGGACCAACCAATAAATGTCTCCTCCATTGTGCTGGAGGTCTCAGATTAAGCCTCTGATCCTGTGATGCCTATGGTAGTAGACTTGCACCATGCACTTGTTCTTTTGCTTTCACCTGGAGGGCTTTTTAAAGGGTGTCTATGTATGTTTTGAGGAGAGAGGCCAGAAGCACTGAACCAAAGGGCAGGAGTAGAGAGAGTGAGTACATGCCAGAATAAAATTAATATAGATATTTTTGGGATGCAGATTTTTTTTTAAAATTATTTACATAAAGTCAAATTTGCATAATGTGCATAATGTGAATTTACTTAAAGGGAAAATTCTCAGCTGTGTATAATATGTTCACAAAAACTGACCATATATTAGGGTATAAAGTCCTCAAAAATCAACATAGGCAGAAATGTTAAATGTTTTTTTATCATAATGTAGTAAAAATTACATTCATTTAAAACAAAGATTAAAAATTAACTAGAGTGGTTGGATCAAATAACCAACCATAGGAACAACAATTTAAAGATAATGGCAATAATTTTGAGGGTGCAGCTAAGGTAGTACTTAGGGGAAAATTTTTATCTCAAACTTTATATCAATAAAATAAAAAGCTAATCAAGGAATTGGGTAATTGAAAACTAAATTAACCATACTAACTGTGTAATCTTGGGAAAGTCACTTCACCTGATTGCCTTGCCAAAAAGAAAAAACCCAAAACAAACAAACAAACAAAAATCAACCCAAATCAAAATCAAATTGGGTATGTGACTAAAAAATTACAAAACCAACAAATAAAATCCCCTCTAGTAAACACTTAAATAGAAATCCTGAAAAGCAAAGAAGAGATTAATAAATTGAAAGTTAAAACCCCCCCACAAAAACATTGAATTAATGAAATAAAACTTACTTTTTTTGGGGGGAAACAACAATGAAATCGTTAAAGCATTAATTAATTTAATTTAAAAGTGAAGAAAAAAAGACAAGATAGAAGGCATGGCAGGAAATAAAGATTGAGATTTAAAATCATAAAGAGAAACTTTAAATTCACTGTTTTTTCCTCTTTTCCTTTTACCCTCTTGCTCTCTTTGTTTGATTTATTAATTCAATAGATATTTATTAATTATGCAGTGTGAACAGAAAACTGTACACATAGTGTAATGGGTGTGTGTGGCAAATATGCAGATAATAATAAAATAATGTGTGATTAATTTGTCATTTGTTCAGTTGTTTTGGTCATGACCAACTCCTCATGACCCCATTTAGAGTTTTCTTGGCATCGATACTGGAGTATTTGCCATCTCCTTCTCTGGCTCATTTTACAGATGAGGAAACTAGCAAACAGGGTTAAATAACTTGCCTAGTGTCTCATTGCTAGTGTCTGAGATCATAGTTGAACTCAGGAAATTGAGTCTTCCTGAATTCAGGCTTGGTGCTCTATTAATTATGGCACCACCTAGTTGTTAGATTAAGAATTTGTAAAACACAATAATATGTAATTCATAATTACCATGTGGAAATATCGGGGAATGTTTTATAGAGTGGATGGCATTTCATTTAGAAGGTAAAACTTTTGACTTGGGTAAAACATGGGGTAAAACTCACAAAAGTCAGAAAGCTTCAGAAATGAAGTATTGAGTGTGTATAATGAAGTCATTTAAGAGAAGGCTGGAAAAGGTGTGTGTGTGTGTGTGTGTGTGTGTGTGTGTGTGTGTGTGTGTGTATGTGCATGCACCAAAGTAAGAAAGGATTTGAATATAAGAAAAAGGAGTTTGAATATTTTCAACTTCATTTAGCAGGTCATCAGGAACCAGCTGAAATTTTTGAGCAGAAGAATTACATGACCAGATCCATACCAAAGGAAGTTGATTCTTGGAGTAATATGAAGAGGGGACAGAAAGGAGAGGTAGCATGACCTATTGTAGGTTATTTCAGTAATCCAAGGGAGAATGATACATTTGGAACATTTCATAACATCATATTGCTTTCTGAACATCAGTTTGTTTCTAGCTGAATTGAATTCAATTCAGCTAGCTAGCTCCTTCTCATTAAAGAGATTAACCATATTCCTTTCTTCACCTGTGCTAGTTGCACATAGTAGGTGCTTAATAGTTATTGAATAAATGTTAAGAAAATTCTTGCTTATTACAATCCCCCCGTTGGAAATTTTCTCTTATTTCTTGCAGGAGATGGAGAATTTTATTGTCAACTCTATAAAGAGATATCATGCTTCAGATATTTTATCAGCTTTCTTCTTTCACTGGTGCCATTTTTGGGGGGCTTTTGTGAAGTGAGTCTACTTCATCTATTGCCTGCTTTTCCCTTAGCTGTGTAAATATATCTCTCCTTAGAATTTTGATAGAGGCAGTTGATGGTCAGGGATATTTTGCCCCTGCTACAGGATTCAAAAAAAGCTCCTTGACAGTGATAAGGGAGGTGCCCTGAATGCTTTAAGTCCCTAAGTCTCTCTGAAGCCCTTCTCTGTCAGGAGCTGGTCCTCTTCTATCAGCCTCAGGCAGAGCTTTCTCTGAAACTCTTTTTCCCCAAGGCAAATCACAATGACAAGCTGAAATGTTTTTCTACATGCTACAGGACTTCCCCTTCTACTTGAAATCCACTCCAATATTTAAAAACAAAGCTAAGCAAACAGAAAGCAATTTTTAGTAAATCTGAGTATAAACTCCTGGTGAATTAAGACTGTCCCTACTCTTTGCCAGTCTGAATGGTGGGCAAGTTGGGGAGAGTCATTCCTTTCTGAAGTTAGATTGATATTCTGTGATTATCTGACTTTTTGAAGCCCTTCCCAATAACATTTATTAGAGAGGGAGAGACATAGCCAGAGAGAGATAGACTAACACAAGGGAAAAAAAGGAAATGTTTGTGTAGCACTTTAAGACTTAATAAAGAGGGGGAGAAGGAAGAAAAGAATAGAAAAAAAGGAATTTACATGATAATGTTGTATATATGAAAAGAATAGCAAGTTGTGCATGGTGGATTTGCAGTTTCTTTTCTTTTTTATAATTTATTAATTTTATAATTATAATTTTTTTGATAGTACATATGCATGGGTAATTTTTTTACATTATCCCTTGTATTCACTTTTCCAAATTTCCCCCTCCCTCCCTGGATTTGCAGTTTCATGTGCAATCATTTTTTATTGGACTTTGTTATAGATATGCTATTTTATTCCATAAATTAAAAATAAAATAAAATTTTAAAAAGAAAAAGACTTCATAAAGCACTTAACATGCATCTAATCCTGTAACAGCTCCATAATAGTGATAACAGCTAGCCTTTATATAGTGCTTTAAGGTTTGCAAAGTACTTTAGAGTTTGATCTATTTATTTTTATATTAACCCTTCAAATAACTGATATTATTATCTCCATTTTGCAGCTGAGATAACAGACCCTTAGTGATTTGCACAGAGTCTCCTAGTTAGGAAATGTCTGAGGCAAGGTAACTCAGGTTTTTCTGACTCTAGGTCCAACAGTCTGTCCAGGGTAGGTACCATCAGATTGGTAGTATAGTAAGTTTTTCTATATTGCATGTTTCAAAAATATGAATTTTTTCACTTGATATATTGGGTAAGATCTTAAGTATAATGTACATTTGAATTCTTGAGTGTGTTTTTGTGGAATTTCTTCCTAAGGAACATTAGAACCTCACAAAATAGTCCCATTTCATGATAACTCAAAAGTTGAGCCCTCCTAAACCTTCACTTTCACCAGAAAATGTTGGGTCTTTTGGTATAGCAGTGGATGTCATTAGAAGAAGGGCTGTTCTCCCAGATCCCCAAATTCCTCCCCTCTCCAATCCCCTTATACTGCAGTTTCAAGTCTAGAGTTGCAGCCTTACCAGCTTGCTAGGCCCAATTGGAGCGCTGAGCAGAAGCCTGAGGCCACTTTTTTTTGTAGTATTTGTTATTTTTTTTAACCATTTAAGATGTTTAAAACCATGCTACCTTTTAGAAATAGCTTTTTCTTTTCAAAATACATAAAAAGATAGTTTTCAACATTCACCCTTGCAAAACCTTGGGTTTCAATTTTTTCTCCCTCTCTTCCCCCCCCTTCCTCTAGACAGCAAGTAATCTAATATAGGTTAAACATGTGCAATTCTTCTATACATATTTCCACATTTATCATGCTGCACAAGAAAAATCAGATCAAAAAGGAAAAAAAATGAGAAAACAAGAAGCAAGCAAACAATAACAAAAAGGTGAAAATACTATATTGTGACACATCTTCAGTCCCCATAGTCCTCTCTCTGGATGCAGATAGCTCTCTCCTTCACAAGTTTATTGAAATTGGCCTGAATCACCTTATTGTTAAAAAAGAACCATGTCCATCAGAATTGATCATTGCATAATCTTGTTGTTGCTGTGTACAGTGTTCTCTTGGTTCTACTCACTTTAGTTTCACTCTATCTTTTTTTAAAATTAGGTTCTTGCCTCTTTTTATGTGTCTTTGCTAAAGTTCTTGCATTTCATATTCCTAACTTATTTCTTCCAGAAGACCTATGGTTTTATTGCATGATTTTTTTATATTGTGGTGTTTTTTGGAAAGAAATATGTGAAATTACAGCAGAACTGTCTGCCTCAATTATTATCCTGATCTTATTTATGAGGGCAATGATTCTTAGAGATGCTGAGAGATTAGCTCATGGTCACACAATTCATAAATGTTAGAAGTATTGTTGAAATACAGATCTCTGTTAATTCTGATTCCAGTGTTTTTGCCATTGATATCTTCCCATAGATAATAGTTCAGAAAAAGAAAGACTTGTTATCTAAATTTAGGCACTTTCACCTTTACCTCTATGTATCTTAGTGACCTCATCTATAAAATATAGTAGGGGCTTAGATAAAACCATTTCTTGTGGACTTAAAAAGCTATTAGCTTGTTTCCCCCATTTCTATTTTGTCTTTATAGACAAGTCTCACAAGGCATTATAGACAAGGGGTGCAAAGAAACTTTTCATTATCACTGAGTAGAGCACCTTTGATTAAAATATTTTATTCTTTTGGCTCCTTCTTACAAGTTTAGTACTTAAATAAAATGTCAGAACTGCAAGATTGACTTTAAAAAGCATTGTTTTCATATTCAATGTTTATTCCTTTGCTTGTCTATTTTATTCAGCAGAATACTCCTAGTCATTTCCCCTTCTATTTAATTCGTTACTGAGCATTTAATAGATAGAATTAATTTTTTGGAGATTGTTTTCAAGATGAATGATTTATGAAAATCTAAAGAAAACAGTTTTGAATTACATTTGTTCTTTAATTGTTCATTCAAATAACATGATTTTTCTACTAAAGTTTTACTTTAACATTAAAATATTTTTTAAAATTAGAAATAAAATATTGCAAGCATTTGTGTCTTCCTGATATCTTGAACTTTCATGGGAATGCTACTTGGATCACCTATATTTTCCCCCCCCAATTATTTGTTTTTGTGAATTCCCATTATCCATCAATATATGTTATTAGAACTTAATATTAAATACCCATTGTTTGCTTTGGGCATATTAGAAGCTTCTAAAAGGGATATGGAGACAAATGCATAAAAAAAAGTCTCAGATGAACATATGAAGAACAACACTGTTGTCTGAGTATTCGGACTGATCAAGATAAGTACAGCATCTAGAAATATAACAATGTAAGTATCAGGTGCATATCCCTTAATGAGGAAAACCAATAAGGCTAACTTAGACAAAAAATAAACCACTTTTCCCTTTTCTTCCACAAAAGCTTTTGCTTCATTTGAAAATAGATGAGAGGAAAGTAGGTATTGAGGTTGAATGGTGATATAGTAAGGGATTTCCAAAATATGGTGATATAATTTTGGACAAACTCCCTTCTTAACCTTTACTCTCTGACTTCTTCTTATTCTAGGACTGTTATTATGGCAGAATGGATACAGGGACCCAGCAAACCCTTCAAGGTTTTTCTGGACAGACGCATCGCCTTGAGCACATGCAGAACTTTTCCAGGCAGATGAATTCTCTGCTGGATTTTTAAATGCAGTTATGAAAGTCACCAGGTGGTCTTCAGGTGGCAAGGCCACAGGGTAAAATAATGATAATCCATGAACAACATTCTCTGTTCTAACCCCCCCCCCCAATCTATATCTGAATATTACCATTTTCCTTCTCTTTGTCAGATAATTGAGCAATGGAGTTACAAAGAAAGAATTCTGAGAATGAAGAACAGCTTTGGTCCAGACTGAGAAGAGGAAATGACTAGAAAGAGATAGAATGTTGTTAGAAGTGATGCTGACAAGGATTAAGAGTGTTAAGGCTAAACTGGAGGCAGCTGAGAATAAACTGCTAAGTAAATCAGAGGCATCTTTGGAATGCTATCTAAGTTGGAAATGACAAAGACAAACTAGAGAGAGCTTCCTTAGAGGCTTTCAGCAGTAATTTCCTCCTTTACCTCACTTGACACAAGCCTTCCTTCTTTCCTCTCCTCCCTTCCCCTCTTTCCTGCCCTCCCCTCCTCTACTTTATTTTCCTAGCTTCCCCTCCCCTCTCCTTTTCTTTCTTTTCCTCTCTTCTCTTCTCCTTTTCTCTCCTCCTGTTTCCCCTTTCTCCCTTCCTCTTTCCCTCTCCCCTTTCCTCTTACTCCTTTCCCCTCTTTTTTACTACTCTCCCTTCCCTTCCTCTCCTTGCCCATCTCTCCTCCTCTCTTCCTCCTCCCCCGCCCTCCCTTTCCCTTCTCCCCTGTCCTCCCTTTCCCTCCTCCCCTCTCTCCTTTTTCCTATCCTCTTCCTCCTTTTCTCTCCTCCCTTCCCCTCCCTTCTTCTATCCTCCCCTTCTTTCCCCTTTCCTTCTCTCCTTTCTCTTCTTCTCTCCTCCCTTTCTTTACCCTTTCCTTCTCTCCCCTCCCATTTTCTCCCCTCCCCTTTTCTCCAGTCCCCCCATATCTTTCTGTATCTCTCTGTCTCTGTAAGTCTCTCTGTATGTATCTATCTCTCTGTGGGTATCTCTGTGTGTCTCTCTCTGTCTCTGTGTGTTTCTCCATCTCTCCCCATCTCTCCTCCTATGTCTTTATCTTTCTCTTTTTTGATTCCTCTCTCCCTTCCTCTCTTAAAGAGACAGAGTTTGAAGAAATATTAGGAAGATTTTAATCCAATTTCCTAATTTTCTACATAAAGAAACTGAAATGGAAGCCAAAAGAATTAAATGAATTGCCAAGTCACACAGATAGGTAAGAAGTGGAGCACAGGATTTGAACCTAAGTTTTCTCATTAAAATTTAGTGCTTTTTGAAAGTGAAAGATCAGAACTTCTTTGCCAATATTTTCATTTCATTCAATTTTATTTTCCCCTACTCATAGTAAGACTTTATATTTCCCAGATCTTTTTTTTCCTTGCACTTCAGAGTACTTTTCCATCACTCTAGAGGGACAAGGGTGATGATCTCCATTTTGCAGATGGAAAAACTGAGACATAAATAGGTTGTGTGATTTGCTCAAGGCAATTCAGAGTCAGCATCAAGGATGGGAATAGAAACTGGCTCTTTTAATTTCTTTTCCTGTATTGTAATGACAGGCTGTGCTGTCTCTCTTGTGAGTTATATTCCCTTACTCAGTGCTTTAAATGGGGGCTGTGCCAGCTGTCATTTTGTTTCCCCACATCCAGTATTGCTCAAACCAATGTTAATATTCATTATTTGATTACAGTCGCATCAAGAAAGTTCAAGGTTGACAACAAACACATTTAGTCAATTTTGGATTATTTGGTTTGCAGATTATTGTGTCTTTAGCATAATGGAAAGTTAGAGCTGGAGGGACCATAGAGATTATGCAGAATGGCTCCTTAAATTTACAGAGGAGGGAATGGATGCTCAGAGAGATGAAGAGATTTCCCCACACATTTGGTGAATAGCTTTAATGGATACTAAACCCAGTTCTCTTGACCTTAATTTGGCACCATTTCCATTACCCTACATAATTTTTTTCCTTTTGTGAAATTTTTCTACTCTTTAGTAAAGTCAGAATGTTTTAAAATAGCATGTTTATTTTTATAACTTAACTATATAAACAGAGAAAAATATAATGTTGGCAGCAGCTATCATTGGTTTATCTGACCCTCAGTCTAGTTGAAGACTTTGACTTCCTCTTAATTCTTCCCACCTAAATACACACAAGCATCACCTCTTCCAATTTATAGTCATCACTACATTGAAATTATATCATTATAATGTCCTCTCACTTCCTTACATATTATTATTCTACCAACAGAAAATGTATATATATAGAAAATTTACATTAACTTTCCAGGTTATATTACCAGACATATTATGTAGTACTTTAAAATTTGCGAAGTACTTTCTATTTTTCTGGAGCAGCATTATGGGGCCCATTAAATAAGTAACAGTAGATATGTTAGTATCCCCATTTTGCAGATAAGGAAATGAAGGCTGAGAGAAATTATATAACTTGTCTATTGTATCAGACCTAGTAAATATTAGGGACAGGCTCTAAATATAACTTTTCTTTGTCTATAAATTATCTTCTCTTATATCCTGTGTTAATAGAAAATTCTTTAATCCACAATTTGTGGTTAAATACACTGAGGTGGAGAATTATTGGGGACTACCCAATAGTTATCTCTTTTTGATGAGAAAATGGAGATAGAAACTTCAAGTTGCTTACCCAAAATCATGAAGCTTATTTGTGATGGAGCTGGCATAAGAACTCAAGCATATGCTGAGCATAGAACATGTTAGTATTATATTATATCTTACTTTTAAATTCTACTTTTTGGTGTACTTTTAAAGCTGTTGAGAATGTTTTAGGTTTTAAAAAGTTAGCTATACCACATCAAGGAATGTATAAAACAAAAGTTACTGTTTATATGAGTAAATAAATGTCACATTTTTATGTGATAAAATGAAAAAAAAGTAAATTTTGCCTTTATTGGTAACATGTTTATTATTAAGTATGTATATTATTATGCATACATATACATATGTATGTGTTGCAAAGATTTAAATAAATGAAAAAATAGATTAGGCATATGAACCTTAGAAATACAAACCTATTAAATAAGCTTTCTATAGCTATGAAAACATAATTACAGTATAGTTTAGAAAATTAGATACTCTTCTTTAGTCTGACAACCCTTCTGAAATACCAAGAAAACATTTCTACTTGGTATTTCTAATATGAGAATATGTTTTTTTTAACATATGAGTCTCATATGTATCACTTTCAAGTTAAACAGGGTTTTTTTTGAGAGAATATTTTACAAGTATAAACACTAAGTTTTGAATGCTCTGTCTAACATTTTTCTGGCCTGGAAAATGATGTGAAATTGGTAATTCCATCTTTGCTTTTATTTGAAAATGTAACTTTAGAGAATTCTGAAGATCAATCACTTTAAAATATATATATATGTAAGCTCCACTCTCTTTTCTGCCTTCAGACTTCCAAGAAGAGAAAAACAGACTCAAATTTCCAAGCACAGTTTTAAAGGTTGGTTTAATTATTTATCTGCCCTTTCTTTCTTCTTTTGGGGTAACCATCCCTGTTCCTAACTAAAACTTCTAATTTCTTATCTATCATTTATAGAAGAGGGGTCAATTTATATTCTGCCAGCTGTATATCACTTTGCAAAACTTCTTAGTTTGACAGGAACCAGATTTAAGTATAATCAGAAAATATTTAAATAAAAATATAATACAATATAAGGTAAATTTGTGGTTTTCTACATCACTGTACTATTGGTAGGGATAATTTCAATTTGACACTGCTGACTTATAGGAACTTCTTTCTTATGGAAAATATCATGTGGAAACATTAACAGTAGTTCAAATTTATATATTTTTACAAGATTTATAAAACTCCCCCCCCCATAATAACCCTGTTAGATTGCATAGACACATTTTCTAGATGAGGAAACGGAGAGTCAGAGAGACTAAGTGACTTTCCTATAGCCATACATCATAAAGTATCTGACTCAGGACTTAAAAGAATTTGATAGTTTTAAGGGACCTAAGTGGTCATTTAGATCAATGCAAGTACAACTATATACTACTATATACTACTATACTATACTATACTATACTATACTATACTATACTAGAACTCTATACTACTACTATACTATACTAGAAAACTACTATAACTATTATAACATATTAGAAAAGTAGTTAACTACTGCCTTCTTGAGGACTCCCAAGAAAAGGGTTTGCCATTTGTTGTCATCTCTATGCAGATGATTCTCAAGTCTATTATATATAGCCTTCACCTCTTTTCTAACTTTCAGATTTACATCTTCCTTAAATGCTTCTTGAAATCTAAGATTGGCTATAACATAGATATCTTATAATCAACATGTCCAAAACAAAACAGGAGAACTTATGAAAATACACAGGATCTTATTATAGGATAGGTCTAAGTATGTATCCCCTCCCCCATTCAATAAAATTTAGTATCTCCCTATTCCTTTAATAACCTAGCCCCTTCCTGTGTTATCAGTTTTCTTCCATAGTACTTCATTTTATATATTCTATGACCCAGTGACACAACAGTCTCCTTGCACTTTCTCTCAACTACATGTATTTTCATTAGTTCTCCTCTAAAACTTCCTTTAAAACTTCTTTCAGATCCTATCCCCTGCAAGAAGCCTTTACGGATCCACCTTAATGGCAGTTTTCCTAATGTTGTATCCAGTTTATCTTGTATTTGTACATAGTTGTTTGTGTGTTGTATTTCCCATTAGATTATGAGCTCCTTGTGTTTTTTTTTTTTCTTGTGTGTTTTGCCTTTCTTTATATCCCCAGCCTTTAGCACAGTATCTGGCACTAGTTGCTTGACTTGTTGACCTCAAGATAACCCATTTCATATTTAGATAGATCTAATTGTTTAGATTTTTAGTTTTTTTCTGACATTAAATATGAAACCATATTTTACCCATTGCTGCTGTTTTTATTTCTGAGGTCAAATAGAACAACTCTCATTCTTCCTTTATATGACAATCCTTCAAATATTTGCATCCAGTTATCATGTCCTTCCTTAAATCTTTTTTTCTCCAGGCTAAATATACTTAGCTCCAAATAATGGCAAGGACTCAAAGACTAACCATTCTAGCTGCCCTCCTCAGGATATTCCAGCCTGACACTTCACTGACTAGAGTTGAATACAATACTTTAGATGAGGTTCAATTACCTCCCTATTCCTAGGAGTTATTCTTTTCTTTGTGTAGCCCAAGACTAAATTAGCTTTTTTAGTTGCTCCCTCATACTGATGAAACATATTGAGTTTGCAGTCCATTGAAACTCTCCATATCTTTTTCAAAACAACTGGTATCTATATCTCCTCTATCACATGCATCTGAAGTTATCCCTCCTGACATGGTGTTATCTACAAATTTTATATATATGCCAATCATATATTTATACAAGTCATTGATTAAAATGTCAAACAGCCCAGGGCCAAACACGGATCTTTTGGATACTTTACTGAAGAGCTACTGTCATGCTGGCAATGAATATTTAATAACTACTCTTGACTCAAATTTAGGACATTGACTCCAAGTCTGCCACTCCACCACATTATCTAGGACCATAGTTAGAGATGGAAATGACATTAAAGGTCACCTAGACTAATCCTCTCATTTTGTAGTTGAGAAAACTGACACCTAGAGATATGTGACTTACCAAGGTTATACAGGTGGTAGGTAGCCCGAGTCCAGATTAAAATCCAGGATCCTTGATTCCAAATTTAGAGCTCCTTCCATTACATCACATTATATCCCACTCTTATGTAGCATTTGTGACAACTATTGACATTGTTGAATATGAGAATAGATCCAAAAAATCTGAAATAGTTTTAGAAATGATTTTATTATGGCATCTAATAGAGGAGAGCAAGTCAGAAAGGAAATGTAGCTATTTCCAAATTCTGGAAGATTTACATTATATAGGATTTTTGCAAAGGTTTCTTAAACAGGAACTCCATGTATGCAGTGAAGCAGTTTTGCTGAGAGGGCAGTCTGAAAACATAGATTGAGGTAGATATTATTAGCTGGAACCCAAAATAGAAGTTTGAGGTGGTCTCCTCTAGACTTCCGGGTGTGGTAAGCCAAAACAAGAATGTTTTGAGTGGATTTGGGGCATGGAAGAATTAGAATTACCTTGTAGCCATTCCTGTTGTCCCTAGAAAGTTACTGGGGTCAAGGGACATTCCAGGTGTGGAAGAATCTTTAATCATATAAGATTGGACTCAAACAGTATAATTTTAGCAGCATAATAAATCATTTCCCTCATAACACAATGCCTCTTTTTATGCTGTTTCGAGGATAACTATCCTGCCTTGCAACTTCTTTTCTGCCTGTGCTATCCTCAATCCCTTGTCTAAGAATTTTCAGTTTTTCAGTTTTGCCAGCAGATGTCTCCATCACTCCCTCATATTTAGGAACAGCCGCAGAAAGAAGTTGTTTTTATTTTTTAATCAAAACTAAGGAAGATGATTTAATAATTTGCCTAAAATGAGCAGATGAACTGGAAACTGTTTTCCCTCTTTTTTTGAGGCAGAAATGCAAACCTACTTATTCTTCCCCTCTAAGTCCCTAGACATACCCCAGAGCAAAAAAAAAAAAAAAAAAAAAAAAATTAACTGAATATAGGAAATATCGACATTATCCTCCAAACTAGGTTTACTTAGTAAACTGCAAAAGCTCTGTTGTTTCCCCTATGATACCACATCTTTTGCTATTCTTCCTATTCCTCCTCCTCCTCCACCACCTCCTTCTCATCCTCCTCCTCTTCTTTTTCTTTCTCTCTTCTTCCTCCTCCTCTTTTCCCCCTTTTCTCCTCCCTCTCTTCCTTTTACTCCTCTTCCACTTCCTTGTCTTCTTTCCCCTCCTTCCCTTCTTCCTCCTGTCTTCCACTTTCTTCTCTCCTTTCCCCTCCTCCCATCCTTTTCGTTTCCCTGTTTCCCCTCCTCCGCAGCCGCCTCTGTATTCCTCTGGGTTCAGCACTGGACAGCTCTCTATTCCTTCCCGGTAAAAGGAAGCTTGATGATTGACAGATGAATCGACCATTTAGGGAGCGAGATGACTGAATGCCGATCTACACGGACCCTCTGAGCGCTAATGAGGGGTTGGTTGTGGCCAAGCTGTCTAGTTAACGAACTCCGGCCCCCGGCCCCGCCACCCCCGGCCCAGACTGGAGAGAGGGAAGAAAGTGTTTCCTTGGTCAATCCTCAATACTTTTAACCAGCCACTTAAGCATCCTCTCCCCCGCCCCCGACTCCTTTCCTCCCAAATTCCCCTCCTCCCTCCCCCCCCCCCCCCCGCTTTTCTCTCTTCAAAATATATTTTTGCTTCTTCAGGTTCCCTTGCAGTGCCCCCACCCCCCAACTCCGTGTGTGTGTGTGTGTGTGTGTGTGTGTGTGTGTGTGTTTCTGTGCGCGCGCAATCAGAGCCTCCGTGGGAAGTGAATGAGGAGGAGCTTGAGTTGGGGAGGGGGGTGAAGAGGGGAGAACCTGCCACTGGTTAGATGATGGAGCGGCGCTTGCAGGCGGCAGCAGCAGAAGCATCTCGTTAACACACCTCAATGAAAACGGCAGTGGAAACGGATGGGGATAAAGACGTAAGCAGGCTAACTATAGCTGCCGTGTAGCGAGATGGGATGTAACCTGCTCAGATCAAGGCTGCGAGGTGCGTAATCCCCAGGGCTAGCCTATTGTGGAGAGGAGATCGCAGTCAGCATTGCCACAGGTGACTTGGTTTCCTGCTTACAGTTGCTTTGAGATCCAGGCTATTTTAAAAAATTCTTATTTTTAAAATCTCCACCTCCTCCCCTTGATACCATCTGTAGAAGGAAGAAGACTAACAATAGTAATACTATTACGATTATTAATAAAAAAAAAAATTGAAAAGTGACTTCCCATCACCTCTACTCCCCTCACTCCGAGACAGCCAAGAGACATGGTTTACCCCTTACTCCTCTGCCTCCTGCTTGCTCAGCTGGGATTGGAAGCCGCGGGTTCCAGCCGTGACCCACCAGGGCGCCTGGAAGCCCACAGAGAGAGGACCCTTAGAGGGAAACAGCATGGTCATCAGTCCGCCCGAGTCTCAGACTCTTCGACTCTCTGGAGCCGGTCCATCGACAGCACCATCTTGGCGCAGAAACTCTCCGAGGAGGTGCCCGCGGACGTGGCCTCTTACCTTTACACTGGGGACTCCCATGAACTGAAGCGAACCAATTGCTCCGGCCGCTTGGAGCTGGCAGCCGGCCTGCCGGGGAAGTCCCCCGCTATGGTCAGCCCGCACCCCTCCTTGCACGGGGCGATGGACACGCTTATCTACGCCACCAACTTCCTCAACATGATCAATAAGTCACTAGAGCAGAACTTGCAGGACGACCTGGAGTGGTACCAGGCGCTGATCCTAAGCGTCTTTGAAGATGAGCCCAGCATCTCCCGGGCAGCCATTACTTTCAGCACCGAGTCGCTGTCCTCTTCGGCCCCCCAGGTCTTCCTTCAGGCCACTCGCGGGGAGGGTCGCATCCTCCTACAGAACCTGTCCTCCTCTGCTCACTACTCGGCCAACGCCACCCTGGAGACTGAATGGCTTCACGGCCTGAGGCGCAAATGGAGGCCCCATTTTCACCGCCGAGGCTCCAACCAGGGGGCCCGGGGTCTGGGCCACAGCTGGAGGTTCCGGGACAGCTCAGGGGGGGAAAAGAGTCAGATCAGGTGGTCTCTGCCGTACCTGGAGTGCGAGAACGGGAGTTACAAACCTGGCTGGTTGGTCACTCTCTCCGCCGCTTTCTACCGGTTCCAGCCTAATGTGGTTCCCGAATTCAGGTAGGAAGAGGAAGCAGAGAAACACATACACACACACACACATACACGCGCACGCACACACAAGCACACACCAAGCAGCATATTGATGTGTATGTGTGCGTGTGCGTGTGTTTATGTGAGTGTGTTCATGCGCGCGCGCCTGCGCGTGTAAGGGGGTGCTACTATGGTTCTGTTACCCTGACTTATTCTAGGGACTGGGTGGGGGACTCTTCATGTAAGCATGGGAGAGCGGAGAGGATGCCCTCTTCCCCACTTGTAAACGCTAACTACTCAAGAAAAAAAAAATCTTTCATTTTCACCTACTCTGGGAAGAAAATACGGGGTTACTCCATCTCTTCTCAATTGGGTCGGGTTTTTTGGGGGGTAGGGGGGTTGAATTGAGGAGTTGTGATCAAACGCTGATTTCCTCAGTCCAGGAAACTGCATAGAACCCCTGGGAGAGAGTTTTTGGTATCCCAAAAGTGGCGGGGACTGGGGAAAGAGAAGGCGAGTTTCTTGTCTTCGTCACTCCCAAGTCTGTAACCTCTGCCTCCTTTCAGTGTGAATAGTTTGACTCTGGCCGACGTGTTATTGGCCGGGTAGCAGAGAGTATAACTAGCAAAGGCACAGTTCCCTTCAAGATTTCGTTAAGGGCAGCAAGCACAGGCAATAGATTCTGGGCTAGAGAGAACATCATTGTCTACTTAGTGGACCACCTCCCAGCTCTTAGCCCAGACCTGTTGTTACCTTATCTCTCTGATGCTTAAAAGACTAAACCTTCGCACCTGCTTTTGGCAGCTCTCTAAGTTAGCTCGGGATGGAAAGAATCTGGCTGGATTTGGAAGATTTAAATGTTGTGGGAAGAGAGTCGTCATTCTAAAACTGTGGAGTTTGATGATAATATGAAATCAGAAAAATAATTGATTACTTCGGAAGGGCTGACCTTAAATGACCCTATCTTGGAACTGCCCCTTCTGAAGGGAGGAGTGAGGACAGTTGAAAAAGGGCTGAAGTAGGAAATTCCAGGAGAAATCTGGAGTGTGACCCTCTCCCAGTTCCTCAGACTTTATATATGGAGATTCTTGAGTTTCCAGAATCTTGGGATTCTTACTTTGTTTCTTTTTTCTTTTTTTTAACAGATAACCACCACATTTATTATTATTATTATTATTATTATTATTTTATTATTATTATGACTCTCTCTCTGACTGAGAGCATAAAAGAGCAGGCAGCTAAGCTGACAAAGAGGAGACAGTAGGATATAATGATGGAAGACTTGGTTTGGAAGAGGTCTTTGCTCTAGTCTGGGACTTAGTTATGAGCTTGCTGTGGAACCTTAAGAGGCCTTATGTATACAGTTAGGGGCTTATTTTGTAGGAACCCTTTTCTTTCTAGGTGATAGTACTAGAAAAGAAAAGAAAATCAGATTTCCTTTCTCTGACCTATGCAGATTTTTTGGTTTTATGTTTTGCTTTCTGTTTCTCTGTTTCCCTTTTTCCTCCTTCTCTCTTTTTCATCCTGAAAACTTCTCCCTCTCTCCCCAGTCCTTTACTACTAGAAGGGATTATCTGTTTGCCTCTTGATTATTGCACTGATCCTATTAGGAAGAGCTGTCAAATTCCTTGCTATCTAATTTACTTGGAGGAATAAAGATTAGTTAGGTACTGTGAGTTCCTAGGATCTGTAGCTTGTAGGAGAATGATTTTCTAAAGCATCCAAAGCAAAGGAATCTCAGGAATTCTTGAATTGGGATGAAACTTTTGTACTCAAAAGAATTTTATAAAGAATTTCTATGCTAAAGAGATACAGGCCTTGTATCTTGGATCTCTGAAAGACAAACCCATTCACACCTGCTTTTGATGGCACTCACAGTTACAGATTATAGTTTATTAAATTATAGATCTTTTGCGAAGCATTTGTATTGAAAAGGTTTTAGAGCTCTAGGCAAATATCCCTGGAATCTTTAATTAGCCAAGATCTAAAGCTTAGAAAGCCAAAGGCCCCACGTAAGAAAACAGAATACATTTGTCACCATTCTCTTGCTTGGGTCCAAAGGTCAGTTTCTGAAAACAGGGGACCTGCTGATTAAAAAAAACAAAAACAAAAACAAAAACAAAAAACGTGAAACAGGTCAAATTTAAGTAGAAGTTAGCCAGCAGGGGTCATCCAAGTAACAGAACAAGATACTTCTTTCCTCTTAGACCCTTAAACTCCTACTCTATGATTTCCAAAGGTTGATGGGGGTGGAGTTTTGATACATAGCCAAAGCACCTTTCCATGGATAAATGTAACCTGAACAGTTTAAATACTCTGTTCAATTCTCAAGCATCTTTTAGGGGAATAAGAGATGAGAAACAATTAATAGAACTAAAAATAGACATTTGTTTTATATACTTAAGGCAATATTTACATGAGACTCATTTTCTTTTTTGATCTCAACACTCATAAAAGGAAGAGTCATTTCAAACTCTTAGTCATCTAATGTGGGCTTTTCTTTTTCTTTCTTTTTTTGCTCTTCTTTAAAATAACAGATATAAACACAAAAATAATACATTGAGACACAAATGAATCATTTCTTGGAAACTAGAAGATTAGTCAAGACATTATGTTAAAATAAAGAGTATTTTGGAACTCAGTGATTTGAAAAAAATCTTATAATGAAAAATCTATTGATAAATGATATTTAGTGAAGGAAAACCCAACAAATTATCTCTTAAGCTTTAACTCTCACTTGATAGTTCAGAATATTTTTTCTTTATTTAGAAGTTTCAGTCACTGAACCATGCTATTTGTAAAAGAACTAAATTTATAACATTAAATCTTATAATAAACTAGAAAAATTACTCAATTGCTATTAATATTTCTATTTAATTGCTATAGAATATTTCAAATAATTTTTATCTCCTTTTTAATATAAATGACAGAAGTATATTAAAGTTCAAAATTCATTTTAGAACATAGATGAAAAACAGACATTAATTTCCCATCTTTTTTTCATTCCATAAATTTGCATGCAATTCCATTCAACTAAATATTTCTTGATTCATTGATTATGGACAGATGATATAACACATTTAAATTCATTTCAGCAAAAATTAATTGAACACTTATTATGTTGAAAGCCCCGGGCTAGAAGCAGTAAATATAGGAAGAGAGATTTAAAATGAATATAGTTCTCAGCATAATCTTACAGTGTATATAATAATAATAGGTGGCATTTATATATAGGCCTTTTAAAATTTCAAAGTACTTTATAAACATCTCATTTCATCCTCACAATCACATTGGGAGGTAGGTGTTATTAGTATGCCCATTTTTCTGATGGGGAAACTGAGATAGACAGTGGCCTACTAAGTATCTGAATCTGGATTTGAACTTGGTTTTCCTGAACCAGGTTTAATGTTCTATCCATTTCGCCACCTGACTATTATTAATAATAATGGAGTGCTCCTTCCTTTGATCCTCTTTTGATTCTTTAGATAAAACCATAGATCTAGAACTTGAGAGGATTTTAAGTACCATCTGGTCCTACCTCTTTTATAGTTGAGGAAATTGGGATCCAGGGAGGTTCAATGACTTGCCCATTTTTGCACAAGAGAAGATTATAAGCTGCCATTTGATAGTAGAAGAACAGTGGGACAAAATTAGTTATTGAATCTAACTTCTTCCTGGATTATGATAAATTGGTGAGGCAATTTAGTTTTTTCCAGACAATATTCAAAAATCAATAATAGGATTTAGGGTTAAGAATACATTTTTTACCCTAAGAAACTTGAACATAAATATTAGATCATGTCTAGTTGAATCAATAAGCAATTTTTGGATAGATAGTAGGACCATTTGAAAAACAATTTTCTGTATGTGTCATTTCAAAATCCTATATGACACTAAATAGTATCTTTCTGAAGGTAAAAGACACAAGCAAGATATTATCTGAAATCAGTTGTCAAACTTTGGAAGAAAATTTGTTGCTCATGAGTCACAATTATCATAAAATTCTAGAATTGTGATATCTTTTTCATGTTTAATTTAAATCTTTCCTAGTATAATTTCCATTTAAGTTCTCCTTTCCCTCTCACCACATTCCTCTATCAGTGAAGATGAAGATTAATGGTCAGCATTATCCTTATACCAATTATATGTTCACAGATTTCCAGACAGTTAAATTATTCTCAATTGTTACAATCAGGTCTAGAACATGAAATGTATTGCCTGGAGGAGGTAACGGTGACAAGATACACATATCATACCAACATAGAGAGTAAATGGCAGCTGAATGTCAGACTGGTATGGATTGACTTTTATTTAGGTGACTTACAAGAAGAAATATTAACAATAATGTCTATAAAAAAGTTTTGGTTTCTATCTCATCATGATGTGATTTAAGAACTTACTACCTCTCGAGCCATTTGATACTTATTGAAGGAGAGCAATTTCCTCTGCGGAAAAGATACCCTAAGCAAAGCATATCCTAGGATCCCAATGTTGGCTGTTTCCTGTGATCTTGGGGTGGATGGCTGATGGCTCCTTAAACACCTAGTCTATGGAAAACCCCAATGGGGTAAAAAAGAAATCTTGACTAACCTGTTCCTTTTGAATTATAGCTTCAGAGGTCTTCAGAGTGACCTTATAATTGCATCCTATATTTCCTCTTGTTCTTTTTTACACATCTTTTTTCTTTTGTTTTCATTTGATCCTGGTAATGTTTGATTTGTTTGTATAAAAGTAATAACAAATAACTAATTCATGTGAATGGCTGACATTTTTGCCCATTGTTATAGAAATCTTATTTGTGTTTGTAATATCAGTTTCTCAAATCACTTGCTCACAACTTAGATATTGACTTACCACATTGAGATGTGTTCATAAGGAAGTTATGTCCTTTTCTTCTTGGATCTCTCTAAATATGGTTGACCTGTGTTTATAGTGAGAAAAATAGATGAATTACTATTTAGGATGATCCAACAATGGGGTTATCATTTCCTTGAGGTTCTCTCAGAATTTTCATAGAAAAAATTTTGAATTGCCTTAACTTTCTTATCTTAAAAAAAACTCTCACATTTTCAGCCATTTTGATTTGTTTTCTGATTTTCAGCAGCTAGGACAATGTGTTATTGTGCCATTTACAAGAATAAACATTTGAAAATAAAAATAGAATGTGTATTTCAGCTATTTAGGAGCCCTCATGAATAAATGTTTCAATTCATACTTAAAAAATGTCATCTGTCCTTGGGTTTTAATTCAACAACTTTGAATTGAGAAGAAATTTAGAAAGATGAACCTGTCTACAACTATTATTTGGCTGCTTACTAAAGGATCACCCTATTTTTTTCTTCATGAAAACATTGAGCCTAGCTAACATCTTTAAAAACAGACAACATTGGATTAGGTGACTACTAATAGAATCAAACATTCCACTTAAAAATAAAAATATTCAGTCAGAGCAGATAAAATCTCAGGTTTTATATCTGAAAAGTCAGATGAAATGTTCTTAGGGCCAACACAAAGTTGCTGCCTCATAGAATTCTAATCTAAGGACTATAACAAACAGCTAATCCCTTCCTCAAGATAATTGTATAAATATTTTGGGGATGCCTTAACTTTCTTATCTTTAAAAAAAGGCTATTACATTTTCAGTCAATTTGATAGGTTTTCTGATTTCCAAAGATTATTATTATTATTTTTTACTCAGAAGATGGAACAATGTATTATCTTAGTTTTTGCTGAAACAAGCATTTGGAAGTAGAAATGGAATTTCCAAAATGGAGAAATTTTATTTGAGGAGTATAGGTTTTTCCACTGGAGAAGGAATTGGAGTTCTTGCTTATTTGATTTTATAGTTTCAACTGCCAGAAAAGCCCATACTACTTTCAGCTTTGGAAAGCTAGCTGAGTCTGCTGTGCTCTTTTTCAGGGTTTTAAGGATTTCTCATTTTAAGTCCAACAGCACTATTAAATCCAAACTATTCTACATTTTAATATGACATTATAATACACAGAGATGCCAAGAAGCAGTTGCTGCAATTATTTTTTAGACCAATGTGTCTTTAGTATGAGAATGCTGATGACTTTTTCCACTACAGAAACGGGTAGGTCCAATATGCTGCCTCTTTTCAGTCCTGGGATGGTATTTGTATGATTTTTTAAGCAGAATAGCTACATAATACATTGGGATCATCATAACACCAATAGAAAAACTACCATCATCTGAAAAGAGGCAACTTAGTCATAATGAGAATAACTCTGCTGTAAATAGCCTTATTAGGTACTGATTGGATACAATTCTGACATTTTCTTTGAGCAATGATTCCTTTATCTTTTAGTCTTTTCCTTTCCTCTCCTCTCCTTTTCCTCTCTTCCACTTTTTTTTCTTTACTCTTGCTAACATTTTCTATGTATGCTTTTTTTATTCAGTTAAATACTCACAAATCCAACAGTTCTTCCTTGATAAATTGAATTATGTAGTAAAACTTTAGCTAATTAGAATACTCTGAAAAAATGGGTGTTCAGGTAAATTCGGGTTAATAGAAATCCTCATTGATTTCATATAAAAAAAGTTTTTGTTGAATTAATTTATAAATAATTCATTCTTTCTTTTATTCACCAATTTGTGAATTTCTCTGTCTCTTTCTTGATCTCTTTCTGCTCTGAATCTGTCTCTGTCTCTCTTTTCTCTCTTCCTCTCACACCCAAGCTGGAAGCACAATGGTTTCTTACTGCCTCATTGTAATTAGCAAAGGAGCTTTAATCTATTAAAGTTATCCCCTTACTAGTTCAAACCTTCTTTAGGTCATTTGAGTCACTATATAAATGCTTAACTTCATGTGGACAATTGAAGGCATCAGCTCACTGAAACTCAAACCTCTCAGATTAAGAAATCTACCAACTTCAATAGCAAGGATTACAGGTGTACTTTATGATGCTTAACAGCAAACTTTTTTTTTAAATTTAATTCATTTGTAATATTCTGAACTTAACAAGCACCAGATAAAATGAGCATGTCTACATGTATCCACAGATTTACACTAAGAATAGATGAATTTTCCTTGTAAATATTCAACATATTCTATGTATTACTTTCAAATCTGTCTTTTCTGTGCTTCCGACTAAAATTCTGTTCTTTTCTGTGCATGTGTAACTCTACTAGCAAGGCACTGTGAAATAGTAGACAGGGAGCTGGTTTCAAGTTCCATCTCTGATACAAAATGCTTATGTAATCCTGGGTAAATCACATACCCAGTGCCTCAGGTATCTCTAAAAACTTTATTTATTTATTTTGTGAGGCAATTGGGGTTAAGCCACTTGTCCAGAGATAAACATAACTAGTAAATGTTAAGTATTAAGTTTCTGAGGCTAAATTTTGAACTCAGGTCCTACTGATTTTGGGGCTAGTGCTTTATCCATTGTTCCATCTAGTTGCCCCATCTCTGAAAACTTTAAATTGAAGAAAAGGTGCCAAAGTGAAGTTCTTCTTTGGGAACTCTTTAAACGGATGAAATCATAGGACCATTAAAAAACAACAACAATAATGACAAAACTTTATTCCTGGAGGAAGCACAGTGTAAAGTAAAAAAAATCAAATAGATTTGACAATGGTTTGATATATAAGATATATAGGAAATTGAAAGAAATATATAAGACCAAAGACCATTTTCCAATAAAAACCAGTATAGTTGAATATAGGAGGCCATGGAAGGCACTTAAAAATCAGGTCCTGGAGCAGCACTTTCAGAATGGAAAGATTATGGATTTTGGAAGAAAAGATTTCAAAGGACTCACAGAAAGAATAGAAAAGAACTCTAGCTGAGTCCATGAGTAGGAGCTAATGTTTTCATTCTGTTCTGAGACTGTGGGCAAATCACTTAACTTCTCAGTGCTCCAGGCAATCCTCCAAAATGATACATCAACAAAGCAGTTGCTGATATACATCAGTAGCAGTTCTTCTCTGGAAGTTCTATACAAATGGAAAATCATGTCCTCTCCCTTTTCCCAATGCACAATAAAGACTTATACTTGGATTTTAATAAATCAGTTTCAAAAGTACAGACTGAGTAGATGGGTCTTACTGAGTAGATGGGTCTAGTGGAGATAGACTGAGGATTTTAGTGAAATGTATGCTCAGCAACAGGATTTTGATGGCTTCTAAGAAAGCTAATGTTATATTATGCTTCATTGAGAAATAATGTCCAGGACTAGGGAAATGACAACTTCATTATATTCTGTCCTGGTTCTGGGTGATCATTTGATTAGCTAATGCTTTATGTAATTGCTGTGATTCATATTATGTCAAGGGGCCATTAATGGATGAATTCCTAATAGCAGAAGGAATACTAAATTATGGACCAAGGCTCTGCATGAGATTAGATTCATTTATTGCTTCTTATACACCAAAAACCTTTAGTCCAATAGTCATTCATGAAGATTGTTTTTCTCAGTGCAAGAAATAATTGTTAGACAGTATATCATAATGATGAGTCACAACCTCTTGAAAATTATTAGTTTGTTAAAAATTCGATCATTTCATCCCTTTGTAACTTTTACTAAAAGACTTACTGCACATTTTGCCACTTCCTCCCTCTCTTTAACCTCTTATACATTGTAGCTTCTTTGAAGTCAGCATTACATAACTGGGAAGAAATGGATAAGGATAGGTCTTTCAGCCAGCTAGCCACCCATCTGAGATGAAGTTTTCTGAGGATAGCAAATGTTGTATCAAGGTCAAGTCGTCCAAAAGACAAATTCAGAAAGGCTATTGATGACCTCAGCTACCAGTATTCTGGATATTAGAATCTCTCACAAGATTTTCATGTCAGATTAAGAATAAGACTGATAAATGTTAGAAACAAGGTATGTATATATATATATATATAATTTTTGCTGAGGCAACTGGGGTTGAATGATTTGTCCAGCATCACCCAGTTAGGAAGTGTTAAGTGTCTGAGGTCAGATTTGAACTCAGGTCTTTCTGACTTCAGGGCTGGTGCTCTATCCATTGTACCACCTAGCTGCCCCTCAATATCTCAATATGTCCTTTTAAAAAAGCTTGCTAGAATGTAAGTAAAATGTGATTTGGGTTTATTTTCAGTTTTTGGTGGTTTGGTAGTAAAGTTCATTTAGAGTACATTTATTGCCAGCTATTGGAGTATAGTCAAGAGAGATCAAACACTTCTTCAATATGACTCTCAAAACTGACATCTAGTCAGACCTTTTTTTGAGGACTATTTACAATTCCACTCACTGTATTTTTAGAACTATTGACCTTTATTTCTTAGAACAGAGTCCTTGTTTCTTGTTACATGTGCAATGATGTATAAAGATTCATCTGAATCATAAGACAGATATTAATATATGCTTTAATTTCTATCTATTTTCCCTGTCTCTTTCTCTTTGTTTCTATCTCTTTATCTCTCTCTTTGAGTGTGGTCCAATAAGGTGCATTTAATGTGCTAGGTAGAACATGAATATTAAGAAATCAGATTTTAGGGGATGAAGGGAAATCAGTAGGAAGGACCACATTGAGGAGCTGGTCCAAGGGACATAAAAGTCCCTTTGAAAGAATGGGGTTAGTAGTACCAGATAGTTAGACTAGCTGGCTGCCTGTAATTGTGTGTGATTATAGGATACCATGAAGCCTCCTTACTGCCCAACACTACCTAAAAACTCCACCTTGAAAATCCTATCTTGGAAATACAGACAATCTTTAAACAACAATTAAATGTTAAATTATAAGTATTTTTGGGACAAGTAATATACTTATACCAAGGTATAAGCTCTAATAGATGATATTAGCTCCTCTCAAGGGAAGCTGATTTTTAGTGGGGATAAGTCAGATAAGAATGAATAAGAATCAGTATAATACAGTGGAAAAACCACTAACTTTACCAGAGACCATGGGTTCAAATCAACCTTTGACTATGTGACCTCAGAAAGTGAATGTGACCTCATTTGTTAAATGAAAATAGATGGCCTTTAAGATCCTATCTAGGATATGCAACAGAAGAGTCATTGGGAATGGGAAAAAGGAGCCCAGGGAAAGGTATCTAGTTGCCTAAAGTTAATCTTTGCTGAGTTTATAACTTTATTGATAAGAATATAATAAAAGAACACAAAGACACATATGAATCTGATTTTTAAAAAAATGATCATAAAGATAAGATAGTTTAGTGACTAAATGAATTATATGAAAAATTGAAATAAATGGGAGAGTCATAAAAAACTAAGAGATAATAATAATATGCTAAAACATGTATAAGAACTTTTAGGTTTATGAAGTAGGACCTTAACAATTTTATATTATGAATTAAATTGGATAAATATTGTTGTGCTATTGATTATTCATGTCCAACTCTTCATGACCCTATTTTGAGTTTTATTGACAAATATACTAGAGTAATTTTTCATTTCCTTCTTCAGCTCATTTTACAGATGAGGAAACCAAGGCAAACAGAGTTAAAGTTATTGTTGAAGTTATATATTGAAATATTTTTTTATTGATGAGAAGATAGAGAAGATACCACAGTTAGTCACTATTGGAGCTAGGATTTGAACTCAAATTTCATTTTTCCTAATCCTGTGTTTTTTCTACCATAGTTTATAAATTAATTACCTATTCAAGAAACTGAAGCCTTTTATAACTAAATCAGAAAAATATGTGAAAGTAGAGGGTGGAGGTGGAACCTGTCCAGTTTTGAGTCTCAGCTTTTCTAAAATATTGGGATAGTAGAGCATAAAAACTAGCTGTGCCTCTAACAGGGGTCAGCAAACTCTAGTCCCTGGGCCAAATCTGTCTCTCTGTTCTTGTACTGTGACAGATTTTTCCTTCTGACTACCATTTACTAGACACTCAACCAAGTTATTAAATCTATTTTATCCAATTCTAATTTGAAAACCATTTTTAGGAACAGAGATCTAAAATATTGAAGGGAATTTAGAGATCATTATAATCCAGTTGACCACCCATGTTATACAGATAAGGAAAATGAGCTTCAAGAAACTGGAAACTGAGTGGATGCCCATCAATTAGGGAATGGCTGAGTAAGTTATAGATATGAATGTTATGGAATATTATTGTTCTATAAGAAATGATCAGCAGGATGATGTCAGAAAGGCTCAGAGAGACTTACTAATGCTAAGTGAAGTGAGCAGAACTAGGAAATCATTGTACATGGCAACATCAATATTATATGATGATTAATTGTGATGAACATGACTCTTTCCAACAAAGAGATGATTGATGCCAGTTCTAATGAGCTTGTGATAAAGAGAGCCATCTACACCCAGAAAGAGACTGTGAGAACTGAATGTGGATCACAACATAGCATTTTCACTCTTTTTGATGTTGTTCACTTGCATTTTGTTTTCTTACTTATTTTCTTTCCTTTTTGATCTGATTTTTCTTGTGCAAAAAGAGAATTGTATAAATATATTTATACATATTGGATTGAACATATATTTTAACATGTATAACATATATTGGATTGCTTGGCATCTAAGGAGCGGGTGAAGGAAGGAGGGGAAAATTTGAAACACAAGGCTATGTATGCAAGGGTCAATGTTGAAAAATTATCTGTGCATATGTTTTGAACATAAAAAGCTTTAATAAAAAGGAAATTGAGCCTCATAGAGGGGAAGTAACCAATCCAAACTCATCTAATAGATAAGTTTTCAAAGGCAAGTGACTTGACTCCAAATCTAGGGCCCTTTTCACTGCTCTATATACCTCTCATTTCAGATCACTGTTTCTGGACTCCAAATTCAATCATACCAATGAAAATTTTACCCTGAACAATTTTCTCCTAAACTATATTTCTTAAGCATTCCTGAACATTGAGATTTTACTGTGCTTAAAATAAGCTTTTTTTTTTTTTAAATACAGCTTTTAAAAATTATTCTTGGTAACTCTTAGTTTTTCAAAATATGTAGGCTTTTTTTTTACAAAAGATTTTTATTTTCAAAATCCATGCAAAGATAATTTTCAGCATTCATCCTTGAAAAATCTTGTGTCCCAAAATTTTCTCCCTTTCTTGCTCCCACCCCTCCCTTGGACAGCAAGTAATCCAATATAGGCTAAACGTGCAAATTCTTTTAAACATTTCCACTTTTATCATGCTGCACATTGAAAATCAGATCAAAAATGAAGAAAAAAAGCAAACAGACAACAGCAAAAAAGGTGAAAATACCGTGTTATGGTCCACCTTCAGTTCCCATAGTCCTCTCTCTCTGGTTACAGATGGCACTCTCCATCACAAATCTATTGGAATTGGCCTGAATTACTTCTTGCTACAAAGAGCCCAGTCCATTGAAGTTGATCATCACGTAGTTTTGTTGTTGCTGTATACAATGTTCTCTTGGTTCCATTTATTTCACTCAGCATCAGTTCATGTAAGTCTCTCCAGGTCTCTCTGTTTATTTATCAGATCTGTTTATATCCTCTAACCATTTATCAATTGGAGAATGGCTTGTGGTCTTATAAATTTGAGTCAATTATCTATTGATTTTAGAAATTAGACCTTTATCAGAGCTGCTGGATATTAATCCCCTCCAGTTTACTGCTTCCCTTCTAATCTTGAGTGCATTCATTTTATTTATACAAAATGTTTTTAATGTAATGTAACCAAAATTATCCATTTTGCTTTTTATAATGTTCTCTAGTTCTTCTTTGGCCATAAATTCTTTCCTTTTCCACAAATTTGAGATGTAGACTATCCCTTGTTCTGCTAATTTGCTTTTAGTATCACTCTTAATGTCGAATCATGAATCCATTTTGATCTTTTCTTTATATAGGGTGTTAGGTGCGGTTAATGCCTAGTTTCTGCCATACTATTTTCCAATTTTGTCAAATAATGAGTACAGTTTGTAGGCTTAAATGCTAAAATGGATCTTAGAAGTCTAGTTCAATTGTTTCATTTTACAGATTGGTACATTGAAGCTCAGAGACACAAAGGTCTTTGTTTGCCCAAGGTCATACAGGTTGTAGATAATTTGAGTACAAATCCTCTGACTTATTATTAGATTGCACCTGGATCTCATTGTTTTACACTTCAGATTGTCATATAGATTATGTATATCTTCTTAAAGAAGACTGGGCTAGATTTCCAAAAAGCCTTCTAAGAACATGAAGCCAGACAGAAAGTGTTTGTCAGTGTGTGAAGTGTTGGCAAGTATCTTTGGACCAGAGTGTTGAAAGGTGACCTGGGGGGAAAGAGTTTCTTTATGTTTGAGAACATGATGCAATCAAATTTTTCAAGATCTTTTTGATTAGGAAATGGGAAGAATAGAGCTTATAATTCATTTCACTATAGAGATATATTGCCATGTTTAAAACTAGCAAACTAGACACTAGGTTGGGAAAACAAACTTAAATGGATTCCTGGCAGTGTCCTTTGAAGAAGACTAGGTGCCAAAAAAGAGAAAAAAAGAGGAGATAACTTTCATAATGACCTCCCCCTTAAACTGGACTTTATTATGAGGTAAAATTCCCTTATGATGACATTCTGTAACAGGAATATATCATACTTAATTCAGAAGAACTTATTGTTTGTACAAATGCATTACAATTGAATGTGACCCCATGGACCTTAAAAAAGCATTGAATGTCACCATTAAAAAACAAGGAAAAACCTCCAAAATATTTCTAATCTTAATAAGAACTAATTTCCAATGGGAAAAACCATATTTGGTTTCCAGATAGTCTCTAATTACCATTAGTACTATTGTTAACTTATCACTCAGATTATAGTTTGGATTCAGCTAAGCTCTACTGAAAACTTGGGTGAGTATCAACTTGACACCATGTTGATAAACCAACTTCTCTTAGACTGTTGACATTTGAATTTTTGTTGCTAGTTTCCAGGTACCATTATTAGTCTAGAGGATGAGGTTTTTAGGTTTATTTCTAATTGCTGTATTATTAGTGGATAAAGTAGGAAAGAAACCCTATCCTATCCAAGATCATAGCAAACAGAAGTCGGAGAAAACATATATAGGAGAATATATTCCAGACCATGCAGGTTGAAAGAATCCTTCCATTGGGAATAAGATATCACAACTCTCACCAACTCTATCCTACCCCTTACACAGTTTTAGGCAACTGATCTCCACTAATTAGGAATGAAGTCCTATTACCAATGGATTTTGAGATTCAAGTTATAGTTACTATTAGTGATATTACTTTAATTCAATTAATGAAGCATTTAATAAATCCAGGAACTGTTGTATGTGTCATTTTACCTATGATTTTCTAGTATAACCTTGGCACATTTATAACTTAGTAGACAAGTCTTACAAGAGTTTTCTGAAGCTCAGACAGATTGCAATTTGTTCATAGTCTTATAGTAATAAGTCATAAGAGGCATCATATAAACCCAGGTCTTCCCCTTTCCAAGTCCAGCTTACCCAGGTCCAGCTTACCCAGGTCATCTTGCTCTAATACTTTACTTTTCTTCTTAAAACAGATTAGAAATTAACAAATACTATAATTCTATTTGATAATATGCATACTATAAATATATATATATATATATATATATGTATATAATATGGCATTATTCTTTGGAAGATTGGATTTGTCATTATTATTAATAATAACAGTTACTTGAATACCAAGATAGTAATGGGGAATTCCACATGGTAAAATGGTAAAATGTCAGAGTCTATTCTGTTTGCCTTATTCTTATCAAATGTCATGTCTTCAAATGGAAATTCAAAAGGAGAATGCTAAATAACTTTTGCTCCAAATCTCCAACAGGTGAGGAATATTCCTCAAGAAATTAGAGGAAGGGTGAAGGAAAAGAAGTTTTGGGCTTTCTATTTTAGAATGTCTGAGTTGGAGAAGATGGCAGAAGAGAGATTGAGTGGGTCTGCTTAGTGGGATCCACAGTGAGTATATAGGCAGCAAAAAATTTCCCTTCCAAGATAGGATCACACAAACATCTACCCAACAGTCATATCCAGAGAGAATGAGTTTAGTTTTCATCTAAAATGACTTCTGTTTGCCAAAGTTCAAGGTTTGTACGTAGAAAAGGTTGGTTGGGTAAGAGAGCAAAAAAGGAGTTTATCTGATTAGAGATAATGAGATTATCTGATTCTGTTTTTGGAAATAATTCTGCTTTATAAGTTGGGGGTAGAGGGGTAGCTAAGTGGCACAGTGGATAGAGCACCAGCCCTGAAGTCAGGAGGGCCCCAGTTCATATCTGGCTTCAGACAACTTAACACTTCCTACTTGGGTGACCCTGGGCAAGTCACTTAACCCCAATTGTCTCAGCAAAAATAAAATAAAACAAAATAAACAAACAAACAAACAAACAAAAAACACAAGACAGATAAATAATAAATAAATAAATTGGGAGTATAAATCCTTCACTAATATGGCTTTTAGTTTCTCTTTCTTTTTTCCTTTAGACATTTCCTTTTTTCTCCTCCTGGTAGAGTCAATCCTTAATCAATTTACAGTGTTGGGGGTATGTGATACGTTCAGGGAAAATTAGTACCCTTGGTGTGAGGGCTGCCAAGCTCTTTACAAGACTGCTTTCCACCTTTGATGTCCACTTGATCCACTTAACTCTAATCTAATCCATAGCTCCAAGAAACTGTAGAATGTCATCCCGGCAAACCATTTTGGCAGATAGGGTAAACTAGGTTGAGGATAATCCAGGGGTCTCAAACTCTTCAGTGAGTTAGGTAGGGGTTTCTATCCTCAGGTGGAAATGGGTGGATAAGAACAGTGTTGGGGATGGGTGTGGTTCTTTTTTTGTTTGTTTGTTTGTTTTTATAATATTATCCCTTGTATTCATTTTTCCAAATTATTCCCTCCCTCCCCTAGATGGCAGGCAATCAGTGGGTGTGGTTCTTAACCTGGGATCCATGAACCCTTCCTTACACAAGGAGTCTTTGGAAAGATTTCAGGGGATCTTTGAACTTGGATGGAAAAATTACATCTTCAATTCAATAGAATTATTTTCCTTTGCAAACATGTGAATTTTCTTTTATGAACTTAAAAGCATTATTTTGAGAAGTCAGAAACAAGAAAAAGGTTAAGAACTTTTTTTAGCTATAACCAGGCTTAAGGGTCCCAGTCTTTAATTATTTCTATTCACAAAAAAAAAGCTTTTGAATAGAATCAAATGCTTATCTTGTTTATGGTATGGTTCTAGGCTCCTGAAAAAATTTAAAGGAGGACTTTGCTTTTATTGGGTTTACAATCAGGTTAGGAGATGGGGAATACTGAAGTCCTCATGGTTTGGTAATTGTCTCCCATGATTGGTATTGATTAAATTCCAGGAGCACTTTTGATTGGCAGGCCCTATTCAATGTACTGGTAAACTTGTGGAGTGCTAGGTTTGGAGTTTAGAATCAGGGAAATCAGGAACCAGGAACCAGGGAAATTAGGAACCTGCCTGCCTCTAGCACAGATTAGCTCTGTGACTGGCAAGCTATAACTCCTCAAGTAAAGAAAGTAAGTTACTGTTTCCCCATGCACGCAGTGCAATGGACACAAACATTGGGTATTGCCCATCAGATCATACACTTTTCTTTCTCCCCTATTTCTACCACATGGAGCAGGAGTTGAAATACAAAAACATTAAGAATTGGCTATGGACATGTTTCCTCACATGTCACGATTGTTAAAACACATAGCTATAAGGAGATGGCTCAATGAATTTTTGCCTTCTTGCATTTAAGAATAGAGGTCTGTTTTTTTTTTTTTAATTTTCTTTCCAGAGTCCTTGCATGCTGCATCTGAAGCATGGACCAAGCCCCCCTCCCCAACCAAAACAACAATAACAAACAAACAAACAAAACAGGCAAAAGGATCAGTCTCATATAAGTAGACTTCATGAGTCAGGCAAAATGTTCCTTCTAAGCCAGAGCAAAATTGAGAAACATAGGGGACATGAACTATCAAAGTGGTTATAATATATCAGGGATATATTATAATCTTGGGGTCACTGACTAAATGCTAGAAGAGATATTAGATTTATTAATGACTCATTAATTGGTTTAAAATGTATAATTTCTTAAAAATCAAACCACAGTCTTAGGTAAAGACAGGTAAGATTATTCCATATAGAAAAAGAACCCCGAACATGCATACATTGCCATAGTAGCTGCGGTGAATGAAATCATAGGAACTCAGATTGGGAGAGGACCCGAGAGGCAATGTAGACCAGCCTGTAATGGAACAGGAATTCCCTTGGAAACATCCAACAAATAGCCATCCAGCTTCTACTTGAAATCTAATGAAGGGCAACTTATTTTTTCCCCCAGAGGATTCAGAAGCTTAGGAAGAGAAGGGGATGTAAAAAGGAGAAAGAGATTAAACATAAGTCCCTCCACCAGAAGAAAAAAAAATACACCAAATTCCTATTGTCTCATTTTTCTTCGAGTTTTTCATTTCACTTTGCCATAATGCCTGAAAATTCTTCTAATTCAAGATTCTGGGTGGTCTAGTGGGATAGAATGCTGGACTCAGAGTCAGGAAAATGAGTTTAATTCATCTTACATACTTTGTACTACAAGTTGGGTGATATGAGGCAGTCACTTAATCTTTACCTACCTCACTTTCCTGAATCCACAAAATAATAGCACCTTCTTCCAGAGATAGTATAAGATTACACATATACACACATATAGAAATACACTCATGTATCTATGCATATATTAAAGTATATATACATATGAGTTTGTTATTACTTTGTAAACCTTAAAGGGCTACATAAAACGTTTGCTATTATTAAAACTTGTGGTCATGCAATTACTTGATAGCTGTGAAGTCTGTGTTGATAAAAATAATTTGTATCCTTAGGTTGCTAAGTGATGTAGGAGATAGAATTTTGGATGTGATATTAAGAAGGGCTGAGTTAGGGGCAGCTAGGTGGTGCAACGGGTAGAGCTCTAGTTCTGCTGTCAGGAAGTCTTGAATTCAAAGCCATCCTCAGATACTAGCTGTATGACTCTGGTAACAAACAGTCACTGTGTCTTGATTGTTTCAAAAAAATTGACTTCAAATCTTGCTTTAGATGCTTATTAGTTATTTTATCAGTATTATTATCAGTATTATAGGCAAGTCATAACCTCTATCTGTAGAATGATAATAATAATAGCACCATACCCAAAGTGATATGAAGATGTGTAAAGCATTTTGTATTTTTAATATTTGTAAAGCATTATAAATACTAGACATTATTATGTAACATCATATATTAATAATAGGGATAGTGATAGTAGAGAGATCTGTGGTGGATCAGTCTAGAGAGTTCCATCCATTAATGCAGGTTAGCAACTTTTTCAACTTGGAGTCTTTGTGAAATTTGAAGAACAATGAGGCCTGGAATGAGGTAGTTGGTTAGTGTCAGAGGAAGTATTAACATCCATGTCTTCATGAAAGTATGGATCCGATAGTCAATCATCAATCTAGAGCTGAAAGAGTCCTTAGAGGTTGTATAGTTTAGTGTCTCCTTTTATGTATGAGGAACTCAATCTTCATAGAAGTTCAATGACATTTTCTAAGATCATATACACCATAAAAGGCAGAGAAGAATTTGAACATGGCTCTGCTCATTCCAAAGTCATTGCTCATCTGTGGGATTTTTTGGTCCTGGTTTTTTCCGTCTTTGCTTTAAATCTTTTAGCATTTTAAATGGTAAAATGCTTTCTCATTCCCTGATTCTGGATCTTTATTTCCTCACCAGTCCCTGGAGCTTTCAGTTTTTTAATTGATCACAGTTTGGAAAAACTTATCATACTTAATGGGGTCCTTTCTAGAACGTAGGGAATATTGCCAAGTAAGTGAATACCACCCTGTTCCACCCCCCCCCTCTCTGGCAGGGAACCTGAATGGAGATTTTTTTTTTTGTCTTTTTGGTTAGAACAGGACAGTCAAATTTTTCTTAAATGGCAGGGCAGAAAAGAATATCTGAATAGAAATATTTTAAAATCTTAAAGGGAATTCCTTGAACTATGTTGTTCACTTCTAGCTACAGATGATATTTTCAAATTTTCCATGACTTGGGCTACTTTTACAATTGCCTTTGGTGACTTTATAGATAATATCACTAAAGAGAAGTAGTTATTTTGGAAGTTTGGAACTCAGGCCTGGGTCAAGAATTGGGTGAGGGAGGACAGTATATCACAATACTAGGTACCTGGGAGTGTGGAAGAACACAGAAAGGGAAGAAATAGAGCATCAAAGACAAGTCTTATTTTTTTCAATATTCTGCCTAGACCATTTCTGTACCTTGATTTAGGAAATGCATTATCTCTCACCTTTCTAATCTTTACATGACTTCCTTGCTCCCAGAATTCAGGCTATTATGTTAACATCGTTTAAGCATATTATAAGGTAATTGGTTTTTTGAAAGCTAAGTTGGTAACTGAGTCACTCTTTATAACTTATTTATGTGGGAAAATACCTTCTAAACACCAACCACCACCAACGCTGGGAAGACCTGGATCTATCCCTAAAATGGGGACTTCTTGTATGACTCATTTTCCTCCCACCAAAAGGAGCTACTGCCTGGAAACTATTGAAAGACTTCTATTGGAGCCATCCTACATAGAAATGTTTTGATTTTAACTTCAGTTGCAGCTCTTCCCAGGTATTATTTTTCCTGGAATCTGATGAATTTTTAAAAAAAAAAATCTCTTTTCACAATCCTTATGCCATTCCCCTAAGACACCTTTTCTATCACCATTACTCCACCTTCAGTGAAACAGCTCATACAGAGCTAGTAATTCTATTCCTCAGAGTCAGGTGTCCTTGTGGGAGCTGGTCTTTTCAGGGGGCTGAAAGAAGCTCTAACTACTCCATGGCCCCAGAGAAGACTCCAAAAGCAATATTGCACTTTGGTTGTATTGAAGCATTGAGCACCACGTTTACCTCTCCCAGAGCAAAAGAGAGGAAAGACAAAAGAAAGAAACTCTTTTCCTACCAATTAAAAGCCAAATCCCACACTTCCTCAATAGGAAGTCAGTCCTGTTCTCCCAGAAGCTTTGTAAAGCCTCCCAGGTGTGATGAGTGCAGCTCTAATGAAGATGAGTCAGCATTTTGATTTCTCAGCTGGGAAACTATAGCTCCTTCTCTTGCCTCATTTTCTGCAAAAAACAAAATGAGACCAAAAAAAAAAAGTCTTCATGAACAGAGTTGGAAATTTGAATCTTTTGTTTGGGTTAAGTCTTTTAGGTTGGGCAAACAACTCACTATATGTAATTTACCAATTTGTTTGCCACAGAAGGGATCCTGGTAAACACAATACTTATGATGATTTTTATTTGCTTGGTATCTCTGGGTTGAAACAGTCAATTAACAAACGTTTATTGTGTGCCCACTGTGTGCCAGATGCTGTGCTAAGGCTTTTCTGCAGTTAACTGTCAATTTCATCAGATAATTCAGGAATACTTCCTACTGGGGTTCATGGATCATTACTGAGGCAGGAAATACAAAAAATGCCATGAATTTGAATATTTTTATTACCTTTATGTATTCTGGACATAATTCTCAGCCACAGAAGAAGACCAAAAAAGTCGACTTTTCAGACTGGACTGGCTGCCTGACTTTTCTCTGAGTAAACCCTAAAGAAAAGTCAGAAATATGGACGAGCTTTCATCCTGGATGACCATCCCTTGTGGAGCCCCAGTTCTATGGAAAGGTATCAGGAGTAATCAAAGGATAATTATCTGAGTGATGAAGATAGAGGGTCTCAGGGGTGTCCATACCCAAGGTTATCTTGCTATGAAGTTATAAAAATGTAGTTTCTTCATATTCTACTGCCCTGTCAGGGATATGGATCAGCAAAACGGAGAAGGAAGAACCATTCTGTGGTTAGATAATTCAGGTATTTAGTGAAGCTGCACTTATAATGGAGAGGAAAACAGGAAAAAAAGGTTGCTAATTTATTCTAGTTTTCATAAAAATGAAAATTGTTAGAAATGAGGTTAATCCATAATGAGAATTTACCAGATGTATCAAGGTGTGGCTACTCATGCTTTTTTTTTCCTTTTCAAAACTTATTTTACAGGTCATAGAATTAAAGCATAGAAATGAACAGAGTGATTTACTCTGGTTTCTTTGCTCTAGGTAAATTAACACCTTAGTCATATTAAGTTTTATGAAATTTAATTCTCAGCAAATCCAATTAAGTATGTTTAGGACAGGACCAATATATAAATAGAGACAATTACTCACATGGTGTGATTTTAAGGTAACTGGTCCCATAGCAAATCTTTACTGGCCAGCCAATGTGTCTAAAATTTCCCCCATTTTTGAATGGGAAATTCTCTAGAGTTAGGGTTACTTGGTTAAGGCACTATATATATATATATGAGATTAGCTTGCTGATACCCTTAGCAAGCATCTGTTTATTAGATTAGCAACTCGTTCCCCTGTGATTTAGAACACTGGTGTCACACTCACATAGAAACAGGGCCACTAAATCATACATAATCCCTGAAGGTAGCATATTGACTTAGAAAAAATGCATTAAAATTGTCAATGCTATAAAATTACCCATGCATATATCTGATGAATAAAAACTATTTAAAAAAAAAAAGAGAAAAAATGCATTAAATGGTCATTCCATTCAATCATTTATCTATTAATATTTATTTTGTTAGAGAATTCATTCATTCATTTACCTATTTATGTATGTGTATTTATTTTGCTAAATAGTTCCCATTTTAAACCTGTTTGGGGCACTTAGTTGCATTTAATATAAATGAATTAAAATTTAGAAAGATGTCTAATTGTCATTCAATTATGTCTGACTCTTTGTCACCTTATCTGAGATTTTCTTGGCAAGAATACTGGAGAGGTTTGCCATTTCTTTCTCCAGCTTATTTTATAGATGAGGAAATTGAGGCAGACAAAGTTAAGTGACTTGCTCAGGGCCACAATCTAGTAAACGTCTGAGACCGTAAAGTTAAATTCATGATCCTTGTAACTGAATGTGGGGGTCACGATTATGATTTATTATTTCAGTAAATGTTTGATTTGTGTATCTATTTTCTATATCTATACATAAAAATTTCTCAGGTAAAAAGGGATCATGAGTGGAAAAATTTTTAACAAATCCTAGTCTAGATTATGGACAGCATGGTGAATCTTTGTCCCAGACAAGTCATATAACTCAGTTTGCTTCAATTTTCTCAATTATAGAATGGAAATAATAACAATATCAATTTACCTTGCATGGTTCTATAGTACATAGTAGGTACTATAGATATACTGCTATTATTATTTTTATTACATTATATAGCATCTACTGTGTGCTAGAGCACCATGATAAGTGCTTTACAAATATTATTTCATTTGATCCTCATTGCAACCATTTTCAGACCTACCCAGAGGCATTTAGTTACTAAGAATCTGAGACTGTATTTGATTTCAGGCTTTCTGATTCCAGCTCCAGCTAGTGCTTTATCCATTGTGTCACTCAGTTGCCTCTATTATTATTAGTCATTCATTTACCTTTACATTTATATGTCCATTTATTTATCTGCTCATTTATTACTTTATTTGTGTGTATGTATATATGTGATTTTAAATGGGATTTTGTTATTTTTTTCCTCATTAAATTAAGAAATAAGGTTGAGAGGTAAAAGCTTAAGGTGAGAGGTGAAAGCTTTCAGATGAAGCAAAGAATGCTAGGAGTAGAACTTAGACCCTTGTTCTGGTTCTGCCACTGCTTAGCTATGTGGTCTTGGGAAAACAATATCCTTTTTCTAAGCAAATGTTTTTTAATTTGTGAAATTATTATGGTGTATTCCAACTCTGAAATTCTGTGGTTCTAGGTGATCTGGCATTTATTTTCCTAGATGATCGTAATTCTGAGGTGGGGGGGGGTGGAGAAGAAAATGGTATGGCCGTGCTTCTTTTTACCCAGCCTGTCCCCTTGGTTGCCACTGTGTTCACTATGATATCGGTCCTAAACATCAGAAATATTACAACTAGGAATTTATTATTGGTAATAACAACATTAATAATAATTGTAACAGCTAGCATTTATACAGTGGTTTGAGGTTTGCAAAGTCCTCATGTTAACTTTAATTTAATTTGGCTTTCTTATTGTCATTTGATAAATTGGATGGTTTCTCCTTTGTCTATACTTTTCTTTATGTTGCTATATCTGATTCAAAAGGTAGAATGGAGAGTTTAAAGTCTTCAATGACCACATTAATTCTTATGTCCTCTCTTTGTCTTTTCCTCAGAGGTGTCATGAAAGTTGACATAAATCTTCAGAAAGTAGACATTGACCAGTGTTCAGGTGATGGCTGGTTTTCTGGAACTCACAAATGTCATCTGAACAATTCAGAGGTAAGAAACTGCATGAAATAATTCTATCGAAAAGAAATAACTTTGAACGATGAAATACTTTTCTTTGAATGCAATGTGTTAGTTAAGTACCATCCCCCAAAGATCTCCAGGTTCCATTTTCTATTCAGCCCAGGGCTGATGGAGATAATATTATGCAATGAGGCTGATGCTAACTTACAGTCTGTGAAGGAGAACAGTCCCACAAGGGAACAAGAGAAGGCTGCAATGAAAATTGCTTATGAAGTTTAGGTTGAGTCAAAAGACTAAGTATGTTCCTTAACAAATACTGGAAATTTAAAATAAACCTAAAGTGAGAAACCAGCCTATAGGATGGGTCAGGGAGGTTGTGCACAGTTTTGTATGACACTCTACTTGTTGAGAAAGTACTAGTATTCATTTAGACACATTGCCATCTGTCACAGCAGAGAAAGTATGATGGGATATTTTAGTGAGCTAGGAGAAAGTGTCCAATGGGAATCTGGAGAATAGAATGGTTTTCATTTTGTGTTGCTAATATGTAGATTCTCAGTGGTCTAGGAAGAGGTAGGGCTTGTATTAATAAGAAAAAATAAAGTAAGTCTTTAAAATGTGCTTTTAAAGATGATAATGTGCTTTGTTTTTGCAAATTACAAATAACTTTGTGATGATTTCATTTTTAGTAATTGGACCTATCCTCAGAGAATGAGAGTGTCATGGATAATGTATTAAATAACTATTCTACCATGAAATAAATTCTGGAGATGAGGTGGAGATGGGGGGAGCAGAGTTCAAAATGATTTCCAAAATTTTGACATAAATTAAATCTAGTTCTTTACAGAAAATGAAAAAGGTAGACCAAGTGTTTGAGAGCAGAACATATTTTTTAACCATGAAAAGGTTTGGTTTATTTCAGTCTTTTCAAGTAAATGAAGCTGTTCAACAATGTATTCTAGTCTGAAGAAATTTGCCTTCCGATATTTTGCAATACCTTTTATCTTACATTATTACACATTATACATTTGCATAAGGCTGATGGAAATTTTCTGAGCCCACATGCTATGGTGGAAACATTATAATATTTAGAGTTGGAAGACCTGGGTTGGAATAGTGGTGCACTTTATCTGTATCACCTTGAGCAAGTCACTTAACTTTTCTGAGATGCTAGTCACTAAAAATGAGATATTTCAATCAGATGTCATATAAGGTCTCTTCTATCTTCTATCTTGAGAAGCAGAAGTGATTTTAACAATATCAGCAGCAACCACAGAATCATCATAATACATTTACTCTATGTCAGAATTATCATCCCATTTGATCTTCACAAAAACCCTGGGAGGTAATTGCTACTATTACCCCTATTTTTACAGATAATGATCAGAAGAGCTGAATTCTAATTCTGTTTCTGTCACTTTGTTTCATCTTCAACCTGAATCCTGGGCTTTGGCTTGATCCCTCATCTATAAAATATGAAACCTAGCGTTGGCTTTATTGGTTTATGAGAGCTCCTCAACTCCAGATCTATAATCCTTTGATGGCCACTGTTTTTATTTTAAAAGTAAAAGGGGAAGAATGCTAAAATTGAAAGCAGTCTTCACTTTGATGTTCATTAGTGATGTCTGACATTGGGCAAATCATATAACCTTTTTGAACTTAATTTCTTTATCCATAAAATGGGGATAATAATTTTTATACTACTAGCTATATCATGATATGGAAAGGATCAAATGAGGGCTTTACAAACCTTAACACATCAAACAGTAACTATTGTTATGATATTCCTTTGTTACATTTTATATACTGATTCTTTTCACCTGTCCAAAAAAATACTTAAAACAATTACATTAGGGATCTTTATGTGACACTTTCCGAGTTAAGTGAAATCTGTATTATTGGCCTAATTCATTGATATGAGTTGTTAGATCTGGGTGAGTAGGCGGGTGTGTGTGTGTGTGTGTGTGTGTGTGTGTTTTAAAATCTCTCTCTCTTATTTATGTAACTCCTTTATTGAACTTTATTGCTCTTGGGCTTTTAAAAAATTTTTCTTTCTGTTGAGATTCTTTTCTCTGAAGTAACGTAAGGTTCTGTTATTTCTAGTGGGAAATCTTGGCTTTTTTCCCATGACCGGTAAACTTGGGATAGGTTTAATTCCTTGATCAATTTTTAGTACCTTGCCCCTTCATGGGAATAATTTGTGAGGATGCTGCCATTTTAAGCACTCCACAGGAGGGAGGCTGTATTTGTGCTGATGAAGCAGGACACGAGAGGGAATGGAATGCAAAAGCATTTAAGTGCTTACTCTAAATTGAACCCTGCTTTAAGTGCTGGGGATACAAATAGTATAATGGAAAGTACATCCAAGTCCAAGGCAGACACACCTGTTCAAACCTCACCTTTGACTCAGAGGATAAGATTGGAACTGGACCTGTGATCTCATTAGCATAGGAGAGTCCTAATATGGACAAGTCTTTTACTAATACAACTTAGCACCTTCTCTCATACCAATCCAGCAGCCCTGAAAATAGTGATGCTCCTCAGACAAAAGCCCTGCTTGTAGTACAGGCTCTCATAACTAACAATGTGGGGAGCAAGCATTCTAATGAATGAATAGACCTTCCTCTGAATCACTGACACCAACTACTAACCAACCTCCACCAGCAGGCAGTTCAACTCATTATTTTCCCTACCCCTTTACAAATTTCAATCCTGCTTCCAGTCCAACTCTGGAAATAATATATCTATATCTTTCTCTCTATGCACATAAACACATATATATCTATACACATATTATATATTTTTATCAATTTAACTATTTACATTTGTGTCTATATCTATATATTGGGAGGAATAAGCAACTTCTTTGAGATGCAACTTTGCGATTGCTTCTACCTTTGCAATCTTTATCTCCTCAGAAACTACATCAACTAAAACTCAGTTTTTACCTGCAAGTCCTAGGTTTGATGTCAGGACTGGGTATAATTTCAACAGTTAAAGAGATATTAAGGAAGATAATATTAATATAAACTTTACCATTGTACCCTAAGACCTATGGGATCTTTCATATCAGACTTTTAAAATCTCTTTATGGGTTATCTTCCTCTATTGGAATGGATGATCTTTGAGACAGAGGCTTTCTCCATTAATACACAGCTCTGTACACAGTAAGCACAGCATATCCCCTAAGAGCATGCCCAATGTCATATCGCCAGTATGTCAGAAGTAGGACTGGAACCCATGACTTCCTAATTTGAAAGTCAGTTTTATACTCATTATGCAATGTTGCCTCTCATTGACCCATGGGAATATTGAAACTATGACAATGAAATAATGAATAAATGTCATTAAGGGAAAGAGTTCTGGATTTGGAATTAGGGAATATGATTCAAACCTCAGCTCTATTGTTTACTGCCTGTGAAATTATGGGTTTGTTTCTTCATCCATAACTTGAAGTGATGGGGCCAGATAAAGTTTGATGTTCCTTCCTGTTCTAAATCCATAATTCAATGATCGGAAAGCCTAAGCCTCATTAACACTCATTCTCCAACTGGACACTACCTCAATTAAACCAGCTAAGAAGCTGACCCTCACAAACTAAGCCCATACTGAAGAAGATGGTAACGGGGGTCTGTAGATTTAAATCAGTTCATGTCAATTTATGATCTATTACTTAGACGTCTAAGACCGACGGTATGAATTTATTCTTTTTTCCCTTATTCTATTTGTTTTTAAATTTGTAAAAATGTTTTAATATTTTTATTTTCCCCAGTTATATGTAAAACAATTTTTACATTTGTCTTTAAAACTTTGAGTTCCAGATTCTCTTCCTCCTTCCCCTTCCATACTATTGAAAAGGTACATATGAAGTGATGCAAAACATTTCCTTAGAAGTCATGTTATAGGGGCAGCTAGATTGCACAGTGGATAAAGCACTGGCCCTGGAGTCAGGAAGACTTGAATTCAAATCTTCAGACACTTAACACTAACTAGCTGTGTGATCCTGGGCAAATCACTTAACCCCATTTTCCTCTCAAAAAAAAAAAAAAAAAGAATAGAAGTCATGTTGTGAAAGAACACATATATCTTCCCTCCTACAAAAAAAATACCAAAACAACACCTTAAGGAAAAAAGGGGAAAAATGCTCCAGTCTGTATTCATACACAATCAATTCTTTCACTTGACATGGATAGCATTTTTCATTATAGTCTCTGAGAGTAGTTTTGGATCACTGTATTGCTGAGAATAGCAAAGTCATTCACAGCTGATCATATTACAACTTTTCTATTACTTTGTACAAAATATATTTTTCACTTTGATTGAACTTATGGAAGACTACAAGTTTTTTCTGAGAGCATCCTGTTCATCATTTCTTTTAGAACAATAATATTTCATCATAATCACATACTTCAATTTATTCAATAATTTTGAATTTAATCTTATTCCACATTTAGATGTACACATATGCATTCACATAAATGTATACATATATAACTTATATTTCCTTTTTCTCTTTCTCTCTCTCTTCCTCTTTTTCCCTGAGGCAATTGGGGTTAAGTGACTTGCCCAAGGTCACACAGCTAGGAAGTATTAAATGTTTGAGGTCATATTTGAACTCAGATCCTCTGAGTTCAGGGGTGGTCCTCTATGACCTAGCTGCCCCTCATTTTTCTCTTATTTCATTTTCCCTCATCCTATTTATTTAATTTTTTTTTGAAAAATTTTAGTGTTTACTTTCCTTGTTCATGATTGGCATTTTTACTGGTCTTAAATTCCCATTCTCAACAGTCCCCTGATAACCCCTCTATATTTTCTGAGCTTTGTCCATTGACCTGAGTAAAGTTTTCTGCATGGGTGTCATATTATGGGTATTGATCTGTGTATGTTATTTCTTTAGAGCTTTGTTCCAAGGTTCCATGGGGCTGTTCAATAGAAGGATGTCTGGAAACAAGGAGGTATTTACTTTTCTGACTGCTAAATCATTCTCAACCCAACTCCAGAAAGTTCAAGCTACTTCTGTTTCAGCCTCTCTATTTATTTAACCAAATGGTCATGATGGAGGATTGTTTGAATTCTGCTAGATCAATTTGATTTTACTTCATACTAAGGGATGTCTTTAAAGCTTTTAAATGAATTACATTTTAGGAAAAAATAAGACTCTTCACTTTGATTAACAGAGATTAGGTTGCTATGGTAATGCACGGTTTCTTTTCCCGGTATTTAAGACTGTGTGAGGTTAAAAGCTGCTCTATTTTAAATATCAGAGGAGGTTAAGAATTTAAAAGTCACACAGAGGTAACCTTCCCAGGTTTTCAGGTGTATTTATTCCTTTTCAGTGAGAAAGGTGGTAGAAATAGAAAAAGATGAGTAATAAGAGATAGTGGCAGGAGCCCTGGGAGTATTTAGTATAATGATGGTTCCCAGCATTTCATGGTTTACAAAGTGCTTTCCTCACAACAATTACTTGGTGGCTTTGCTAAGAGGCATCACAACAGGAACTGGGAGGTCACTTAACATCCAACCATCCATCTCTCATTCACTTGATCTCTTATTTTTTCTCAATTTCTTTATCTCCCTCTTTACCTCCCTTGATCTCTCTAACCTCTTTCCCCTACCTTCTCCTCCTCACCTTTCTTATAGTAATGAGAGAGAAAGAGAACACTATGTCTTCTAGTCCAGGAGTTTTTAACCTATTTTGAATCATGGGCCCCTTCTCAGAATAATGTATTAAAATGCAGAAATAAAATGTGATTATAAAAGAAACAAATTAAGTTGATATACAGTTAGTTATCATAATATTTTTTTTTTAAAGAAACTAAATCCATAGACCCTTAGGTTAAGGACCTCTGATCTAGTTTAATGCCTTAATTTTATATAAAAAAGAAAAACCTCAAGCTATCTATATTTCTCCATCTCCCTTCAACAGCATTCCTAAACTTGTAATTAACTAAAACAAAAAAGAAAACAGAAAGCCAAAGCCCTCTGTAGGAAGCTCCTTCATTCATCCAGTTTAGATCATCCCAGAATTACTCACCACTTTCTCTTCCTTGGCTCCAGTCTTAGAGGAAGGCCTGAGTCTTTTTGCAAATATCAGTCCCTTACTCTGTTCTGTGATCTCATTGTCTCCAGGAACTTTTTTCCCTTTTGATCATCTCACTTCCCCCTAATTAAATTTTAGTCACTATTTATTTACTGGATCTTTTCTTACTCCTTACAAATATTCTCGGATCAACTTATTCCATCCTTAAAATATGTCACTAGACAGTTTATTATTTTCTCAAGCTATCATACTATCAATTCTTCTATCTTTCACGGTCAAAAAAAAATGAAAACATTTATACTCATACTTTCTTACTTCCTATTCCTTAACCCTTAAAATTTGGCTTTTGATGTCACTACTCAACAGAAATTGCTTTCTCTAAGGTTGTCCATGATTTAAAAAATTTCAAATGCAATGGCTTTTTTCATCTTTCATCCTTCTTGAATTTTGAATTTGTTGAACATTCCTTTCTCTTAGAGACTTTTCCCCCTCTGGATTTTGAAGACAATGCTCTCTCCTGGTTCTCTTCTATCTTGTCTTTTTGATAAGCACTCTATCCATTCCACTAAGTAGTTGTCCTATATGTTCTATAAAGGAGTTTTTCAATTTTGTTTGATTCTTTGTAAACCCATTTGGAGTTTTCTTTGCGAAGATACTGGACTGGTTTGCTTTGTCCTTTTCCAGCTCATTTTATAGATAAGAAACTGAAGCAAACAGGGTTGAGTGACTTGCCCAGGATCACACAGCTACTAAGTGTGTGAGACCAGATTTGAACTCATGAGATAAGTTTTCCTGATTCTAAGCCCAATACTCTATCCACCAACCACTTTGATGCCCCATTTGGCATATAATATCTGTTTAATAAATGTTTATTGACTAATTACTGACCATAGAGAATAAGTAATCAATAACCCTAAGCTGAACACCTCATTTTCCTCTATCTTTTGGGAACTCAATTACTCCTATATACCAAAAACAACCTTTGGAGAAGGTGGACAGAGAAAAGAGCTATAATTCAAATTAAAATTCTAGCTTTAATACTTCTACTGTGTGGTCACTTAAATTCCCTTAGGAATCTTTGAAAGAAGAGATAAATTATATTAAAAAGCCTTTGAAATCCCTTCCAATCTCAGATTTATGATCTTTTCAATAAAAAACAATTATTCTCACCTTTAATATGATTCTGTTAATCCTTATATCTTCCAGGGGTGTTTTCATTTTAACTTTCATATCTAATTCCAGAGTTTAAGAATTTATCCCTTAGTGAGGAACTTCTAGCTTTCTGTAGAGAGGTGGGGTAGCTGATGGATTACTCCAATCATGCTGCATAGTTAGAACCATTCCTTCATTAATCTGGTCTACCCACGAGTCTCATTTGCTGTCTTTCTTTTTTCTTAAAATAAAAAATAGCCAACCAAAGAAATTTTCTAAAATTATTGCAACTTGCATCTGGAAGAGAGGAAAATAAACCTTCTGACCCACTTTCTATAAGCAGCAGATACTAAATTCATTCACTGAGGACTGATGGCTCATTTATGAAGTGGGTAAAAAGGCTGTTGCCCAGGGAGAGTCCATCTACTAGTACATCTTAATTGAGGCCAGTGTCACTAGATCAAAATGTAAGTGTTGTGGGTAAGGTTAACAATACTGGAAAGGATGGAGAGGGCTAGATTTTGAAAAGCTTTGAATACTAAACAGAACACTGTCTTTACTTTTGGAAGCAAAAGTAGCCACTGGAATTTATGGAGTAGTGGGTATATGTGATATAGTTGGACTCAAACTTTAGGAAAATCACTTTGAATATGAATTAGCATAGGGAGAGACTGAAACTAAGCAGATCCGCCAAGAGGATATTACAGTAAATCAAGGCACAAGGTGATTAAGGTGATTAAGGAGTGGCAATATCTGGGGTGAGAAGGGGTAATATCTGAGAGATGTAAAGGTAAAATTGACAGATTTTGGCAACAGCTTGAATATGGGACATGAGAGATAGGGGGGAATCTATGATAACTCCTATGTTGGGAGCCTGAGGGAGAGGGAGTATGGTGTTGCCCTCTAAAGTAACAGAAAAGTAAAAATTGGCAAGGGTTGAGGGGGAAAGATAATGAATTCCATTTGGGATATGTTGAGTTTAAGATGTCTACTGGATGTTGAGTTTGGTTTATCTGAAAGATAGTTGGAGATATAAGATTGGGGGAGTCAGCAGAGAGTTTGAGGCAGGATAAGTAAATTCAAGAATCATAAACACAGAGCTAGTAACTAAATTTATGGGAGCTTATGAGGTCATAAAATGAAATAGCAAAAAAAGAGGAAAAGAGAGAGCCTAGGATAAAATTCTGAGGGACACTTATGGTTAGAAGGTATAATCTAAAAAAAGATCCAATAAAGGAGACAGAAAAGGAGTCATCATCATTTAAAGTCTCCTCTAGCTCTACAAATGTAAAATACTATCATCTGTGAACCTCAGTAGTCAGTGATTCTTAAATGCTTTTGGAAATCTGAAGTCCTGTTGCTTTTGTTTTGACTTTTCTCTTTAAAATTCATTATTTATTTATTTTTGACATTCTTTTCTTTTTAAGTTTTGAGTTTCAAATTATCTTCCTCCTTCTCATTTCCTCCCACACTCACTGAGAAGGCAAGCAATATGATATCAATTATATATGTGAAATCATGCAAAACATATTTTCATATTTCAAAAAAAGCAAGAAAATAAAAAAGTGAGAAAATCATATTTTTTTTGTATTCAGAGTGGAAATAGACAGTATTTTTTATTGGGAATCTTTTGGAATTGTCTCATGTCACAGTGTTGATAAATAACCAAGTTTTTCAAAGATGATCATTATTACATCATTGATGTTACTGTGCACAATATTCTAATCTTTGTCACTTCACTTTGCAGCAGTTCATAAAGGTCTTGCCATATTTTTTTGAAACCACCCCTCTCATGATTTCCCACAGCATGGTAGTATTCCATCACAACCATATACCACAGCTTGTTCAACTATATCCAGTTGATGAGTATTTTTTTGATTTCCAATTGTTTACCACCACAAAAAAGAGCTGTGATAAATATTGTTGTATGCATAGTAATTTTCCTTTTTCTTTGATCTTATTAGAATACAGACCGAGTAATGACATTGTTGGGTCAAAGGCATTGTTAGGTCATAGTTCTATAGCTCTTTAGACCCAATTCCAAATTGTTGTACCAGTTCATTATTCTACCAGTTTCATTCATTAGTATACCCTGGTATCTTAGATAAATGGATATTTGACCCTACAACCATCCAATTCATTCACCCCACTCCTTCTTTAGAAAAAAGATTTTAGAACAAAGGAAGGTGGGAAGTGGTACCAGTGGAATATGGTATCTTGTGATTTGGGAGATAAATTGTCATTGAAGGAGGACTATCCTTATCTTATAAAATTGGTTAACTTTGACTTTGAGAATGCATAAGGAAATGAAAAATTCTAGAGAAGGGATCTTCTGATGGGACCATATCCAAATAAAATGAAGATGATGTTTACAAGCATTTTGGTGTTTTTTTCTATTTTACTTTGGGGAGTTAATTGCTATTTTTAAAAGTAGTAAACATTAAACTTTTATTCTCTGAACTTCCAAAAATAGGATTATTGATGCCTTGTGTTTTTGCATCACAGTCATTTCTGGAAATAGTCTACTCTCCCTCCTATTTTGTCCTCCCACCTTTCCCTTGTCGTCTCTGCCTCAGAATTGAACTTCAATCTCTTCTGGCAAAAAAAGATAAAAAAGGAATTTAACAAAGGAAAAACGCTGAAATCATGGTCCTCTCTGATACTGTATACAACATTCTGCCCTCACTGTCTCCCACTTATCTTTAAAGAGGAGTATCATCTACTTTGGGGGGCCATGATTATTTTTGTTTGTTTTTCCCCCACTTACTCAGAACCTTGCTTTCAAAAGCCTTGCTTTTGCCTTTTTTCATCAATATTATTGTAGTCATTATATATATATATATATATATATATATATATATATATATATATATATATATATATGCGTGTGCATATAATTTTGATGGTCCCACTTTACTCTGCATTAGTTCACATACATCTTTCCACTTTAATCTGACTTCCCCATATCTATTGTTTCTTCACAATAATGCTTTGTTATGTTCATGTACCACACTTTGTCATTCCTCAGTTGATAGATACTACCCCCATTATTTTACATTGCAAAGTGTGCTAACAGTATATATATTCTACCTTTCACCTCTTTGGAATCCATGTCCAGTAATGGGACTGATGGATCAAAAGATACGATCATTTTAGTCTCTCAAATGCCATTTGTTTTTGCTCACTTTGTTCATACCTACCTAAGGCCACAGATACCTAATGGTATTTGATACTTAGAACACTGATACTTAGAAAGATCACCTTTCATCCACCCTCTATCCACTTTTTAGGCCTGCATGGAGTGAGCAACTTTGCCATATTCTGGGGCAGCTTTAGCAGGATGACAGAATTCTTGTCATTCAAGGAACTTGCAGTCCACTTGTCTTGGCCAGCAGTGGAAGAGAGTCAAACTCTATTCTATATCCTGGTGCCAACCTTGGGGTATGAGTCTGACTTGTGTACCCCAGTCTTTCGCTGCTTTAGTTTGAGAGGGCATCAAGAGTATCCTTGAATTGCAAGTTGTGAAAAGTTTGAAATCCTAGATGAAAGCTTAGCATTGTCTTGAGTAAGAAACTCAGAATTTTCCAATATATTAGTTGACTTTCTGTGAAAATCTAAGTGGGCTACAAGTTCAAAATTCACACATCAATTTTGTTTCTGAGATAAAGAGCAAAATTACTATTCCTTTCAACCAGTATGGTGTAAGGGAAAATAGCAGTGGACTTGGGAGTCAGGAGATTGAGGTTGGAATTCTGGTTCTGACATCAGATTCATGGGAAATTAACTTTGCCTTTATTTTCCTCATCTGTAAAGTTGAAATGAAAATACTGTTCTTCATCTCAAGGAGTCCCTTTGAGGAGAACTTTTTAAACTTTAAAACCCTACGTAAATATGATTTTTAAAACCTCTTTGCAAGAACAATATGATAATAACAGATAAGAAGCAATTTCTTTCCTCAAATTTCTTAACCAAAAATGAGAACAAGGAGTTTGGTCTAGATTTGTGCCTTTAGTTTGATGGTTAAAGTGAGTGTTAAGGTTTAGAAATATTATTTTTGATAGGACATTTCTCTATGAGTTGAAGTGTGGTGGGGGAGAGTTTGTGACAAAAAGCAATAATTGGAAGATGGCGATATCTTTTATGCTGTGAGATGGTTTGTCTCTGGCATAATTATAGATCATATGGGATCCTATCTCTAACTTAGAAATGCTAAGTGACTTATTTAGGTCATAAGTGTTAGAGTTGGGATGTGAATCCAATTTTTTCTAATTCCAAGTCCTACACTTTGACCATTATCTCACATTGTATCTCCCCAAATCTTACCGTAGCAGATCTTATAAGCTGTTATAAGTGGAGGGGAGGAAGATAGATGAAGAGGAAGGGACGACTTGTTCTTGTCTCAGTTGGATTCTTTAAAATAAATTGATGGCTCTTTTACCTAAAACTCCTAGAATTTAGGACCTATGAGGCATATAGAGCTATAGAAAGTGAGGAAATGCTGGAACAGAGACAGTAAAAAAGCAGGATGGAGGAAGGGTAGACTAGACTATTTTAGGAGCTCACAATGAGGGGGATGATTGGAAAATTCATGGAGGTGTTTAGAATATGTTCTCTACCTTACACATTTCCCAATGAATCCAGCCAAGAATAAAGTATATATGTGCTTAGGAAATGTTTACTGAATTGAATTGAATTACATTAAGAAAGGAAAGAAACAAGCATTTGTTCAGTACTTATTAGGTACTAGGCACTGTGCTAAGTGCTTTATAAACTTGATCTCAGGTCATCTTTACAACTTTGGGAGGTAGGTGCTCTTATTACATTCATTTTATAGATGTGAAAGCTGAGGAAAATAGCAATTAAGTTACTTGCCTAGGGTCAAGCAGCTACTAAATATTTGAGGCTGGATTTGAACTCAGGTCTTAAGTCCAGGACATTGTACTGCACCTCCTGACTACATCAAGAAATTGTTGAGTTCATAGATAAAAGGCTTTTTTCTTCAGCTCAACTAATTTTATTGACTCTTATAAAATAACCTGTAGATTGAATCTCAAAATGAGTCTTTTACTTAACAAAATAAAAGCTTATTAATTAAAAAATAAAATAGAAAGAATGTTAGGGGAAAAATAAATGAAGTAAATGAAATGGTTAATAAAATTGGAGTTGTGGCTAAAAGCAGAAGTCATAGTGGGAGTGTTTCCTTGAAAGAATCTTTCACTGCAGATTTTGGTTGTAGAGTGGATCAGGTAGCCTGCAAAGGTGGTGAGTAGAGTGACATAAAGAAAGGGCTCATTGTAGAGTTGTTCAAATTTACGATCCCCTACTTATTAATTGCACAACTATGCACAAGATGTTTAACCTTATTAAGATTCCATTTAGAGAAGATACTGTTATGACATGGTGTCTCCATTTGGGTGACTGCTCTGACAAGATAGGACTTATCCCAGTGGGAGAGAAGTGCAGGCTTCCCTAAAGGTTTGCACTTAGGTCTAAAGTTGTAGGTTCAAGAGATTCTGCCTTTTCATTGGACATTGTAGGCTGTCTGCTACTAGAATAGAGTAGCCTATCTACTTTCAATGGAGCTATCTGTGGAGGATGCTGCTACGTAGGGGAGGGCTTCAGTGGAGAAGAGCTTTCCCCAACTGAGCTTCTACCACATATTCGGGTCTATTCAGCAGAACCAATAGCACTCTTTAGGGTCTGATATGAGAAGAGGCAAGATGTAGACATCAGTTTGTGTGAAACATCTCTGGAGGAGCCATGATGGGAATGAAAGTCTAACCTGGATGATACTTAGTGCCTCTACTTGAATAGAAACGTTGGTATTTAGTGTTTGTTCCGATGGGCAGTTCTTTGGCCACTGTCCTTTCCTATTGTAGACTTTAAGCTGTCTAAGAGCATTCTGAACAAGGTACTCTGAAACAACCTCTGGGCAAACTCAGAGTTTTGTCGTGTGGCCTCTATGAAGTGATTTATTTGATAATCTTTATTCTATTACAACATCGATTGAGATTTTGGAAACAACCAAATCTATTTCCCGTCTTAGAAGATTATCCACACAGCAAAATTTGAGGGTTTATTGAGTCTTCTTACTTATATGAGTCATTTTTTTGGCATGTCATATACTTATCGTATTTATAGGAAGGCTGTAGTTGCATCTGACAGAATCAGCATCTGTTAACTGCTCTTAGAGCCCATCAGTGGATCTGATTCTGAAACCACTGTTTCCCTTTCATCTAAGATTGAGGCATTTCATATGATTGTAACCTTAAATTGGAAGAGATCCTATATCCCTCTTCAGTTTAAAGATGAGTAAATGTAGCCCAGGGCAGTAAAATTCAAGGTTGCTCAAGGTCATATTAAGTATCTTTACCTCACACAATGCATCATATTTCCTTTGAGTTTTCTGTCCCTGCTACTGCAGCTGTGACAGTTTGATAGTTATTTTTGTGAGGTGGGAGAAGTTCCCTCTTGGAATGTCCCACATCACTGATTCCTCCATAGTGCCTTGTATGTAGTAGGTGTTCAGCATTATATTATTGGAAGAATGAAAGAAATAAAGGCAGGGAGGTCCCTCCTTGGAGGAAGCTCCATTTGAGTTGGTTGAATAAGTGGAAAGAATTCCATTCCCTGCAAGAAGAATTCAGCACACAGAAGAATTTGAAGCCCAGGGAATATTAGGAGCAAAAGCATATTGTTTGGAAAGTGTATGATGTATCCAGGGAATAAAATAGTTCATTTCATCTAGAGTAGAGTGCATGAGGCAGAATGGCACATGAAATAATCCTGCCAAGGTGAGAGAGGACTTACTTGTGGATAAACTTGTAGACCATACTTTAGAGTTCATACATGCTTGGCAACTGAGAAGTCTTTGAGTAGAGAAATGATGTGACCAGATGTATCTATATGGGAAAAGTTATTCTATCCATGACATATTAAAAGATTGGAAGAAGAAGAAAGAAGCTGATAGGAATTGCCTAAGAGGATGATGATATGGCCCTGTCCCTAGGATAGTGCTGATTTGAAGAGAGAAGAGGGGGTAGGTGGGAAAAAAATTGTGAAAGTAGCAATGTAAACATCCTGGATAATTCATTGTGTTTTCTCCAAACTTTTCCTTCTCAGATCTAAAGGTAATATCCAGAAGTTCAAATAAGTAATCCGGATTATAGAATAACTGGACCTATTCGACATTGGATAAATCACTTTAACACTTCTAGCTTCAGTTTAATTATCAGCAAAATGAGGATAATAATGCTTGTACCCCTTGCCTCACCTTGTTGTTGAAATCATTTTTTGACAAGAGCTCACAAAATTGAGTACTAACTTCAGAATTTTAGAGTTGATCTTCAAATAGAAATTATATATATATATGTATATATATACATATATATATATACACACATACACACACACACACACACACACACACACACACACACACATATATATATATATATATATATATATAATTTATTAAGAAGTGCTTAATTTCTCCTCTGGCTTTCTCTTTCTCCCTTTTGAAAAAAAGGCATCAGTGAAATAATTTCCATACTGGGTTTCTTTTCATGTGCTTTTTTAGGATGAAGGGGGGATGGCAGCAACTTTGGGGACAAAAGATATTGGTTGCCATGTAACTGGCAGTTAGATGGAGATTATTTCACAATAAATTCACAATAAATTGTAAGATTTATGATGTCAGTACCCACATTGGGATGAGTCATAAGAAAATGATGGCAAGAAAAATGGGGTCTCTAGAAATCCTGACAGCTTAAATGAAGTCCCCAAAACATAGCAGCCATCTTTAAATGTCAGCTCTACCTTTGGAACTGAGAAAATTATAAACTTGTCATGCATAAAGTTTGGATGATATCATCATCATGATGATCATTACTGTTATTGTTGTCATGTGGATTCATTTAGAAGACGGGTTGGTGTCATGGGAAGATGCTTTTTGCCAAGATGATCAGTATGAATCAGTCTGTGAATTGCTTTCTGGCAGCTGATCACACAGTATTATCTGTTGGGGGCTTGCTTTTTTGGTACTGGGGATGTAGGGTAAAAAATGAGGAAGAATGATGTCTTACATTTAGATTGTCATTTTCTTGTTAATTGGGATATCAGTTGCTGAGTGAAAGAGGAAAGCTAGTTTGGCTCATAGGATTCTACAAACGCTTTACAGACAGATTTCATAATTAATTTTTCTGAAAACTCTAGTAGTTGGCATTAGTGTGGTCTGCTTAATAGCAGTGGATTAGACCTTGATGTGGGCAGAGGGGAGATGTGAAGGTGGAAAATCCTCTAAAATTTGAATATATGGCCAACCTTTCACGAGGAAAAGAGTGTCATAATAAATCAGTGAATAATTCATTCTATAGGAGACAGTGTGGTTCAGTGCATAAGGAGCTGGCTTCAACCCAAGGAAGACCATGAGTTCAGATGTTTTCTCCTTTTGACCTATACTGGCTGTGGGTAGCCCCAAAGGATTTGGCTTATTATTCCATTAAAACTGCTCTCTTCAAAGTTACCAGTGATCTCTAGACTAAATCTTATAGCCTTTTCTCAATCCCCATTATTCCTTACTCCTTTACACCTTACTATCTATCATTTTTATTCTGATCTTGTCTCCTTGTTATTCCTTGAACAAGGTGCTTGGCTCTAATCAGTGCTATTCCTCATGCCTGGAATCCTGTCTCTCCTATTTTCTCCTTCTGGTTTCTCTGGTTTCCTTCAATTCCCAAATATAATTCTACCTTCTGTAGAAAGCTTTCCCCTTCTATTAGGGGCAATATAAAATTCTCATGATAATATAATTTTAATATATAGAATATATAATTCTAATAATTCTAATTCCTTCTAAAATTCTAATGCATTTTTCTTCTAATTATTTTTATTCCTTGTTATCCTGTATGTAACTTGTTTGTACATATTTGTTTGCTTATTCTCTCCTTCACTAGATTGTGAACTTCTTGAGGGTGAACTATATTTTGCCACTTTTTAATTTATCTCCAGCACTTCACACAGTGCTTGCTACACTTGATAAATGCTTGTTGACTTACTGACTGATATAGCTGAGGACATAGAGAATGAGTGGATACACTGGAAGAGAAGCAGGTAGTCACAGTATCATGAAATTGTATGTGTGTGTATATGTGTGTGTGTGTATGTGTGTGTGTGTAGTTGATCACTTTGTATTATCTCATATTGCTTTCTGATTTGTCATTTTTCTTAACATTCTAGATCAGATTGTAAGCATCATTAAGGATAGAGTTTTACTGATTATTTTTTGTATTCCTTCCCTCTTTCCTCTAATCTCCCAAAATGATGACAGAGGGCTAGTATTTGTCCTATGGATAATTTGAGAAATGAAGTCAATAGTGAAGTTTTATTACTTTTCTCTGACCTTGCCCCTACTCTCCCTCCCCAATCAGTTCAAGTCATAGAATTCAAGACAAAGCTCAGAAAAATAACCTGATTGTAAAAAGCACCTTTGGGTCTAAGTAGGATGGCTGCATCCTTTCCTCAGACTGATTTTGAATTAATGCCGACTTTATCTCCAAATTTGAGGCCAGGGAGAGATTTTCCTTTATATTGGCAGAGATCGTATGTTTTTCATTTTGCCAATCCTCAGAGCATGGATTAAAATTTTTTGGTTAGTGTATAGAACTCGATGCTTGCATTTACTTTAGGCAACTTGGCCTTTTCATTCTTTTATTCATGTGGAACTTGGCATCAATAATGAGTCTTAAAATGTAAGATCCAGCAGTCCTAAGATTAAAATATATTGAGAGAGACAGAAAAAGAAAGAGAGAGAGACAGAGAGACAGAGATAGACAGAGAGACAGAGAGAGACAGACAGACAGAGAGAGAGAGACAGAGAGAGATACACACACACACACACAGAGAGAGAGAGAGAGAGAGAGAGAGAGAGAGAGAGAGAGAGAGAGAGAGACAGAGAGACAGAGATAGACAGAGAGACAGAGAGAGAGATACACACACACACACACACACACACACAGAGAGAGAGAGAGAGAGAGAGAGAGAGAGAGAGAGAGAGAGAGAGAGAGAGAGAGAGGCAGAGAGAGAGAGACAGAGATACAGAGAGAGAGACAGAGAGAGACAGAGAGAGAGAGACAGAGAGAGAGAGATACACAGAGAGAGATACAGAGAGAGAGAGAGAGAGAAAGAGAGAGAGAGACAGAGAGAGAGAGAAAGAGAGAGAGAGAGAGACAGAGAGAGAGAGAGAGAGAGACAGGGAGAGAGAGAGAGAGAGAGAGAGAGAGAGAGAGAGAGAGAGAGAGAGAGAGAGAGAGAGAGAGAGACAGGGAGAGAGAAAGAGAGAGACAGGGAGAGAGAAAGAGAGAGACAGGGAGAGAGAGAGAGAGAGAGAGAGAGAGAGAGAGAGAGAGAGAGAGAGAGAGAGAGAGAGAGAGAGAGGATTGTTCTATAGGCTGGCACAGATAGAAAAAAGCCAATTGTTTTGCTGAGGTCTTTCCTTCCTGGACATCATATCAAAATATTGATCTGAAAATAACAGGGAGTTTTGGAGAAGGAATGCATATGAAGGACTAAGAAGTCTTTGAACATATTTGGAAAATGGACCAGAAAAAAAGCATCTGTCAAACCTTAGCTTTTGTTGTAGTCCATTGCTGAAAAATTGCTACTTGTCCAATTCTGGGTATGAGAAACAATCAAAAAATACGCTGAATGCCTGAGGGTGAATTTTTTTTTTTTTTGCTTGCTGCTGCTAAATATAGCTTTGCATCATTAGTTTATGTGGGAAAAGTCCCATTATGACAGCAAATCAGATCTAATCTGGCACTCCCTCAACCACAATTATATCAAATATGGTGGAGGCTTGTCAAAGCTTTCTGTGGGAGGCAAAGCTTCTGAGGCTTTGCGGCCCACTTTGGAGGACAATGGTGAGCCATGTTGCTTAGCTACAACTTTTGGCTGGCTCCAGGAGCTCTCTGATGGTGTAATACAAAAATTAAACTTCAGTGTTTGATGCCTTTCCTTGCAGATTGAAATCATTAGGTATTCACTTTTTATTTCTTAATAGTTTTACCAAGTCCTTTGCTCACAGTCATCCAGGGCAGGTTTTGATTCATTATTGTTTTCCCCTCCTAGGATTTTAGGATTGAGAGAGGAGTGGGTGGTTTATGATCTAAGTAGAACTGCAAGCAATAGAATGATTTGGAAAGGGTTTTGCCTTTGAAGTCATGGGTAAGCATGCATTTCATCAAATTATTTTCCATCTGAGGTCCTTGGAGTCTTCCTAATGTTCACTCCTAATTCTGTCTTAGGTGTTGTTATTCATTTTAACAAGTATCTATTATGTCCCAGCTATTGTACTAGACCCTGAAAACACAAAATCAAAACAAAACAAGAAAAGGAACCCCACGAAACCAAAACACAATCTCTTCCTTCAAAAAGCTGGGTGCTGGGGGGGGCGGATAAGAGGGTTTCAACATGTTGACAATATTTGCAAATTGTTTTGCTGTTGTTGCTGTTCACTTGCATCTAACTCTTTGTGATCCCATTTGGGATTTTCTTGGCAAAGATACTAGAGTACTTTGCCATTTTCCTTCTCCATTAATTTACAGATGAGGAAAGTGAGGCAAACAGGGTTAAGACTTGTTCAGGTGATACAGCATGAGTCTGAGGCCAGATTTAAATCCAGGAAGACTCCAGGACCTGTTCTCTATCCACTGTGCTACTTAGCTTAGAACTTGTACTGTGGGAAGGGAAGTGATAGGAAATCAGTCTCAACAGGTGCATTGGAGCCAGATTGTAAAGGCCTAATAATACTATCATAATCTTGAATGAATGGTACCTGAAAGGTTAGAAGGTGTTAGAATCTATGACTCTGAAAGGGTTGTATATAAAAGATTCATTTGGAATAGGGGTTCTAACCTGGGGTGCAACTTTAGGGTTTCTATAACTATTTTAAAATATTTTCACAGCTCTATTTTAAATTAATTTGTTTCTTTCATAATTCTATGCTTTCTATTAAATTCATTAAATATTATTCTCTATTTTGTATAACATCACATGTGGTTTTGTAATTGAGGGTAGGAACAAAGGGAGATTCTGGAACTCAAAAGTTTTAAAAACAAATGGTAAAAAAACATGTTTTAAATGTAACTGGGAGAAAATATTATATAAATAAATAAAATAAGATAAAAGATTATTCTGAGAAGGAGTCCATTGGCTTTCTCAGACTACTAGAAGAGACTAAGACACACACACACATACACACACACACACACACACAGTTGAGAAGCTGTTTTGAAATAAATGAGCTGGAGGATATCTCTAGAGATCCATTTTTCTGCTTTCCAGGAAGAGCTGCTTCTAAACTTTCTTAAAAAATGTGGGCATTCCAATTCCAATAGATTTGTGATGAAGAGAGCCATCTGAATCCAGAGAGAGAATTGTGGGATTACAATATAATATTTTCACTTTTTTGTTGTTGTTTGCTTGTTTTTTTTTCTTTTCTCATTTATTTCTTTTTGATCTGATTTTTCTCGTGCAGCATGATAAATAGGGAGACATATGTAGTCGAATTGCATATGTTTAACTTAGATTAGATTACTTGCTATCTAGCGGAGGGGTGGGAAGAAGGGAGGGAGAAAAACTTGGAGCAAAGGGGCGTGAATGTTGAAAACTCTCTTTGCATGTATTTTGAAAATAAAAAGCTATTATTAAAAATTCTCAGATATTTTTATGGAACAAGGTACTCCATCTGGTCTTAGGGCATTCTCTCCAGTTATGCTTTATGGATGGGGGACTCTTCCTCCTCCACTCCATCTCTGACCTCCATGACTTCTTTTAAATCTTAAATAAAATTCTACCTCCTAAAGGAAGCCTTCCACAACAATTGTGCATCACTTTGATTCAGTTCATTTTAGAATCTAGTATATATCCATTACTTTTTCAAATAAAGAAACTGAAGACCAGAAATATCCAGTGACTTGGCCAATGGCTATGGCTAATTAAATGATAGGACTCAAATTTAGATGTCATGAATTCTGTATCTGTAAAATAAAGTATCTGTAAAATAAAGGGGCTAGCCAACATGACCTCCTGTTCCTTTCCAGATTTATGATTCTATATGAAATTTCATCTTTTTATTTATTCTTATAATTACTTGCTCTTAATGACAGTATCTGTGGTGTACAGGTTAATATTTAATTTAGGGGCTGCTAGTGGCACAGTAGATAAAGCACAGGACCTAGAGTCAGGAAGACTCTCAAATCCAGCCTCAGACACTTACTGTGTGACCCTAGGCAAGTTACTTAACCATGGTTGTCTCAGTTTCCTCATCTATAAAATAAAGTGGGGAAGTCAATGGCCAATCATTCCAGTAGCTTGGCCAAGGAAACCCAAATGAGATCACCAAGAGTTGGATGTGATTGAAATGAGTGAATCACAATTTAATTTGTGGGCTAGTTTTAAATAAAAGCACTAGAATTACAATTTTCATAATCACAGAACCTCAGAGTTGGAAGAGACTTGAGAGACCAGCTAATCCTGGCTGTGTGCCTGAACAAGAATCTCTCCTACAGTGCATACAATGAATATTATTTGACCTTTGCTTGAAGACTTCTAGCAATGGGGAGTACACTACTTCCCATGTGGCTCTCTTCTACTTTTAAATAGCAAGTTTTTCTTCATGTTGATCTTCAAAAACCTGCCTCTCTGCAAGTCACCTGAATTATTTCTAGTTTTGTCCTCTGTGGCCAAAAACCTGGTCTTATTTCTCTTCTATATTATAGTCTTTTATATACTTGAAAACAGTTTATCTTTCCCTTATCTTTCCTTCTCTGCACTAAATATTCACAATTTCATCATCTGAACCTCAAAGAGCTCTCAATGCCTTTACCATTTTGGTCACTTTCTCTGGGAGCTGTACAGCTTGTCAATATTTTAAAAAGTAGCAATCCAAAGTAATATAATGTATTGGATCATTCCCAGATGACCTTGCTTCTGGAATAGGACATCCAGTGTTGCTCTATGGATGGGAATAGTCTCTTTCCATTGGCCACATTATTGGAACAGGCTGCATCTTTGAAAACTACCAGACTGGTCCCACTTTTTATCTTTTTTCTAGCATGCTCTTTCCTGTGTCCATGGCAACCTTGAAGGAGGGATTCTAGGATGGATCTTGCAGCAAAAAACCAGCAGAGAAAACTCTAAGAAGCCAGGATGTTTGGGACTCAAGTCCCCACTGGAATTTGGGACTGTATTATATATAGAAATTAAGTAGTGAACTTAATTCTTCTCCTTTCTAAAATTATGAAGTGGTACAGGGGAAGATGATATCCAATTTATTGGAGAGTATGTTTGTATATGTGTTATTATACCTTTGAAATAAATGTTTTTATAAGAGCTAATTTGATCATTAGTACTTAAAAGGAATTGAGATATAGGAGTTCCTCTTCTAAAATGTGGGAACATCATCAATTGGATCTAAAGATATTGGCAGAGAGACTAAATACCCCCAAATCCTTTAAGAGTTCTAGAGCTTTGGGGGAATGATGAAATGTAATTCAACTGGCTTTTAGAAAGTGGGACCAGGATAGCTGCTGTTAATTAAATATAATACTATAGATATATTCTGACCACAAAACTCAGCTTAAATATAGCCTTGCAATATATTTGCTAAATATAGCAAATCTTTTCTGATTTCCCTTAGACGTTAGTGCTTCTAATTTCCTTATATTTATGAGAGCATATTTACATACACATACATGTATGTATATAAACGTGTGTGTGTGTTTGTGCGTGTGTGTATACACAGAAAAGTGAGATCTCTGAAGACTTAGAGTGCTTAATTTTTTAATATAGAGAGCCTAGCTTAATGTCTGGCATATAACCTATTCTAAGATGATTAATTAATTGATTACAGGAGGATCATCTCTGTTATCTTGGATACTACTTACAACTCATTACAACCTTATATCTTCTTGGTTTTCTTGTCTTCCAGTTCACACTTTTGACTCATTTTAAGCTTGAATTCCATTAAAATGTCTGAATCATTCCAGCTGAACTGCTGTTCAGCTTTATTTAATGAAGTTAATTTTTTGAACCTAATTGTAAGACTTTATATTTAGCCTTATTATGTAACATTTTATTAGATTCAGTTCATGTTTTTCTAGCCTGATGAGATCATTTTAGATTTTAATTTGATTATCCAACATATTAACTATTCACCTAGCTTGATGGCATTTGTAAATTTAATAATAAATTTATATTTTCTTTATTAAAATATTCTTATTTCTTTATTAAAATATCCAACAGCTTAGATCCAAGGACAGGCCCTTTCAAGTTGACAATGAAATATTCTCTCAACCAGTTCTAAACCTATCTCATTTCATGTGATCTAGCTATTTTCAATTTTATCCACGAGAGTTATCTAAGAGATCATGAAATGTTTTGTTAAAATCTAGGCAAAATGTAAATATAATATTCCCTCATTTAGTTAATAGCTTTGTCAAAAAAGAAAATTGGATTTTGACCTCTTTTTATTGAAGCTCTCTCTAGATTTTTGTTTGCTTGAATGAAGTTAAATTTACTGGGGCATAATTTTCAGGCTTCTCTGCTTTTCTTCTTTTTCTCTTTCTCTCTCTCTTTTTTTCTCTCTCTCTATGTTTCTGTCTCTCAAAACTGAGACACTTGCTTTTCCTTGATCCTATAACACTCTATTTACCATGATATTTCAAAGGCAACTGACAGTGGTTCACCAATCACCAATCCTTCGTTTGTTTTGACTTGCCTTTCTGGAGATGGTATCAAAACAATATCATTAGGATAGAGATCCAATTTTCCACTTCAAATTTGAGTTGAAAATGGAGGGAGAGAACCACTTTTCTTTGTCCTGAAATCAAAAGATGCCTCAATGCTGGAGCACTAGAGATTGTCCAAGAGAAATATATCTGTTGTGACTGGGCTGTATCTGCAGCAGTTCATGTGTTTAATTGCCAACAAGAAGGATTTATTCAGGCAATGTCTTCCAATTTGATTGTGCTAATTGGACTGAAATTGTGCTCTGATCAGCTGGAACGATGGACAGCAACAAACTCTTCCTTCTTTTTTAATTGGCAGAATGTGAACTCTCTAAGCTCCTTGTTTTCACTTGACATTTTGGGACCAAATGAGGTTTATGTGAAAGAGGCAAAAGCACATCAGATGTTTTTCTCCAGCTCTTTTATACTAGTCTTGTATATCTTTCTTTTCCTTTTGAAAGATAATTTCTGCACAGGAAATGTTTGATTTCCCTGGCAATACAGGGAAGACAATTGGCTAGTAGCTAAGGAAGCAATACTTCCCCATGACCTCGTTTTCTACATTCTCCTTCCCCTCTTTCATCAAAATCAAATATGCCGTCTTGCAGGATCTTCTCTGCTGTCAAAACTTTCCTTTAGGAAAAGGGTCAGACACTAATCATTAATATTTTAAAGAATTTTCAGGCATCAACTAGCATGTGGCTGACATTTGGGAGAGAATTGAAAACTACTTGGTACTTTGTTATTATGTCACTATGTTGTGAAAATGGTCCCTGATATTTGAGGTTCATGTTTGAATCTTATTTGTACTTATCATCCTCGTGTCTTAGAGCATCTTTTATTATTGGTGATTTCATAGACATGCTAAAAACAATTAGAAAAAAACAGGGTAAGTTGTTTCTCAGCTCCTAATGGGTTTTTCCTTGGTTTCTCATTCCCTGTTATTGGAGAAAATAATATTGATGAAGGCTAAATAAAATCTAGGTAACTGAAATTGTTTTATCTGCAAATATTCTTACACATTTAGATTTTTTTGGCTTTAATTTAATACACCTTAGATTTTACTTTGTATAACTTTCTGCAAGCAACTCTAATTAAAAATGAATAGCAAGTTAATTAAAAATAATCACCTTGATTCTTATTAGGGAAAACGTATTATCATAAATACCATAATCAGAGACCATTATTTCAGAATCAAAAAATAAAAAAAAACTACACATGTGCTCTAATATCTTACTTCCTTGTTTGAATTTCTATTGTTTTCCAATTGTGGTAGATGCATCTTGTACAAAGATGGAAAGAATTTTGAGTGGGTGACTAGACATTGCTTAATGATTATTCTGCTTTCCCCATTGTCAAATACTTTGTCATTTTTTAGGTCTGAATGAATATGTGGTATATTCAACACTGTTCCTTTCCCCTCCCCAACCTGCTTTAGTAGAGAACTTTACAAATAATGTTTGATGAAATCTGTGTCTAATTTCAACCATCTGCAGGCTAGAATAAAGTGAGCTCCTTTGAGCTGGCTTGGTGCTTGGTGCGATCATGAAGCAGGCTGGCAATGTTAATCTTCAAGTGTTCCTTTATGTCTTCAGTTGTCATCCTTTCTACCTGACTTTTTCTTTTCTCCCTCACTTTCCTTGCTTCTATATACATACTCCAGGGTTATAAAAGCAGAGACTAGAGACTTCAATTTCTATTTTGTGCCTTGGACAATCAGGAATAACAGTCTGGATGCTGAGAGACTGACCATCCTTATAGACTAAAGAGAAACTGACCTGGAAATAATGTTGGATTTACAATCATAGGACTTAGGGTTGAAAACCTTCTCTGACATTTTCTATTTGTATGATCTTGGGGAAGTAATTTAATATCCCTAAACATCAGTTTCCTTGCCTATAAAATGAGGGGGTTGGATTTGATGGCCTCTGTGACCTTCTCTAACACTAAATCTACCTTTCTGTGATCCAATCTATGGTGGAATCCAGAAACTAGATTTATTTTTGGGTTTTACATCCCCATCTCCCTATCAACAAGGAATCTTCTTTAGGTCACACCAAGCAGCCCAGGAGATTTTCTATCGAATCCTATCTAATTAGTATGTTAATGAACAGTTCAGTATGGTGACATTTCCCGTGTCAGTGGAATCAAGATAGAATAGAATAGAAAATGATTTATTAAGAACTTTATGTCAAGCATTGTGATAAGAGGTAGAAGTTCAAATAAGAAATAGAGTCCAAGCTCTGAAAGATCTCATGACATAATTGATGAATATAACCCATATTGGAGGTTATAGTTGAAGGGTGAATAAAAAAGTTTTTGTGGTCTTTAAGGTGAAATACCAGAATTTATCATGAGGTCTAGGGGGCCTTAGGATGCACTGATGAAAAAGGGGAGATCCCGGTGGGAAATACTTCTGATGTATGTAATTTGGTCTGAAAACTTAAATTTTCTTTATATATATATATATATATGTATGTATGTATATATATACATATATATTATTAATAGTTTTTATTTACCAGATATTTGCATGGGTAATTTTACAACATTGACAATTGCCAAACCTTTTGTTCTAATTTTCCCCCTCCTTCCCCTCTCCCCCCTCGATGGCAGGTTGACTAATTCATGTTAAATATGTTAAAGTGTAAATTAAATACAATATATGTATACATGTTCAAACAGTTGTTTTGCTGTACAAAAAGAATCGGAATTTGAAAGAGTGTACAACTGGCCTGTGAAGGAAATCCAAAATGCAGGTGAACAAAAATAGAGGGATTGGGAATTCTATGTAGTGGTTCATAGTCATCTTCCAGAGTTCTGTCTCTGGGTGTAGCTGGTTCAGTTCATTACTGCTCTATTGGAACTGATTTGGTTCATCTCATTGTTTAAAACGGCCACATCCATCAGAATTGATCATCATATAGTGAAAACTTAAATTTTCAATTGTATTTTATTTTTCCAAATATACATAGAGATAGTTTTCTACATTCATTTTTGTAAGACTTTGTATTCCACTTTTTTCTCCCTCCCTCTCCTCTTATCTTTCCCTTTCTCAAGAAGCAAATAATCTGAGATAGGTTAAAAAAGTGCAGTTCTTTTAAATGAATTTCCATATTTGTTATGTTGTGCAAGAAAAATCAGACCAAAAGGGGAAAAATGTGAGATAGAAACATAAAAACAAAAAAAGGGTGAAAATACTATGTTTTGATCTATATTCAGTCTCCATGATTCTCTCTCTAGCTTTGGGCAGCATTTTTCATCCCAAGTAGGAGAGTTCCTTTGATCTGGTGGTTTCTACTTTGGAACTCTCTATGGCAGTTGCTGAGTGACCTGAAATCTAAAATCAAATATGTACCACAGAGTTATGTCCAGTAATTTTTGATTATGCTATGTCATGTGTCACAATTTAAAAAACCTGGGAGGGGGAAGAGAAAGAGAGAGCGAGAGGCCAGTGGATGGTAGGAGCAAGTTTTTAAAAGTTTGATTATTATCTTGTGCCTGGTAATTCAGTTGATAGTAAAAGCTCAATCGCCTGCATTCATTTAAATGGCTAGAATTTCATTCAGAAGAATATATGAAGCCCTCAGGGTAAAGTGGACTCTATGTTTCTCTCTCTATCAGTAATTCTTTAGCTTTTTCTTTGTGGGAAGCTCCTTCTGGTTTCTCTGAAATCTTCTGATTAGGAATGACCTGGAGGATAGGGAAAGAGAATCATCAAGGAAGGGTGGTGGGGAAGAGAATTAGAGTTGGAGTTAGGAAGAGCTGGATTTTTCCAATCCAACCTCAAATCTTTACTAGTGATTTAATCCAGAATAAATAACTTAATTTTATTCAGTTTTATTTTCCTGTGGGTATCAATGTCACCTCCCTCATAGGGTTGTTGTGGGGATCAGATGAAATAACATATGGGGAGCTTCATAAACTTTAATATGCCCTATAAATGTCAACATTATTATTAATTATTATAAGAGAGTACCTAGTAAAAGATCATCCAACCTGTGCTTGGAAGGTTCTATTTTTTTTTTTTTTATTAAAACTTTTTTTTTTTTTGACAAAACATATGCATGGGTAATTTTTTACAACATTATCCCTTGCACTCACTTCTGTTCTGACTTTTCCCTTCCCTCCCTCCCAAAAATGGCAGGCAGTTTTATACATGTTAAATATGTTATAGTATATCCTAGATACAATATATGTGTGCAGAACTGTAATAAAAAGTTGAGAGAACAAAAATTATCTTGTTGCACAAGAAGAATTGGATTCAGAAGGTAAAAATAATCTGGGGAAAAAATTCAAGTAGTCCACATTCATTTCCCAGTGTTTCTTCTCTGGGTATAGCTGATTCTGTCCATCATTAATCAATTGGAACTTAATTAGGTCTTTTCTTTGTCGAAGACATCCACTTCATAAATCTTCATAAAGTACAACTTCATAAAGTATTGTTGTTGAAGTGTATAATGATCTCCTGGTTCTGCTCATTTCACTCAGCATCAGTTCATGTAAGTCTCTCCAAGCCTCTCTGTATTTATCCTGTTGGTCATTTTTTTACATAACAATAATATTCCATAATATTCATATACCATAATTTACCCAACTATTCTCTAATGGATGGACATTCATTCATCTTCCAATTTCTGGCTACTACAAAAGGGCTGCCACAAACATTTTGGCACATACAAGTCCCTTTTCCTTCTTTAGTGTTTCTTTAGGATATAAGCCCAGTAGTAGCACTGCTAGATTAAAGGGTATGCACAGTTTGATAACTTTTTGAGCATAATTTCAGATTGCTCTCCAGAATGGTTGGATTTGTTCACAACTCCACCAACAATGCATCAGTGTCCCAGTTTTCCCGCATCCTCTCCAACATTCATCATTATTTTTTCCTGGCATCTTAGCCAATCTGACAGGTGTGTAGTGGTATTGAGTTGTCTTAATTTGTATTTCTCTGATCAATAGTGATTTGGAACACTCTTTCATATGAGTGAAAATAGTTTCAATTTCATCGTCTGAAAATTGTCTGTTCATATCCTTTGACCATTTATCAATTGGAGAATGGCTTGATTTCTTATAGAGTCAGTTCTCTATATATTTTGGAAATGAGCCCTTTATCAGAACCTTTAGCTGTAAAAATGTTTTCTTAGATTGTTGCTTTCCTTCTAATCTTGTTTGCATTAGTTTTGTTTGTACAAAGGCTTTTTAATTTGATGTAATCAAAATTTTCTATTTCGTGATCAATAATGATCTCTAGTTCTTCTTTGGTCACAAATTCAGAAGGCTCTATTTCTTAAGGCAGACATTCCACTTTTGAATAACTGTCATCATTAGTAAGTTTTTCTTTCCTCTGACATTAATTATTGCTTTATGTCTCTGCAACTTCCACCTACTGCTCCCGATTTTGCCTTCTGGGGTGAAGCGGGACAATTCTGGTGTCTTTTTTGTGTGACAGTGGTGGTACAGTAGACTTTGAATCAGAGGGTCTAGGTTCACACCCATGCTCTGCTACTTGTGATCCTGAGCAAGTAATGCAGCCCTTCTGGAGCCTCAGTTTCCTTGTCTGTAATTGCCCAGTTTGACTAGGTATAGTTTCACAATTAGCTAATACTTCTCTTGTATCTTGATGGGGGCCTCCTGGGCCAGTCTCCTCATGACATAGCAGGAACTGCTGAAAGGAGATTGGTAGACTGATGATGGGAAAGGTGGGAGAGAGAGGTCTAAATCTGGCAAAGTGTTTAAGCAAGGGAGAATTGAAAACATTTTCTGTATATTGACTTCTCTGTTGTAAGGGAAATGTTAAGAACCTTGGGTTTTAAATATCACGCATATGGAAAGTTCCAATTAAATTTCTTTCTGACTCGTAGAAGATGTATATATAAATTTGTCCTCCTCCTCCAGCTCTTTGTATGTCATTATTCTTATTTATGCCCAAAGGAAGCATTTGAGTGTATCAGTGTCATTTGATAATCAATCAAATGGGAGAGAAGGGGAATTGCATAGTTGACTACATAATAACGGAATTAAAAAAAAACCAGCAAAATTTCCCCCCCTAAGATTTTGTCTTTCACTCCTTGGAATTTTCTAAATTAGGGATTCAGGATAATTGACTTAGAGCCGGAAAATAATTAATAAATGATCAGTGTGAATCAGTAGACACTTGAACTTATATTATACAGTTAGCTTAAATCTATGCATTCCTCATATAGCATACTTCTGTAGTAGTTATGGAAAGTGTTAGAAACACTGGCTGTTTGGTAACCTGAAAAGTTTTTGGTGAAGTTGGACTTCAAGATTATTTGGGTCATTCAATCTAATAATGGTTTCTGGTAAAGAAATGCCTAGATGTTAAGACTCAGGTTTGAAATAGTACATTTTGGACTAGAAGTGGAATGTTTTGAAGACAAAAACAGATCTAGTCTGGGTCCTATTCATCGCTCCAGATTTCTGCTAACTTCTCCAAGACTACCAGATGTCTGTTTATAAGCAAGAATCCCCAAGTTTGATCCTCTCTTCCTTACTGTAGCTGGAAGCTAATTCAATTTGAGAGACTACGCTGTGTATGACTGTCTGTCTCCCATGCTGGCTCCCCCTTGAGAGTGTTGAAGAAAAAATATTAAAACTAATACTAAACTATGAATTTTAGTTCCAATTTGCCGGAAACAATTTGACTTAATTTGTCTTTAGGCCAATATCTAAGCATTTTTAGCTTGGAAAGATAGTGATAGCCATGTAATTTGCCCTCTGACTTGATTCTCTGTTCCATGACCATTTTAGGTAACATTTACATGAACATGAGGAAGAATGTCACAATATGTAACAACATGGTTCTGTGATAACATTCAAAATAGCTGAGCAACCAAGTCACCATTCTATTTCTCTAAGGATCATCCCTATGGGACTTTATCCAGAGATCTATATCAAGAATCTATATGTAATAGGAGTTGGAAAAGGAGCTTCCCTTTCAATGAAAACAGGCAGTTCCATTGGATAGGTCCCAGTGTCAGTCAGTTCAGGTATCCAAAAGGCACTTTACCCAGAAAAGAATAAACATTTTTCAAACTCTATTTCTAAGAAAGACCTTCATCTTTATTTTAATTGCTTTCCTAGAAGGAAACAGTAGAGAGTTTTTTTTTTCCTAGCATGGAGAGGCATTTTTTTTTCCCATAGAGAAACTATATAGCCTTTTAATTTTATTTAAAATTTTTTATTATAGCTTTTTATTTACAAGATATATGCATGGGTAATTTTTTTAGCATTGACAACTGCAAAACCTCTTGTTACAATTTTTCCCCTCCTTCCCTCCACCCCCTCCCTCAGATGGCAGGTTGACCAATACATGTTAAATATGTTAAAGTAACTATATAGCCTTTTAATATGATTTCCCAACAGTAAATGCTCCCATTTCTTTCACCTCATGCTCAAATAGAGCATCCCAGTAGAAATTTCCATATGACTCATTTTTTCCATGATTTAAAATCGTAGGCTATATCTTTAATAGAGAGAGCTTGCCCACCTTTTCTGTGAACCCTGACAATCCAGGAGAACCTAGAGAATAATCTATCTCCATCTTTACTCCAAGCCTTGTGGCTTGCTGGAATTTTGAACTTTAAAGAGAAAGGAAATCTCAATTTGAAGAAATCTCTTAACTCCTTAAAATAATTATCTTGTTAAAAATAATTTGCTGAACACTAATATAGGGCTTGAGTATTGTAGCATCTCCTTCCTGACTTTAAATTCAATAAGTTTCATGAATCTATTGTACATTTATGACTTTTTTTATACTGGATCTAGGATTTTATTGGTATGGGGTACTCCCAGGCAGAAATTCTCTTTACTAATATGGAGCAGCACCTAATTTGATATATAAGTTGCTCTGAAATTTATATTCTCAGAGAGTTGCTTGGGACACTGAGAAGTTAAGACATTCATTCATAATCATTCCGCCAGTATGTTTCAGATGGGAGACTTGATTTTGCTGTCTCTAAGGCCAATCATTTTCACACTATCTCAAACTGTCCCTTGACGTGCTGCTTATTATGTAACAGCATTAAAATTTGCAAGATAAGACAAACCTCCCAAATGGGATAAAATTCAGGGACCTTCTTCTTATCCAGATTCTGTGATTTTTATTAGTATCTCGATCCTCTGAAATAGTTGTCTAAAGAATATCTAAGAAGGTACATTTGAGGACTCAACAGCCAAATCTCTTTGATGGTCTTTATGTCCTACACTTTAGGAAACTTGAATGCAGGACTAAGTTCAAAAACATTTTCACTGACTCCTCCCCAAAGGAACATTCATAGCATGGTAGAATCACATCTACTGATAGAAAAGGAAAAAACAACAACAACCTACAAGAATATTTATCTTCGGCCATCTGTTGCAAAGCTAAGATATTGTTCAGTAGTGTCCTATTCTTTGTGACCCCATTTGTAATTTTCTTGGCAAAGATACTGGAACAGTTTACCATTGCTTTCTCCATCTCATTTTACAGAAGAGGAAACTGAGGCTTATACAGCAAGACCATATTTGAACTCAAGTCTTCCTGATTGAATAGACTAGTACTTTATCCACTAGCTGCTACATGCTAAAATGAGGTCTTAGCCATTTTCTTCCCTCTCTATCCAAGGATGTATAATTATGCACTTGTAACATCATGAGAGCTAGCTTTAAAGTACAGGAAGAGAATTCTTCTGTTTACCTATGCCTGGACTAGCTTATCTACTCCTTGTACCTATTAAGTGTATAGCTTTGGCCATCGTATTCACTTTGATCCAGGGAACTGTCTTCCATTCTAATGTTCTTTCATGTTAACTCTTTATCATTTTGTTCAACCAATGCAGCTCCTCCCTTTCCTTTCCTTCCTCCTTCTCTCCTTCTCTTTTCTCCTTCCTTCTTTTCTTCCTTCCCCTCCTTCCTTCCTTCCTTTCCTCCCTCCCTCTCTTCCTTCCTTTCCTCTCTTCCTTCCTTCCCTTCCTTCCTTCCTTCCCTTCCTTCCTCTCTTTCTTGTTTCCCTCCCTTCCTCATTCCTCCCTTGTTTCCTTCCTTGTGTTTGTACCTCCTTCCCTTCTTCCTTTCCTTTCTTCCTTCCCTCTTTCCTCCCCCCTTCCTTCCCTTCCTTCCCTTCCTTCCCTTCCTTTCTTCCTTTCTTCCTCTGCAACCAGGGCATCTCCATTTATCCCTATTTACATCTTGCCACTGGATTCAGATGACTCTGGAGGAGAGAGTGAGGCTGGTGACTTTGCACAACTGTCTTCTTAAATCCAATTGCATCACCTTCCTGATGTGTGGTCCTCTTTGAGATTAAAGGACAAACAATAATTTCCTTTTGTACATTTTTTTGTTATTTCTTTCCCTAAATATTCTTAGTGGAATTTATGGAGCAGTGACAACTATTAGCGTAAAGGATTTCACATGTTTCTCAATTAACCTCACATTAATTCAGTCATACAAGCTTTGAACATTGGGTTTTAGCCCTAAAGGAAATCAATCTACAACAATGAATAAAATTGGAAACTCTAGCCACAGTAATGGACTCGATTTCCCTGGTGTTAACTGTGTAAACCACATAATGAATCCATAATACTGTTAAGTGTTAGAGAATAGGGCACCCTGAAAATTGGACTTTGAAATAGTGAAAGTAGCAATGATTATGAAAATTTAATGGTTCTATAGTAATTTGGACCTCAAATAATTGTGTTTTTACTGTATCATGTTTATGCTAGTGCATTTTTTACATGCACACTTTTTTTTTAACAAAATACTGCCAAATGTTAGGCTACCCCACCAAAATTACTTTAATATTTTAAAAATTCAATTAAATTTAAGAATTGCTTAAATTGAATTCAATAATATAGTTGTGTATCTCTATATACATTGTTTTCCACAAGCAGAATATAATTTCTACATAGTCAAAGGGTTATTTGTATTTTGTATTTGTATCCCTAACACTTACAATGATGCTTAATTACTCAGGACATATAATAATTAAAGTCTGCTTTGCCCTCTCTCTAAGTCCCCCATCTTGCTTTATACACTTGAGTTATCTATCAGATTCCTAATTCAGAAACTTGATAATTGATTATCACCACCTAGAGCTTTTTAACTCTGAAATTCTATGGTTATGTGAGTTTCTCCATAGTTTACCAGTAACAGCAATCCTTTCATATTTTACCTTAAGAAAATTCTTTCTTGAAGAGTATTTGCTTCCTTAATGGAAGCTTAGAATGGACAACTGAGCTCTGACCTACCTCTAACTGAATCCATGCAATTGTAGAACATTTGTTACGCAATTCAGATACATGTTCCTAAGCCAAGCAGAAGCTCTAGAGCATGACAAAGAATGAGGATCACCAAAATAATTTACTTAACTGGCTAGATGCCTCCACATATCTATGATGCAGTATATTTATGTCAGGATACCAAGTTTTAGTTCTATTTGAATGGCCCAATTCTAAATTCAGACCTATTTCCCTTTCATTTACTAATATACAAAGGACTTTACATCCCTCTGTCTCTAAGGAATATAGCAATTAAATTGTTATGTAAATCAGCAAGAATTTATTGATTACTTAGGAGCCCAGATCCTGTGTTAGGCTCTGTAGAGCAGCAGTGTCAAACTCAAAATCAAAAGGGGCGCCTAACTATGTTTAGATTGATTTAGATGTTAGATTGACTTAGAATACTACATATCACCATTATCTATGTTCTATTGTATTTTGTTGAATATTTACCACTTATATTTTAATCTGATTTGGATTGCAACAAGGAAGGCTGACTGTTTGAAACCTCTATTATAGAGTATTATGCAAACAAAGGGTTTGGTATTTGAGCTTTCTGCCGTATGGCATTTGACCTATGCTGTGAGGTCATTGGTGCAAATATTATTATTCCCATTGTCTATTGCGTCTCTTACAGGTTAAGGCAGTGTCAATGCTTTTGTGACATGTGCTTTCTCTCTAAGAATTTTACATCTATTTGAGGAGAAAACATAAACCAGATACTGGCAAGATATTGTAGGATTGTAGGACCCCTAAGATATTAGCTGAGATTAAGCTTTTAGTTTACTATATATTAAAATGAATTGTCCAAATGATGGAATCTGCCTATTTCAATCACTGTTTATATTAATTTTTGATTTTTTGCCAATGGAAAAATAGAGGTCAAAATTTATATTTTCATTCTACTCATTTAAGTGGATCAAGAAATGATTGATGGATTTTATTATGGATATACAATTCCTACTTGTCCCTTCCAACTGCCAGAGAAGAAAATAGTTTTTTAAAAATGAAAATAATACAATGATGTAATATGATCTTTAATGGACTATTATTACATGCAACTTTGGGTTTCTTTGATTTTCTATTTCCATGCCTTTGCACAAGTTGTACTCCATGTTTGGAATTATATACTTCTATCCTTTGCCTGGATAGAATCCCTAGTTTCTTCAAAGCACAACTTTTTTTTTTATTTTATTAATTTTATAATTATACATTTTTTGACAGTATATATACATGAGTAATTTTTTTATAACATTATCCCTTGTATTCATTTCCTCCCTCCCTCTATTCCCTCCCCTAGATGACAGGCAATCTCATAAATTTTACATGTGTTACAGTATAACCTAGATATAATATATGTGCAAAGTACAACTTTGATGCCAGCTCCCACAAGAGACCTATCAATGACGCCTCTCCATCCCCAGTTGATATTTGTTTATTTGTGTATATATTGTATCTCCTTTTGCCCCCACCATTTTCATTGCTTTTATTTTTTGGAGGGTGGGAACTATTTTGTTTCTGTCTTATATCATCAGTTCCAATCATAATGTATACAATTGGTGCTTAATACATGTTGGTTGAATTGAGCTATCCTATATACTCATATACTACAAAATTATAAATTTGATATGAGTCCTGGAATGAACTCAGTGTGAAATGCACAAAGTTATCTAGTCGTCAGAAAAATTGAGGTCTAATATATAAGGCAAAGTAAATCCTTCCAGACACATAAAACCTTTATTATGCAATCTTTTAGGGTCCTTCAGCACTTTCATGTTAAAGCCTTGATTTAAAGTAATTATTCTTAACATTTTTAGAGGAAGGGAGTTATGGTACCTGTTGCCAATCTGCTGAAACCTGTAGACCCTTTATCAGAATAAGATTTCTAAGTGCATAAAACAAAATATGTAGGACTAAAAAGAAAACCAATTATATGGGGTAGCTACTTAGTGCAGTGGATAGAGCACCAGCCCTGAAGTCAGGAGGACCCAAGTTCAAATCTGGCCTCAGACACTTAACACTTCCTAGCTGTGTGACCCTGGACAAGTCACTCAATCCCAGTTGCCTAAGCAAAAAAGAAAAGAAAAGAAAGAAAACTAATTCTAGTGAAATTGCTATCTATCTACTTATTTATCTAGCACCTAACATTTATATCTATCATTCATCTATCTTATCTGTCTGTGTGTCTAGTTATCATCTATCTATTTACTCTCTGCCTATCTAAAGCTAATTCACAGACTCTAGGCTGAGAACTGCTTTAAAGACTGATAAATATTTGCCCAAGTAAATTGGGAATCTGAAGAGAAAACATCCGTTTTTCGAGCCCAGTGCCCTTCTAAGATCCTGCCATCTCCAAGGAGGCTTGCTAGTTTGCAGAGTTGTCAGGAAACTTGTCAAAGTCTGGTCCATTTGGCAGCAACAGCTGTTGGTAGCAGATAACAACTTATATCCCCTTAGTGGAATCAATTCACTGATGCTGACGAACAACAGAAAGAGAACACTCCATTTCATTAACCAGTGTCAGGAGTTAAGTGGAAAGTACCAGATGTTGTAATTGTCCTCCCTTTCTCCCTCCCCCCTGCCACGTAGGTGGCTATTGGTTGCAGTAAGAAAAATGAGATGTGTTGTGAATGGGAATCCTAGATCTTGGGGATGGCTTATTTTTTGGCATACAGGGTAAAATATGGACAATGGATTTTTTTTTTTTATACATGTGTCCATCCCTTTTTGTTAAGCTTCAGAGTATCTCAGTTTTTCTCACAGATTCTTGCACAATTTCTAAGATTTCTGGGAAAAAATCAAACAAATCTCATTTACCTTAAAATATTCATGCCATTTTGAATTTGGAGGGAGAAAGAAGGATTCGGAATCAATCATCAGGTCCCAGAATGTCAAGAAGTCTGGGAAACATTTTGTGGAAGAGACCAAGAAGGCCTACTTTGTTACAGTATTAGAAACCCATGAGAGGGGTTATAAGTGATACATATTATAAAGTAAAAATTGAAGTCTAGAGGTATCCATATCTGATGTTAGATACAGAAGAGAGGGATAAGTATTATTTTTTAACTTATAAAATGCAACAATGCTTTCCCCTCCCTTCTCACTCTTACCACCCCTGATTCTGCTCAGTTGTGCTCTTGAGGTGAGAATTCTGAGCCAGAATTCTATAGAAGGAAAGGTATCCCTGTATCACATTTATATAGAACTTTTTTGACTAAATTGCTTCACAAACAATTGTTTTTTTTTTTTTTGCTTTATTTTTACAACTACATGGTGAGGTAGGTGATATTATCCCTTTATTAAACATAAGAGTAAGGAGGCTCAGAAAGCTTAATTGATTTGCTGATGGTTTCATAATAAGTGTTAGAGATAATATATGAACCCATGCCTTCCTGACTCCAAGTCTACCACATTCTCCACTATGACATGATAGCTATCTTTATAGAGTTGTTGGTATAATCTACTTTTTAATACTTAAATCACTAGAAGGAGTTATTATATCAATTGATCTGGTATAGATAACATTAGCAAAAACCTTTCAATGAGTCACCTTTAGATTTTGGATTGAAGTCATATAAAATTAAGAGATGAAAGACCAAATTTTTTCAACTACCTTTAGTAATCATATTTAAAATTTGATGTTTTCCATGCAAAATTTGGAGTGAGCCATTGCTCATTTGGTGACTTTTTTGGATAAAGTATCTATATTGACTTTGAAAAGTAATTGTTGCCTATTGGTTGGTGAAAATATGAAAACATTATGGCATATGAATACTATGGTGTTTTATTATGTCATATTCAATATATAGCATTCAGGGAAACATTAGAAGATTTATATGGATTCAGGTAAAATGAAGAGAACAGAACTAAGAGAATGCTATAAACTACGACAATTTATTCAAATAGAAATAAACACTAAACTAAATTTAAAGGTCAATCTTGGCTTTTTAGAAAAGAGGGAAGACATGGAGGACTGTTGAATATGGAATGTGATACATATCATCATATGTACCTATTTTGTCTTTTGGATTTTTGGATCTTGTTCACATTTGTCTTTCTAGCAGAAATGCTACATTGGGGATAGGTGTTATGGATTTTTATATATTTAAAAAAGGCATAAATTAAAATTGTTAACCAATAAAACACCATCATATTATCATAAAATATTTCTTAGCTTTGTGGACAACTTAATCATCTTAAAGTTGATAGAAATCTGAGCTTATGGGAAATCTAAAATCAATGACCTAATTTTAGGATTCCATCCACATCTGTAGGGAATATGGAAGCTCATTGTCTTGGGTGGTATTCAATATCTTTGCTGACATAAGAAGAATATAATTACAGAAATTATGCTAATTTTCACAGGCCTGCTGTGGAAAAGACATTGTTAGGCTATGATAAATTTGTCAAGTGAATGATACACTGTAAGCTTATGAGACATGGTAAAAACTATAAAACAAAACAAAACAAAACATAGCTCTTTGATGGCTTTTTGGTCATACTGAAATTAATGGGCATATAAACAAGTTCTGATTGGTTCATGGTTTAAGTGTATGAAAGAGAAAAACCCTCTTATCAAAAGAAAAATGTAGGTTTTAATGGAGGAAGAAAGCCATAAAAATGATTATTGATTTCTGTTCCTTGGAAAGTTAGTGATTATAAACATTATGGATGAGGGGAATAATGATAGTAATGCTAAACTTAGTTGTACCATGGAACAATTTCAAATCATTGCTGTTAATCAGCAATATTTAACTTTCACATATGGAGAGATATAAGGTGAGAATGAATTAAAAATTTTCCAATCCGGCCTGTAATTCATTGGGTAAAATAGAATTCTTTAAAATGGAGGAAGTTATGGAGTCCTTAGGATTTTTAAAGCATGATCTAATGGTTAGATAAAAACTGAACTTTGACCAATAGTTTAAGAAATCCAAGTGTACTTTTACTGATAATGTTATTTCAAACAAGATTTTTCCCAGTCAGCTTTTTTCCATTTTTTCCCCCAGTGGATGGGGATATTTCTATATTTCATGTTAAGGAGGACAAATGAATTTACTGAGAAATATGTGCCAACAGCCACTCTAAAATTGGTTGTGTCAAGATATTAATAATTCAGAAGTCCTTAAAATATAACAGAATAAACTGATTTCACTAATTCTCTAATAATAGCTAAAAATTATATAGGACTCTAAGATTTTGCAAAGTTTTGTTATCACATTTGACCCTAATAAAAATCCTCAAGATAGGTACTGTTATTATTCACAAATCTCATATGAGGAAACAGGCTGAAAAAGATTGTTTCCATACCTGGTATCTGAGACAGAATTTGAACTCTGGTCTTCTTAATTCTAACTTTAGTCACCTATTCCCTGTGCTATTAAACTGCCCCAAATATCATCTAATTATAGATCTTCATTAAAATTTTAGATCTTAGAAGTATAAGCAGGAGTCTTGAGGAAACTCCATTTCTAATTAAGGCAATATAATAAAATTTAATTTATTTGTAATTTGAGGGCCTGGAAAAATGGGTCTAAGTTCATGTCATCTCATTATCTTTTATTAAAGAACAGTTGGTATATCAGCTGGGGAATATCAATTGCTTTGAATTGCACACTACTTTGAATGATCCAATATTGGCATAATGGCATTTATTTTATTATATCAATATTGGATTATCTCAACACATTTCTAAACTCAGACTTCCTCCTCACAAATATTTACAAACAGTCAGCTTTTAGGTATTAGAGAAAATATAAGTACCCTTTACAAAAAAAGAAAAGAAAGAAAAATGAACCTAAGTTTTATTATTGTCTATTCCACAGAGAAACCCACTTCAGCTACTCTTAATCCTCAGAACTTCCAATTTATGTACAGAACCCTGGTTTTAATCATGCTGGTTTAGAACAAGCTATTTCCTGAAAACTCTTGCTCCTGGTTTTGTAAAGTTCTCAAGTATTCTATGGGATGGACTCCCTGCTATTCTTGTATTCTTTTTTCATCAATCTCTCCACTCATGTAAAATTATTCTATCCTTCTGTGAAAGAACAACAGCATCATACTGTGCCAAAGACAGACAACTAACAAAGGGAGCTGATTTTTTTGTTTTCTCTCGGGTTTTCTTAAAGCTTTCACTATTTCTCAATACATCACATGGCTACCTCTTTCTGTGATGACAGGTGAGAGCTAAAGTGGATGTCTATCAGTTCTCACATATCACGTCTCACTGGAGTGAGTTTTTATTTTCTGTGTGTGGTCAGGACTTGCTGTCATTTGCTCCAACTCATTTTCATAGGATTGTTGGTTGACAGATATAAAGATTATCCCTGTGGAAGCTTGGAGAGTGCTGGATTTTGGACCTGAGCATCAGTATTCTTTCTGATGTTTATAATCTGTGTCACTTTGGACACACAGTTCCTCATGTCTAAAATGAGAATGTCATCTAAGATCTTTTCTATCCACAATCCTATGAAAATGAGCTCAGCTCTCAATCCGTACTGAGTCCAATTCAGTCATCTTCATATAATTCAGAAGGCTCTTGAGGACTTTGCAACACTATAGGCTTACCACTGTGTGCAGATAAATGACAATTGTCTTATAGATTGCTGTGAGAGTATTGGACTAAATGATGTGTGAGATTCCTTTCAACTTTAAATACTATGGTTTTGTATATACATATCAGAGAACAAGAGCTGGATTGAAAGACAGTAGATAAAGTTTTCATGGCTTCATATGTAAAACGGCTATCATATTATTTGCCTTCTCAATGGCTAGGAGGAGGGCCTGAATGGAGGGAGAAAATTTGAAACTCGAAATAAAAAAACTCTGAATGTTGTAAGTCAATAAATACATTTAAATTTCCAAAGGATACATTAGGGAGAGGAAAGAGAATAAACATTTATATAGTATTTATTATATGCCAGGAACTGTCCTTTTTTTTTTTTTTTTTTTTTTTTTTTAAACCAATATTACCTCATCCAAGACAATTTCAATAGACTTGGATGGAAAATGGCATCTGTACCCAGAAAGAGAACTATGGAGACTGAATACAGTATTTCCATCTTTTTTATTTGTTTGTTTTTTCTTTCTAGAAGTTTTCCCCTTTTGTTCTGATTTTTCTTTCACAGCATGACTAATATGGAAATAATGTTTAAAATGATTGTTGTACTTGTATAACCTAGATCAGATTGCTTACTGTCTTGGGGAGGGGGAAGATAAGGAGAGAGGAAGAACAAATTTGGAACTCAAAACTTTTACAAAAATGAATGTATCTTTACATGCTATTGGAAAAACAAAATACTATTAAAAAAAAACAAAATCCAAATGTTATCTCATTTGATTCTTGAAAGGCCACCGTTTTACACTTGAGGAATATGAAGTAAAAAGAGGAAAAGTGAAGAAATTAGTGAGGATCTAAAGTTAAATTTGAACTTAGATTTTCCTGACTCCAGGACCAGTCATTAGGGAAATTGGGCCAGTCTGCTGCCCACTTGTTGAAGAAACTTGAGACAGTGTCCCCTTCATCCCAAACTTTAAAAGTCACAAAATATCATGGAAAGCGAGCAAAATCCAACCCAAACAAACAAAAGACCTTTAACTATAGAAAGTTACTATGACAATAGGAAAGATCAAAGGATAAAGAGAATCAATATCTCTATATGAAGCCTCCAAGAGAAATGTGAATTGGTCTCAGGCACCAAAAGAACTCCTGGAAGAGCTCAAAAAGAATTTTAAAACTCAGAGAGGTAAAAGACAATATTGGGAAAAGAAATAAAAGTTATGAAGGAGAAATATGAAAAAAGAGTCAATAGCTTAGTAATAGAAACACAAAAGTTGAAAAAGATGTAAAAAATTAAGTGAAGAAAACAAAATTCCTTAAAAGTAGAATTGACCAAATGGAAAAGGAGGTATAAAAACTATGTGAAGATAATAATCCCTTAAAAATAGAATTGGGTAAGTGAAAAATTATTCACTCCATGAAAAAATCAATAAAACTAAATCAAAAGATTGAAACAAATAGAAGAAAGTATGAAATATCTTATTGGAAAAATAACTGAACTGGAAAATAGATCTAAGGGAGATACATTAAGAATTATTGGACTACCTTAAAGTCAAGATAAAAAAAAACATCTTGGAAAACATCTTTCAAGAAATTATTAAGGGAAACTGCCCTGATATTCTAGAACCAGAGGGTAAAATAATATTTGAAAGAATCTACTGATCACCTGCTGAATAGAGAAATGTGAGTTAAATCAACTCTTAAGTATCACCTCATACCTTTCAGATTGACTAATCTGACAGAAAAGGAAAATAATAAACATCGGAGGAGATTTGGGAAAATTGGGACACTAATACACTATTGGTGGAATTGTAAACTGATCCAACCATTGTGGAGAGCAAATTGGAAGTATGCCTCAAGGACTATAAAACTACATATGTCCTTTGATACAGTACTTCTGCTACTAAGTTTATGTCCCAAAGAGTTAAAAAAATGAAAAGGATCTATTTGTAATATATCTATATCTATATCTATATCTATATCTATATCAGTTCTTTTCCCCAAAATATTATTTCATTTTTCCAAATATATATAATGATAGTTTTCAACATTCATTTTTGTGTTCCAAATTGTTCTCCCTTCTTCCCTAACCTCTCCTCTCCCCAAGAAAGTAAGCAGTCTGATACAGGATAAATATGTGCAATTCTTTTGAGCTTATTGCATATTTGTCATGTTGTGCAAGAAAAATCAGATCAAAAGGGAAAAATTATGAGAAAGAAAAAAACAGCAAACTGCAACAAAACGTGAAAACACTGTTTCAATTCACATTTACTCTCCATTATTCTCTGGATGTGGATGACATTTTCCATCCCAAGTCTATTGAAATTTCCTCAAATTACCATATTGTTGAGAAGAGCCAAGTCCATCATAGTCGATCATCACATAATCTTGCTGTTGTTTGCTATTACAGAATTATTGGTTCTGCTCACTTCACTCAGCATCAGCTCAACTAATTTTTTCCAGACTTTTCTTAAATCAGCCTGCTCATTGCTTCTTATGGAATAATAATATTCCATTCCTTTCATATACCATAACTTAGTCAACCATTCCCCAAGTGATAAGCATCTACTCAGTTTCTAGTTCCTTGCCATTGCAAAAAAAGAGCCATTATTTTTATGGTGGCAAAGAATCGGAAATTGGGGGGTGGGCCATCAATTGGAGAATGGCTGAACAAGTTGTGGTATATGAATGTTATGGAAAACTACTGTGCTATAAGAAATAATGAACATAGTTTCAGAAAAACATGGAAAGACTTATGTGAACTGCTGTAAAATGAAGTGAGCAGAACCAGGAGAACATTGCACATAACAACAATATTGTATAATGAACAACTGTAAATGACTTAGCTATTTTCAACAATGCAATGATTCAAGACAATTCCAAAGAGTTCATAATGAAAAATGCTATGTACCTTCAAAGAAAGAACTGAGAGTCTAGATATAGAGCAAAGCATACTGTTTTTCAGTTTATGTAATTTTTTTTAACTTTTTAACTTTGAGTTTGTCTTTTTGCACAATGTAACTAATATGGTAGTATATGTTGTATGAGTCAGTATCTATAAACCATATAAAATTGTTTGCTACTTCAGAGAGAGGGGAAGGAAGGGAAGGAAGAAAATAATTTGGAATTAATTTTTTTAAAAAAATTAGATGTTATATAAATATGTAGACATATATTATATTTAACATGTATGGGACTACCTGCCAACTAAGGGAAGGGTTGGAGGAAGTAGGAAAAAAGTTGAAACAGAAGTTTTTGTAAGGGTCAATGTTGAAAAATTGCCCATGCATATGTTTTATATATAAAAAGCTATAAGAAAAATAAATTGTATGTTAAAAATTATGTTTACACATTACATATAATTGGGGAACAATAAAATATTAAAAAAACATATTGTCAAGTTTGAGGTATGGATTCATTATCACAAATACTTGGGTATTATTTTATACCTGAGATCTTAGCTAGTTTGAAATATGGCCAAGTGCCCATGTCCTTCTCCAGAGGTGCACACTATGTGAGAATACAAATACCTACAGGAATAGATACTTAGGGATATAAAACAGCATTGATTGTGTGGAATAATTTTCACCAGACTCTCCCTCTTTCAAGAACAATCAGTTATACAACCCAAATAGAAAGGACTGTGCTGTAAAACATGAACAAAGGAACTCTAATCTTTTATTCCTAGCTTCCAGTAGCCCTAGAAAAGAAGAGAGGCTGATTTACTGCTCAAAGCTATTCATAACAGCTGGTGTCTTTTTTTTGCCATTAAAGTTCAATTGCTTTACTTTTCTTACTATGGTAACTTTTCCTCCATGGTTAAAATAATCAACCCATGGCCTTTTCACTTACTTGATACTGTGGATATGCAACCTATCTTCCCTTGTTTCCTCTATTTTAACATACTTGGCCATGACTTAATATCAGAAACTTATGGTATTTGTCCAGTCCATATGAGTTAAGATGATGAATAGACAAAACCTGAATTCTTAAATCCATAGGATGCAAATGTTTTATTTGGTAGAGTAGAAGTATTACAGCACTGAGAAATATTCCTGGTCCTGGTCTACAAAGTTCATCCACTTTTCCACCAATATTGTCTTCTATCAGGTGGTAGAAATGGGGTCAGGGCCTTATCCTTGGGCTGATCTATGCTTCTGATAAAGATTCATAAAGGTCATTATGTGATGATAAGGTAATATATGTTCATTTCAGTTGTGTCCAACTATTTGTGATCCCATTCAGGGGTTTTCTTGGCAAAGATAATGGTTTGTTAGTTGCTTCTCCAGCAAACTTTACAGATGAGGAAACTGAGGCAAACAGATTAAGTAACTTGCCCAAGATCATACATTAGCATAAGAACATGAGGCCAGATTTGAACTATAGTCTTCTTGACTCCAGGCTCAGGTGTCTAAACATTTTACCACCCTGTTGTCCAAATATATTTCTAATTTCTCTAAACAGATGATGGGTTGAGGGGAAGCTATATTACCTCTAGTCATTTGCTTAGTGCCTTTAAAAAGCCAGTCCGGGTTTTTGCTGTAGTTTTCTAATTTCTCTGCTTTTCATGCAACACAAATGGTTTTGTTTGTCCTTCTGGGAAATAGTTTTTAGTATAAATGTCACCTCTGCTAATTAATTCTGATGGGCTACTCTAATAGTTTCAGCAAATGCACGGGTGAGATGTTTGGATCATGTGTTGCTGGGTATAAGAAAAATGATGTAATTTCTGCATAATAAACAGATAAGCACAATTAATAGCCTATTTTATTATAATGTAGCCTTATCTAAAGGGGCACTTTATTTCAATTTTAAAATAATGTAAAGTTTAAGCATGTCAACTGGCATAACTATTCTTACAAAGTTAGGAATGGGGTGTCTGTAGAGCAGAGTGGGAAGGAAAAAAATGAATGACAAGAATACCAAGACCAGATGTAACAAGAGGAAGAAGTAAATTCCTGTCACCATATTCTGCAATAGGTCAAGATAAGTTAATTGACCATGGCATGTTATTAAAATGGTCTGTGTTATGGCTGTCTTTAATAAAAGGCTTAGAATGCTTCCAAGGAAAGGTGACACACTGTAAAATCATAAGACTTTTTTCTATGCAAGTAATTTTGGTTATGTCTTTATAAGACAGGCTGTTTTCTCACTTTATAATGTTTGTTGACTCTTGAGGGAAAAAGGAAGTTTTAATGACATTAAATTTTTTTTTATATCACATTTATTTCCAAATTCAACAAGCATTTAAGCGTCCGCTGTAGGTTCTCCACAATGCTAAGCCACTGAGGTAAAGACAAAAATAAAATTGTCTTTTTCCATGAGCTCTTTGTGGTAACAGAAACCAGTTATGCTAAACAAACCCATGGAATGGACAATATCTGATGGTATTCTTCCCTCACCAAAGAAAGGACATGAGTTTTATCCTCTGTTCTCTGAAACCATGATTATTCATTAGAGTTGTTCAGTTCATCTTCCTTTTCAAATCCTTTTTATATGTTATTGTAATAATTTTTATTATATTTATTTATTTATTGTTTATTAATCTCTTCATTCTGCTTATTTTGTTGTATATCAATTCTTTCAAACCTTTCTTTGTTTCTTTGAATTCTTCCTAGTAATTCCCACAGTGATGTAATACTTGGTTATATTCACTTAGCTCAGTTCAATTCAATCTTTCTCTAAAATCTAAAACCATTTATTGTTACGTCAAAAGGGGTTATTATGACTCCTGATATTCTGGAGACCTTCCTTCTGTCTTTGACCTTTGGGCACATGCCAATAAGTAGAATTACTGGGCCAAAATATTTTAATTCCTTGATAACTTTTCTTATATAATTCTTAATTGTTTTTTAGAATGGTTGGACAAATTCATAGCTTTATCAATGAATTCATTGTCTCTTGTAACACACAGGAGAGACAGATCAGGGAGCATTGGGTTTTATATACTGAATCAAGGAAGATAATTTTAGTGAGCTAGACTTGGCATGCTCAATAATGAAGCATTCTCCCCAGATGAGTAGTTATCTTTCTTGCTACTAGGAAAACCAGATTTTATATGTCTAATGATCAGCATCCAGATTTGACAGGAAGGTGCTCTAAGGATTAATTTCAGCTATTTTAGCAGGTCTTGAGGAAGTCAGATTTGAGAAGCTGCTCACTCTTTTCTAAAATGAAGATAATTATTCTAATTTCCCCTAGGGAAGTGCCATATGACACAGCTAATTAGTGACCATCAAAACAAAGCCAAACTTGAACTTTTGACTAACTTTTTAGGATTTTATATTTGTGAAATGATACAGGGTGAGACAGAGGGGAATATTTTGCAGAATCTATTGTTTGTGATTTTATTTTGCTCTAGGCTGGTTTCCATTACGAACATACACAGCACTTTAATATTCAGAAGAGTTTGACAGACACCATCTCTTATTTCATATTAGGAGGTACTTACTTCAGCGGGTGGTATTAACTATGTGTAAATGGGAACAATGGAAAGGACCAACCATTTGGTCTCATGAGTTATGTGTGAAGTCTGATTTTTAATTAATACTGGTGACTGCAACCTTGACTTTTTGCTTCACTGACTTCATCCTGGCTGTTTTCCAAGACAGCTAATGGTATATCAGGTAGTTCTATTAGTAGCTATGGCATTGCTGCTGTTGCTCACTAAGCCCGGAATGACTGGGGTATATATAAAAGCATGTCCTTATGGTGTTTCTACACTCTGATTGATCATGCTAATAATAACATACGACTTGCCTTTTATATACAGAAATGATATCATTGACTCACCTGAAGAAGAATATATCCTTTGCTGTGTTCTTTTCCAATGGCAGTGATGGATTAGATCTGATTCATATACACATACTCTTTTTGTACCTATTATGACTCTAAACAAGTATATATTTGACAGCTGGATGAGGTATAAAGAATCCTTTATTGACTATGGAATGGAATAAAACAACTGATTTATAAGAATATAGAAAACATCACACTGGATCAGACCTGGCTTTGAGGTCATTTCAACTAATATTTTCTCTGATAACAACCCTAAAGAATGACTTATGAAAGGGAGTGGGTGGTTTCTGTGATATTAATCTCTAAACACTGGGGATATATTCTCACTAAATCTCTACTTGCTCTTTCTCTATGAATTCATCTCAAGTCTTCTTGACCTTATTGTTATCTTCAATTGGCATTTTCCAAGCTAAGCCACCATGGAAAAGTTGTACTTCTTTTGAACTTTTTCAGATTTCAAGGGGTTACACCTAGTTTTAGTGTCTTGGAGTTTGGTGAACTATCCTGTTTGCCCCACGTATCCACCCTTCCTGATTTTATGGGCTTTGATCATTTTCATAGTGTGTTCATTCCTCCACTTTACATGCATTTATTAAATAACTACTATTTACACTGATGGGGGAAAAGAAAAAATAGTTATGGACCTCAGGGAACATTTTTTATTGGGGAGAAAAATATCTACATAGAAAAGTGACACAAAAGAAAAAAAAACCACTAGATTTGAAATGAGAGAATCTAATTTCAAATTCCAGATCTTCTCCTTAATACCTAGGGAAATCTCTTGGAATTTCAGTTTCCTCATATATAAAATGAGGAGAAGACTAGAAGACCTCCCACATTTCTTCTGAGTTTAAGAATATAATCCTATGATCTTAAGTAAATACAGTATATATAGAAATAAATGCAAGATAATTCAGGGGAAGGATACTAATAAGTTGGAGGGAACAGAGTAAACCTTGTGTTCAGTATTGCTCTTGAGCTGAGCCTTGAATAAAGCTAAGTTTTTTAAGAGGCTGGGGTGAGGATGGATTGCTTTTAAGAAATGGGGCGGGGCAACCTTTGACAATCAGAGGTAAGAGATGAAATGTGTGTGTGAAGAAAAAAGGCCAATTTAGCTTGAATTTAGAGTAAAGGAAGGGAAGTTAATTTCAAAAAACCTGGAAAGAGAGATTGGATACAGACTGTGAAAAGTTTTTTTTTTTTTTTCCAATTTGGAAGTGACAGATAATTTAAGTAAGCAAGAGAATGGCATATGCAGACTTCGGCTATATGAATATTAAATTGGAAACCAAATGGCGGATGGATTAAAAATTTCATCTGTAAAGTAAAAGGGGATGTGCCTCTTCCTCTGGGATAGCCCAGAATATAAACATAGAGTTTGAGTGGATATTAAAATAACTATAAAGATGTAATTGTGTCCCAATTCCTTTATTAAGTATGAATACTTCTCTGAGATAAGAAACAGAAAACCCCATTGGATAAAAAAACTCATTACTTTTGCCTCAAGAGCTTTAAATAGTACATACTGGGGAGTTTAAAACAGTCAAAATGCAGAACAGTTTGAGTTTGAGAGCAGAGGAGATTGAAAGTGGATCTGCCTACTGAAATGATCCTGTGTTTTAGGGGTGCAGGATGTGTGGAGTAAGTAGAGAAGGAGGGATTTTTCTTTCTTCTCCCAAAATGAACATATAGCTTTTAAGGGAAATTTTGGAGCATCTAGTGCCGAAGAAAGATACAAATGCTATCCAAGGAGGAAGTAGCTTCAAGGAGCATGACCTCTAGCAACCAAGAGTTGGACTGTGGTGAGGAGGAGACTGTGGGAAGCCAGCATATAAATTCTATGAAAAGGGAAATGATTTCCACACCCCACAGTACAAGGAGTCACAGACTTTTGTTGTGACATATGTCCCTGTACCATTATCCTCTAAGTTTGAACCTTCATGCCATGACTATTATTATTTGTGAGAATGTGTGCCTCAGATTTTTGGGGAAGTCTTTTGTAACTATTGTTCTTGTCATGACATTTGAATAAATACTTTTTTTAATAAGAATTAACTGAGTCTACTATCTGATTGTTAATGGAAAACTCACAAATAGGAGCTTGTGGGTATGTAGCCCCAACAAGTTATCCATAGAACTCGAAACAGCAATAGTCCCGTGGAGTTTCAATGTACATTTGTGTGTAGAAATTCAGGAGGATGCTAAATATTCCTCCAGATATAAAACCAATATTTTTATAACTTTTTATTAATAGAACATATGCATAGGTAATTTTTTACAACATTGTCCCTTGCACTCACTTCTGTTCTGACTTTTCCCTTCCCTCCCTCCACCTCCTCCCCTAGATGGCAGGCAGTCTTATACATGATCCAAAACCAAATTAAATATTTTTTACTTTTTTTTAAAGACCCAAATTTAGTTGTCCTGAATCCTAGATATAAAGGAACATAAGTATTTGGAAGTCTGAGAGAGTCTAATGCAACCCCTACATGTGATTTCTCTCTGACTGATCAAGAACTTTAGTGATAGGCAGGAACTTGCTGGTGATATTTATTGTATCTATTTTGAAGAAAGGAGTAAAACAGAATAGTAAAGAATCATATTTTCCTATACAATTTCAGAATCCTAAAGCTTCTAAGAGAAACGATAGGGGGTGGGGAGAAAGTCAGGTTTATTTAAGACTTTAAGTATAAGCTTATCCAGAATATTAAAACTCAGGTCCCGACTCCAAATCACATGCTCTATTCACTGTGCCATGTAGATGCAATATTATTATCATTAATAACAATAGTAATTATTTTAATTGTTGATGATGGGTCAAATAAACATTTAAGTACCTACTGTGTGCCAGACATTGGGTTAAGTGCTAGGATACCAAAACAAAAAACAAACAAACACACAAACAAAAAACCAACAAAAAAACCCCCCAAACAAACAAAAAGATAGTCCCTACCCTTATGGAGCTTACTGTATAATAATTGACAAGAAGATATTTCATTTAAATAGTTCTCTGTGGTTTTCAAAGCACATTCCCCACAGCAATCCTAAAAGCTTCAAGTAACTGCATGTTCTGCTGGCCAGAGAGCTGATGACAATCTTGACTTTGATTGTTCCCTTCAGCTTTGAATTTTCAGGACTTTCAAAAGACATGTCCAATATAGCTTTCGGTTCTCCATCTCCCCATCACACCTAACCTCTTTCCCTCCTCCAATAGAACTCCTTCAGAAATTAATGGTGAATAGGGTCTCTAGTTCCTGATGGAAGATGAGATGTGGTGGATGCAGTAACAACTAATAGGTCCAGGCAGGAGAAATCTATGTAGTGATGGATCCTAATTGTGAAGGGACAGATTGTTGGTTAGAGACTCCTATATTAGGAATATTAGCTAATGGTATCTGACCACAGATAACTCTGATGGTCTTGTAGAAATGAGATAGGGAAGGTAGCTTCTTTCACAGGAGAACTGGAGCATCTTTGTGATACTGCGTGATCTCTGAGTGATACAAGTCAGCAGATAATCAGAGTACAGGCTTAGAGTCTCTGGTAGAACTGAATTCCTTTTAATAAAGAGAAATTAAAAATAATTCTCTGCCTTTTCAATGTGGGTTGAAACACTATTTCTTTGTATATGTTAATGATGTTTCCTTCAGATTATAAGATTTTATGGAACAGGTATCTCCTCCTCCCCTCAATCCATATTATAGTGCAGAGGCATTTGGGTAGGAAAACATTGAATTTATGACTATCATCATCATCAATGACATTTTTAAAATGTTTCCTATATGCAGTGTGCTGAGCACTTTGCAAGTATCTCATTCAATCCTCACAACAGCTCTAAGAAGGAGGTGCTGTTATTATCTTTAATTTGCAGATGAGGAAACTGAGGCAAACAGTGATTTTTTTTCCCAAGAACACACAGCTAGTAATTGTCTGAGCCCAGATTTGAGCTCATATCTTTCTGATTTCAGACCTGGTACTCTATCTGCTTTGCCACCAACTATTAGCTATGTGATTTTGAGAAAATCATTTAATTTCTCTGACTTCAATTTCCTTATTTCTGAATTAAGGTATATTTGCATGTACTATCTTCCTCTAGGAGTATTGACATCAAAAGGGATTATGTTTTTATGTGCTTCCTAAGGGTAAAATGCTATATCAACTTATTTTAATCCTCTAGGATCTGTGATTTAATATTCCTTCCGCCAACACAGTGAATAACATCATATACCTTAGGAAATATTCTTTGTGAGCTAAGTGAATGGAAAACAAATCATTCCCTTTCCATTACAAATATCTAGAAGGCAAGAACCTCTCACTGTTTGACTTGTTCTAGTAGAGAGATTTTATTCTAGGGGCAGGCATTTTGGGGTTGTGTTACCTTCAACTTAGTCTGATGAGGTCATCAGATGAGAAACACACAGTCTGTACTTGGAGCTCTTCAGGTTAGCTGGTTCCTGTCAATGCCTTTCTGGAGTGTCAACTCCTCACATTACTATAAAGTTATCAAGTAACTTGTTAGGGGGGAGGAATAGACGTAGTTGAGCTATCTTTATGATTACTATAATGATTAAATACTTATTATGAAGGGCCATGAAGAGGTGAGCCCTTAAAAATTTGATATGAAAATGAGAGTGATGTTGGGAGGAATAATTATAGAAGAAAGAGAGAATCTTTTATGTTCCAGGAGCTTTTGAAAACATTTGAACTCTGGTACCTATTTTGGATTATTTTATTTGGTTTCAATTGGTGGACTATTCTTTCATCCCAACTGAATTGAACTGGGTCCTAGGATTAAAATGTAGTTGCTATTGTGTTTTAGTTGACTTTCTCCTTCTGTCTTAGCCTGTTTGCCCTTTCTGCCTCTTCATGTTTCCATGAATAGTGCTAAGGTCCATTCCTCCATTTTGAAGCTAAGTTATTCACATTCTCCTGTGGAAGGAGAGATGAAGAGGTTTACTGATTACTGATGGGGCATCGACCACACCTCAATTACCTAATATTTCCTGCACCTCTTTACCTGTTATTGGAGATAAAAAATATTGAGTCATTTTTAGGATAGCATTTGGCACAGGCAAGTTCATAATTTCATTAATGTGTCATCGGACACCAAGGTGCCTTTCCCTTTTACAATCCTCTTCCTGGAGATATGACCTCTGTTCACTTTGAGTCTGTGGTTGGAGCCCAGGGTTCTCTTTTACATCCAGAAGCAAAGGGTTTCATTTTTCTCATATTAACTGGTAGAGATGAAACTTCTTCTGCTCTGTTGATTGAAAGGCTGTGAGTAAGAAAGCTATAAAAGGACTAAAAAGAAACAGGAGGTTGTGGTTTTTTTTTTTAAAGGAATTTGGATATTTTTAACCTGTCAGTCACTCAGTTTTACTGTTACAATGTACCTGTTCACTCCCTCCCTACCCCCCACTTATTTCAATTAGAAATGTGAAGTAGAGAAGGTTGAAGTGAGTGTCAGCTCTGGTATCTACAGATGTGCAACTGGGGCACAGCTGTCTGCCTGATGGAAGTGTTCTCCAGTGGAGTACCTGGCCTCCTCAAAAAGTGAATCCTGGAAATGCACTCCAAGTGGGCACTTCACTAAAGTTAACCCAACTGTTTCCAGTCAATACCAGAACAGAGTTCCAATATCAGTGATGGAATTGTGTTTTCTGACTTTAGGAAATCAAGTTAGATTCTTTCTTCCAGGGAACATTAATCAGGGATACTCCAAGGTTATTAATTGAAAGACAATCAAAAGTTGGAGCAGTCCTGTTTTGTCAGGGTTTAAGGCTCCTTCACCCTCTGAGCTTCAGAGTGTAATTGAGCTGTAGTTTAAGAGGTGGAAGACTAGGATTCTATACTTACTTGCTGTGGAACTTTGATGCCTCAGTTTTCTTATTTGAAAAATGAGGGTGGACTAGATAATCCTTAAGAGTCTCTAAAATGGTATGATTTTTATAATAATCCCTTTCTGCCTTAACTTTTTTCATTTCTAAAATGGGAAGTCTGACAATATAGGCAGTGTTCCAAACTAGTCTCCCGACCTCTTCAAAGATGAATGGGAATTGCATTTTCGCATCTTTCCACCCAAACAAAGATCCTTGTTCCTTTTATTCTTCAGTGATTACTTTCATTTTTCTTTCTTTTTAAAAAAGTATATTGTTGTCATCTTACATGCTATCCAAGAAGTCTTAATATAATTTTTATATTTAAAAACAATGACTACAGCAATATACAATATGCATTTAAACTTTAATAGCTTAGAAACTGTACTGGATGGCAAAGTGGATGGAATGCCAAGTCTGAGTTAGGAATATATGGGATCAAATTTGGCTTCAAATATTTACTTAGTGTGTGACCTTAAGCAAGTCACTTTGCCCTGTTTCTTCAGCATCATCACATACAAAGTGAACTCGAGAAGAAAATGGTATACCACTCCATCATCTTTGCCAAGAAAAATGGGATCACAAAGAGTTAGATGCAACTGAAATGACTAAACAATACTAGAAAGACTTCTGTGATACCTTGTATATATATATATTTCTTTTCTGATTTTAATTATATCACTTTTTCTCATTTCATGTCTCTACAATTGTCTCTGAATTTTTTCATATTTATCATTCTTCTGGCACACCCACCTTCCATGACATATGTACCACAATTTGTTAAGCCATTTCTCAGTTGATGGGCATCTACTTCTTTTTTCAATCCTATAAGGGCTAATTACAACTATTTTATTTTATGTGGAATTTTTCTTTTTACTTTTTATGAGATAGATGGCATTAGAAAATTGATTTAGAGCTGTAAGGGACCTTAGGGATGATCTAGTTCAACCCTCAACTGTAAAATTACAGATAAGAAAACTGATATTTCAACAAGTTAAATGGCTTGTTCAAGGTCACATAAAGAAGAAATGGCAGAATCAGAATATAAACTTATAGATTCTGAATGTAAATCCAACATTCTTTCCATTGTACCATAATGCTCTCTCCTAGTAGAGCGATCTCAAGGACAGACTTAACATTTTAGTAATTGAATAATTTCAAATTGCTTTCATAAATGGTAGGAACAATTCCCAATTCTACCTATCTCTCCAAAATTGAGTATTTTCATTTTTTTTTTCATTTTTGACAACATTTTCTATATATAAAGTAAAATCTTAGCATTGTTTTTAATTTGTAATTCTTTTGTTATTAGCTTTTAGGAGCAAGATTTCTTATGATTGTCAAAGTTTACAATTGTTTTGATAATTATTTTTTGATTTTCATTGACTAATCATTAATGGGACAAACGACTTTGGTTAATATAGATATATCTAAGTTCCCTTATATTTTTGGATATCAGACTTTTACTGGAAATAACTGATGTAAATTTTTTTTAATAAACAGCTTCTTTTCTTATTTTAGATAGATTGATTGTTAGTGCAAAACCTTTTTAATTTCATGTAATTAAAATGATCTGTGTTTACCTTTTTTGATCCTCTCCATTCCTTATTCATCTGTTAAGAAGCCTGCCCCTCTCTGTAGCTGTAATAGGTGTCTGATCTCATCATCTTCTCATTTTTAAATGTTGTGTCCTTTACTTTTTAGGGTTCATATCCATTTTGAGTTTGTTGTGACATATAGTGTAAAAAGTTAATATAGCCTAATTTCTTCCAAACAATTTTCCAGTTTTCTCTCCATTTCTTTACAAATAATATATTCTTCTCCAAATAATGTATGTGCTTGAGTTTTTCAAATGTACAATAATTGAGTCAAGAAGTAGACAGAAATATTGACTTTGATACTTACTAGCTATGTAACCCTAGCTGAACAAGTAAATTAACTCATTTCCCTCAAAAGGAAAATAAGAATATCAACAATAATAATTATAATTTAATTAATTAAATATATTATGTATAACCTATTGTTATGATTAATAATAAATATTATTTTGACATTTATATACTACATTTAAATTTACTAAGCATTTACTATCTCATTCAAATCCCATAGCATTTGTGATATTTATAATAGGTATAAACTTGAATAAGTCATAATTTTTTGTGGTCCTAGGGTTTTCCATGTGTAAAAGTTGAAGGTTGGAGTAATTAACCTGGACTATTTCATCCATCCTTAAAAAGAATAACTTAGTCCAACCTCATTCCAAAATTTCCTAATTTTCCCAATTGAAATTCCCAATTTAATTAATTGAATTCCCAATTAAATTCAGCTTTAATTACAGCAGCTGGCATTTAGATAGCACCTTGTGTATCATCTTATTTGGTCTTCACAATGACCTTGTTAAGTGGCTATTTCAGGTATTTTTCATCATCTTACAAATAATGAAATGGAAATTTTGAGAGAGGGAATGAATGGTTCCAATGAATGCATAGGACTTAGAAAAGATGGTTTGAACACTGGTCTTCTTGCGTATCACTCCAAGTGCATCATTCTTATCCATTGCTCCATTTTGATTCTCATAATTCTTGCTGCCATTTGCTGTACATTTCTCCTGTAAAGATGCTGATTAGGTGTTTGCAATTGGTTTAGCACCACGATGGGTGGGCTCCCAGCAGTGAGCTGCCTAAAAAGGAGTGAACGAGCCAGGAAAGAAACAGAAGAGATTACAACTTCCATGTTTTGCTTAATTATGGGATCAGGTAGTGAACAGTTGTTGCTCTTCCATTCTGGGAGAGTTGGAAACCCAATGGAATAGGGAGATCTAGTCTCAAGGAAAATAAAGAAAAAAATTAAAGATATCTATTTATCTATCTAGTTATCTCTCTCTATATGTGCACACATATGTGTATATCTATAATATAGAACATATTAAATAATATTATACTTTACAAACATGAAAGTGCCATTTAAATTGAACATTCCAAACCAGTTAATCTTCCGCCCCTCATTTTATAGTTTATGAAGCTAGGGCTCAGAGATATTAAGTGATTTTGCCAAGAGTTTAGATTTGAACCTTGATGCTCTGCTTCCAAATCTGGTGCACCAGGACACAGCACTAAGAGCTTGTCTCTGGAACAGAGATTTGGCTTGTAATGCCTGCTTCCTAGGTCAGAACCTGGAACAATAGGAAGAGGTTAAGAGAATGGCAAATTTTGTTTTAGAAAAGAAAAAAAGGAATGTACCCACTCTTTAGCTATATTATTTCTTTATTTTTTTATTTTTATTTTATTTTTTTTTTTTTTTGAGGCTGGGGTTAAGTGACTTGCCCAGGATCACACAGCTAGGAAGTGTTAAGTGTCTGAGACCAGACTTGAACTCAGGTCCTCCTGACTTCAGGGCTGGTGCTCTATCCACTGCGCCATCTAGCTGCCCCCATAGCTATATTATTTCAAAAAAGAAAAAAAGTACAGTAAATTCATTTTAATTCTATTTTGTGGGTGTGTAATCTGTTACTGGTTCCATTTTATGTCTGCAATTTGGGAGAGAAAAAGAAAAAAGTACAGAAATATTATTTCATTTGATTCTCATAATAACTCTGGTAAGAGCTCTCATTTTATGGTTGAGGAAACTGAGGCAGATAGACGTTAAGTGAGTTGTCTAGGATAACATAGCTAGTAAGTGTGTGAGGTGAGAATTGAACTCTGATTTTCCTGCTTCAAGACCTAAATCTCTGCCCACTGTTCCACCTATCAATTCAAAGACAGGCTCTCTAATCCTAAAATACAATGGGCCTTCCGAACTGACTTCTCTACTGCTGAAAACTTCAAAAACAAGTTGGCAGGGAGGCTACAGAAGGGATTCCTACCCAAACATGTGTTGGACTAGATAGATGCCTTTGGAATTTGAGATTCTATGGTCCTACAAGTGCTGGAAGTGATGGGACTTTTGGATTCCATTATCAAGAAATCCAAACTTCTGCTTTTGGAGCATGTTATTTCAACAAGCTGAATCAGGCTTATGTTTTTTATTTGCCACATACTACAGAAAAAAGGAAAGTTTTATTAAGAACCTTTTGGAGAAGCTCCAGTATAATTATGGATTTGACCTTTCAGGAAGGGACTCAAAAACTTCACTAAGATTTAACATCAAGGTGATTTAGAGTTAATTCTACTGTATTGAGATAGTGTTATTCTCTAGTGACTTTTTTTCTCTTTTCCTGTCTGAGATTATGTAAATCAACTCAATCTGTTAGCCTAATGCATCACAAATCAGTTTCTCTGAGGTGTCATTGACCATAGAAAATGTCCTTGAATTCCAGTCTTAGTGGAGAGACTTGACTTAGTTTCAGTGGAATCATGTAGAAATTTGTTATAGTGCCTAAGCATATATATATATATATATATATATATATATATTTATGATCCTATTACATATATACATCTATGATCCTATTATATTTATATATATATATATATATATATATATATATATATATATATATATATATATATATATATATATATATATATATATATACACACATAATAGGATCATAGATGTAGAATTAGAGGTTACCTCAAAGATCATCTAGTCTAAGCCTTTGTTTTCCCGTTGAGGAACCTGAGTTTGAGAGAGGCAAAGTGCCTTTCCCAAAGTCACACAAATAATAACTACCAGCACTGGAATCTAAACCTGACGCTTTAGTTACAATTGGGGGACTCTTTTTATAATATGCTGGTATTATTACATATCAACCAGATGATACATGAAAATGATTTGTTGTTGAACTTAAACGAGGATGACAATATTGGGCCATCATAAGTAAAGCAAATGCTTAGAATTGTTTCCCAATAGACAATGAACTTGCACTGGTCCATTCTCACACTGGTAATATGAATTTTGATTAAAAAACATTCATCTGTGAGATGGCTAATATGACCATTATTGATATAGTTACTAGTCACAATGGCCACAACAAAAGGTGAAACACTGCTCAGAGAAACATGATGATATATTAGCCTTTTATAACCTCTTCTGTCACTATGGTCAAGCTGTCCAGCAATCTGGATCAGATCCATAACCATGTTGACCAGATGGCAGGCCATCTCATGACAGGTGCCAACCGAATAGCTTGGCAAGGAGCTACTTTAAACCCTGGTTAACTGTGATGAGTCAGTGTAAGTGATAGCCAAAGTGAGAAACTCTGGAGTTTGATCCTACAGAGTAAACCAGTCTGGAAATCTGGTGACATTTCTATGACATAATCATACTGCCAAGTTAAACATGATTCTGCTCAACTGGCACTAAACTTTCTAAAATGAGCTTTTATTATTTCAAAAGAGGCATCCATCTTTGTTTATGACCTTGGAATTCTTGCATCATTTTGTAATGGATTAACACCTTGATTTTGTATTTATTGCTGATATATACATATATATATATATATATATATATGTATTTATGTATATATATTCCCCTTTACATATTTTAGCATCCAGCACTTTCTTCTTCATATTCATCCTATTATTATTCCCCAATCCCTCTACCTCTTTTTCCTTCTTTTTTCTTCCCATAATTCTTTTCTATAACAATCTTCTCTCATCTTGTCTCTTTTTTCCTGCACAATATGCTTTTTTTTAAAAGAGTGGAAACCCCAACTAAATCCATAAATACTGCTTGAAAGGATGTAGAAATGGCAGTTTTCTATTTTGAGAAGGAAATTACCTCCCCAGAATGTTTATTTCTCTCAGGAGATTCATTCATCAAGACAGAAGCTGGTCCTCTCGTACAAAATTGTATGGAAATAGAAACAGTCAGAATATACTAGGATAAACATAGCAATCAGAGATTTAGGAGAGAGGGATAAGAGGATGAGTATTAATCTGGAGGAAAGGTGTTGAACTGATTGGAAAGCAAATTCAGCAAATGACAACGTTTCTTCACATGGTGGAAGGGTTGGAGGAGTTGCTGCCAGAGACAAATGTGTTGGCTTTTTTCTTTCATTTTCCACCCCTCCAGTCTTTTTACAAACTGATTTTGCTGAGTTACTTGCTGAGTATTTGAAATTGTGGAATTTCATGAATATATGTATCATTATAATTAGAGAAACCTCATTAGCCACACTGAGACTAAGAAAACTCATTTGCAAAGAATTATTCTACCTTTTTGGCAAGCAACCAGAGGCTTCATAAACAGAGTCGTTTAAGTGTAGTGTGTCTGTGTGTCACATGCACATCTGACTATCAACTTTTCCCTCTCGTTTTGGGTTTTTCTCTCACCTCAACTTGAATTTACATTGTCAGGTCATAGATCTTTTTCCATAAGGGATAACCACATTGCTACAATTTATTTTGTAGGGTCCTAACTTTGGTATTGAGAGAGTTATATACATATAGTACTTATAACTGTAGCTCCCAAGCCCCCACTAGGTAGTTTATATTCCTATTTAATGATGGTGCCATTAACTCTCAATCATTAAATTTACTAAACAAGAAGACAAATACTATAACAGTTCCGGTATAATCCCAGGTCATGTTCTTTCACCAATACCATTGTATCCATGGGTAAAAACTTAAGAGAAAACCTAGTAAAGAGGCAAATCTCATGCAATCTAAAAACAATTTATATATCTGAACTTCTGGATTTAGTGTCTTTGTTTTCCTTAGAAATCAATCTGATGAGGAGGGTTGCTTCTTTCCCTAGGCTACTGGAGCAGGGTCAGGGTTCTTTTAGTGACAGAAGATACCCTTAGTTGGGATCGAAAGAGCTGTTTGGCTCAAGCTCAATATTCTGACTGGATTCTGAGAGCAGTCTTAACTGTCTTGAAACCTGCAGGGCTATTTGTGTCTATCAGCTTGGCGACTGTTTTAGGGGGTTTTCCCCTTTCTAGCCATAGATGACAATGACAGATAAGCTCCTCTTTCTCTAGGCATCCCTGTTGAACAGTAAATGATGCTTCTTTCTCCAATCAGCTCTCAACAGCAATGCTCAGTTATACTCAACAAAAAATTCCTTCAATAAGCTCAAAATTGAGAAAGTGCAGATTCTTACCACTTTCCTCAGCTCTCTGAGTTTCTGTGAGCCCACTGCTCAGTTTGTGCCTCTCTGATTTTGGCTCTCTTTAAGCATCTAAAAGTCTCTACTTCTTTTTAGGCTTCTGTCTTCCTCTGTTTCCAGTCTCCAATCTCCTTCAGTCTCCTAAACATTTTGTCTTAGCTTTTATATTGCCTCAAATCTCATTATCTTTATTTAGAATAACACACCTCTATCTTGAGAAATCACAGTTCACATCTTTGTCAAATGTGCCACAGATGGGTTGAATATACTATTGACCCATTGTTGCCAAAAATTGCAGTAATTAAGGTTTCCCAGATTTTTACCTTATAATTTAGGTTCAGGTTAACAAGACACTTAGGCTATCTTTGTCTTTGTTGTTGTTCAATTGTTTCAGTCATGTCTGCCTCCTCCTGACCCTATTTGGGGTTTTCTTGCCAAAGATATTGGAGTGGTTTGCCATTTCCTTCTCTAGCTCATTGTACATATGACTAAACTGAGGCAAACAGGGTTAAGTGACTTGCCCAGGGTCACACAACTAAAAAGAGTCTGAGGCCAAGTTGGAACTCATGAAGATGAGTCTTCCTGATTCCAGACCTGTCACTCTACTGCAGCATTTACTTGTCCTTTTCCTTTAGTTAGTACTTGTTTTCACTGAGTGTTGCTTTTCTTAGCTCTTCTCAGAATTGACTGCAGATCTCCCCAAGTATTTTTCTTTGAGGAGCTGTTTTCTCAGAGGTTCTCACAGAATTGCCTGTGTTTCTTTTCCTTTCCATAAATAAAATTGCTTAAATCTAAAAGAGGTAGCACTTTATATTAGGAAAAGAAGGAAAACAAAATGTTTTTTTTTATCATTACTAGTGAATAATCAGACTAGTCTTACCCATGTTGCTAGGGACAGATTTTGTTATAAATGAAGCAAGTAAATTCGGGAAGTCTTTAGGTCATCATCCTCTTCTGATAAGCAGGAAGCAGCTGGGGGGAAGAATTTCCCCCATTTTGCATTTCGACTGCATTTCTGTCTTGCATCTTGTATTCTGTTATCATGCATGGTAATTACCCTAGTTACAGGGAAATAGTAAGTTCCCTAGATAAGATTCCCTTACAGATACCATCCAGGCCTATCATCACCCAGAGAATTCCATATATAAGTATTCTCATGGAAGAGTAGAAATTCCCCATCTCCTCTACAAGATAATACAGGTGGCTCACAAGTACTGAGACTCCATACTGTTTTCACTAGGGGTCCTGTCTCACCTGTTATGAGGGTAATTCTGTTAGGTCTCTTCCATCTCTAATTCTCTGAAAGTAGGCTAATATAATCTTGCCATAACCTCAACCTCTCAAAATATAGATAGATATGCTAATTCATTACCAGAATGAGTCCAAAGGTTTTGCCAATCAATAAGCAATTATACGATAAAAGTTATGCAATTATTCCTACCCTTTGATCCAGTCATTGCACTAATAGGTTTATATCCTAAGGGCATTTTTGAGAGGAATAAAGATCTACTTCTACAAATATTAATAATGACATCTTTGTGATAGTAATGGCAGAAGTTAGAAATAAATAATTTGTTCAATGTTTGAGAAATGGTTGAATAAATTGTGTTTTGTGAATGTAATGGGATGTTATCATCCCACAAAGAGATAAGAGAAAAATTACAAGAAAAGATACAGAATAAAGAAAACAGATTTAAAAAGCAATATCCATGGCTTTATATATATAAATGTAACTATGTGCATAAATATAAAATTCCATATATGAAGGATATACAAAAAGGCAAAGGAATTCAGGTAAAGTGCCATGGATAATATTATTACTTTATTTGTAACAAAAAAGGTATGGATTCCCAGAGTCTCATCATTTGAAAAAATCAGGAAAGCCATTTGGTTTCCTATACACAGCATGAAGGCATCTGGTTTGGTGGATGAAATTGTAGATTAAAATGTTGAGAAGGATGTGTCTAAAGATACAAGGTCACAAAGTAAGATATTACATGGCCATCATGTTTTTGATCTTTTCAGGAAAGTTTTCATTTAGCTATAACAGCTTTATTCATTCAAAAACAAGGATTTTATTTAAATAGCTCAGGAGAAGCTCTTTGGAGAAAAGGAAAGGAGGATTCAGGAGACTTAATTTTCTTTTTCTTTTGGCTGAAACATACATATTTCATATTGGATATTTTAAAAGAACTTAAAAATGAACTTAGTAAGTATCTCTATTTATTTTCAAATTCCCTATGAAGCAGGAATGTTGAATAGGTGAGAAATTGTTATACCTGAATTAAAAGTGCTTAGTTTAGTTTATTGGGTGATAGGTGCAAGTCTGAGGAAGGAAGTGGCCAAAAGTAACAGAGGAAAATTTAGGATCATCATTTACTCAAGGATTTACCATGAAGTGGTGACATTAGGTGAAAGTATTATTTCTTCACAGTTATCCCAGAGGACATCTGAAAGGACCAGGAATTCAGTTCTTCATCATCTTCTATATCACCCTTAGGATTTGATGGCAATAATGTTACTCTTCTGGGAGTTGATTTTTTTTTCTATCACCTTTTCAGATTTATGTTCAGGATGAGCTGAGAGACAGGCTGCCTAAATAGGTAGTGGGACTATTCTATCTCCCCACCCAGCCCCATTGAATATGCCCCAGAAGTTGATTAGGCTACTTAGGACTTTCAGTACTCACAGGAGTACTGACTTAGATGAGAGGCAGGTAGGTGGTCAGCAGTTTGAACACTGGGCCTAGAGTCAGGAAGACCTGAGTTCAAATCTAGACCTGGGCACTTTCTAGCTCTGCTTCAGCTTCCTCAACAATAATATGGAGATAATAACAACTCCTACCCCACAGAATTATTGGAAAGATGAATTTGTTGCATTTGTAAAGTGATTAGCTGCTATATGAAAATGTTTATTCATTTTCCTTTCTCTTCCCTTGATTTGGGGAAATCCACATCACCTTCCCAGGGTTCAATTTCTTCATCTGTAAAAGGACAGAATCAGATTAGATGGAATCTAAGACTCCTTCAAATTCTGAGTCCCTAATCCTCTCTCTGTCTTTGTTTCTGTTTGTCTCTCTTTCTCTCTGTCTCTCTGTCACTCTTTCTGTTTCTATCTCTCTTATCTCTCTGTTTCTGGTTGTCTGTCTCTCTTCTCTTTCCTCTCTTTGTCTCTCTCTGTTTCTTCTCTGTCTCTGTCTGTGACTCTCTGTCTCTGTCTCATGAAAGAACGTGAGTGTCCATGTAACCTGATTTGAGAACAATACTGAGAATGCCCAGTTAATAATTGAAAGATGAATTCTGGTGCTAGCTCCATTGCTAATTAGGTATATGATCTTGGGGAAAGTCACTTACACATTTCCTATCTCAGTTTCCTCATTTATACAGTGAAGATACCAATGTGTTATGCACTCCTAGATTGTTGTGCAGAATCTTAGATTAGGAAGGCTCTTCAGAGCTCACCCAGTACAATATTCCTAGCACCTGGACAGGAATCCTGGGACCACTACTTAATGATGGTGTGGTCTTGGGATAAAGAACTTAAATCCTCTGGGTCTCAGTTTTATTATCTGTAAAATGGGGATGAGAGTCAAGGTAGCAAAGCAGATAGAGAAGGAGCATCAAAGCCAAGAAGATCTGAGTGTAAGATCCATAATGATCATTTAGCCCCAACTCTCAGTGTTCTAAGGGGGACTCTCTAAGACTGTAAGTACAATTTCACCTCCTCATTTTATTGGTTGCAAAATTGTGACTTGAATTACTCAAGGTCATACAGCTCATTTATGGTCAAGTTTGAACTTCACTCTTAGCCCAGGGCCTTGTTCATTAAAGTTGGCTACCCATTCTAAGGGCTAAGGTACAAATGATTCTGCAGCTGCCTTTTGCTTATGCCCCCCAGTAGTCTTGCCACTTACCCAGGTCTGTTTCTGTTCATTGCCTGTTGTGGGAAAACAGCACAACAACAATTCCTTATCGAGGGAGCCTCTATGCAAATTGTAGCTTTCAGAAGAATTGGATCCCAGCAGCTTGGAGCTGAATTTGGTAACACTTTATTTGAGGTGTCAAGGCACAATCCATTTAATTAGCATTCACTGTAATAACACTGATCAGTGTGAATTCAGTTGATTAAAATGTGGATGCTAGCACAACTGTACCCTGAACAAAGTCCACCCACATGCTGTTAAGAGGCACTGGACCATTTCCCTTGCTCCCTTTTGGAATCTGGCATATGAAAAATTCACTATGTATTCTCTTTCATGTGGAATGTCTAATTGCTGATTGCTGAACTTGCCCAAGGTTCAGCATAATGGATAGTTGGAATGAGAACATTTATTTTCATGATGATTATGAAATAGCCTGATCATGGGAATAAATTGAAATGAGTGGAAATCATTTTCAGTTTAAGAACCAGGTCCTCAGCTATCTTAAGGCATGAAATCGGACAGAATGACAGTATCCTGCAACTTGAAGACAATTTCCAAAGGACTAGGCAGGATGGAACATATCATTAATAAAAATGGGATATTTGGTAATACCAACTGATGACTCTGGATGCAGAATAAGGGACCTAAGTAAAGAGTGAGGATTGTGATTTCAATAAGAAATATAAGATTACTTTTCTATCTTCATTGTTGGATTTTCATCTTTCTTCTTACTCCTGAAATGTCAGATTCTTTTACAATCTGTCCTTGTCTCCTCTTTATAATCTCTCCTGGTCTCATTTTCTTTCTTTTTTAAAATTAATTTTATAATTATAATTTTTTTGACAGTATATATGCATGAGTAATTTTTTTTATAACATTATCCCTTGTATTCATTTTTCCAGATTTTCTCCTCCCTCCCTCTACTCCCTCCTCTAGATGACAGGCAATCCCATACATTTTACATGTGTTACAGTATAACTTAGATATAATATATGAGTGTAAATCCAATTTTCTTGTTGCAACTTAAGTATTGGATTCCGAAGGTATAAGTAACCTGGGTCGATAGACAGTCATGCTAACAATTTACATTCACTTCCCAGTGTTCCTTCTCGGGGTGTAGTTGTTTCTGTCCTTTATGTTGAAGATATCCACTTCCATCAGAGTACATCCTCATACAGTATCATTGTTGAAGTGTATAATGATCTTCTGGTTCTGCTCATTTCACTCAGCATCAGTTGATGTAAGTCTCTCCAAGCCTCTCTGTATTCCTCCTGCTGCTCATTTCTTACAGAGCAATAATATTCCATAGCCTTCACATACCATAATTTACCCAACCATTCTCCAATTGATGGACATCCATTCATCTTCCAGTTTCTAGCCACTATGAAAAGAGCTACCACAAACATTTTGGCACATACAGGTGCCTTTCCCTTCTTTAGTATTTCTTGGGATATAAGCCCAGGAGTAGCAGTGCTGGATCAAAGGGTATGCTAACTTGTTGGGCATAATTCCAGATTGCTCTCCAGAATGGTTGGTTCTTTCACAACTCCACCAACAATGTACCAGTGTCCCAGTTTTCCCACATCCCCTCCAACATTCATCATTATTTGTTCCTGTCATCTTAGCCAATCTGACAGGTGTTCTCAGACAGGTATCTGACAATCTCACAGGTATCTCAGAGTTGTCTTAATTTGCATTTCTCTGATCAGTAGTGATTTGGAACACTATTTCATATGAGTGGATATAGTTTCAATTTCATTATCTGAGAATTGTCTGTTCATATCCTTTGACCCTTTATCAATTGGAAAATGGTTTGATTTCTTATAAATTAGGATCAATTCTCTATATATTTTGGAAATGAGACCTTTATCAGAACCTTTAACTGTAAAAATATTTTCCCAATTTGTTACTTCCTTTCTAATCTTGTTTGCATTAGTATTGTTTGTACAGAAACTTTTTAGTTTGATGTAATCAAAATCTTCTATTTTGTGATCAATAGTAATCTCTAGTTCTTCTCTAGTCATAAATTCCTTCCTCCTCCACAGGTCTGAGAGGTAGATTATCTTCTGTTTCCTGATCTCATTCTCAATGGATCAATGATTATTATTTTTATGTTGTTGACTCTCAAATCTATTTTCTCTATCAACCAACCTTTCCCCAGGCCTCCAGCCCAACTTTCTTCTTGCTACCCACAAATGAGTGTCATGTCAAGTCATTGACATGTTAACAAGCAAAGTGCTTTACTCTATTCCAGGAACTGCTAGGATTAGTGATTTGAATAGAAACAAACACACAAGAGACACTTTCTGTCTCACTTTCCAAAGTGAGCGGGTCCAAATTTGAATTCAACCTTTCCTACTCTCTCAATATATACAAACATGCACACAGATGCACCTCATCTTCTCTTTACCATAGTTTCTCTAATTCTTTTGATGGTACCGCCATCTTCCCTGAAATCCGTCTTGAAATTTTAATGGCATTTTTGACTCATCCTTCACTACACCCAATCTCTGACCAAGTGTTATTGGTTCAAATTACATTTCATTCATAGCTTTCATAAAATTTGTAAAGCATGTTGCAAATTTTAAAGCATTATATGTACAAGTTGCTATTATTATTACCAATCAACCTTTTTGGCTTTCATCTTTTTCTTATTTAAATCACTATACTAAGCTCTTAACTGGTCTTCCAATCTCCCTTCACATTATTGCCCACATAATCTTCCTAAGGTACAACTTTGATCACAACTTTTTTTTTTCAGAACCTTCAATAGTTCCTTACACCCACTGAATTATTTATAAATTCCTTACTTCTCCCTTCATGTTCCAGCTAAATCAGACTATTTGTCATCCACATTTCTCATACTGGTCTCTGGTTTTTGTGCTTTTTCATCTTCTTTATTTGGAATGGATTTCCCACCTTCCTTTCTAATATCCACTATATATTTGAAGTTTTCTTAATTTGAGACCCATCTGAGATGCTACATCTTCTATGAAACCTCCACCGACTCTTCTACTTACTCTAGAAAATATTTTCTAAGTTTTCTAACTTCTTATGGCACATTCTTTAGATATTGTCCTATGTTCAGTATTGAATAAATCAACCTTAATCTTTCCCTTGAGTTTGGTCCCACATTATCAACTATTTGCTAGACAGAGTCATAAATAATCAGGCCTGAAAGAGACCCTAGAGTTCTCTGAAACCATGATTATATTTCTGGTACCTAGAATCCCAATGGACAAATGGGAAAAATTGAATTCATCATTACCCCCTTCACCTCCAACTTGTATGTCTTTCAATTTTCCTGTTCCCATAGGCAGCAGCAGCATCTTGCCATAGAGTCAGGTGAAAACTTGGGATTCCCTTCAACTCTTTTTTGTCTCTCATACAAAAATATATAGTATCATCAGTTATCAAATTTTATGCAATATTTCTGTTAGGTTCTTACTAGGTGGTAAGTTGGTATTTGGCATTTCTCCAGCTCAGAATTCACACCTTTAGTTCACATCTTTAAGAGGAGTTTACACCTTTAGTCTACTAAAAGGAGTTTACACCTTTAAAGGAGTTTACACCTTTGGAATACCCACAAGACCATTCTCTAGGAGGATAAAAGAAGAGGGCAGTCGGGAAGGAGTCAGTTCTGAATTGGGTCAAGGAGAAGACGTCCTGTACATTCGCAAGTGCAGCAATCCCACACTTTTGGAGGGGAAAAAGAGCCTCCTCTAGGCTGGAGGCTCCAGAAGCCTCCCAAGAAACCTGCTCACAGAGGAAAAGATTATACAGAAAAAAACCTCCTCCCAGAGAAGGATTATAATTGAGAGACAAAAGGACATTACATATTTCTTACCTGTTCTTTCCTTTCCACTGTCCTGGTTATCATTCTGATTTGAGTGTTCCTCATTTCTTTTTGGCATGACTATAAATTACATAAGCCATGAAAGTAGTAATATTTATAATATTTTTTCACATATTTTATATACTAATAGAGAAGGCAAAGACACTCAGACAGTGGGGTCCAATGTAAAGGATTTTGATTCAGAGCATATGTTTGAGTCTTGCTTCTGCCTCTTACTGACAGTGTGATCTTGGACAATTGCAACCTCTTGAAGACTCAGTTTCTAAATATATGAAATCAGAAGTTGAATTATGTTAGCTCATAGATCCCTTCTACCTCTAATTCTGGGACACTTTAGTGTATCTTTACAACAATGGCAAAACACTGCACAATTCAAAGTTAAAGTGAGGTTCAATTTTGTTCATATTTACCAATATTCAGTTGAAAGGGGCCATAAATAATGACACAAGCTTCTAATCTCTCCTATTAGGAGAGGCTGAAGCTAAAAGATTGATGAACTCAGAAGTTCTGAGCTGCCATAAGGCTCACATATCATATAAGGGAGTTAGAACTGGCACAAGTTGGAAAAACAGAAGATAATAGGTGACTACTACACTTCCACTCTGAGGCAAATATGAAGACCCATTCTCTCAAAAAAAATTAATTAGAATGTGACATCATAAAGATGGTCTTTAAATAGGAGGTTTTCCTGTCCTATACTCCAAATCCCAGATTAATTATGGGAAGTTCCCTCTTTTCTGTGTCACTTGAAATGATGCTGATCTGCCATTAGTTTCTATAACCAGAATCAATTTACTTTTCATGAACCTAGGAGGAATTAGAAGAATTGTTGATTCCCTAGGAATAGGAATAGAGTCATCTTCATAATTAGCAAAACTGGTGAGCCATCAAAACATGGGAGTTCATAAACAGAGTATATTGAATTGCTGAGGGTTATTGTGCAAAGTTGAGCAGGGATAATATCTAATAAAGGTATTAAGAGGAAATGAGAAGTGGACCAAAATGCTGAGTGGTCACTGGAGTAATGCTTTAATAACTATAGTTTGTACATTCTAAACACAAAGTGGGAAAAGACTCAACAAGTAGGCTAAACTCCATATAATGAGATCATCTCATCAGTGGAACTAGACAGGAGAAGACATTAACACATTGGAAATACTTTTCATCATCACCTCTCAGAAGTTCTTTACTATTCTAGTCTCTACTATATCCTACTGTCCTAGCTTTTGCCAACCTCCACAGCACAATGAGGTAGCAAGGGATTTTAAGGAACAGTTATGGCATATAACATATGCTATAAACAGTCTTATTGTGTGTCCTTTTTAATTCCTATATTATAGTGCAGCAAGCCATCCTTGGAGGCACAGAGGTAGCATCACACATGGAGTACTATGTTTGGAGTCAGAAAGACTTCATTTCTAATTCAGCCTCAGACACTTATGAGCTGTGTAGCCTGGGGCAAATAACTTTTCCCTTCTTGCTGTCTCTGTATTTTCCATCCATATCTGACTTAGTAACTCCTTAAGGTCCCTTCCAGATCTAAATCTATGATCCTGTGACATCTCAAAGTCGTTTATAGCACATCAGCAACATGCTACAGTCGATTCATTTGGGTACCTCTTTTCCTTCAGGGACTTGTAAACTTTCTCTGGGTGGAATCTAAGCTGGGTATTCCCATACAATTCAAAGTAAACATTTGGATACAGGCAGAAGAGCCTAGTGTTGGCCCTGGTCTTGGCAGTTTGAAATTCAGTAACCCAATACACCTGTTTTTTTAAAGTTTTAAGAAAGACTTAAAACTGTGGAAGCAACAGTTACAGTTTTTCCAAGTTTTATGCAAGCTTTTATATTTTCTATGCTACATGGACTCTGGTTATCTGGGGTTAAAGGGAATCTTTCATGTCTTTGGCTCTAACTTGCCATTTAACTGAAGCAAAGACTCAATCTTCAATGCTCTTCCTCATTCTTTCTTCCTCTGTTATTGTTTGTAAAGTTTAAAGTCATACATCAATATGAGAAAACTGTTTGGGATTTGGGTGAGACATAGCACACTGTGATAGATGATAAATGGAAGGAAAGTAGATTAAATGTCAACTAGATTAAAAAGCCCTCAATAAGGCATAAAGATAGATTTGGAAAAAAAGAAAGGCAGACACGAACAATCGATTTTAATATAAATGAGTTTTATTAAATTGGCAGCAAGCCTTCATCATCATGAACCTTATTAAAGAATATTTCCAATAACTCCTAAATAGAAGAAAATCAACATTTAGTTGTAGGATCTGGAGGTGTAAGAGAACTTAGAGATCACTTTATTCAAATGCCTTATTTTAATTATGATGAGACTAAGACCCAGAAAGATAACTTATGTGAGATAGTAAAGAACAGAGCCAGGTCCTCTGACTCCAAATCAGTGGATCTTTGAATCTATTGACATCTACTGAAAAGCAAATAAGGGCCCAGTGATGTGACTTACTTAAGATCATTTATCTTATTAACAGCAAAGCTACTCAGGCTTGTATTTCTTGACTCCCAAGCAATTTTATATACGGCTGAAATTACAGCATCATAATACCTGAAGTGCAATCTCTACAAGTAGTTCAGTGGACAATGGTGAGCTGCATGCTGGCCATCAAGTAGCATATTGCTCACAGTGAATTAACACATGGTAAATGGCATAAAGTAGGAAAGGAGGTGGGTTGGTCAGATGGCAAAGATGAGGAATAACATGTGAACAACTGAAGTCTCCACTGGTGCCTTGGAATAGTACAAGAATCAGAAGAAAAGCTTGATTACTCTGAATGTAATCAGTGGAACATTTATAGAGAGATATGAACAAGAACGGGAAGAAATGGTGGAAGTATGGTATATAGCCTTATTGATTGAGAGCTAAGTCTGTTTGGAGGCCATAGAATTAGCCTTTTTGTTTTATAGATGAGGAAACTAAGGCAAAGAAAATCTAAGTTTCGTTTCTAAGGTCATAGAGATGATATCTGAACTGCAGGCTTCCTGATTTCATGTCTAACCCTATCCACAGAATCATGATGCTTCTCTAGATCAATGGAAGAAATGAATGTAACTTTGCAGCTGTGGATCCATTGACAATCTCAAAAGGATTAGAGAAACTTCAGGGTAATATTAAGAGTACTTTTTGTACCTTGATCTTATTGTTATTGGTCTTTATGTAACTTCAACTTTACTTGAAATCCTGAGTACTTCCAAGGATTGGCCTTCAGAGTTTAGAACAGAGCAAAAAGATTACAAGACAAATTGATGAGAGGGTATGGGTCATAAGATGGTGAGAGAAAAAGATATGAGATTAAAAAAGCTAGGGGTAAGTCTAGAAAAGATCTAGAGGTAATTTCATTAACATTAGGAGAATCAAAAACTGAATATGAAGGAAAGAAAACATTTTGTGATTGCAGAAGGAAAGTCTCAGGGGTTCTCAAACTATGGCCCATGGACCACATGTGGCCGCTGAGGACATTTATGTGACCCACTGGGTTATGGCAAATGGGTTGAGGGGTGGAGACAGAGTGTAAGGTTTTGTTTTTACTATAGTCCGGACCTCCCACAGTCTGAGGGACAGTGAACTGGCCCCCTATTTAAAAAGTTTGAGGACCACTGGATTAGGTCAATGAACACATCTAACATTCAGATAAAATATGAAAGTCAACTTTAAAAAAAAAAACTCGAATCTTTCAGGAAGGAAACTCCTTCTGCCATTATAAACCAACAGCTGCTCCATAATTAATAGTTACAGCAGATATTTGGCATAGTATTGGGTCTGAGTCAAGAATATCTGAATGCAAATCTAGTCTCAGACTCTTACTAGTTCTGTGACTCTGGGCAAGCCACTTAATCTTTGTCTGTTTGTTTTCCTCACCCCAAAATGGGAGTGATAATAACACATCTCCTACGATTGATTTAAGGGTCAAATAGAATTTTATTTTTAAAGTGTTTAGCACAGTTCCTGGCATATATTTGGTGCTTAATGTTGCTTGTAAGCTTCTTGAGGGTAAGGACCATTTTTCATATTTGTATTTGTATTCCTAACAATTAAAACAATATCTGACCTAGAACACAGTAAATGCTTAATGCATGCTCTTGAGTATCAGATAAAAAACTGATAATTTGAGAGATCCAAGTTCTAGCCTTCCCTCTGTTGATTATCTCCAGTTTATTTAGTCTATAGCTTCTTTGTACATAGTTATTTGCATATTGACTCCCCCATTAGTTTGAGAACTCCTTGAGAACAGGGACCTCCCTTCTCTTTCTTTATATTTGTAATACTTAGCACTTTGCCTGGGGTGGAGTAGGTACTCAACAAATTCTTATTGAATGACTGATAGTAATAATAGGAGAAAAGCTTAAGTATGTAAAGATAGTATAATCACCCAGAACAGTCCCTTCTGAATCTGTTCTCTATACATTTGTTAAGTAGAAATAACTTTGTAAAGGAGATTTTCATTAAAACAAATCAACAATTAGGATTTTTTTATTCTAACTAAATTCCAAGGATTTGGGATCAACTAAATCAGAGATTTAAAAATAGCATTTCATAGAAGACAGATACATCATCACAAAACCATTATAATCACTTAACATACTAAAATCATGCGACAAGTCCTGGGAAATGGAGAGAAATTAACTCTCTCTCTCTTTATATTTATGTATGTGTATCTATCTATCTATCTATCTATCTATCTATCTATCTATCTATCTATCTAATATATATAATAAAGTAAATCAATAGAACATTAAAAATAAGATTAAAAATAACATTATAGCTTATAAAATTAGCTTAAAATAATGTTAGCAAGTGAATACATTCATTAAATATTTAACATAATAATTTTGTCTGATCCTTTAGAACATAGAAGGTAAATTTGTATATTATTGGAATAAAAATTATTCATACTTCAATATATCAAGTATCATTAATTTTATAAGTGTGGACAGTCTCTCCATTGACAAAGATCACAACTCCTCTGGTTTTCAAAAAATTGCTAGACTTAAGAGATTCATTGTCAGGATTCTCCAGAGGTTGTGTTCAATGTTATAGACAATGGTTTGACTAAGTGACTTCTGAAGCCCTTTTCTGTTCTAGATTTATGATCCTATATCTGTAGGCTTGTTGAGGTAAAGAACTGCTATTTTTAATCTTTGTAAACACCTAGTAAATGTTCATTTTTTTGAATTAAATAGAGAAATTCTTCCAGGGGAGAAGAAATTGCCTTAATTCTTAGCATTTTTCCTGGGAGGTAGTGGTGATGGGGGCAGTGAAGATAGTTCTCAGATAGTGGGGGATTATAATAGAATTGATTCAAAGACCAGTTGTTACTTCCAACTTGTGTGACTTTAGGCAGATCATTTAATCTTTGTGTTCTTCAATTTCTCCATCTATATTTCTGCCTTATAATATTCTGTCAATTACGCCTGATATAAGGACATTTATCAAGAGAAAAGGTATCAGTTCGGGAATGACTGGATAGCTGATTGATCTGAGTTATTCCTAGAAAGAACTTAGAGGTCAAAAAGTCCAACCCTCTCATTTTACAGATGAAGACACAGAGACACATTGAGCTCTTTCGGCTATTCTACATGGTGAACAGTGACTGGTAAAATCAGAAATGATAAAAGGAGTAATACAGAAAAAGCTCACCTTTGTGATGAATGTAAACTTTTATGCCAGAAAAAGGGAGAGGTCTGAACAATAAAAATGACAAAAAAGTATACTTTTGTTAGGGACAAAGAAATATTTTCCTTGCTATAGTTTCAAGCCGAGAATGATGTATTATTGACTTCCAAAAGGCTCCTTTGAAATTAAGTCATAAGGAATTAACTGGAAAGAACTCTCATCTTTATCTGAGACTACAATCCTATCCACTATCAGCAATTGATTCAAATTCTGTGAGGTATTTTCCATTGTTTCTGTTGAGCCATTCACATATCTCTCTTGGTCTTCCTTGTCATTAATACAATTTTTGAAATTGTTAACTTAAGTGAGGGGTACAGTCAATGGCAAGGAATACTGGCATTCCTCTATATGGTGGTAATTGGCCTCCAGGTACCTGAAAGTCATAAGATTCATAAAAGAATTATGGGATTCTGCTTTACCAGGTGAGTTTCTTCAGAGTATAAAAAATGAGAAAATAACCTTCTAGAGAAGGTAAGCCTAAGGCAAAATGATCAGAAATGTAATTAGGGATTCTAATATTAGTGACAGATTCAGGTGAGTGTTGGAAGATGGGGAAAATTTCAGAATTCAGAATGTAATGGAAGTAGAAATCTCAGGACATGCCCTGAAATGGGAAGACCAGGACCCTTGGATTTCTTTCTGAATACAACAAATGGCATGTACAACCCCAGTGAAAGTCATAATTAAGGTTTTCAGAACAGTCTATTGTAACTGGATAAAAATTATGTTGAGGGGATAGTCTTTCTTCCAGAAAATCTACCTTATTCACCCACATGATGATTTACTGAACTCCTAATCCCTAAAATGGAGGTGGTCTAGAGTAGTGGTTCTCAAAGTATAATCCAAAGAATCCTGGTGGGTGTCTCTGAAATCCTTTCAGAGAATCTGCAAATTAAAAATTAGTTTTTATTTCTAATATGGCAAATATCTAAAAAAATAACCCATATAAACAAAAATTCTTTGGACAGATCCTCAACAATTTTAATGGTATAAAGATATTGAGAACAAGAAAATTCCTCTCCAGAGGAAGTTGGTCTGTGAGAGATTGGTATTATGATGGATGAATGGGATGCAAAGGGAAATTGGGACCATTGAACTTCATGGTACAACATGAGGTTAATTGGATCTGGAGAGTACAGGAGCAGTAGGAAAGAAGGCTATGGTATGCAGGAAGCATGCCTCTCCCCCAAAACACCTTCTTACCCTGCCATAGTTGCCATTCTAAGTATGGCATGGTACAAGGAATACTAGCTTCACTATTTATTAGGAAATCTGGTTCTAGGTGTGATCCTTCTAGCCATTAATTTACTATATGACCTTGACTATCATCAGTGATTTAACCCTTTTGGTCCTCGATTTATTTATTTGCAAAATGGCCTTGGTACATGTATGTGTGAAAGTCTGTAGACTAACCAGTCTCTTTGGTCTCAGTTTCCTAATCTGAAAAATGGGAAGTTGGGCTACATAGTCTTGTAAGGATCCTCCTATAATCCTAGGATCCTAATATTTCTAGGTTTCCCTGAACTCAGACATATATGATAACAAATTGAACTACTTAATAAGTGCACAGATCATTTTGTTTCTATGACTCTGTGGGTCAGATATATTTTGCTTTAGTTCCTTATATATTATAGTTGCCTCTTTATTTGATCGAAATCTGATTGGTTTGTTCTCACCATTTTATTTGTATTTTAGTCTGTCCTGTTGTTGCATCAACTACATGCATATTGCAATTGTACATTTAATCAATCAACTCAGAAAAGACTAATGCAGTTCCAGTTATTTGAGCCAGGAAATAGGAGAGTTGGTTTAGAGTAAACAAATAGAGGCCAGTGGGAGAAATTCAGTGAGTCACTATTTAATAGGGCATTTTTTTGTTCAGTATTAAATCTGTGTCTTAACTTTAATGTGAGAGAGAGAGAAAGACAGAGAGAAAGAGACAGAGGCAGAGATGAAGACAGAGAGAGAGAGAGAGAGAGAGAGAGAGAGAGAGAGAGAGAGAGAGAGAGAGAGAGAGAGAGAGAGAGAGAGAGAAGGAAAATCCCCTTTTAAATAATTCTCCTTGGCTTAGCAAGATGCTTTTAATTTTTTTAAGTCGTTTTCTTTCTGAGTGTTCTGAGTCATTCCTGTGACTCACTAGATTGGCTTTGCTAAGTGAGTCATCCCACATTTTCTGAGAATAAAGCTGCCTGCCCATCTATCTCTATTTTATCTGCAGTGTGCAATGCTAAGGGAGGGAGGGAAGGAAAGAGAGAGAGGGAGACAGAAGGAGAGAGAAAGAGACACACAGACAGAGACACAGAAAGAGATAAACACACCCTGAGACACAGAGAGACAGAGACAGAGAGAAAGAGATGGGGGAAGGAGGGAAGGAGGGAGGGAAAGAGGAGAGGGAACAGGAGAAGAAGAGGGAGCACAGAGTTGGAGGTGATGACAGAGATAACTAGAGGAATTTGGAAAATGACTGTTTTCCAGCACAATGAGTTAGATGTAATCCCCTTCCAACATGCAAAGGTGAAGGATTTGATCACTTACAGAAATATAACTCAAGTAGAGATAGTTATGTAACTCACAGAGCAGATTTTTCTTTTCTTACACAATTCCCAACTAAGAGCATGGAGACTAAGCTTTTCATACATATTGGGGGTTCCCTTTCTCCCTCTGAATGGAGCCATACAAATTACAAATTGCTATTTTTAAAATGAAATGGATCAATCAGAAACTAGTGCTTTTCTACTGAGTTGTAACAATATGGGCCTTAGTAGTATTATTGAACGTAGTCCTTAGAGTCTCTGCAGATGGATTCCCATGAACATTTTAAAATAGCCAAAGTGAAGATGTATGGCTGCTTTGTAATCTTTCTAAAAGCTTTCTTGTTTTTATAGGTTTTCTCATAATATTCAGAGATTACTAATCGATTAAGAAATAAAGCATTTCTAAGTGCCCACCATATGCTTGTCCAGTGGTTGGCAAATTATTGCCCGAGGACTGGGCTTGTGACTCTTTCTGCATGTTCCTCAATAAGAATAAATTTTACATTTTACTTAAAAATAATTCTTAGTTTGCTGGCTTTGCAAAAATAGGTTGTGGTTGGGGAACAGTTTGCCAATCCCTTATACCAGCCCTTGGAAATCAAAGAAAAAAAATGAAACAATCCTTGTCCTCAAGAAGCTTTTTTTTTTTTTTTTTTTTTTTTTTTTTTTGGAAACAACATGTACATATATAAGAGCATACTAAATGTGTACAAAGTAAATGGTAAGTATCTTGGTGTTTGTGGGAGGAGGTTCTAGAGCCTGGGAGAATCAGGGAAAGCCTCATGCAGGAGATAGTAACTAAGCAGATCTTTGAAAGAAACTAGGAATTTTTAGAGGTGGAGGAGTACATCCTTCTGCCTAACTCTGCCATTGTGTGGTTCCTTTACTCTAAGGAATTGGGATCTTAGCCTACATTTTGGCTCATGTCTTGGGCTCTTATGTAAGTCACTTTTCATTACACTTTCTAAGAAAGAGCTCAGCCTGCCACATAGTGAGATTGTGGGAAATGACTGTACCAAATTCGTGAAGTATGGTGCTTTGAATTCACAAGAATTTGATTTCTGTTTTCTGGACCAGGATAATAAAACTTAGTTTACACAGAATTAGTGCGTGAGAATGTGAGAAGAGATTGATGTCTATTAAATGCATAACAATTAATTACAAAAAAAAAGAGTAACAGTTGCTTGGAAGGTTCATCTTACTCCTAACAATTTATTTTTATGAGTCTGTATTTGTCATTTAAAACTTTTCCTGCTTCTGTCCTTAACATAGGTTTACCTCCATATCTGTGTAATCTACTTCTTGGTGTGTTAACTAAGAGTACTGAGCTTAGAGTTAGGAAGAAACTGGTTTTAAAAATCTCACTTCTAAACATTTTATTAGCTGTATGATCCTTAGTTTTGAAAAGACGTAGAGATTTTAGGAGATGGGAAAGAAGGAGTACATTCTAGGCATTGGACACAACTTTACAAAAAGTGATGGGAAGTTTTATATGGAAGAGAGCCAGACCAGAATGTTGATGGGGAAAAAAAAACATAATGAGTTGGGAAGGTAGAGTCAAATCAGACTGAAGAAAACTGTAAGCACCAAACAGAATTTGTATTTTATTGTAGAGATTGAAGGAATCCATTGGCATTTTTAGAGCAGGGGAACGGTATGGTTGACTCCAGGCTTTAGTCATTGGCAGCCGTTTACAGCACACATTGTTGAAGCAGGAAGAACAGGTATGAAGTTATTACCAACTACTATTGAACTACTTAAGTATAGGTTTGAGTAAAGAGGAGAAGGATTCAGATAGTACTGTGCAGATAGAATCAACAAGATTTGGCATCTTGTTGGTTATGGTGAGTAGGGCAGAAGACTTTGAGTTTATGAACAGGATGATTGGAAGAAGGGACAGAAAAAGGGAAGTTCAAAAGAAGAAGGTTTGGGATGGAAAATAATGATCTCGGTTTTTTTTTTTGGCTGGGGCAATTGGGGTTAAGTGACTTGTCCAGGGTCACATGGCTAGGAAGTGGTAAGTATCTGAGACCAGATTTGAACTCAGGTCCTCATGACTTCAGGGTTGGTGCTCTATCCACTGTGCCACCTAGCTGCCCCATGAGCTCAACTTTAAACTAGCATCCAGATAGAGAGTAGAGAGAGTATTGGAATTAGATCAGGAAGATTTGAGAGTAAATCCAGTTTCAGTTATTAGCTACATGACATTGGATAAGCCCCCTTTCTCAGTCTCAGTTTCCTCATCTGTACAATGTTGCTAATAATATACCTACCTTATAAGGCTGCAAGGACAATCAGATGAGATAATGGATGGTAAGCATATATATAGCACTCTGTGAACCTCCAAGTACTACATAAATATTTTTATGATTCCCACTCCAATAAAATCATAAATAGAATAAACACATAAGAACACTTACCTTGCAGAATTTTAAGAATTTTTTGTATATAATAGGCTTTAGAAAAATAATTATAATCATTAGCGAGACATTTGTATGGGTAGAGAGAGCTAGCCCCCAAAGCCTGGCTCTGAAGTACTTAACTTCTTAATTTTCTATGATTTAATTTTCTAAAACTACAAATTGCAGAGAAAGTGCTAATCAGTATTGGTTTTAAAAAGTTTATTCACTAGGAAATTCTCTGTAATGGCAAAATCAAAAGAAGTCTAGTTCCCATCATTTTTATCATGATTTTTATCTCCATTTTATAGTTGAAGAAATTGAGGTACAGAAAGGTTACTAAATTAGCAACTGTAATTTTAAAATGCGATTGATATTATCACGGCAATTTCTCAGTTTTTCTGATGAGAAATTATCTCCATGCAATAGATTTCTATCCTATCTTTAGCATCCCTTGGTGCTTTTAGCAGGGGAAGAAATCTTGGACTATGGAGCTAGCAAATATTAACCATGGGAAATCATGGAGTTATTTATTAGAATGCAATGTAAATGTTTATGCAATATGTTTATATTCTGCGGCTGAAGAACTAGCATTCTCTTCTAAGTCTAGCTTCCTTCCTTTATATATTAAATAATTAATTTCAAATGACTATAGTTTCTTGTTAGTTTGATCCGACTTTCAGTTTCCAGCAAGTCAGTTTTATTTGGCTGCCCTTTAATTCTGGATTATTCTAATTGCTTCTAACACAAGAAACTAGTCTGATTAAAAATGACTAATATTAACTTTGGGCTAACTGTGATTACAGCCCTTAGTAAGCACTTCTTGTATGCCCAGAACAGTGTGGGAAGAAGAAGAATGGAAGGCTGGATAGGGTTCCCCTGCTTAGTGAACATACTAAGTCAGGGGTGGGAAAGTGAGATACTGTTATTCTTTTTCCATGTTAAGGTAGTTAAGGTAGTCTCCTGAATGAGAGGTGAAGAAGAGCAGGAGTTAGAGCGCCAGGGGCATTTGTACTCATACTTTTTGTCCAGTGAATACACAAAGAACAAGGATTACATTTACGTATTTTCCCTTCTTTTTCTGGAGATTTTTCTGTCTAGATTTATTTTTTTTGTGCTATCACCTTGCAACATAAAAATACTTTATTTTTCTTGCATTATACTTGTCACCACACAATAAACACACAGTTATTAAGCTAATGAACTAAAATAGTATAGTTATGTGTTCAAATTCTGTCTCTAATGTTATGTGACCTTGGATTAGTCTCTTTATTTTGCTTCTATTTTACATCTGTAACCTGAAGGGTTTGGCTTATATGGTCTCTGAGATTATTTTCGGCTTTAAGTATATAAAAAGTCTATGATTGTAAGCTTGCTGAGGTCAGAAGCTGCTATTTTTTATTTTTGTAATCAGTGAGTCAATAACCTTTTGCTAAGTGCTTACTTTGTGCCAGGCACTGTGCTAAGGGATGGATGCACTGGCTAAGCACTTTGCAAATGTTTGTTATATTGAATTGAACAGAGAATTCTCTCAGGAGGAAGGAAATTGCCTTACTTAGTCCTTACCATTTTCCATTGTCGATGGTAGAGATGGGGGTAGGTAGTGGAGACTGGACTAGCACACTTGAAGCCTTTGTAGTATTTAGGGACCCATAATACACGCAGGACTAATCTCTGTGGGTGTGTACCTTGTGGGGCGGAATTGTTGGTTTGATCGATTGACCTTAAGGCTCTCTACCGGGTCTTTCATGTCCACTCTTAAATTTGGATATTATTTATTCTCTACTGAGTGTCTCCAACAGTTCTAGCTATACTGTTGGCTGAGCTCTCATATATTACTGGTCTTTGCTCTTCAGTCTCTTCAGGCTTTCTCCTCTCTGGGCCATCATCTGCTTGGGCTACAACTACAGAAAAAAGAAGGTTAATCTCTTTTAGGTCACCTGGTAAGGGCTCTATGAGAGCTGCAGTCAGTTAGGTAGCCACCTTCAGAAGATTTCAATATGGAATATCTGTCCTTTGGAAAGACCCTTCCTTGGTTGCTGCTCCAAGTTCCTGATCCTAGTCAACTATATGACTATGAGTTAGAAAATTTCTTTGAAGGGTCTTGAAAAATCCATTATTTCTAGTCATCTGTTTCATTCAAACCATTTCAAGGACATTTTCACTCAACAGCAAATGCAAAGAGAGCCATGCATTGTTAAAGGGATGTGGCTCCCCTCAACCTCTCAACCTATTGCAAATAAATCTAGATGCAAAAAAAAAAGGACTAGGTGAAACTATTGTTGTTACTGGCCTCTTCCTTAGAGCTTTTGTTCTGTATCGATGTAGTTATAAAACTTACCTGCCCAACAACGAAACTTCTGGCCTTTGTTTAATATTTTTGTATAGACATAGATAAAACCTTGGTCTCTCAAAGTGCAAGGAGGTTGGGGGAGAAAAAGGGCCCATCCTTGGATGGAGGTCAAAGGGCTTTCAGAAAAATGGTTATCATTATAACTAAACTGATGACAATTCAATGATATTAAGATCATATATATCACTTTAATGTTTGAAGAGCTGTTTATGTATAGTATCTTATTCAATCATTATAACAATCCTATGGCATAGGTACTGTTATCATCTTCATTTTATTATTTGTTATTTTGCTGTTTTCACTGTGATTTGGTTAAGGTCAAAGAGATAATAAATTTCATAGGGGGACTTGAACATGGATCTTCCTGACTACAAATCTAGTACTTGATCTATTAAAAATGATTCTAGGTTATTGGGTGGAGGGGATGGGGAAGGGAATGGGGGAGAACAGGGATGAGAGTAGTGACGAATGAATTAAGATCAGTGCCTGAAAGGCTGATGGGAAGAAATTTTGCCCTCATGCTGCCAAATGTTCTATCGTTATTATGCGTATTACAATATTGTAAATATGACCACTAAACCATGGGAAAAAGCAGTTTTTAGGGAGGACTACAGTTTGTTGAGCCCTTTTCAGAGCTGTTCATCCACTATGGTGTCCACCTGGCACTCAATTCTCACCTGTGTCTTCCAGAACTTGTAGCCCATGAAGCAGCCAAATCCGAGGATAGAGGGGAAAGAAGGGAGAAAGGAGAGAGAGGGAAAGAAAGGAAGGAAGAAGGGTGAAAAGAAGAGAGGGAGGGAAGGAGGGAGGGAGTGAGGGAGAGAGGGAAAGGAAGAGAGAGCATGCATGTGCCAGCAGTCAAATAAAGGTGGAAAATGTTACTAGATATCATCGATTTTCTTTTCAGTTACTAGAATTGCTACAGTACTAATTTCTATAATATTTAATTATGGATTAAATAGATGTTTGTGGGCTAGTTTCAGAGTTCAAAACACTGATTATGGCAAATGTGTTCTAGATGAGAGATGTGAATGATGCTCTGATCCCAGAGCAATGAAAACCCGAGGTCAAATTCAACCCACTTCTAGCTATGTGATTGAACAAGTCAGTTTTCTCATCTGTAAATAAGGATACAAAATAGTACCTATATTTTAGTTGTGAAAATCAAAGTAGCTATTTATAAAGTATGTGAAGGCATAGTGCTTGGCATATAGTAGGTACCTATTATTATTATTATCATTGGTATTATTATTGTCAAAAATTAAAAATGAATTATTAGGATATAACTAGTTTATAAAGTGGGAACTACCTATATTCTCCAGTTTGCATTCTTTGACTCACACTAGCTAGTCAAACAATTTTGTGTGAATACTATCCCTATTTCTGCTTCTGTTTTTTCCCCCATGCCGCCTTGTTTACCCCTCCTTCAAGGCATAGCTAAAATTGGACCACTTCTATGCAGTCTTCTCTATGAACTCTAATCCATTTAAGCTCTTCCTCCCTTTCTTTCTATTGTGCATTGCCTGTAATATATATATTTATATAGAGAGTCTATAACTCATGAATGTGCTCTTTTCTTCTTTCTTTCTTTTTTTGTTTTGGTGACAGGCAGATACCAGCAGTTTTTCATCCATTTATTAATTGAAAGTAGAATATAAGTTTTTTGAGCAAAGAAATTTTTTGTTTTATTTTTTCATTTTTTTATCTCTAAGATCCAGCACATTGCCTTCACATGGCACATGCTCAACAAATGCTTGTTAAATTGAATTTGATTAAAATTAGATACATTCCTGAAAAATCTTGGAATACTTTTTGAGGTATCTGGAAATACTCTAAGCTTCTCTAAAACCAGAGTTGGGAAAATGTTTTAGAAAGGAATTAGATTTACTTTTTTCAAAGGGCAACATTTAAAACTTTTTAGATGGAATCACACATAGCATTGAACGAGCAGACTGATACTGCTGGGCAAGTTAAAAATATTTTGTGTCATGTCTTATTCATGAAAGAGACTTTCAACCGCACAATATCAATTTTTCATCATCTGCATGGGAGAGGTTTCACATATGAGTTTAGGAATGCTTGCCTGGTGAAGGTGAATAAAGAATTTAAATTACCTTTGATAATGTCACTTTGAAACTACAAAAGAGTTTTGCCATTCATTGGTAGTTTCTTTGAAATGCTAGAATGGCCTGATACCTCCTCTGGAGAATGGTGACCCTTGGGTCAGAAGGTCTTTCTGGAAATTTTGAAACCGTGTTTTCTTTATGGTAGGCAGTAAATTGATCATCATATCAAAATAGCAGTATTCCAGAATAGCAATGTGGTTGAAAGAGCATTGAATTGGAATGAGAATATATGAGTTTAAATCTTAACTCTACCTTTTGTTATGATATTTTGGGCAATTCACAACCTAACCTTAATTTGTTGTTATTGTTCAGTTGTTTCAGTCATGTCCAACTTTTTGTGATCCTATTTGTGGGTGGTTTTTTTTTTTTTTTTTTTTTGCAAAAATACTGAAGTGGCTTGCCATTTTACAAATGGAGAAACTGAGGCAAACAGGATGAAGCTGGATTTGAACTCATAAAAATGAGCCTTCCTGACTCCAGCCCTGGAACTCTATCCTGGCATTATCAGAAATCTAGTCTTGGGCCTACTTTTACAGGATTGTTGTGAGGCTTATGTGTAATAATGAATGTGAAAATTCATCATAAGCTATAAAATAATATATAATGTGATTTCTTTCAAAGAAAACCACCAATAACTTCAATGTGAGCCTCAATTTCTCATTCTCCATTACTCATATCCAATCAGTTGCCAAATCTTGCTTCTACTTCCATAACATTTGTCCCTCAGAGAGTGGTCTGTTCTTTTCAGGAAGAGTAGATCCCTTCTTGCTATTCATATAGTCATCATCTCAAATCAGGTCTTCATCACCTCTTACCTGAAACTGAGTAATGGCTTTCTAATGATATTCCTTGCCTTGTATCTCCCCATTCTAATCTGTCCTTCCACAGAGTTCCAAATTGTTTTTCCTTAAGCATAAATCTGACCATGTCACTCCCCTTATTCTAGGATAAAATATAAATTTCTGTGTGGCTTTTAAATTCTTCTACAACTTTGATCTAGTCTATTCCACCAGCCATATTATATACGTTACTCCACTTCAAGAATTCTATGATCAAGCAAAACTAGTCTCTTTGTTTTTCTCTCACAAAGTTCCTGTCTCCATAAATTTGCATTGACTATTTCCTATAGTGAACGCTTCCTCCTCACTTCTGCTTTATAGACTCCCTCATAGACTTCTCTCTCTCTCTCTCTCTCTCTCTCTCTCTCTCTCTCTCTCTCTCTCTCTCTCTCTCTCTCTCTCTCTCCATCTCTCTCTCTCTCCATCTCTTTCTCTCTCTCTCTCCATCTCTCTTTCTCTCTCTCTCCATCTCTCTTTCTCTCTCTCTCCATCTCTCTTTCTCTCTCTCTCTCTCTTTCTCTCTCTCTCTCTCTGTCTCTCTCTCTGTGTCTTTGTCTCTCTCTCTCTCTCTCTCTCTCTCTCTCTCTCTCTCTCTCTCTCTCTCTCTCTCTCTGTGTGTGTGTCTTTGTCTCTCTTTCTGTCTCTCTGTCTTTCTCTGTATCTCTCTTTTTCTGTCTCTCTGTGTTTTTGTCTCTCTCTCTCTCTCTCTGTTTCTTTCTCTGTGTCTATCTCTACATCTCTCTCGCTTATTAAGTCACATAAATTATCATAGAGACATCATATGGCAACATATGCAACATCATTTCATCAACTGTCCTCTGGAATAAAATTGGTCATCACATTTAGCCTAGATTCAGATGTCTTTTAAACACTATTTTATTTATATTGTTAGGGCTCTTCTGGTTTTGATTTCTTTATTTTGTATTAGTTTATTCAAATCTTTTCAATTTTTATAGATTTCTTATATTCATTGTTGCTAATAGTATAATAATATTCCATTGAAGTCATATTTCTCAAATAGTCTAGCTATTTTTAGCCAATGACACAGTGCAGTACTTACTTCATGGAAATCTTTCCTGATTCCAAGTGGGTTAATTTTATGCATAAAGAAACATGAAGATATTTTGTTGTGAGAATAAATATTTGGTATATTGATAGAAGGCTCTTTTGTTTAAACTAACCATAATAGTACAATATCATTTACACACACAAACATATATTAATGTATATATACATATATATGATTTTATACACACATATGTATATACATGTATGTATATGCATGTGCATTTATGAAAATGAAGCTAACTGATCTTCTCTATGCTTTAGAGTTGATTATTTTTCCACAATAGTATTAGATTTGTTAATGATACATTCGCACACTCATCTAACGTCTTGCCAATAACAGATATCGGGACCCAGTTTTTGAGTTGCTGTGAGTTACATTCTTCAACTATGGAAAGGAAGATAAGATTGACCATGCAACCTGCATTTATTAAGTGCTTCCCATGTGCTGGGCACTGTGCTAAACATGGAGGTATAAATACAAGCAAAACAAATAATCTTTCTTGTTAAGGACTTAGGGAAAAGATGGAGTGCAAACAATGTATCCCTCCCCCCTCCCATTTCTAAATATAAGTATTTTCCTTTCTCCTGACTGATTCAAAGGTTTTAAATGTCATTTGTTTGTCAGGCTTAGGAATAGATCAGCATTTTTTTTGCTGAATTAAAATATAATTTCTAAAAATAATATTGTCAAGCAGGCAGGATTTCTGATCTTGTCAAATTACCTGATAAGTATGAGAAATCAAACCAAATCATATTCTGAAACAGAATATATATCTGGAAATATGTTAATCCTTAGAGGACCTGCTTCAACATTCCTAATTATGGAGGAAAAATGAATTTGTATTAGTTTACATAGTACCAGATAGCACTGATTTTTTCAGGAAAATTTAATTTCATATCTCAAAGTTTGGCATTGAATAATGGAAAGAACATTGGATAGGAAATCAGGAACCTTGGGTTCTATTCTAATTTTGCAACTAAGTACTTTGAAATAAAGATGTAATTGAAGAGGAAGACAAGATCACTTTTAAGGTTCCCTCTAGCTCAGTGATTCTCTAGCATACCAATTAAAATTGGATAAAATTTTCATGAGGTCTGTGTAAAGTAGGGAAGTAGAAGGATTGAGTTGAAAATATTTTAACATGTAAGAGTTTACAATTCAATTACATGACATATTGTTTATTGTATTAAAACAGTTATTCATGATGGGAGTTGATATGTCCAATAATTATTCACTTTGTCAATTCTTAGTAGAGACCTTTACCTTATATTTTTACAGGATAAGGATAATAGTTAAATGTGTGATTTCAATATGGTAATTTATATTGTAAGGATGTTTTTGTGAAGAGGATACCTCTGTCTTTGTTGTCTAAACTAAAACTTTAATGATAAATTTATCATTAAACTTTAACTTTAATGATGGGAATTTCATAATAAGTAGGTAAGGAGAAAAATACCATAGTAAAGCAAAGAATGAGTAATCTGGAGGCAGTGAACACGCTATGATGCCATTTAGATTATACAGTGGTGGTAGAAAACCTGATTATGACAGGAGTGTCAATCTCTGTCCACACTAAGCTGTAGGATTGTAGAGCTGGAAGGGACCTTAGAGAGCACTAAATCTACCTTCTTTATTTTAAGATGAGAAAACAGACCTAGGAAGGCTCCTTTTTCTTATCCAGTTAGATTTGTTCTTAGTCACAAGGATGGTAAGTTAAAGAGCTGACATTTAAATTCTATCTTTGATTCCCAATCCAATTGTCTTGCTCTTTAAAGACTATCTAAATTTAAAGATCTTCTAATTATCCCATCTATATATTTAGTCTATATGCATATCTTTTTGAGTTAGGATAAGAATTTTTAATGTATAATTATATAATATATACCTTATATGTAATATATAATCATATATTTAAAATTCCAACCATATCTCTCTCCACACCTTATAAATACATATGCATATGTACGCACATATATATATATGTATATATATATATATATATATATTGTGTGTATGTGTATATATTATATATATATATATATATATATTTTGTATTTTATATATAGGCATTGGTGTTTTGTATATAGGCATCTGGTATTTTGTGTGAACTCAATACATCTGAGCTCTGGAATCAGACTGCCATCCTTTGAGGGTTCCTCATCTTTTGTAGATGAACAGTCATTTGCTATGGATATTAGTTTGATAATTGTGCTAGAGTAGATAGAATACTAAGCTTGAAATCAGGAAAATTGGGTTCAAATTCTGCTTTAACTATTTACTATGATCTTGAGCAAGTCGCTGAAATTCCTATTTATTTCAGACTATGCCATAGAATTTATGTTCTACATCTTGAATGAGTTGGTGAAAACGTTTCACTTTGAGAATTACACTGAACCTTCACATATTTGCCTATTAGTTTGGGACATTTTCAAAATATTGAATTAGACTAAGTAGTAATTGACAATGATGGAATTATAGCACTTACCAATCACGTCCAGTACTTAGGACACTGAGGAATTTAATAAAGATAAAATTTAAGAAGGAAGGTTTAAGACAATATGAATTATTTTTGACGATGTGACAATTGGCAAGTAAAAGGAAATTTCTTTTTCTGGATGGAAGAAATGGAGGCACAGAAATATTGAGTAATTTGGGCCAGGTTAAATATTCAACTAGAGCCAGAGATATATTGTAGATATTCAAACTTTCCTGCCTGTGGCTCATCTGTTAACCCAGCTCTCACAGCATTTTACAAATTAGAACAAATGTTCAAAGCTGGAACAGGTGGCTGCTTATGGGATATGGTGTGATGGACAGTAAGTAGGTCTTGGTCCCACCCATCTGGATGGGAACTTGATTTCCCAGTTAGGAGTCATTCTCTTAAGGGTAAAGCACTGAAACTCCTTTTTAGCATTTTTCTAGAGAGATTATACATTAACACTTTAGGATGGTTTCATTTATTTATTAGAGAATAAAAGGCTTGAAATAATAGGACACAGAATTGATAAGTTTTGATGGGATTAGGTGGGCTCATGAAAATGTCAATAAGCTATTGTTAGAGAGAGCAAATAGGAATGCATCACTGAGATCTAGAGGTGGAGTGAATAAGAAGGTGCTAGGCTGAAATATATGTGTATAAGAGAATGGAGTAGTTAGAGGCAGTGCTGTAAAGGAAGAAGGGGAACTAGGATGAATGGACACTAAAAGCAAATTTTTCCAATTTTAAGGTCAGGCATCTCTCTATTATGCTTGCCTCTGGATTTTTAGATTTGCTGCTCTTTCCATATGAAATAACCTTTTCAGCTAAAAATAGGTCCTTTTCTTTCATCCTTTCCTTATGAGTATCATGTACTTAGTCTAAGCTGGAAAAGAAAAAGGGAAAAAAATAAGAAAAAAAGGATAAGAGAGGAAAAAGAAAGTAGGAAAGGGAGATGGTAAAATTTACTCTTATAAGCATTTGGGTTTGGTCCTCACTAATTTACACCAAAAAAAGAATGACACAAAAATTTTCCCAAGTGATCTGGCGTGCCATTTCCCCATAGTCTACCCAACCTCTGCTTGTGATTGTGATCTGTTTCATATGCAGTCTTCTTTTTATTTTAGAAATATGCTGAATCCTTGATTCAAAGTCATCCACATGACCAAATTCTGCCGACTCATTGAATTCTTCTGTGGGCCTTAACTATTTGCTAATATAATGGCCCACAAATGGCTAACACTGCTGTGCTAGGCAACATTTCAGTCTGCAGCTATGCTAGGGCCAAGGAAGTACATCACAGGGGAACAGTTGAGTTAAATGGTTCATACAAGGCTGCCTCTGCTTGCTTCTCCCCCTATGGAATTATTTCACTGCCTTACCTCCCAGGTGAAATAAAACTGTCCATCTGCAACTGGCATTGAATTTTGAAGGGCAGGGGAGAAAGAGTTAAGATTTATGATTCTTTGGGGTTGAAAGCAAGAGCAGGGAACACGGACCATATTTTAAATTAGCACTGAATATTTTATAGCGATTACTATCAATGTGGGAGTTAATTGCCTGCATGTTTCATTTTTAACTATAGTTTAACTGAAAGCCAAAAAAATTGACAAAATGACAAAAATGATGGGAGGAAGACAAATAAACTGGGGGGAGTCAAATTTAGATTCAGAATGCCCTGAGATTACGTTGAGGGGAAAAAGTGACACTGACAGAGACATTGGGAAGGGGCGTGATATTTAAGTTTTGTGTCATCTTGAATATTTTAAGTTGTAATGGAAATGTCTTTTCTGGTCTTAGAATGAGAAATATCAGACTAAACAAATAATTTGGTTAACAAGGAATTGCTGGACATGCTAAATATTTTCAAAGAATTAAAATGCAGTATTGTGTTGGTTCATACCATATATGGCTTTACTTTAGATGTTGGTTTATCTCTAGTGGTTTTACCTGTTTACCACCAACCCCAAACACTAATGTCATCCCTTTAAATGCCTTCCTCTTCTTGTTACTATAATCTATTGACCTACAGGATATGCCTATGTCTTTCTCACAAGTTTAGCATCTGATCAGAGTTTTTCTCCCTACTCAAGTGCCTTGACATCATCTTTGGGATATCAACATTCATTTTGATGGCTCTTCTAATGACCAGTTCAAGCAATTTTTCAAGTCATTTCTTACCCTATTTCAGTCACACACCAGCATGGATATAATTCTCCTTCCCCTTTCTTAGCTCAATTGGCTTCTTCCAATACAACTCTATTAACAATACTGTCCAAGGTTACCTAACCAATGAATCAAATGCCCATTTTAGAACTCCATTCCTCTTGATGTCTTCTGTGCCTTTTGGCTTACCATATCTTCTTTGCTTTTTCTTAGATACCCCATTCTTTTGATACTACACTTGTCTCTCTAACCATACTTCTGGTCCCTTATCACCATCCTTTTTCTACCCTTCATCCTTTTGTAATTTCATTACTCCTTTGGCATTAACTTCAGATACCTCATATCTTTATTTCCAGTCTTTCTATCTCTTCTGAGTTCCATATCCACATCTCCAACTGTCTAGAGGATATGTCCAGGATGTAGTTTATTATCTTCCACTAAAGTACATTTAGTCTCATTCTGACAACTAATTCTGTCATTGGTACTCCTAATCTCCCATACTTGAAGCCTCATCAGTATAGTTGACTCGTCTATTCCTTGCCTTTTATTTTCCAGTTCTGTTGCTTCTATCTCCACAACAACCTATCCCATCTCCCCACCCTCACCCCTTCCCCCTGTAACTGTCACTACTCTAGTTTAGGTCCTCCTTGCTACCTAATGGGACTATTGAAATTGTTTCCTTAGAGTTCTCATTTCTGCTATTATTCTTCTATTCTAGCCAGTTCATATTTCTTCCTCATTTTTGTTGCCTGGTTTTCTTGTTTCCTTCAAGCTTCACTTTAAGGGTCACCTTCAGCATGAAGCCTTCCCCAGTCCCCATTAATAATAGTGTCTTCCCACTGTGATTCCCTCTCTCCCATCTACTTGTATACACTGTGTGTGAGTGTGTGTGTGTGTGTGTGTGTGTGTGTGTGTGTGTGTGTGTGTGTGTGCACGTTGTCTTACCCTTTAAATGTTAATGCTTTGAGGGCAGATGTTATTTTTGCCTTTTTTATATTTCCAGTGTTCAGCATAGTGTTTTGTACATAACAAGTACTTAATAAATGCTTCTTAACATACTAATTATTGCTGCCAGTCAAGTCTTTCTCATTCACAAAACTGCTCATTCCATGGTCTTGCTTAAAAATCTTTAGTATTTCCATGTTTCTTTATAAATAAAAGTCTAACCCATTTGCTTGACATTTAAGGTGTCTAGCGTTTTGTAACACCTGACTTCTGCAACTTGATCTGATATTACTCCCTTCCTCCTATCCTATACTTTAGCCTTTTTATTCCTACATATTCTGGCCTCCACGCCTGTGTTCACACTGTTCTCTATGCCTGATATGTATAAACTATCTTTTTTTCTATTTGTCTCTAAAAATCTAATTGTAATATCACCTTTTCCAGAGATTTCTTTGATCTCTTCTATCCCATCCCTTCATTATAGTCCCTTATTTTGCCCACTGTATTGCATTTATTATGCAACATCTATCTTTATGTGTTCTATTTCTCTGCTAATCTATCAACTCCATACAGGAAAGAAGAATGTGTTTTGTAGACTTTATATTTCCTCTAGTACCTAGCATGACATTCTGCATTTTTTCATTTTATTGTCAACCTATCCATTAATTATAATTGATCACATACCTAGGATTGTTTAATATCTGGGAGGCATAAAATAGTAGAAGGGTATTTATTTAAAATCTTAAATACTTCTGGTAAAAACCAGCCATAATTCTCCAATTCTAGGAAACCAGATGTCTTATACTTTAGGATGTATTCAGAGAGGTTCGTGCAATGAAAAGAAATTTGTTTTATTCTAGAATATTTGCCATCAAGAATCAGCCTGCATTTTAGGGACATGGACAGCTTTAAGGGAATTGAAGGGTATTCTTTGTTGGTTCCATATATATATGGAACTAAAGATTTATACTTATAATCTTGGCTCCCTTCCAGCACAGAGTGCACTATTGCAGTGACTGTGCTTCCACCCCTCAGTTTAGTGTTTATCACAGTCATGGTGTGGAGAAGGATTTGTTGACTTCTCTTTGGTGGCTCCAAAGAGTCATGCATTATACTTACTAAGGATGAGAGTGCACTTGTCCATTTTGCATTATTCAAAGGACATTGATTTCAGTCAAAACTGTCTGGGTTTCCATGATGAGGGACCAATCTCATGGGATTTTGTAGATTTAGAAATCATTATGAAGCTCGGTACATAGTCCTTCTTTTGTTGGTGTAATAACAACAATAACAATGTGATTATTCCCTTTCCTCAATTAATATTCCTGCATACTTATTAAGATTGGATCAGAGTTATCTAGGCAGTAGGAATGTCCAGATTTCATGGAGGACAAATTTTGAAAGCTGAGATGCCACTGTATGTGGATCCAGAGGCAAGAATGTACACATGAATGTGGTTTTTCCATCACTGACAGACTCCATAATATGATCTGAACATTTCTTCAAGTGATATTAGTTCACTAAATGAAGGAGGGAGTAAATTCAGCTTTAAGATGGTTTATAATCGAGCATTTCAGGTATTGAAGAACAGATGCAATTTGCCACACTGTGACGTGTAGAAAGAAAACTGGCTGGCCTTGGAAATGGAGCTGACCTGTATCATGGCAGGTACTGGACACTTGGACTTATACTTGGATCATAGTGTTAGGTGCTGGCAGGAGACTAAGAAGAAAAAAATCTTAGCATGGCTCAGTGCAAGTAATTTGTTGAAGCTAAGAGAAAATGATTCTTTATCACATTCCAATCAGAAGTTAGATGAATGTAGATACTTTTAAGTGTTAGAATTGCCAGACTGTGATGGTCTCCATGGAAAAGAAAGCTTGAACTTTTCAAGTGGTTAAAAAAAGTTGAATTGCTATCCCATGTTATTATATGGGATAATGGAATGGTCTCTTTTCAAACTTGTGATCTTGGACACAAGGTCCCTAGATCATGGTCTCCATCTATGTCTCCAATGTAACACCATCCTTTTCTTTATACAAATCATTTACCTTACCAGAACCAGACACCTTCGTTAGCCTGATATCCCATGCATATTTCTATCTTACAATCCTCCCTGCTTTGAATGCCCTTTACCACTCTCATTGCCTTTATCTGGACATTGTTTGGCATGCAAATGTCTTCTATATTATAGTTTATCTAGTCTCCTCCATTTGGTTTGCATGCCCTGGGAGGACAGACACCATATCATTCACCTTTTTGTATCCTTAGTATTTTGCTTATGATATACACTCAGGAAATGTTGGTCATGATGTTTATATAATATGGACAGTGAAGCATGAAAAATGGGTGAGAGAACATTAAATTGTCTTGTAGGCACTAAGGATAGAATAGGAACTAGAGCTGGAATTTCACTGGCATAGGGAAATTCCATGTGAGGAAATTCCTTTTACCAAGGAAGGTTGCGACTGTTCGGCAGCTTATTGTCATGCAGTGAGTTTATGTTAAAGGCAAGAGTTGGACCTGGACGTTGCTGGCTTTGATCCCAGTTCTTTACCTACTACCCCGTGCTGTCTCTCCATGTAAAAAAAAAGCAATTCTGACAGATGGCTTCTGTTAGTCAGTGAAACATAACTAATATAGGCCACTTGGGAGAAGGCATGTTGAGAATATGGACTTTTTCCCCCCAATTCTATTTTATTTTCAAATATCATTAGTAAATAGGGTGAACTCCTAACAAAAAGCATTTTGCAGTTAAGTGTGAAAATATACTTGTGGCATATAAGTGCAAGTTATTTATTATTATTATTGTTATTTTCCCCTCCATCATTTTGACTGGAAAAACTTACTATAGTGTTTTTTGATCATTCCCAGCAGCTTTCGATATATTTTAATGAAAAATGTAATGTAAGTGATTCAATCTATGACTTTCTACTCATTCAATCTTTATCTTGACCTTCCTATATCACATTTTCTTTCATGAATAGATCTACCAAAGAGTCACTTTCCTAATTATTAACAAATAAGCTTGTTTGAAATTAGGAATTTTAATTGGTAAGCATTGTCTTCAAGTCTTTAGGTTGACTTGGAAAAATCAAATCCAAAAACTAACCTTAGTTAAGGACTGGGGGGAAACTGTATTTGTATAGCAAGTTTTTGCTGGATACAATTATTTGCTCTTGCATTACAAATAAGATTATGCTTGTATGAAAAGTTCATAAGAAACTAAGAATTCAAACAGGAGGCAGTGGAATCAGGAATATCTAAGTCCAAATCTGACCTCAGATATTGACCATCTGTATTACCCTGGACCAGTCATTTAACCATTCCTTCAATTTGCTCATTTGTAAAATGAAGATATTAACACCTTTCCTCTCTGGATTGTTGCAAAGATCAAATGAAATCGTAATTGTGAAGTGTATTACAAAACTCAAAAGGGACATGTAAGTTATTAGTTATTTTTATTATTACATCAAATTATTGTCTTGGATTCTTATGAAATTCAAGAAATGGAAACTATGTTTCAAATCCATCTACCTGCATATATTTTACCTGATTGAGCATGTTTCATGCTAAAAAACTATGCATGAAGGAGGCAGACAGATGGAAAAGGAAAATCCAAGCCCAAAATTCTGACTTTAATCCATACTGTGTGACTCAGGCAGATCATGACACTCTTTTTATGTGCCTAAGTTTTTTTTTTTTTTAATCTGTAAAATAGTGAATGATAATGTACCATCACACAATGATTATTATAAGTACTGTGTACTTTATAAAACATAGAATTTCATCAGTGTAGATTATTATGCTTAAATGACATTCTCCCCTCCCTCATTTTGACTGGAAAAACTTACTGTAGTGTTTTTTGGTCATTCCCAGCAGCTTTTGATATATTTTAATGAGAAATATGATGCAAATGGTTCAATCTATGACTTCCTACTCATTCAGTCTTTATCTTGACCTTCCTATATCACATTTTATTTCATGAATAGATCTATCAGAGGATCACTTTCCTAAACTTATTGAGCTCTATTTCTCCACCAAGGTCATAGTTTTCATTTGACCTTTCAAAGGAAAAGTCACTTTTGTTTAAAAATTCTTTAAGAAGACAAACAGCAGGACGTGCCAGTTTGACAAATGGATGTATTCCCGCTTTGTATCCCGATGTCTCCTATGATATCTTGTACACAATAGGCTTTTAAATAAATGAGTTGAATTGAATTTGCTGAATTGAATGCTCATTTTTTCCTAGGTCTTAAATGAGGCTAGTAGATTTTTCTCATTTCCCAAAGGTAGTTGTTAAGAAACAATGATAATTTAGACATTTTGTACATCTAAACTATGATGGAACTAAGAAACAACGAAGTAGCTTATGAAGCAAGAGGCTACTGAGTGTGGGATTTTATTTTGAACAATTTCATATCTGTTATAGGGGATTTTTAGCATAGAGAGAAGGCCTTCTTTCCGGAAGAAAATACAGCCTGTTTAATTGTGGCTAATTTCTGTTTCTCATATTCTTTGTGGGGAATAGACTTTTAATAAAGCAAGATTTTCCTGTTCAGCATAACCTATAATGACATGTACACTTAATGAATGAAATTCACTGAACATATTAATGGCTTATTATATGTAGTTTATAAACATGATCCTTCCCAAATAGGAAATGCTAATTAATTAGCTTATTAAATTGGATATTCATTGATGTGAAGGACAATTAGATGGCATAATTTTTAAAAATGAGAAATGGATGCCAAGTTGCCATCCCAATACAATGTACATAGCCTATTAATATAAATGCTGTGCATCTAAAAAGAAGTGGTTGTTGGTTATTCTACTTGAAGAAGGAAGTAATCTAGTTGGTCAATTCATTTTTTCTAGAGGAATTGAAATTTAAAGGACTCTTTGATTAAAACAAAGTAGGTGATTGAATGGCACATGAAATCTGGTGTTACTTTATTCATAATAGAGAGGAACAGGAGTATAAATTATATTAAATTCAACAATCATTCATTGAATGTCTACTAAATGTCAGGCCCTATAGTAGAAAGATGAAAATGAAAAGTTCAGTTCCCTAAGGAGTTTCTATTCAACTGAAGAAATATAGCATATATACAAATAAATAAATAAATAAAAATAATTTTAAGAAATAAATGTAATATGCAGAAGCCTTAAAGATGGAATAGTGACTGATTTGGGCTTTGAAGAAAACTAGGGATTCTATAAGCTACAGGAATTCTATAATACTATGATATTATGGATTTAAGGCACTAGGACATGAAATGTCATATTTGAGGAATAATACATAGGTTGGTTTGACTGGGACAGGGAATAAATGAAGGGCAATGCCAGAAAATATGGCCAGAAAGGAAGATGGAAGCCTACTGAGATGACTTTAAATGTCTTGCTAAGGATGTAATAGTTTATCTTAGAAGCACTAAGAAACCATTGACAAAATTTTGAGGAGTAAGGGTATAATGGTGAAATCTCTGTTTTAAGAATATTAATCTGGTATTGGGTTGAGGATGGATTGGAGAAGAAAGAGAGTGGATTCTAGAATTAGCAGGTCATTGCCATGCTATAGGCAAGATTTGATAAGGGACAGAACTAGAATAGAGACTTGGGAGTGAGGGAAAGGGATGGATAGGAACAATGTAGGGGGAGGCAGAATCCATACTTAGATGCTGGATATGGAAGATGACAGAGAAGGAATCAAAGATAGAAACATTATTAATATCATCAATAGAATTAGGAGTATTTGAACACGAGTAAGTTTTGAGGCTAATATAGTGACTTCTATTTTGGATATATTGGATTTGAGGTGATGATTGGATATCTCAGATGGAGTCATTTATAGGTATTAAGCAATACAGAGCTGGAATTTAGGAGAGACTGAAACCAGATACATAGATTTGGGAGTTACTTGCAAAGAGATAATATAATTCATCAAGGAAAGAGTATAGAGGGGAAAGAAAGAAGATAGACTAGGACAGTCTTGAAGGACACACACTTAATGGGTGGGAAAGGGTTGATCAGGAAAAAGGAGACTAAGGCATTTTCTCTCTCCATCTTTCTGTCTGTCTCTCTGTCTCTTTCCTCCCCCACATCTATAGCTATATTATATCTTTCTCTCTGCAGACTTGGAAAAATATCACTGATTCCACTTTATTTTTAACCTTTCTAAGAGCTTATGCATTATACTCAAATACAATGTGTTTCCTATAGGGGAAATAGATTACTTTCATTTATCAGAAACCTTTTTAAAAGATTGTTTTATTCCCAAGGGAGCAAAAGAGAGTATAGATGATGTTCTTTCCTATCTATCAAAATAAGATATTAGAGTATATTGAGAGACAAATGATATGAAATGACAACCAGAAATGGAAAGGAATCTTAATTCAACTCTTGGCATGTCACGCTGAAAAGAAAATGGTTGGCCAGTAAGGTCTTGTGGCAAGCAAGACAATTTTGGGTTCTGAAAAGAGATTCTATTGAAGTTTAGAAGTCAAAGAAACTTAAATTGCAGCCCAAGTGCCAGCATATTTTGTCATTCCTTCAAACTCTATTGTCAACAAATTTGCCCTACAATGAAAAGTAGACTCTATTCTCATATGTATTCTCTTATCAATATGGAGCCTTAGGGTACCTAACAATAGTTATCACCAGTTTTGATGACCAGTTTTGGTCATCAAAAATCTTCAATATACAATTTCAGATTAAAATAAACTTATATCTTGTTTGTAACTCAGTGTCTTTCAGGATACAAAGCTAGAAATAGAGCCTCAATTTCTGTGAAGGCCCCATAGAATAGTGAAAAGAAATCAAATAAGAGGTTAGTTTTAGTTAAAACACATTTTAGGACAAGTACCCCATTTTTTTTTCCTCCTCATTTTCTTTACCTGCGAGATGAGGAAAATAATGATTGACTTATAAATATAGTTTTAAAATTATTTGTATATAATCTCCTTTAAAGTAGGTCTTATTTAATTTTTCTTTCTTTCTTTTTTTTTTTTTGTATTTGTATCTCAAATGTCCATCAAAGTGCCTGATACACAATAGGAACCTAATAAAATGTTACTTGAAAGATTCCATTAATACTACTTAATGTAGATCTACAATTTAGCTACAATTTACAATCTTGGGGAGTTGCTTGGGGCAACATTATGTTAATAAGAAATGAAATTGTGACCCTAACTCCCTACCTTACCCACTTGCCCTAAAACTTTTTTATTTTTAAAGGAAAAAAAAATACACCTTCCAATTTTGTACTTTTCCATTAAAGTACAAAGCCAGGATCAATGCAAAAGAAAGGTCAGGACAGTAGGATGTGTTGATAAACAGCTGGCTCGCTAGATAAGGTCAACCCAGATCTATATTTCTTTGTTTGATTTTTCTCACCAAAATTTATTTTGGAAGGAACATTGCTCAGACCTCTGGGGTGTTAAAATTTGTAATACCAAAGCACTGCAAATATTAAAAAAAAATTTCAGGGTTTAAAGAGGTCATAGAATACATACTTCAGAGCCAGTATTGTTTGTGCCTGCATAATGTTTTTAGGCCGATTTACTGCAGACTTGTGAATTTTTAGTAAATAGGGCAGAAAGCAAATGTGTTTTGTACAAGGAGCTTTTTGTGGGCATAGGGTGTGGCATAAATACATGTTGTCTTAATAGCACATACTTGGTCAAATGCCAAGAATATATCTACATTGTTGTAATTAATATTTTATCATGTTCTTTGTTCATAGTTTGGAAAAGATAGTGCATTGTGATACTACAGTTATAGCGCCATTTTCTTTTCATCCCCCCCAAAACAAATAAAAAATAGGCTAATCAATATATTTAATTCATGCCTTCAATTGAACTGTAATTGCTATTCCTACTAGTTAGCATTTAAATAGCACCATAAGGTTTAACAGAATGCTTTACACATTTTAACATTAATTTTATCCTAATATTAACCCTGGTAGTTAGATACTATTATAATCCTCATCTTCCAGATAAGGAGCCTGAGGATAACAGCAGTTGGGCCACTTTTCCAGGGACACAGAATGAATGTTTTAGGCTGGACTTGAACTCATTTCTTCCTGACTGCATCTGGCCCCCACACCACCTAGCTGCCTCCATTTGTGAAACCTTTTAATTACAAAAAGATGCAAAACTGGGTCCATTTTCTATTAAATACTGAAGGATGTGATTATTCATATCTAGTGATCAAGGTTCTGTCTTTCTGTTTGTCTGCCATTCTCTCTATTCTTGAATAAGTAGAAATTACATAGAAGGCAAGCCTTTTGCAAGGGAAACAGAAACTAATTTTTTTAAAGATCCAAACAGAATAGTTTTCTTTCTTTCTTTTTTTCTAAATGAAGTAACATTAAGAAGTATTATGTATTTTTTTAACCCAAAAGAAAATGTTTGTATTGCATTTCTTTTTTGTCATTCAATTGGCTGCTAATTACATTGTTGAATTTCCTCTAATGACATGTTGTTGTAAAGTGTGCAAATGACACAATAATATAACTAGCTTATAAAAATACTGGCTTCTCTGAAGGCTTAAATACTTGTATAAATGATGCTTCAGAACATAGGAGCATTTAACAACCCTTCTTCAAATGGCAATGTGACTATTTTGTATCACATTATCTTAATGATCCTATTTCAATTTAATTCTCAAGAAATGTCTTCTGAGCAGAAAATGCCTACTTCATGAGGAGACTTTGGAATAAAAGAATCTATCTAGGTTGAATCTTTTAAATGTATATGCTGAATAGGGAAATTACAGCACTATTGTCAGGTTATCTATTGCTGTGAAAACAAATGTAGCTTTAAGGAATTGAATTGGGGAATATGCCAAGAAACACATTTTAATTATGAAAGTTTACATGGTTTTAGAAAAAAAGTTTTTGCTTTTAAGTTTTCCTCAGTACCTTAGTACCTCAGTATAGAACTTCAGTACATCAGTAAAGGAATTAATATGTATTCAAGATTATAGATGGCATGGGTCATGAGGTTTTTAAAAAATTTACAAATATACATCACATAGCACAATCCTTGCGGATAATGGTTCTTTCTGGAGTCACTAAACAAGCTTGAGAATATGGAGAATGAGGCTGGAGAATCCCTTTTCTAAGGGACTATGATAAAGAGTCAATAGAACAAGAGTAAAAGAATTTCCATGTAGCATCGAGGGCTGGTTGAAATCAGCTAATGTAATTCTAATGGTCATTGTGATTGTATTACTCCCTTCAGCAACTTGGGGGCAAGAGTTAAGTCTTAAAATTTTCTTCTCCCAGCTGAACATCCTTAGTTTTTTTTTCAGTTGATCTTGTTATAGCAATCTCCCTGAGTATTTTCATTAATTCGTGTAATTAGGCAAGACAGATATTTATTCATCAACAATTTGCAAAATATATTAGCAAAGCACTATACTAATCATTGGTAGAGAAGTAGAGATAGTTAAAACATGCTGCATCATGAAGAGATAAAGAGATAGTTGAAACATGCTACATCAAGGTGAGACTTACTTTTGAGTCCTGCCTCTGACTGGTACTAGCCATGGAAAAGTTACTAAACTTTTCTCAACCTCAGTTTCCTTATTTATAAAATGGGGATAATATTATGTAGGTTGTGCAAGTGTATAGAGCTACGGTCCTGGAATCAGGAAAACCAGAGTTTAAATCAGGTCTTAGACACCTATTAGCTATGTAATCCAGGGCAAGTTATTTAACTTCTGTCTATCTAAATTTCCTCTTTGGTAGAATAATAATGGCACCATCTTTCCTTAGTATTATTAGGATCAAATGAGATACTATTTTTTTTATTATAGCTTTTTACTGACAAAACATATGCATGGGTAATTTTTCAGCATTGACCATTGCAAAGCCTTCTGTTCCAACTTTTCCCCTCCTTCCCCCCACCCCCTCCCCAGATGGCAGGTAGACCAATACATGTTAAATATGTTAAAGTATATGTTAAATGCAATATTTGTATACATATCCATACAGTGATTTTGTTGCACAAGAAAAATCAGACTTAGAAATAAGATAAAAATATCCTGAGAAGGAAATAAAAAATGCAAGCAGACAAAAACAGAGGAAGTAGAAATGCTATATTGTGGTTAATAGTCATTTCCTAGAGTTCTTTCACTGGGTATAGCTGGTTCTTTTCATTATTGAACAAATGGAATGATTTGGTTCATCTCATTGTTGAAGAGAGCCATATCCATCAGAATTGATCATCTTATAGTATTGTTGTTGAAATATACAACAATCTCCTGGTCCTGCTCATTTCACTCAGCATCAGTTCATATAAGTCTCTCCAGGCTTTTCTGAAATCATCCTGCTGGTCATTCTTACAGAACAATAATATTCCATAACATTCATATACCACAATTTATTCAGCCATTCTCCAATTGATGGGCATCCACTCAGTTTCCAGTTTCTAGCCACTACAAAAAGGGCTGCTACAAACATTTTTGCAATGAGATAATATTTGTAAAACACTTACTATAGTGCCTGGAACATAGCAGGTACTTAATAATTGCATATTTCCCTCCTTTCTCCATTCTTACCTCTCCCTCTCTTCCCTTATTCCCTCAGTCATTCCCTTTGTTCTTCCCTTCCTTCCATTCCCTCAATGTTATAAGATTACTGATTTCATTGATTAATGACTGTGGCTCCACAATAGAGAGACCTTTGTAGCCTTTTAATTCACTAATTATCTCTGCATCATGGATGTTTCTTTTTCTATCCTGTCTTTGTGAAACACTGTGATTTACAAAGCTTTGCTCATTAATTCTTACCTTCCTAGTGAAATAAGTGAAAACCAGTTATACTTACTGAATTTTATAGCTTAGAACACCAAAGTGTGAATGGCTGTTAATAACTTGTTCAAAAATTCTCCAAGAAGGTATGGGAAAGAGTGAGAATATATCCCCAGAATCCTTCCTTCTATTTTTTAAAAAATACTGGCTTTATTCCTTTACCAATATGGTGGATTTTCTATGCTGAGAACTATGGGGGATATAAGAAGAACAGAAGATGGTCTCTGTCCTCATCTAGCATCAAATTGGGGAAAGACAAGCTAGTAAGGTAGAATGGAATGTGCAGTGAGTGTAATCAAAGGACTTGGGTTTAAATTCTACCTCTGATAATTAACACTTGTGTAAGCTGAGGCAAGTCACTAACCTCTTGGAGATTATATTTTCTTGGTCCATAAAACAAGGAAGTTGACCTTATTGGAATTTGAGGTTCCTTCTACTTCTTGATCCATGATTTTATGAAATAACTATAGAACACTGAGAAGTTCAGATACAAGTCAGTCCCCAATACTATATTCATGTTGAAGATATGTAAAGGATGGGAATGTCAGAAAAGGCAGGAATTGAGCCTTGAGAAAGAACTTTATAAAAGGGAAGGATTATTGAAGAATAAGAGAAGGGAAACTGGGGAAAATATCCTAGGGCACACACAGAACTTTACCATTTATATTAGCAAGATTATATGCAATGACTGAGACCCCATTGGTATTTACCCATTTTCTTGAACTTTAAAATGTTCAAAAGCTTTAGGTCATACTCAGACTCTGTCCAAACCTAAACATTTCATTTCAAAGCTAAGACTCCCAAGTATTAGAAAATACAAAATTCAGCCTAAAGAGATTTTTAAAGCTCTTGGACAGAAAACATTTCAATAGATTAAAAAAAAACAAAAAAAAATAACAATTCTTTAGATTTAAGGAAACATTGTGGTTGGGAGGGAATAATCTTATTCCACCATTCCCAACAGACTTTTAAGTTTCAGAGTCTAGGCTAAAGGCAAAGAAGAATCATGGCAGTAACATGATTAAAAAGAAGATAGAGTGCCAAATTAGGTAATAAAAAAAAAAACTCTTCTACTTCCCAGAACCCAGGTAGTGTGATAGGACATTACAGGAAAACCAGTGTGGTAAGCATAAGTCAGTCCCTGGGGAAGTTTCTTGTTTAGTTTCCTTTTGAAAAGCTATTTGTTTCATTCTGTCATATGGTTTTATCATGATAATCTGTGTGGCAATGTGGAACAAACATTGGTCTCTTAGAGACCTGGTTTCATCCAATTTTCTGTCATTTGTATGTACTCCATGACCTCAATCAAGATGCTTTTTTCTCTATGAATCTCTATTTCCTCATCTGCAAGATGTCAAAGTTTGGCTAAATGACCCATATGGTTCCTTCTAAGTCTAGTATTCTGTGAATCAGGATTTGGAAATTAATCATGTTATACTATACCAGAGGCAATGTAAACAGTATGGTGTAGAGGATAGGGTATTGGGCAGGGTGTTAGACACTAGCAACCACGTGCAAATCACTTAACCTTTCCAAGCCTCCATCTCCAGGCATAACATAACATCTGCTTATTGGGAAGGTGAGATGAGGTGATATATGTAAAATTATTAGCAAACCTCACAATTTGCAAATGTTACTCCTTTTTATATTTGACCTGTATGGCATCTGTGAACATCTGGATAATGGATAGGTTTTGGTGACACTGCATGGGCAAGCATGACTAGGTTGAATATCCATATGGCTGAAATCACATTGGCCTTTGAGTATCTGAGTATTTTGTTTTTAAGATTAAAGTGTTAATTAGATATTCAGGGAACTAGAAACTTCTACTAATAAATTTTTATTATGACCTAAGAAATAAATTAAACAAATTATCTTTTCCCCAAGTTCCTAAAGATTCTCCTGCTTAGAAAAGGTGTATGTGATTATGGTATACAAAGGATTGGTTTAACCTTGATTATATGTTGCCTGCTAACAACATTCAGATTTATTGGGAGATAAATTCCCATAAATGATACAATAACTCAGTTTTTCTGCTTTTAGTGCTAGGTCAACCACTACAAAACCCATGTTTTAATAATATTGCAATCAATCATTCAACAATTTTTTTTAAACTTTTTATTTACAAAGCATTTGCATGGGTAATTTTTTCCAACATTGACCCTCATATAACCTTTTGTTCCAAATTTTCCTCTCCTTCCCCCCATCTCCTTCCATAGCTGGCAGATAGTCCAATACATGTTAAATATATTGAAATACAGGTTAGATCCAATCTATGTATACATATTTATACAGTATCTTGTTGCACAAGAAAAATCAGAACAAGAAGGAAGAAAAAGAAAAACTGAGAAAAAAAACAAAATGCAAGCAAATAACAACAGAGTGAGAATGCCATGTTGTGGTCCACACTCTGTTCCCATGGTTCTCTCTCTGGGTGTTGATGGTTCTGGAACTGGTTTGAATCATCTCAATGTTGAAGAGAGACGCGTCCATCAGAATTGATCCTCATATAGTCTTGTTGTTGCCATGTATAATTATCTCCCGGTTCTGCTCATTTCACTTAGCATCAGTTCATGTAGGCCTCGCCAAACCTCTCTGAAATAATTCTGCTAGTTGTTTCTTACAGAAAAATAGTATTCATTTGTCATAATTTATTCAGCCATTCTCCAATTGATGGGCATCTACTCAGTTTCCAGTTTCTTGCCACTACAAAGAGAGCTGCCACAAACATTTTGCACATGTCCCTTTCCTTCCTTTAATATCTCTTTGGGATATAAGCCTAGTAAAAACACTGCTGGGTCAAAAGGTATGCACAGTTTGATAACTTTTTAGTATAGTTCCAAACTGCTCTCTAGAATGGTTGGATCTGTTCACAGTTCCATCAATAATGTATCAGTGTCCCAGTTTTCCCACATCCCCTCCAATATTTGTGATTATTTTTTCCTGTCATCTTAGCCAATTTGACAGGTGTGGAGTGGTATCTCAGAGTTGCCTTAATTTGCATTTCTATGATCAATAGTAGCAATCAATGCTACTGATCAAAAGTGGCACTTTTTCATGTGGTTACAAATATTTTCAATTTCTTCGTCTGAAAATTGTCTATTCATATCATTTGACCATTTATCAATTGGAGAATATCCTGAACTATTATCAATTCTCTATATATTTTATAAATGAGGGCTTTATCAGATCCTTTGGATGTTAAAAAAAGTTTTTCCAGTTTATTGTTTCCTTTCTAATGTTGTCTGCATTTGTTTTATTTATACAAAACCTTTTTCACTTAATATAATCAAGTTATTTATTTTATGATCAATAATTGTCTCTAGTTCTTCTTTCATCACAAATTCCTTTCTCCTCCACAAACCTGAGAGGTAAACTATCCTATGTTCTTCTAATTTGTTTATAATATCATTCTTTATGTCTAGATCATGAACCCATTTCAACCTGATCTTGGTATGTGGTGTTAGGTGGGGGTCTATGTCTACTTTGTGCCATACTAGTTTCCAATTTTCCCAGCAGTTTTTGTCAAATAGTAAATTCTTACCCCAAAAGCTGGGGCCTTTGGGTTTGTCAAATACTAGATAGTTATATTCATTGGTTATTTTGTTATGTGAACCTAACCTATTCCACTGATCAACTTCTCTATTTCTTAGCCAGTACCAAATGGTTTTGATGACCTCTACTTTATAATATAGTTTAGATCTGGTAGATCTGACCACATTCATTTACTTTTCTCTTTGAAATTTTTGACCTATTGTTATTTTTGTTATTTTTTCTAGGTCAGTAAAATAGTTTCTTGAGAGTCTGATTGGTATAGCACTAAATAAATAATAGATTAGTTTAGGTAGTATTGTCATCTTTATTATATTTACTTGACCTATCCATGAGCACTTGATATTTTTCCAATTGCTTAGATCTGACTTTATTTGTGTGGAAAGTATTTTGTAGTTTTGTTTATATAGTTCCTGACTTTCCCTTGGCGGATAAATTCCCAAATATTTAATGTTATCAACAGTTATTTTAAATGGAATTTCTCTTTGAATCTTTTGCTGTTGGATTTTGTTAGTGATGTATAAGAATGCTGATTATTTATGTAGATTTTGTATCCTGCAACTTTGCTAAAGTTATGGATTATTTCTAATAGCTTATGGATTATTTCTAATAGCTTTTTAGTTGATTCTTTGGGGTTCTCTAAACATGCCTTCATATCATCTGCAAAGAGTGATAATTTGGTTTCTTCATTACCTGCTCTAATTCCTTTAATCTCTTTTGCTTCTCTTATTGCCAAGGCTAGAATTTCTAATACAATATTGAATAGCAATAGTAATAGTGGGCAACCTTGTTTCACCCCTGATCTTATTGGGAATGGTTCTAGTTTATACCCATTACATATGATATTTGCTGATAGTTTTAAATAGATGCTACTATTTTAAGGAAAAGTCCATTTATTCCTATACTCTCAAGTGTTTTTTTAATAGGAATGGGTGTTGGATTTTATCAAATACTTTTTCTGCATCTATTGAGTTAGTCACATGGTTTTTGTTAATGTGGTTATTGATATAGTCAATTATTTTCTTCATTTACTTCTTTTTGTATTTGTCCAATGAATTTTTAAATTAGTTGTTTTGTTCTATGGAAACTTTTTTTCCATTTCACAACTTCTATTTTTTAAGGAGTTATTTTCTTTTTCTGTTTTACAAATTCTGTTTTTCTGTGAAGTGCTTTCTTTTTCCATTTCATCAAATCTATGTTTTAATGGATTATATGCTTTTGTCCATTTCACTAAGTCTATTTTATAGTGAATTTTCTTCAGATAGTTTCTATGTTGCCTTTTCCAAACCCTCTTGCAAAGTTTTCATTTCCTTTCGCCATTTTTCTTCTAGCTCTCTTTTAAGATCCTTTTTAATTTCTTCTAAGAGAGCTTTGTATTGTGGGGACCAGGTTATATTGCCTTTTTGGGCTTCATCTGGAGAAAATCTGCCTTTAGTTTCCTCAGGGTTTTAGATCTGTTCTTCTCTTTCACCATAAAAGCTATCTATCATCAGAGTCCTTTTTACTTTTTAACTTTTTTTTTTTTTTTTTTTTTTTTTTTTTTTTAATTTAAGGTCTGACTTTAGGCCAGGGCCTTTCAAGGGCCCTGATGCTGGGTAGGCATGGCCAGGTCCTATGAGATTCTGGCATTTTGGAGTTCACTATTGATCTTTTGTGTTTGTGTTGGATGTTTTATAACTTGTCTGCTGATCTACTGGTTTGCAACTAGGGGCAGAGTAGCCAACACTGCTGTAGATTCCTATAGATTCCTTCCTGTACATTCTCTGCCACATGATATCTGCAATGCTGGGGGAGTCAGCAATGCCCCGGGGCTCTGTGCAATCTGTGCTGGTGTTTGTGGTCATCTGTTTGTGTTAGGCTGCCTCCCTCCTATTTCTGATTGAAACACACGTTTTCTGGTCTATTTCCTCCCATAAATTCTCTGCCATGCAGAGTCTGTACCATCACACTGAGACTGCACTGCCCTGGGACTCTCTGTTATCTATGCTGGTATTTGTGGTCAACTGTTTGTGCTAGGCTGCCTCTCTCCTATTTCTGATTGAAACAGACCTTTTCTGGTCTATTTCCTCCCATAAATTCTCTGCCATGCAGAGTCTGTACCATCACACTGAGATTGCACTGCCCTCGGACTTTGTGCTGTCTGCACTGGTGTTTGTACTCAGCTGCTTGTGCTTTGCTGTCTCCCTCTCATTTCCAATTGAAACAGACGTTTTCTGGAGATCTTTGAAATTATCTACTGCTGATAATTTGTTGCACTCCCAATATTTGTGGGTTATGCCAGTCCAAAGCTAATTCAGAGGCTAAATTTCATAATTAGTGTGAGTGTTATAGAGAAGGTCAGAGAGAAATGTGTGTTGTCTCTACCGTCTTGGCTCTGCTCCCCAAATTTTTTTTAATAAGCACTGAGTATATAAGAGATAGTAGGTATACAAATATTAAAGTGACAGAGTCGTTGCCTTCCAGGAACTTAATTCTATTGCAAAAGTCTTGAGAACAATAATCATAGACTCTGATGAACAATAACTCTTCAGACAGCTAGTCCAATCTTCAACTCAGTGCTGGATTCCCTTCTGCAACATTCATGACAGATGATTCTCTGTACTTTGGTTCAGTACAAAGTTACCAAGTACCCCAAATAAGCGAGTTTCCATATCCACCATATTAAAGTTTTTGATATTTAAAAAGTGAAATATTTTTACTCCATTATGCTAGTTAGCAGAATAGTAGAGATTTGAACTTGATTTGCATCCTGCTTCAGTTTATTAACTGTGCGATTGTGGGTGACTAACCTTACTTCTCTCAGTTTCAGTTTTGTCATGTATAAATTGAAGAGTTGAGCTCAATAAGCCTTAGGGCTTTTTCCAACTTGTTATATATCTTTTGTAATCTTTATAAATATTCTTGCAAAAAAGTGGAGAAAAAGATTTCTATAAAGTCAAGTATTTAAGTGACTTGCCCAAACTCATTAAGCATCTCATCAGCAAGCAGAGCTGTGATGCAAAACTAGGGGTTTTGGTTTCTGTCCAAGATTTCATTTCTATCTAAGATGAGTAGAAAACACTAGCATAAGTGAGCTGGTAGACATGTTTTTCTCCTAAGTAATTGTTCTTAAAATTCTCTCAGCTGGAAACTCTTTTTAGATTTTGTCTCTGATGCTTAATTGGTTTTGTCCTCCCTGTTAGAAAAGTACTTAACCTTTCACTGCCTCAGTTTCCTCATTTGTGTATTGGGAGTACCATTATCATACTTACCTCACAGGATTGTTGTGAAAACTTAGTGAAAATTTATATGTGTCTTTCTATACATATATTATGTATGTCTATATGTGCATATGTGTGTGCACATGTGCACACACACACACACACATCCACACACACCCTGGAGAAGAAAATGGCAAACCATTCCAGTATCTTTGCAGAGAAAACCCCAAAAGGGGCTACAAAGATTTGGCCACCACTGAAAATGACTAAACAACATATCCATCTATACATGTACGAACATGTACATGTATAAAGCTTTATAAAATTTAAAGCACTATATAATTACTAGTTATTATAATGACCATTATTACTATTAATTTGCAGAGTCAAAATGCAAACTAGATCTGAAAATACATATTAAATGACAATGAATAAGATTACAAGAAGCCACAGGCAGTAAACCTTCCAAGGAGCAAACCAATATGCTGCCAAATGCATTAAAGATATTCTAGGAAACCAGGCTCCATCCTGTTTTTATGACTTGATTTATTCACAGAGACGGTGATTCCAATAATCACAATTGCACAATTGTGCAATAAAAATGCTGCATATTTAAAAAAGTTGAATGTCCCAACAGTGAATGTTTTATATCATTATTAAGTATAGAAATGCTCATTTTACTTAGGGCTATTATTTTAAAGGAACTTGGCCCCAAACTGAACCCTACTCAGTTTCCTAATAAGAGGTTCTGCCTTGGAGTAGGTTATTTTACTGAAGGTAAGAGAATACTTGTGGGTCTATCTTGCCTGTACATCACCACAGCAGAGCATCAAACCATACCTCCTCAATAACCCCGATAGACAGTTATTTTCCAAAGAAGACATAAAAGGGACTCTCCTGCTGGAAGGACCAGTGGGAGCTTTGTAAAGCTTGCCTCTGATGGGGACCCCTTTCTTGTACATCTTACTGTGAAACAAGGTCCTTGACAAGGCTGCTGTCTTTTGGCACAGAATAGAAGGCTTAGAAGGCTTTGTAGCCCCTTGGAAACCAGTATAATGTTTCATGTGCAAAGAAGCAATGCAAATTGAGAAAAAAAAAAAAGATTTTTGAATAAAGATGTTAGATTGCTGGTTAGTACCTAGCCATTTTTTCAAAGAAAATATCAATGCATTATGGATTAAGTCCATGCTTAATATGAGGCATTGCCAGGAAGAAACTGGGCTTTCTGGTAAAATGGCTCACTTGTAGAGCTGTTCCCCACCCCCAAAATGTTGATAACAGCTGGCCCTTCTTAGTACAGATTTGGTAATGTTGTTAACAATTTCTGCTTGTTCTTAGAAAGGTTTCCTATTAGCCAGACTTCTCCAGTGAAAAATAAAATCAAACAGCTAATTCATCTGAATCTGGATACCAAATGAACACATATGATGTAGTCATTTTCCTTTTGCTGCACAATAGCCCTAGAAGTTTGGCCATTATGATCGCCCTCTTTTTTATAATTGAGAGAACTAACACAACAGAATTCCTCTATGCCTTTACAATGTTAAGAACTATAAAATGAGTGGCTCTTTGTTTTTTTGTCTTCACACTCCAAGTGCTTAATAGAGCATATAGGAAGAGAGCTTAATTACCTTTAGGTTTGCTGATTGATTGAGATAGGATTGCAGCTAAATCTTTTTCACATGACTCTTAGTTCAACATTCTCTCCATTATATAACATTGACTCCATTATTTAGAGGTAGTTGGTTTTAGTGTCTGAAGAAATGGGTTCCAATTCTGCCTTTGTAATTACCTGTGTGATACTGGACAAGAAACTTCATCTCCTGTGCCTCAGGTTCCCTCAAAATGAGGGCTTTGGACTAGATAATCTTTAAAGTCTCTTGCAGTTCTAAACCCATGAGCTTATGAACCTAACATCATCATCAAATATCATGAATTCTGATGTGTCTGTTATTTTTAATTCTACTATTTTAAATGTTTTAACTTATTTTTTTAAAAAAATTAATTTATTCTAGACTTAAGAAATAAAACAAGCATTTCCATAATATAGGAAAAAAAAGACGATTGCACATGAAACTACAAATATATTATGGACAACTTGCTTTTTCTTTTAAATATAAAATAAAGTTATCATTTAACTTTATTTTTGCCACTAAATTTTATTTATTTTCTAATTTTTAAAAACTTCTGGACTTAAATATTAGCTAAATTGAGTATTTCCATATATACAGTAAAGCAGAAAAATAGGTTGTACATGGAATTGGAAATTTCTATTATACAATGATTTTGTTAGCATTTTCTGATAAATTCTAACTCCTTAGGAGTAAAATGAATGCCTTTGTGACTCTCATTTAGTGCTCTAAATGGTAGTGCCCAAGACTGCAAGACTCAAAATATTTCCCTAGAGATTTCCACTTGGGATGAAGAGATTCCAAAAGAAATTTCAAGCAGTTTTTAACTTGGATGAACTAAAATATAATTTTGTTTTTATTAACCTTTGGTTTCTTTTGTACTTCTATAAATTTTATTTTATATATTTAACAATCATTCTTTTGGAGGGAATCCACAAACTTCACCAGGTGGCAGAAGGGCTCCATGATATTAAAAGGTAAAGAACCTGGGACCTACATATTTGAGAAAAGTCTGCTTCTTTGGATATGCATAACTCCTAGTTAAGTTGGACTTTTTGACCAGGAGGAGTAGAAGTAAGATGATTAAAAGACCTCAGGAAAATGAGAATTCCAATCCTGGCAAAGAACAGTGCTATATTTTTAGTCATTAACACCTCAATTCCTATTAATTTTTCAGATTAGCTAGCAGGCACCTAGCAGAGTGTTAGGGGAAAGAAATATAGGGTAGACATGCTTTAAAGGAAAATGCTTTTCAGAGGCATGAAAATAATAATTAATTACCAGCCTTTATGTAGCACTTTAACATTTGCAGAGCATGATAGAGTTCTGGACTTGAAACTGGAAAAGTTCAGTTCAAATCCTGACTCAGCTACATACTAGTTACATGACCTTGGACAAATCATTTCTGTGCCTCAGTTTCCTTATCTGTAAAATGAAGGGCCTTGCTTGGGTGAGTTCTAAGGTCCTTTATGACTTTTAATCTCTGCTTCTATGAAATCATGTAATCTTCATGTCAATCTTGTGAATTATTATTTCAGGTAATAGTTGTCCCATTTCACAAATGCAGGATCTGAGAGTGAGAAAATATAAGACTTATCCAGAGTTACACAATCATTAAATGTATGAAGTGGAATTTTAATGTAGGTCTTTCTGACTCTAAACTAACTCTACCCCTTGTTTAATAGGGTACCTTGGTAACTATGGTTCAATAGGAGGCCATAAGGGTGTTTGGCAAGAGGTAGAAAAAGGAAAGAGGAAAATCCAAAAAATAATAGACAGGAAGGGAAAAAACCTAAGAGAAACTTTATTTTTTTCAGAGTTTTCCCTAGGATCAGTCCTGTATTAGTTTCTTCAAGGACTTGAGGAATAAAATATATGCTATAAGCCCAATTTGAATTATTGGAGAATTCTTTAACCCTCTGTGACTTTTCTTAATCTTAAACATTGTAAAGATAGTGTTGGTAAGCAGGAGAAAAATTTCCATTTTCTATTATCTAGACAGAATTCCTGAGTGTATAAGTTTATCAGAAGATCACTTAGCTAAAATGGAAGTCATTTGTATGGAAACTAGTCTTTTCTCCCAGGTATTTTTGGTATGTCTCAGATCAATGACATTTAGTGGAAATTTAAAAAAAAAAAATTAAGGGTTATTTGTATAGTCACTGAGAAACAATGGCTATATGAAGCCAACTATTTATATCATTCAAATAATAAAAAAATGCAAATTTAGATTTATATAAGTCAGTATTACAGTTTAAAATAAGTAGGATTTACTATGAGTGGTAGTAAGTCAGCTAAATGACAGTGAATAGAGTTCTAGTCCTACAGTCAGGAAGACATCCTCATGAGTTCAAATCTGGCATTTGACATTTATTAACTATATGACTCTGTGGAAGTCACTTTACCCTGTTTGTCTCAGTTACTTCATCTGTAAAATTAACTAGAGAAGGAAGTGATAAACAAGAAGACCCTAAATGGGATCACAAAAAGTCAGACATGATTGAAAACAACTGAAAGATGACAAAAAAGATTAGTGATATTGCTCCAAGGGGGCTGCTTGTTGGCTATAGTTATTAAAAACTAAGAGAAATAATGAATACTATTGGGTTGTTTTTAGCATTTGAGGTAGTCAAGAAAATAGAAACATAGGACTTCTCGGTGAAATTCAAACCCAAGCTTCCCAAAGGAGAACTCTTCAAAAAATAATGCTATTCAATAGAATTGTTCTGCACTATTCATTATTTTTAAAATTAATTTTATAATTACAACATTTTTGACAGTACATATGCCTGGGTAATTTTTTACAACATTATTCCTTGCACTCCCTTCTGTCCTGGATTTTCTCCTCCTTCCCTCCACCCTCTCCCCTAGATGGCAGGCATTCCCATACATATTAAATATGTTGTAATATATCCTAGATACAATATATGTGTGCAGAGCCTAATTTTTTTTTGTTGTTGTTGCAAATGAAGAATTGGATTCAGAAGGTAAAAATATCCTGGGAAGAAATACATAAATGCAAACAGTTTACACTCATTTCCCAGTGTTCCTTTTCTGGGTCTAGCTGATTCTGTCCATCATTGATCAATTAGATCTGAGTTAGATTTTCTCTTTGTCGAAGATATCCACTTCCATCAGAATCCATCCTCATACAGTATTGTTGTTGAAGTGTATAATGATCTCCTCGTTCTGCTCATTTCACTCAGCATCAGTTGATGTAAGTCTCTCCAAGCCTCTCAGTATTCATCCTGTTGGTCATTTCTTACAGAACAATAATATTCCATAACATTCATATGCCATAATTTACCCAACCATTCTCCAATTGATGGGCATCCATTCATTTTCCAGTTTCTAGACACTACAAAAAGGGCTGCCACAAACATTTTGGCACATACAGGTCCCTTTCCCTTCTTTAGTATTTCTTTGGGATATAAGCCCAGTAGTCTGCTCTATCCATTAATAGGCTCCTTTCTTTGTAGGGAAATGATGCCTCAGGAAGAAATTTGAGGGCCAGATTGGGATTGATAAGAAGCAGTGTGGCATAGTGAATAAAGAAATGGCTTCATAGTTTGGAAGATATGGACTTAAATCCTTTCTCTGATTCTGAATGTTAGCAAGTGATTTTCCTTTCAGTGCCCTTGATCACTCTCTAAGATTGTAAATTTCAGAACAGATGCCAATTTGCATTTATAGAAGCATTTTCCTTACCAAGAATTCCATGTTCTAATGAATTTAGGTCCAGTTCTCTGGTAGAAACAGCAGGCTTCAACAGAAGGTCTCATTGGGCATTTTTTATTGGGAAAAATCATCAAAAGGCTGATTTCAGTGAAAAGTTTCTTAATTTATGAGTTGATTATGGGGAAAACCAGATCTACCTAGGTTGGTAAGGAAAGAAATGCAAGAGTATTCTTTTGTATCTAGAACTTTGCCTAATGGTCTGGTATCTGAAATATGTCTGGTCTACTTTGTGAATGGAGGACATCCCAAGAAAGATTTTAGTTTCAACAGAGTTTGCTCTCTAGGTGAGTAGAGACCAATTCCTCCTTTAACTAATGAATGACAGCCTTTGTGTAATTAGATATTTATTGTCATAAAACTAATTTATTCTTGGTTTGTCAGAATATGCAGTTTTTTGGACAAAACTTATAAAGCTCATAGTCCCCCATTAGGAAGAAGCTGGTCTATCCTATTGGGGAATATGTGGACTATGAAATTGCACAGAGGAATTTCTTATGTCTTAATATTTGCCCATTAATGAGATTCTTAAGTAGGTGATTTTCTAAGGAAGGACAAAGCCAGGCTTTTGGGCTATTGGATCACTCAGTGCCACTATTATCCTTAGGCACATGTTAGCCTTTTTCTCCTTTTTTTCCCCTCCTTTTCCCACCCCCTCCCCATTATGAATTAACTGGGAAATAGAAACAAGAAAGATTCTCATTCTTCTTGATTACAAATTATGTACATTCACAAAGAAAAAGTTAAGTTTGGAGGGGTGGATGGCAAATTAAACTTCAAATGAGATTTTGACCAAGAATAGCTTTCTAGGCATCCCAGAAAAAGAAGGAAAAATGGGAAAGGCTAGTGAAAATTATCCCAAATGGAGAGATCTTAACCTTTTTTATGTCATGGACCTCTTTGATCAGTCAGGTGAAGCCTATGAACTTTTCTTGGATTAATATTTTTAAATGACTGAAGGAAATACTTAATTTCAGTTAGAAATTAGTAAAAAATAAGGGTATTTTTCTTTCTTCCATTTTCATGGACCCTTTGAGAAATTGTAGACTCCATATTAAGAACCTTTGTCAGAAATCAAAAGAAACAATGGAAGTCAGGCATCTTAAAATACCGATGAAGCATTTTCTAATTCTTCTTTATTTTATTTTCTATAGATTTTCTTTAAAAGTCAGATTTTACTGATATTTTGATAGTTTAATTTGCTCACAAAAAGCAGATTTTTATGTATTAAGTTGATGGTTTTTTCTTCTCAGACATCAGATCTTAGAAAAATAAAATAGCTAGGATATCAACTTTTAATCGGCCAAACATATCCTCTCTGGCAACTATCTTCAATTTTGGTCACTATCCCTGGGCTAGTGATTTCAATTTACAGACTGCTGACTGCCAAGACAGCATATTATCCTGGTAGCTATGGAGAATTTCTATAGTCTTCACAGCATTTATTGAACTTTTTGCCTTCTTCCCTCCAGATATATAGATCTGTTCCTTTATCTTTTTTTTTTTTTTCAAAAACTCCTGAGGATTGGATTTAATATATATACAAGAAAGTACAGAACTCAGTATTTGGAATCAAAAGATATGAGTTGGAGTTTTTCTACTGTGTGTTCAACTGATCATAGAGAGGAGAGGCAGCATTGGATTATGGGCAAAAATGCTGGATCTTTGGTTAATTTCTTATTAGCTCTGTAATAATGTAATAATAAAATAATAAAATGTAATAATAATAACTTATCCTTCTTGTTTCAATTTTCCTTATGTATGACATGAGAATAATAGTTATACTACCTACCTTATAGAGCTATTGTGAGATTCACACACATACATACACTCAGAGTTTTGAAAATACCATATCTAGATATAGATAGATACATACTTATCTATATCTAGATATGGTATTTTCAAAATGCAAAAGCAGTACTTCTTAATCTTTTTGATCTCAGAACTTTTTTACACTGTTTTATTGTTGACTACTCAAATGGGCATTGATTTATATGGATTAGATCTATTGATATTAACCATATTGGAAATAAAAACATCTTAGTATTATTATAAAAATAGTTTCAACCCCATAGACCTCCTGAAAGGGTCTCATTGACCTTCAGAGGTCTCTGGACCATATCTTGATGAGTGCTACCTTAAAGCATCATGTTTATTAAAATTTTTTTTAAATTATAAGACCAGAGTATGTTAAAAAATAAATATGCCATATATGCACAGATGTATATACATAAGTTGAGTACATTAAAATAAACATGATGTACATGTATATATGTGAAATCACTTTAAAAATAAAGAAGGAAAAAGACAACATCCAGTTGGATTGCTTTTAATTTCAATATTGGACCTTTCTTTTGACTTATAGTTTTTGGACTCTAATATTATTGCTTTCAGTGGTGTGATAAAATCTATGATTACTTCAGTTAATCAACCTTGTTAAAATTCCACAGAAGCAATAATGATTGAAGCTATCTATAATATAGGAGATATAGATTTCTGCCTTTGAGCCATTTCCCTTACAAGAAAATGCTATCTTTTATTTATTAGCTATTTTTTGTAAGGCTTAAACCTTATTTAACATTTATGTAGCACTTGGTATTTAAACGTGCTTTGCAATGATTAATCACAGGCTAGTTCTGTTAGGTGGATCAGCATAATTAGAATCATAACACTGTTGCCCATTAGTGGAAATAGAGGCAGAGTTGTCTCTTGTGGAATACTGATGGTTTCCCCTACTAAATAGTCTTTTGCAAGGGTTGCTCAAAATATCCCAAAGATTCCTATAGAAATCTCAATGCAAAGCAGTTTGTTATTTTCACAAAGGTATCAGTTGTTATTGTGTCACATTCAGCCTGTGGAATGTTGCTTTTGTAATAAGATTTGTATGACGATTCATTCTTATTTTATTTACCTTAAATGCCACAGTGTATTTTTTTCTGGTACATTTATGCCTGTGGGCATTTATTTTGGCTATACACTTTCTCATTAGTCCCTTGTGGAGTGAAACTGAATGGGTCTTATTCATAGATTCAGAGGAATTGGAGCTGAAAGAGAACCCAAAGAGAGGTTAGTTCAGCCCTCTTGTTTTATTCTAGCCCTCTTGTTTTAATGGACAAGGGAACCATGATTCAGAAATGTGTAGGGATATCAATGGACACAGGGGATGAGTTACACAGCCATTATTCAAAGACAACTGCTCTTTCTTGTGTACTACATTTAGAATGTTCTATATTCTCAAATATCTTATTCTGAATTTAGAGCATAAGCTCCTTAAGAACAGGGATTGTTTCATTTTTCTGTCTACATCCCAAGCATGTAACATAGTCCTTGGTCCATAGCAGGTGTACAGCAAGTTATGGTTGATGTTTTTTCTTCAGTCAAGCACACAATTAATCTTTTCAATTCTGGAGTGATGCAACCATTCATAATTCATGCCTTGACTTCTCAGGCAACAATAACACCATTTCCCTCCCTAATCCTAGATGCTCAACAATACCTTCTCTGGTCTTTAAAGCCTGGGTACATATATAACAAAGGATTTAAAATTTTGTTTCAGTTTTACCACTAATTAAGAAGTTAGTGACCTTGGACAAATCATTTAACTGTCTGGGTCTCAGTTTCCTCACCTGTAAAAGAAAGGAGGGCAACAAATGGTTTCTCAGATCCCTTCAGCTGTATATCTCAGATTACAAAATATCTCAGATGACAACGATGAACTTTTTTCTCCCTGACTCAAGTATTTAAATATATGGGTTGAGTATCTTAAATGCTATTTTATAATCTTAATGGAGAAGATTACCTTTGTTTTCTTCCTATTACACAAGATTATATTTGTTTAATGGATTTTTTATGAAAGACAACAATTATTACAATTCATTTACTAATATTTCTAGATGATCAGTGATGTATATCAAATAGACATAAAGGGGTTCCTCTTTCCAAGAGCATTAATTAACTATTGGTAATAGAATGGGAACTGCACATGTGTAACCACAGAATTTCTTAAAATCCACATTAGATCATATATCTCTTCTTGAAGAAAGTCTGCATCAATTACAGTCATAAGCTCTCCACTAATAGTTGAAGAATGATGAAGGCTCTCATTTTATTTAGGCTGAATAACAGAAGAAGAGACTCAATCATTCTGGATTCCTGAGGTTGAAAAAAAAATCAAAAAGAATGAAAAAAGGTTGAGAGATGAATAGGTACAATTTAGTTTAATTATCAAACATACTCATTTAGTTGATTGATCTAGTCAGATCCCTGTTACATGTTCAAGGAAGATGCAAAAATTGGATAAAATATGGTTGGTCCCTCTTAAAATGGACCTTATAGAGCAAGAGAAAAAATAACACATGAAAAAATATACCCTATTCCTATATATATATATGTATATATACACATATATATGTATATATATAATATATATGTATATATATAATATATATATATAATATATGTGTGTGTGCTTATACATATAATATCTGTATATTTGTATATATATATAAATGTGTGTGAATAAAATGAGTCGAAATTCATTTGGAAAAGAAAGGAAAAAAAGATTTTGCCTTCTTCTGAACTACACGTTCAGAGGCACAGAGTGAGAATGCTGGTTATCTTCATGTGACAGAGAATAGTTCAGTTTTACTGAAGTGGGGAGATGTGTCATTTTGGAGAAAATTGGAAAACTTATATGATGCCATATATAACATTGAAAATATAGTCACATTTTCATTTTGAGAAACGTGAATGTGAGATAGTAAAAAGAATATTAGAATTTATTAATAAAAGCTTCCTGGAAGATGGACCAGTCTTCAATAGTAAAAATTCTGAATTATGGAAATGTGAAGAAATGTAGTTTTACTACTAGCTTATGATTTATATGAAAGCAGAAGAAATCTTTGGAGGTGGCTGTTTTAATGGATACAGAGAACTTAGAGAGTTGTCTGAAGCACTGAGATGTTAACATATATAAAAACACATTTTTGTTGTAATTTACATATCCTATTAGACAGCTAGGTAGCATAGTAGATGAGAGAGCTGGGCCTGGAGTAAGACAGACTCAACATCTTAAATTCAAATTTGGTCTTAGACACTTCCTAATTGAATTTACCTGAAATAACTCAATAAAAACTACCTCAACAAACAACAACACATTCTATTATAGCAGTGCTACCAATATGAAAACAATACATTTATTATCACTAAGAGCTTAGACTATAAAGAATGTAAATGTTATTATCCCTACTTGACAGGTGAGAAAATTGATGCTCAGAGGAGGTGCCATGACTATCTAATGGTCCAGCCATAATTGGGAAGATTTTAAGGCAGGTTTTCTATTTCCAAGTCCAGTGCTACTTTTGTAGCATCAGTACAGTGGAAGTCATTTTAATGTTTGAGAAAGGCTTTCTGGGAATATAGAACAACCTTTACTCAAATATAAAATAATATCATGTATCCTGGATGGCCATTCCTTTTCTTTAGTTGTGGATGATGACTATCAAGTTTCATTAGAAGAAAGGTGATATTTTGCCCTTCCCCCCATAATAATAGAAAGCATGCACACCACTTGGGTAAATTAAATGACTTTTGTAATGCTTGGCTCCTTTGAATGGAGACTTTTCATACCCATCTCACCTTATCTAGTTTTTGGTTCTTTACAAGGAATTTTTTTCCCTTTTCAAATCTCCTAATTATTACTACATCATCTTTTTAAATTTAAGAGGGGAAATGAAATTGCATGTTTAAATACTAAGTACTTGAACAGAAGCCAAATACTGAATTCATTGAAACATATTTCTCAATTTTATACTATGGGATGTAACTTTGTTAATTGTCCAGAGACTACTTCTGTGGATATTAATCCATAAACAATAGAAAAGTGGAATTAAAAAGAGTTTCTGATTATTCCAAACGTGTCTAAATCCACTAGAGATGATAAAGAGGGTAACAAAAGTTTACTTTCTGATTGCTATGTGTTGTTTTTTTTTACTTCAGTATTTCTGTTGGTATCAGGTACATCTAGAATTAATTGGGTTGTCTGAGCTAATGCTTTTCTAGGAAAATATCCAGTATCCTGGAGACTCCTTAAAAAAAGAGGTCATTGTTAGCTATTTCCCATCCTATGCAATTTTCAATTCCTCCCAAATGTTCTATAGTTGTTAACATGTATTTTCTTGCAAAAGGGAAAATGAATCTATTTTAGGACTGGCCATTATGGGCGAAGATGAATGCTCAAGATTTTCATTTCTGGTTTCCTTTCTTTTCAGATTTCCCCCTTTTTTTGCTTCAGTCCTTGGATTAAAAAGAGGGGGAGGAAACCCAGCCCAAAGCATCACAGTATTCTCTTTTAAAAGTGGTGCAGTGAATAGAGTGCTGGAACTGGAGTCAGAAATATTTGAATTCAAATATGGCCCCAGACTCTTAGTAACTGTGGGACCCTTGGCAAGTCATCTAACCTCTGTTTAACTTAGTTTACTCAGCTATAAAATCTGGAAAATAATAGTACTTAAGTCCCAGGTTTGTTTTGAGGATAAAATGGGAAATTAATTGTAAAGCACTTAGCACAATGACTTGCACATAATGCTTTATAATTGATAGTTATTATTATTTATCCATTCTTTCCATTTGTCTTTTCCCCTACCCTTCTTCATTCTTTCCTTTTAGAATGGGCCATAATAACATTGGGGTATAGGAGGTGATTCCCCATTGGGGGATGCTCGGTGAGATATTTTTCTCTTCTTACATGGTTACATATATTTGCATGCTTCCCATGACTATTTCAGAACACCATTTAAAAAATTAGGAATAATTTTAAGTAATCTCTATCAGAATAGACAATAGTCTAAATGAATCATAGAATTTCTGAATTGTAAGAGGTCATAGAGGTCATTTAGTCTAATCTTTGATCTGAAGCATGAATCATCTTGACATATCTTTATGCAGTGCCTTCTTAAATACCTTAATAGGGAAGTTATCATCATATCACTTAGCCTATTATACTTTTGTACACCTTTAATTCCTAGTAGGTTCTCTCTCATAATTGCACTGAAACCCACTTCTCTTCTACATTAAATACTGTCATATTCTTTGGGGTGTTCTATTAATCCCACTTCCATGTGGTAACAAATCAAATGTTTAATGACAGTTACTGGATCTCTCCTAAGTTTTCTTACCTTTAGTTTAAACATTCCCAATTCCTTTAATTATTACTCAAATCACATGGTTATAAATCTCCTTTGCATGTGTTCCAATTTGTAAATGCATTTACTAAAATATGGTACTCAATAAAAATCTTATACTTTGCTAGTCACCTTGCAAAGACAGAGTACTTCAGAATGATCATATTCCTTGTTTTAGACACTTGAATCTTTTAATGTTGCCTACGGGATAATTAGAATTTTTGGGGTGCTCCATCATGTCAAGTCAACTAAAACTCATGAACCTTTTTCACATGCATTACTATCTAACTATGTCTTCTCCTCCATTATTTATATCATTGCCTTTTTGAAAACAAGTGTAGGACTTGTTGTTTATTGCTATTTAAATAGCATGGCTAGTTGTAGCCTGCTATTACAGCCTATTAAACTCTCTATTAGAATTTAGTTCTTTCACATAACTGCCTATCCCTTGAAATTATGAAGACAAAACTTAAAACAGAATAAGACAGAACATTAGTTTATAGGAGGCCAATAGAAACCTTTTGCCTAAAACCTGGTCTACTTCTGCCAGTCCTAAATGACTTTTGCTTTCTTTTGACATTTTTGTGGGCAGCTAGGTGACACAATGGATGGAGGATTGAGCCTAGAGAAAGGAAGACTCATACTTATGAGTTCCAATTATCTACTTACTAGCTGTATGATTCTGGGCAAGTTACTTAACTCTGTCTCAGCTTCTTCATTCATAAAATGAGCTGGAGAAGATACCCCAGTATATTTTTCCAAATAGGGTCTTGAAGAGCCAGAGAAGACTGAAAAATGACTGAACAATAACAACAAAAGACCTTGTTTGTATAATATATATTCTGTACCTCTTATAAATTTTTCTTATTCTCCTGATACTTATTAGTGGATAAAGTGCTACATTTGAAATCAGGAAGACTCAAGTTCTCCATCTTGTCTAGAAATATTAAACTGAAGAATTTTTTTCAAAAGCTTTGGTTAAACTCAGGCATACACTATATATCAGTGGTCCTCAAACTTTTTAAATAGGGGGCCAGTTCACTGTCCCTCAGACTGTGGGAGGCTGGACTATAATAAAAACAAAAGCTCACACTCTGTCTCCGCCCCTCAGCCCATTTGCCATAACCCGGCGGGCCGCATAAACGTCCTCAGCAGGCCGCATCTGGCCCATGGGCTGTAGTTTGAGAACCCCTATAGTATATATGTATGGCATTTCTTTGACTTACCAGTTTATCAATAACCATATCTTAAGGGAATTAAATAGTTTGTTATGACCTTTTCCTAATTAACCCAGGATAGACTTAGGAATCACCATTCAAATTAAATTAGACAAGCATTTTTAGCACCTCCTGTGTGCTGTCTTTGTCTCTGCCTCTCCAAATATGATATATACATATACACATATATTTTTAGATCTCTATATCTATATAGAGATATAGATATGCATAGCTAGCTAGCTATATTTATTTATCTCACTATCTAATATTGAAAAGGGGGAAGAAAATCACAATGGAGACATTAATTATTGGTCTATAGAGCTGAGAACCTTCGCCTGAATTCCAAAGTTTTCCGAGATCATCCATAGAAGTTTTATCTACAAGCTCTACAAGGAATTTATTGTATCAAGGTCAGGGTATTTAATCTTACAAAAAAGTAGTATTCCTTTACTATTGGATCACTAGAGTTTCAATTCCTGATTAACCATCTTTTATCTTTTTTTTTTTTTGGTATGAATGTCATTCATTATCCATATCTATATCTATATCTATATCTATATCTATATATCTATGTCTATATATCTATATATCTATATATCTATATGTGTGTGTGTGTGTGTGTATCAAATGCAAAGAGTTAAATTGTTCTCTTTATTCCTTGATATTCCTTAATATTGTTACATCTCCCTCAAGCAGCTATATAACTAGGGTCAAGATAACACAGAACAGATTCAGAGCTTTTAGGGACTTTAGGAATAATCAAATTGAACCTCCTAATTTTACAGATGAGAAAAGCACACCCAGAATGTTTAAGTAGCTTTCTCATAGTCACACAACTAATAAATATCTAAGATGAGATTAGAATCCAAGTCTTCCTGGCTTCCTCAAATCATTATACTTAACATAGCTTAAATGAGGCCATTCTATTCTTTGTCTTTTTGTTTTTGTTGCTAGCCTCAGCTCAGTTTGTTCTTAGGATCAGCTTTGACATGAGATCTTCCTTGAGGAAGCTTTAAGGCAAAAGTCCTGTCCTCCAGTGAAAATGGTCTGCAGCCATGCAGTGAAGGTGACAAGAGAGGACACAAGGAAAATGTGATTCCACAGTGACCCAGATTCTAAAAACAAAAGAACTCAGAAATGAAGGAATGGGTGATTGAAAAGAGATGGCAGTCCAAAATAAGAGTTCTACAAAATAAGAGTATTTTTATTTTTTTCTTTATGGGAGAAACACCATAAAATTTATGCAGAATGGATATGAAGAAGATACAACAAAGAAAAAGAAGCAACTTGGAAAAAATAATAAAAGAAAGAGCTAACATTTATTTAATTTAGCACTTTAATGTTTATTAAACATCATTCATAATATAACATCTCATTTGATTCTCACAACAATTCTGTGCAATAGGCACTATAATTATCCCCAGTTTGCAGATGACAATAATTGAGGTTTTGAGATTAAGTAACCTGCCCAGGACCACCTAACCAGCAGGTATCTGAAGCAGGATTCAAACTTATGGCTTCCTGAGTCCTAATAATGATTTTCCCTACTGAAATTATTCGAAGCAAACCTGCAAAAGGTATACATTAGGGAAGAAGGGCAAATTTGATATTTTAGTTAATAGAGATGAGGAACAAATTCCTCATTTGTTAGTGACCCACATAACAAGGAAGATCCATCAAAGGAAATACAATTCATGTAGAAGCCAGAAAGGAAATGGAATGGGTCCAAATAGAAAATAACTTTCTTTCTCCAGGGGGTAACAGCTAAAAAGACAGAAAGAAGATTTAGTCTGATGGGGAAGGGAACTGGGTACAATGTGAGCAAAAGGAGAAAGGGGATAGAGACGTGTATTAAGCTGATCTTATAGCTGATAGGAGCCAATTGTCAAGAAATCTAAGTGGAGCAAATTACACTCTGGTCATCCATTTTGGAAATCCCCAACGGATATCAGCATATCTTCTAGTCAAGCATCTGTCACTCAGGATAGACCATGATTTAGTCTAATTATCCTTTTGAAATACTGTTGATGGGACTCTTTTTGCAAGGTAGATTTTATCTGGAGAACCCAAGGCCAAGTTAATGAGTTCCCTAATCACATATGTGAGATTATTGGGAATAGATGGACTTTTATCTGATGGGTTCCGCTCATGGATATGGGATGTACCCCTAGCACCATCCTGAAAGGAAAGAAGAAATTACTGTGATTAACTCCCAGGGATTGGGGCTGCTTCCAAGATGACTGGTGACTGAGATTAATAGTTTGGAGAGGGATGATGTCTTGTCAGAAATGTTGCCCCACCTCCAGGATGAACCAACAGCTTGTCTTTTCACACTTCACTTTGGAGTTCCAGACCAGAGCAAATATCTATTCTGAGGTATAGGTTTCCTTCCCTTCCTTTCTTAATCCCTTGAGCAGTAATGGGGACTGAAATCAGAAGCACATTACTGAAGAAGTGGTGGTGATGCTAGTACTGTGTGTTTATAGAAAGCTTTTAGATTTGCAAAGCATTTTCTAAGAATGTACTTTCCAAGATTTTACTCTGTACAATGTACAAAGCAGCAGGGTTCCAAAGACAATGGAAAGATTCTCTTCCCTCAAGGAGCTTATATTCCACCTATTATTCTCAGTGTTTTTAATGGTTTCTCATGCTCTGTGGATTTCTGTCTCCTTGGCACCCTGTTCACCTTTATCTGGATGCAGACCTGCTTTATAATGTCCTTTCCAGAGCATGGGATTCACAATTCAATACAATGGTCTAAACATGAGTTACCAGCTTAGGGCGTGAAAATCTAATGGCTCCCTCATTTTAGACATCACGGTTCTATTAATGCAAGCTAAGATTTCATTAGTAGTTGTTTTTTTATTACCATATCAGAATATTGATAGATATTAGGCTTACAATCCAGGGATTTAGTTGAAATGTTTCCAAATGCAGTTGTAGAGGGGAGTACTTGAGATTTGATGACTTTCAAGTCAGTGTGGCATGGTAGAATGGGATCCAGGAAAATCAGATTTGAATCCTATCTCTGATACTTACCAGCTAAGTGACCGCAGGGAAGTCTAGAAGTAGCCGTGGAATAGTGTGGATTCCTTTTGATATAGGTTGTATTGAATGACCCTGAGGTTCCTCTCAACTATCAGATTCTTTGAAACTACTTAATTTCTCTGCGGCTTACTAACATCACTTCAAATGTTGGTAATAGTCACTAGAGTATCAATGATTGTGAAATTCAGAAGTCCTTGTTTTCCTGAAGATTGTTTGATGGAATATGTGGATGATACACATATAGCCCATTGCTGCTTAGAGGTCACTTAAGGGCTTTGTAAACTTTAGAGTGTGTTATAACTCAGTTATTATTATTATTATTATTATTATTATTATTATTATTATTATTATTATTGAAGTGTTGACAGCATGTAATAACTATCTTCAGAATGAAAACCTTCTAAACCCCCTTAATTTCAAAGCCAAACCCTTTAGTTATGATGACTGATGATGATAATGATGCTACTACTGATAATTAACAATTTGTTGTTCAGTCTTTTCAGTCATGTCTGACTCCCTGTGACCCCATCTGGGGTTTTCTAGGCAGAGATACTAAGATGATTTGCCATTTCCTTCTCCAGCTTATTTTACAGATAAGGAACCTGAAGCAAAAAGGGTTAACTGATTTTCTTAGAGTCACATAGCTAGTAAATGTCCGAGGCTGAACTCAGATCTTCCTGACTCTGTCCACTGAGCCACCTGGTTGCCAAATAATAAACAATAACTAGATTTTATATAGCACTTCAAGGATTACAATATGCTATCTCACTTGATCTTCACAACAACCATGTAAAATAGGTGCTATTATTGACCCTGTTTTACATAGGGAGGAATTGAGGCAGACACAGGTAAAAATGACTTGCCTCGAGTCACACGGGTAGTAAATCATACAGATAATAAGATCAGACTTGATGTCACTTCTTGTATCCAAATCCAGCCCTCTAGCTGATGTCTATGAATAGAAAAGGTCTTTTGTTGCAAATACTCTTTTGCTGCCTGCTCTCTCTGTCTCTCTCTCTTTCTCTTTCTCTCTCTCTTTCTCTTTCTCTCTCTCTGTATCTCTCTGTCTCTCTCTGTCTCTCTCTTTCTCTCTCTCTCTCTCTCTCTCTCTCTCTCTCTCTCTCTCTCTCTCTCTCTCTCTCTCTCTCTCTCTCTCTCTCTCTCTCTCCATGTATCAGAAGTTTCTTGAAGACAAGAATTATTATCTTCCACTTTGCATCCTCTCACAGGACCATGTTGAATTGAAATGCACTTGGAAGCAGTTCTATAATGCTTTAAAATTGTTTCCAAGTATGAAAGATTAGAAGGATAGTTCATTGATATACCACAATCTGTTTGTGAATTGGTTAAGATAGTGGCTTAAAAAACACACATTAAGTATTTACTTTTGTTAAGCCTCTGGGGCAATTTCTGCAGAAGGGTCTAGTAAAATAGGCTCCCTCACTCAGATGGGAAGCAATCCTGACGTTTCTTCTTGAGTCAGTTTCATCCCCCGCAAAGCATCTTGCTGTGTGTCAGTTTGAAGTTTGCAGACTGGTAATATGTCTGGACCAGATGCTGCTTTGTGAGAGCTGACTGCTGTGAATATAACGAGAACATTAAAAAAATTAATAATAGAAAACAGTTGCTTTTAAAAAATTTAACTGTGTCAGGATGAAAAAAACAACCTCTCCTCTAGTCCATCATTCTTTGGAAAGCAGCTTTTGGCAGCTGTTGAATAATAGAGACAAAATGCTCGTGAAAATATGGCATCATTTGCTATTTTGAGTTCTTACTTTGCTGGAAGATCATTTGATGGAATATGTGGGTGACATACATGTACTCCATTGTTGCTTAAAAGATATTTCAATTCCCCTTTTAAAAATCTTTCTCTTTTGGCTTAATAAACTTTCAAGGAGTATCATAGGGAAAGTCATTACTCCTTATATTGTCATTTATTAAGCACTTACTATGTTAGAGATATTGTGCTAAGATGTAAAAGACAAGGTCTGTCCTCAAGAAGTTCACATCTAATGGAATGAGCTGGTCAAGATTATGGAAGAATCAAAACATCCCCAAGAAAACTTTTTTTTTATTATACAATTATGAGATTTTAATGAAGACTTATTTAGAAGTTATTTAGAAAGATGATAGGGAAAAAATCAACAAAAAAGCTACAGTTTTTCAGGTCCCCTGAAATGTCTCCATAGCTATTCTTGCTTTCTGATGTCAAACCTTCACCTTTCTTCACATCCCTGTGCTGGTGCTCTCTGCCCTTTCAATGTGTGAATAAGTTCAAAGCCACCACTGAACAAAGAAGATCCAAAGAGCTAAATTGGATGCCAGAACCTCCTGGATTTCTTGAGATTGTAACCTGGAGGGTTAGAGATTTTATATGATCTTTAAGTTCTGGGTGTGTTACTGTTTAGTGTTGGAATTACCCTATTTGAATGACCGATAACTTGTTTTCTAATATTTGGGATCAGAAGCACTGCCTCTAAGCAATAGATGGTAGAAATAAATTATTAGTGAAAGCTTGATGTATGACACACCCATCCATGCTGGAAAACCTTATACTTCTCACATGGGGCGGTGTGGATACCTATTCACTCTCTGGGCTGATGTGCTCCTTCTTAGCTTCTATCACACTGGTGTCCCATTTTTAGAGAGGGAATACTGCCATTCAAACTTTCAGGGTCAAGGGGACAACCCTATCAAAGGTGAGTAAATTGTCCCTATTCATAGCTTTAGCTCTTTAGTCTTCACTTGTGCACTTATATGGAAACCATAATATGTAGAGACACTTTTAAATCTTAGATATGACTATTTACTTAAATAAGACAAAAGAAACAATAACATAAATACTCATATATTAATGGAAATAAATGCAGATAATAAAATACACCATGATTCATGTATAAACCTGAGTCATATAATTATACCAGCTCACTCAATATCTATTTGAAGAGTGGGTATACACTTTCAGAAGCCTGCTAGAGAATGATATGATGAAGCAAAATTTATGTGATTAGAGAAACTTAGAAATCTGGAATGTAGTCATGGATGTCTTTTATACATACAAGACATCTGTTTCACCTAAAACTCCTCATTTGCTTTCCTCATCTGGAGCAAATCTTTTTATCCTTTATTCTTGAACTAATGAATCATTAGGCTCTCTTACCTTTTAATCACCCTTAAAAAGGTGTTGGGAAAGTGTTACACTCTTAATTTATCCATTAATTCCCTTTAAGCCCCAAAAGTTCATTAGGATGGCTTCCTCTGGGCAACACAAGCCCAGCTACTTCTTTCCCCTCTATGACATTGCATCACCCCAATCAGACTGAAACAAATAGAATTTGCAGCATAATAAGTCATATTGACTCTAAACATAGCCAACCAGCCACACCAGTTTTTTATCTACATAGCATTCCTTCCTACATAGTAAAGTAGTAGAAAAACATGTCTTCTCCTTTCATTTTTCTGTCTCCAACCAAGGACATCATAAAAGAATACCAGATATTTCACCTTTCAAACTTGAGATAGAAATGAAGACTAATAGCTGAAACTGAACTTTATCAATGAGCTCCAGTCTTTATTCAAGTAACCAGAAAAAAAATCAAAATTTTCTCATAAGTATTTTCCTGCTAGAGTTTCTCCAATCAGCTTTTAAAGAAAATTTAGACCCCTTGTTGAGTCTTTATTCTCCTGCCAAGTTCTTCAATCTTTTCTCCATATAGACAGCTTCAGTAGGTTAAATCAGAATTTTTCTGATACCCAGTGACTCAGCTTTCATCTAGAATTAAAAAAATACAAATTTTTTTTCTACAATTTGTCATAAAAGATTTATTGTTTTATATTTTGAATTGTAACCTCTTGTCTTAAAACACATGAGCTAAAAAAGAACAATGGCCTGCAGTTCTAAGCATTTATACATTCTCAAAATAGCTCTCTTTTTATTCTGGTTGCTTGAAAACTGTACTTCATCACTATACACATTTCATCACTCTTGTGGGGCAAAAAAGTTTTTTCTTTACCCCCTTCACTCTTAAACTTTTCATATATGAATGAAGCATCACTCCATATTCTTTGCAGGGTGATGTAAGTCTTTCTTATTTACTGCACAATTCATTTTCTGTCCCAAACTATTTAAATGACATCTGACAACTATATTTGTTTGCACACATTTTTTCACCCCTCATAATTTTAATTAAGCAAATGTTCTTTTTCTACTCCTTTCCAGGCATCAAACCTCATATATATAAATTGCAAAACCTTAAACCTTCTTTTGCTACTTTATTTGTTGCGGTTCAAAGATTTTTAGTCATGTCCATTTCATGCTCCATTTGGGGTTTTCAGAGCAAAGATATTAGGGTGTTTGGCCATTTCTTTTTGCATTAGATTTATAGGTAAGTAAACTGAGATCCAAAAGATCATGCCTCTAATAAAGTGTTTGAGAAGGAATTTGAACTCAGAAGATCAGCCTTTTTTACTCCAGGTCCAACACTATGCACTATGTCACCTCTTAATTGCTCTTGCAATTTGATTTACTTGCTTTTATTTAGTCAGAAGTACTTTTTCTGCCCCTTTCAGCACTAATTTCAGCACTAATTTCAGCACATAATGAGTCATTACCTTAAAGTAGTAGTATTTTATATCAAATATATAAAATGTTGGTGGAGTGAATTCTCTTATTCTATTTTATTTGGAACTTATTAATGGAATACACCCATCTCTCTGGAGCTCAGATGGGAATGATAAAGTTAAATCCAAACCACAGAATCCTAGAGCAGGAAGATATCTCAGAGACAATCTAGTACAAATATAGTACAGATTTAGCTTGAGAATTCTCTCTGAAGTATCCCCAATAATTGGTCCTTCAGTTTTCCCTAGAAAATCTCCATGGAGGAGGAACTCACTGGCTCTTAAAGTAGCTCATTTCACTTTTGGAAAGCTTATCTAGACATAAGATCACTCAAACAATGAACAAGTACATGTCAAGAACCTACTATGTGTTAGACATTGAGGTAGGTAATAGAAATTTATGATAATTATTCCTAGTTCTTCCCTCTAGAGCCAACTGGACCTAGTCTTAGTCCTCTTCTATTCCTTCAAAATTCCTTCAGAAATCTGATGAAAGCTCCCATGTTTGCTATAAATCTCTTTTGGGTTTAACATTGACAATTCCTCCCATCAGTTGTCATATGGCACGGTTTCAAGGACTTTCCCCATTCTACTTATCTTCCTCTGGATTCTCTTCAAGTTGCTATGTCATTCTTATAATGCACCGCCTACAACTGATCACAGTTGAGCTTTTTAGTCTTAGCTCTTAATACTTCAGCTAGAATCTAATACTTTGTTGCATTGATGTTATTCTAAAAATTGTGTATCTCAGTTTTACTTCAGCATTTCATTCACATAAAAAAGGAATGAGAATTCAAAAACTATGACACTCTGGAGTCACTTAATATGGGGCAAACGGCCCTACATAATTCAGAAAGATTTCCAATAATCATGTTCTTAATCATGATCCCAAGATACCAAAAAAAGATTAAATTTCATTTAATATGCTCTTTGTAAGACTGTAGGGATGTTCATAATATATTTAAGGATGATTTTCCTTCAAAATAGCTTAAAAATATGTTGTTTAAAGAAATAAATTCTCTGCTATCCTGAAAATTCAGCAGTATGAATGACTAATTTCCCTGAGGAATGGAAAAGGAAAAAAAAGTCATTTTCCTCCTTCTAAATCTCTCTGTCTCTGTCTCTCTTACTTTCTTTCTGTCTCTCTTGTTTTCTCTCTGTTACTCTCTCTTTCTCTCTCTCTCTCTCTCTCTCTCTCTCTCTCTCTCTCTCTCTCTCTCTCTCTCTCTCTCTCTCTCTCTCTCTCTCTGTATTCCTAATAGAGGTGAACCTTGTGATTGTCAATATTTTTTATCTATATTGTCTTATTTTTGGAACTATTGTAATGTGTTTAAATGTATATTGTTGTTTGCTAGCAAGTCATCTTCCATCCAGGTATACAAATAGATTTGGAACAGAGGGCAAACATTATAACTAAAAAGCTTTAAAATTATTTAAAGTATATGCATATCCATACAATGATGGGATTACTTCTTCTGGGATCCCTTCCCCATCACAATCACATTCATAACTTAGGTAACCCTAAAACTAATGATGGATTTCTGAACTTACCTGCTTTAATTTTACATGGAATACATTAGGAAATTCTAAGATTTTTTGTCCTCATATCATTTTTATTATCAACATTATTCACATTGGACAGAGCCTTACCTGACATGGACAGACTTTTTGCTTTAGAGATATAAATGGAGTCCTAAAAAGCTAGTCACAATAGTAACCTATATTGCTAAGGGATAGCTTGGGTGATAAGCAAGTCTTGCTCATTATTTAATTTACCTTTTGATTTGTAAAACTAGCCTATGTCATCTGCTGGACTTGAGCCTACATCTTAAAAGCTTTAATGCTGACTCTCTGTTTTTTATGTTATACTATTTCTTACTTTTAATGAAGATAATACTACTAATCAACACTTTGTTTAATGAGCTCAAGCTGTTGCGAGCTTAACACATAGAATTTGTAGTACATTGCATATATTATACTCCCCACTGCAAAGGATTTATTGACTGGAACTATGGTCTCAGTAGTATACTTTTTGGTGTTTCACTGAAATTTAGAGGTTAATACTATTATTTAAAAACAGCATGACATTCCCCCAGTAACATGACTCATCACTGCAACCATGACTTAGGAAGCCTGAATGTTTAGAGTCATAGAAAAAGCTAGGAAATTGGAAATCAAGATTTTATTCTGTTATAGACGTTAACTCTCATCTTGAAGAGGAAAACAGAGTGTCTAATATATTAGTTGGCTATAGTTAAGTTAATACATCTCTAGAACTTAAAACCATCTGTGATTTTTCAAGCAATGTCCTTCATTTCCTTCACTGAAATACTATTTAGTATGACTGAACAAGTCACAATACCCATCTCATTTTCTTCATCTGTAAAATGGGAATAATAGTAGCAGCTAGGTGATTATAAAAATCAAACACGGTATCAGTCGTAGAGCACTTTGAAAATCTTTAAGCATTGCTTAAATATTAGGAGCAGAGTAGTTTTTTAATACTCCTCCTCCTTCTTCTTTTCCTCCTCCTCTTCCTTCTACTACTACTCTAGATCTTCATTTGGCAAAGAGACAGAGGCAAAGAGACCTTGTTTTCCCAAGATATGCCAGTGAAGCACAAATTCTGGCAAATCCTACAAGAATAAAAGTATGGTTTGGCAACAACAGACTATATGTCATCTGAAAACCAACCCTCATTAATAAATTCCAGAGACTCATCACCAAAAAATTGGCTAGCAGATGATAAATGTACTTTGCCTCAAAAAACTTTTAAAAACTGTTTATTACAGCATAAATAGCCAGCTAGTTGCTACAGTAGATAGAGTGCTGGGCCTGGAGCCAGGAAGATGAGTTTATGAGTTCAAATCCAGCCTCAGATATTTAATAGGTATGTGATCCTGGTCAAGTCACTTAACCATGTTTGCCTCAGTTTCCTCCTCAGTAAAATGAACTGGAGAAGGAAATGGCAAACCACTCCAGTGATCTTTGTCATGAAAATCCCAAAATGGGGTTATGAAGAGTCAGCGATAGCTGAAAAAAACAAACAACAAGGCATAAAAGAGTATGTTGGAGGGAAAATATGCCTATCTTCTCTTTACTCTGTCTTTCCACCTGAATTTGACTCATTTTATGACCAGGAAGGAAAGAGACAAGAATTTGTTAAGCACTTACTATGTAGCAGGCACTGTGTTAAGCAGTTTAGAATGATCTCCTTTGACCCAAACAACAACCCTGAGAGATAGGGACTATTATTATCCTCATTTTATATTTGAGGAAACTGAAACTGAGATTAAGAAAATTGTCCACGTTGACCTAGCTAGATTTTCACTCCAGTCTTCTGAGCCTGAGCCTTGAGCTCAGTGCTCCATCCTGTGGGCCATGTCTATCCAATGCGGAGCTATTTCTAGGACTCTATAATCTGAAAGAACCTTTTTTCTCCCAGAACAGTCTGACTATGCCTCTTTAGCTTGAGTTGGCTAGACCACTTGAGCAAATTCCTAAGGTATGCCTTAGATCAAGAGCTGCAGTATTTCCCAACTTAAAAAAAGTTCCCAGAAGCACATGATAATGTCCCCGGGAGTGATCCTGATGAATGGCAATCATTGCTGCCATTTCTTTTTTTGCCACAAGCAAGAGCCAGCAGAAATTTCCTTTTTAATCATAAAATATGTTGTAGGCATATGAGTCTCTCCAAGAGGATGAATCAAACATAATTCACCTTGGAAAAGCTATTCTCAAGTTTTCTAGATTTAAATTCTGGACCCTCAAGCAAAAACTTTCCCAGAGAGCTTTCTGTCCCACTCTATCATTATTGAAACTGATTGATTGGTAGCTTTACCCATAGGTCTGGGCTCTTGGCTTAATGTCACCTTTCTTTTTGGCTTTATAAATGTGTCGTTTTAGTCAAAAAGGGAACTTTAAAAGATATTAAAAATGACTAGATATACGGTTTTATTTGTGATTAGATTGTTTACATTATGTGGGAAATTATCATATTCTGTGGAATAGCTTGAAACTGATTCAAAAGCCATCCTTTGATAAGCATTTCTAGAGCAACTAGCTTAGTAACAAGATTACCTAGCATCTCATCAATTATCTTTCAAATAACTAGCCTCTGAAATGGGCAGGGGCCGATGTAGGGTTTTTGTTCATCTTGTAGAGACATCTAGGGAAATTGTGGAAACTGAAGGAGAAAGTTCTATAGCCCTGGATTTCAAATCAACAAACATGGGGTTGCATCCTCCTTCTCCAGCTTACTTGCTATATGATTTTAAGTGAGTCCCTGAGCTTCTCACTGACTCGAGTTCTTCTCTGTGAAAAGTGGATGGAAACAATTATCCTGCCCACCTTACCTATGATTAATGTCTGGACACTATAAAATGCAATGGGAATGTGGGCTGCCGGATTCCTTGATTTTAGTTCTCGCTCTATCCATCCAAAGTCCAGGACTGCTTTGCTAGGAGGAGAAACAATTAATCAGAACATAAGACTATACCTGGTTGAAGCATTCTCCAAAGACTATAGCTTGTATGCAAAAATAAAGCAACTAAAGACCTTTACCTGGATCCTCACTAAAGTATGTTAGGTGGTAAAGTAGACAGAGTTCTAAGGATTCAGGAAGACCTGAGATCAAATCTTAGTGTATAACTTTGGGCAAGTCACTTAACTTTCTGAATGTCTCAGTTTCCTCAGCTGTATAATGGGGATAGCAATAGTAACTACTTCTCAGAGTTGAAAAGAGGATTCAATATGATAGTATTTGTGGTGCCTGACAATAGCAGGTAGATTATAAATAAATTCTCCCTCCCTCCTTCCCTCCTCCATTCTTCCTCCTTCCCTTCCTCTCTTCCTGCCTCCTTTTCTTCCTCTTTCCCTTCCTTTCTTTCTTCTTCCCTCTCTCCCTTCCTTCTTCCTTTCTTCCATTCTTCCCTTCCTCCTTTCTTTCCTCCCTCCATTCTTCTCTTCCTCCTTCCATCTGTCTCCTTCCCCCTTCCTTTTTTTCTTCCTTCCTCTCTTCATTCCTTCTTTGCTGCCTTCCTTCCTTCCTTCTTTCCCTCCTTCCTTCTCAACCCAAGTCCATATTTTCTTTCTCAACCATATTTCTCTCTGACAGGTAAAAAGAATACACAAAAGTGGAAACATCTAGACCTTCCCAATCCTGCCCTTGAACTTGAACTTGAATTGCTAGGCTTCCCCTACTGTGTTAATAATGGCCCAGCTGTTTATTTTTTATGACATATCTGTATATTATTGCTTTCCATATGCGAGAGTATCAAGGCATAGTTAATTAGCCTAGTGCAACAGCAGGGAACATGGCTCATTCCAATATTGTATGGTTTTAGGGAAAGTTATTTATCCCTTGGCTTATTATTGGAGTTCATTTATTTGGGGGCAACAGAAATGAGTTGGAATTCATTGATAGGCAAATATATACTACTGATAAGCCAGGGAAGAGAAGGAAGATTTGTACTGAGAAGTTCTAGATGTTTCTATTTTGTTTAATTCTCAGTTAATAGAAAATTCAGACTCTACTTTTTCTTCTCCTTGTGACAAGTCATTCTTAGTCATTTTGTTGTTCATTAGCATATCCACTGGAATCTAGCTGATTGATAGTTCTTAGACTCTGCTGTTATAAATTATGTATACCAGAGACTGGCAACCTATGGCATAGGAAATGGAACTGAGTGACACTGTAGTCTGGGTATTCATTATATCTAGACATTTAAACAACAACAACAACACAATTAAAATTTGAAAAGGATTGATAATCTCACTGCTCAGACCACATTTAGATTATTCAACTTTCTTGGATTGGCTATATTTTAAGAAGGATTTTGACATTGTGTAGCCCCAAGGCTAGGGGTGGAGTTGAGTGGAGAATATGGACTGACTATATTGTTGTTACTGTAGTCTTTGCTCTTTTTCTTGTTATACACTGTAGATAGGAATTGATAGGTCTTTGATAGAGCAGAATCCAGATGTGGTAGATTCAATTCTTTGCAGTTTGTCATTTTTGCTATTAGCTCATTAGAGATGTTGCTCTCTATTTTATGATAGGATTTAGAACTGAAAGGAATTTTTCAGACTAGAAAACCGAAAGGTGCCATAATTTACCCTAGGATTATAGAGTAGCAGACTTGGGACCTCATCCAAGTCCTCTGATTCTAAAGCCAATATTGTTTCCAGAACACCAGTTTTCTCAAGTTGTGTAAGCAATGTGAGCTCTTTCTTTCCTGAAGGATTTATGTCTTAATGCAGATCACTTATGCTTGGGTGGCTGAGCTATTCTTTTTGCTTTTGTTTATTAATTAAAACTGCTTCCCTAACAAGAATTCTATGAGGAAGGCATTTTGTAAACCTCAAAGCTATCATTAGGTTCTTAGCACCTTTTATTTGTTGATTTTCTTATTCTCCTCTTCACATTCTCAGCCATAAAATCAAATGGTTTTCCCTTTAGAAATAGAAAGTAACTTATAGGTAAAACTAGTGCAACCCCCTTAGCTTACAGATGAGGAAACAGAAACCAAGAGGGATAAAGGTCCAAGGTCACATAACCCCAGACAGTGTTCAAACTGATGCCCTCCAAATCCAAATTCATTACTCTTTCCCCTGTGCCATGACGCCTCTCGATTTATAGTCTCTTCAGTTTGAAGTGGCTAAATCAAAACAGGGCAGCAAAACAATAAGGGAACAAATAAATATTAAGTATTCACCATATTTTAGGTACTGTGAATAAAAATATAAGCAAAAAGAAATATACAATCCCTACTTTCAGGGAGCTTATATCCTAGGGGAAAGAGAGGCAATACACAAAACAAGAATTAAAAAGTAGGATTAGATGAGGAAAGACCTCTCTATAGGGATATGGGTATTAAGGTGTGGAAAATCAGAAGCAGAGCTGGGAGGACAATGGAGGTTGCTGTCCTAGATCTCTTACTAAAATGGAGACCCAGGAGCACCTCAGCAATAGAAGGAGACTAGGATGTCAGAGATATGTTCCCAGATGATGATGTAATTTTGATTTCTAAACCCATAGAAATGTAATCCACCCACTAGTAGTGGCTTTGTCTGCCTCCACACCAGTGATTCTTAAAAACAAACAAACAAACAAATGGTATAAACTTTGAGGATGTGCTTTAACTCAATAAAAAGGATAATGCACTCTTTTGTCTGTTGTTCCTTCTCCCAGTTCTGATGGACTGGATTCCCAGAGAGAAGTTTGATTACTATTATTGGATAACTTTGAGGAACCTGTATTTCTAAACACCCATTCCCCCCCCCCCCCCCCAATCCAATGCACTTTTCCCAATATAATTAACCGGTTGATATCAATTAGCTTTTCCAAAACAATATCAAAACAATATTCATTGAGAAGGTATAAGAACAAAAGTAAAAATCTATTTTTTCAAACCAAATGCGTGCTCTCATATATCCACAATTTAAGTCAAAGGTAGTTAGATATATCTAGGAAGAATTTGTGAGACCAAGGAGTTGTTTACAAATCCTGTTCCTAGGAATTCTTTTTAATGTTATTGGAAGTTTGGTTCTAGTATGGTACCAACAGTTAATCTACAACTTCTTTCCTTATTCAGCTGGTCCAGCTTTTTAGTTCATTTTTAATTTATGAAATAAAACAAACATTTCCATAACATAGTATAACAAAAAGATGATCACAATGAAACTATAAATCTTTTATGTACAACTTGTTATTCCTTTCAAACATAAAAAATTATCATATAAATTATTTTTTTTATTTTATTTTATTTTTTTATTTTATCAACTATTTACTTTCTTTTTTTTTTATTTTATATATATATTTTATAATATTATCCCTTGTATTCATTTTTCCAAATTGCCCCCCCTCCCTCTATTCCCTCCCCCCGACGACAGGCAATACCATACATTTTACATGTGTTACAATATAGTCTAAGTACAATACATGTGTGTGAATATCATTTTCTTGTTGCACAATAAACATTAGAATCCGAAGGTACATGCAACCTGGGCAGACAGATATTAGTGCTAACAATTTACATTCGCTTCCCAGTGTTCCTTCTCTGGGTATAGTTATTTCTGTCCATCATTGATCAACTGGAAGTGAGTTGGATCTTCTTTATGTTGAAGATTTCCACTTCCATCAGAATACATCCTCATACAGTATTGTTGTTGAAGTATACAGTGATCTTCTGGTTCTGCTCATTTCACTCAGCATCAGTTGGTGTAAGTCTCTCCAGGCCTCTCTGTATTCCTCCTGCTGGTCATTTCTTACAGAGCAATAATATTCCATAACCTTCATATACCACAATTTACCCAACCATTCTCCAACTGATGGACATCCATTCATCTTCCAGTTTCTAGCTACAACAAAAAGAGCTGCCACAAACATTTTGGCACATACAGGTCCCTTTCCGCTCTTTAGTATTTCTTTGGGATATAATCCCAGTAGTAGCACTGCTGGGTCAAAGGGTATGCACAGTTTGATAACTTTTTGGGCATAATTCCAGATTGCTCTCCAGAATGGCTGGATTCTTTCACAACTCCACCAGCAATGTATTAGTGTCCCAATTTCCCCACATCCCCTCCAACATTTGTCATTATTTGTTCCTGTCATCTTAGCCAATCTGACAGGTGTGTAGTGGTATCTCAGAGTGGTCTTAATTTGCATTTCTCTGATCAGTAGTGATTTGGAACACTCTTTCATGTGAGTGGATATAGTTTCAATTTCTTCCTCTGAGAATTGTCTGTTCATATCCTTTGACCATTTATCAATTGGAGAATGGTTCGGTTTCTTATAAATTATGGTCAGTTCTCTATATATTTTGGAAATGAGACCTTTGTCAGAACCTTTGTTTTTAAAAATATTTTCCCAATTTGTTACTTCCCTTCTAATCTTGTTTGCATTAGTATTATTTGTACAGAAACTTTTTAGTTTGATGTAATCAAAATCTTCTATTTTGTGATCAATAATGATCTCTAGTTCTCCTCTGGTCATAAATTTCTTCCTCCTCCACAAGTCTGAGAGGTAGATTATCCTCTGTTCCTCTAATCTATTTATTATCTCCCTCTTTATGCCTAAATCATGGACCCATTTTGATCTTATCTTGGTATATGGTGTTAAGTGTGGATCCATATCTAATTTCTGCCATACTAATTTCCAGTTTTCCCAACAGTTTTTTCCGAATAATGAATTTTTATCCCTAATGTTGGAATCTTTGGGTTTGTCAAAGATTAGATTGCTATAGATGTACCCTTTTTTGTCCTTTGTATCTAATCTGTTCCACTGATCTACCGGTCTATTTCTTAGCCAATACCAAATGGTTTTGGTGACTGCTGCTATATAATATAGCTTTAGATCAGGTACACTTAGACCACCTTCCTCTGAGTTTTTTTTCATTAGTTCCCTTGCAATTCTTGACCTTTTATTCTTCCATATGAATTTTGTTGTTATTTTTTCTAGGTCATTAAAATAGTTTCTTGGGAGTCTGATTGGTATAGCACTAAATAAATAGATTAGTTTGGGGAGTATTGTCATCTTTATTATATTCGCTCGGCCTATCCAAGAGCACTGAATGTCTTTCCAATTATTTAAATCTGATTTTATTTTTGTGGCAAGTGTTTTGTAATTTTTCTCATATAATTCCTGACTTTTCTTTGGTAGATGGATTCCCAAATATTTTATACTCTCAACATTTGTTTGGAATGGAATTTCTCTTTGTATCTCTTGCTGTTGCATTTTGTTAGTGATATATAAAAATGCCGAGGATTTATGTGGATTTATTTTGTATCCTGCCACTTTGCTGAAATTTTGAATTATTTCTAGTAGCTTTTTAGCAGAGTCTTTGGGGTTCTCTAAGTATACCATCATGTCATCTGCAAAAAGTGATAGTTTAATTTCCTCATTTCCTACTCTAATTCCTTGAATCTCTTTCTCGGCTCTTATTGCCGAGGCTAGCGTTTCTAGTACTATATTGAATAGTAATGGTGATAGTGGGCAACCTTGTTTCACTCCTGATCTTACTGGGAAAGGTTGCAGTTTATTTCTATTGCATATTATGCTTACTGACGGTCTTAAATATATACTCCTGATTATTCTAAGGAATAATCCATTTATTCCTATACTCTCAAGAGTTTTTAGTAGGAATGGATGTTGGATTTTGTCAAATGCTTTTTCTGCATCTATTGAGATGATCATATGGTTCTTATTAATTTGATTATTAATATGGTCAATTATATTAATAGTTTTCCTAATATTAAACCAGCCCTGCATTCCTGGGATAAATCCTACTTGATCATAGTGTATTATCTTGGAGATAATTTTCTGAAGTCTTTTTGCTAATATCTTATTTAAGATTTTAGCATCAATATTCATTAAGGAGATTGGTCTATAATTTTCTTTCTCAGTTTTCGATCTACCAGGTTTAGGTATCAGTACCATGTCTGTGTCATAAAAGGAATTTGGTAGGACTCCTTCATCCCCTATTTTTTCAAATAATTTATATAACATTGGGGCTAATTGTTCTTTAAATGTTTGGTAGAATTCACATGTGAATCCATCTGGCCCTGGGGATTTTTTTCCTGGGGAGTTGATTAATAGCTTGTTCTATTTCTTTTTCTGAAATGGGACTATTTAAGCAATTTATCTCCTCCTCTGTTAATCTAGGGAGCCTATATTTTTGGAGGAAGTCATCCATTTCACTTAAGTTATCAAATTTATTGGCATAAAGTTGGGCAAAGTAACTCCTTATTATTTCTCTAATTTCCTCTTCATTGGTGGAAAGATCCCCCTTTTCATTTGTAAGACTATCAATTTGATTTTCCTCTTTCTTTTTTTTGATCAAATTTACCAAAGGTTTATCTATTTTATTGGCTTTTTCATAAAACCAACTCTTGGTTTTATTTATTAATTCAATAGTTTTTTTACTTTCAATTTTATTGATTTCTCCTTTTAATTTTTGTATTTCGAGTTTAATTTTTGGTTGGGGGTTTACAATTTGGTCTTTTTCTAGCCTTTTAAGTTGTAAGCCCAATTCGTTAATCTTCTCTTTCTCAATTTTCTTCAAATAAGCCTCTAAAGATATAAAATTTCCCCTTATTACCGCTTTAGCTGCATCCCAAAGATTTTGATATGATGTCTCATCATTATCATTATCTTGGGTGAAATTATTAATTGTTTCTATAATTTGCTCTTTCACCCAGTCATTCTTTAAGATGAGATTATTCAGTTTCCAATTACTTTTTGGTCTATTTACCCCTAACTTTTTACTGAATGTAGCTTTTATTGCATTGTGATCTGAGAAGAAGGCATTTATTATTTCTGCCTTCCTACATTTAATTTTGAGATCTTTATGTCCTAGTATATGGTCAATTTTTGTATAGGATCCATGAACTGCTGAGAAGAAAGTATATTCCTTCCTATTGCCATTCAGTTTTCTCCAAAGGTCTATCATACCTAGTTTTTCTAATGTTCTATTTACTTTTTTAATTTCTTTCTTGTTTGTTTTGTGGTTTGATTTGTCTAAATCTGAGAGTGCAAGGTTGAGATCTCCCACTATTATAGTTTTACTGTCTATTTCTTCTTGCAGTTCTCCTAACTTTTCCTTTAGAAAGTTAGATGCTATACCACTTGGTGCATATATGTTTAGTATTGATATGGCTTCATTATTTATGCTACCTTTCAGCAGGATATAGTTTCCTTCCTTATCTTTTTTAACAAGATCTACTTCTGCTTTTGCTTGATCTGAGATAAGGATAGCTACCCCTGCTTTTTTGGCTTTACCTGAAGCATAATAGGCTCTGTTCCAACCTTTTACCTTTACTCTGTATGTATCTCCCTGCTTTAAGTGTGTTTCCTGTAGGCAACATATTGTAGGGTTCTGCTTTTTGATCCAATCTACTATCCGTCTCCGTTTGATGGGATCGTTCATCCCATTTACATTTACAGTTAAAATTACTAATTCTGTATTTCCTGCCATCGTATTATCCCCAGCTTATGCTTTTTTCCCTTGACCCCCCTGATCCCCCTCCCCGATATTTAATTTACAGACCCCCCTTGTGCCGCACAACCCTCCCTCTTTTTTTTTTGGATCCCTCCCCCCTCCCTCCAAGTCCCTTCACTTATTCTCCTTTTCCTTTTCCCTTTTCCTCTCCCCCCTTTTAATGAGGTGAGAGAAAATTCTCTGAAAAACAAATATGTTAATTATTTACTCTTTGAGCCTCTTCTGATGAGAGTAAGATTCACACAATGATTCTCCCCCTCACTAAGTTCCCTCAGATATGGTGTATTTTCTATGTCTCTTCCTGGGATGTAGTTTCCCTCTTTTTATCACTCCTTCCCCTTTTTCTGAACCGACCTCCTTCCCTTTACCACACCCCCCTTTTTTTTCTTTTATATCAGTAAAATCAAATTATCCTTGAGTATTTTTTTATATACCCACAACAGAGTTACAGTTCTCAAGGGTTCTGTGTACCTTTTTCTGTTTCTCTTCAGTCTTGTGGATGTAGATCAAATTTTTTGTTTAAGTCTGGTTTTTTTCTTAGAAACATATAGAATTCCTCTGTTTCATTGAATGACCATCTTCTTCCATGGAAAAAGATGCTAAACTTAGCTGGGTAGTTCATTCTTGGTTGCAGTCCTTGATCTTTTGCCTTTCGGAATATCAGGTTCCAGGCCCTTCTATCTTTTAATGTGGAGGCAGCCAGATCTTGGGTGACCCTTATTGTGGCACCTTGGTATTTAAATTGTTTTTTTCTAGCTGCTTGCAGGATTTTCTCCTTTGTGTGGTAATTCTGCAGCTTAGCCACAATATTCCGTGGTGTTCTTTTTTTAGGGTCTATTTCAGAAGGAGTTCGATGAATTCTTTCCACATCTACTTTCCCTTCTGTTTCTATTATCTCTGGACAGTTCTCTTTGATAATTTCCTGTAAAATAGAATCTAGGCTCTTTTTTTGGTCATAGTTTTCTGGAAGTCCAATAATCCGCAGATTATCTCTCCTAGATCTATTTTCCAGGTCTATAGATTTTCCCAGTAAGTATTTGACGTTGTTCTCCAGCTTCTCATTTTTTTTGTTTTGTTTGACTGATTCTTGGGTTCTCTGTGAATCATTCATTTCTATTTGTTCCATCCTGACTTTTAAGGAGTTATTTTCTTCTTTCACAGTTTTTAGTTCTTTTTGTAAATGCCCAATTTCGTTTTTAAATGAGTTATTTTGCTCTATTGAATTTTTTTCCATTTCCCTAATTTTTTTTTTTTGAGAATTATTTTCTTTTTCCAATTCAGAAATTCTATTTTCTTGAGACTTTTTTATCTTTTCCAATTCAGAAATCCTACTTTCCTGTGTTTTTTTAACCTTTTCTAATTCACTAATTTTGTTTCCCTGCATCTCCTGTGAATTCTTTATTTTTTCCAACTCCAATTTCAGGACATTGTTATTCTCTATTATAACTTCTCTTTCCTTTCCCCATTTTTCTTCGATCTCCCTCAATTTCTTAAGAGCTTCTTCTAGGAGAGAGTTATGTGATGGGGGGCAGGAATCGTTCCCCTTTAGGTTGTTATCTTCTGAATCTTTGCTGTTAACTTCCTCGGGGTTGGATACCCGCTCTTTCTCTGTATAGAAGGAATCTATAGTTTTTCTAGCTTTTTTGCTCATACTTAAAAAATGTTTTGGGGTCTGTCCCTGGGGTAGGAAATTATTTACTTCTTTACCAGCTTCCTCCCAGACAGGATGGATGCAGTGGCCCCTGCGCCCGAGCTAAGATAGAGCTCTGGGAGAGAGTTCCCCACCCCCTCCCTGGAAGTGCCTCAGAGGTGATTAGCACTACTGTGCTTCGAGGGCGTAGAATAGTGAAGACTGCAGGAAGCCCAGCCTATGTGTCCGGGTGGGGAGTGGATGTCTGCAGCAGGTGACGTGAGAAGCCCCTGCGCTCAAACTGGAAGTGTCTGCCAGAAACCGCGGTCCCTAGTTCAAAGGTTCCGCTTCTCTGGGACTTCCTGGAGCTGAGTTCCACTCCCTCCAGCTAAGCTAGGCAGTGTGTGTTGCCTTGGGCCGTATCCACCCACTTGTCAGTCTCTTAACTATTCTCAGGAGGGAGCTGAGGCCACACCCCCTGGTGCCGAGATCTGTGCCTGAGTCACCCCCAGGGTGGGGGGAGGGGGGGAATCTAATCTGAGTTTTAAAATATTTTGGCTTTCTCTTCTGAACTGCTAAATAATTAGCAGAGAAGAGCTAACAGCCTGTGCCAGATTCCTTTACCTCAGTGGCTTCTCTGATCCCAGAGCCCCTCCCAGCGCAATGGGCGCAGTGTGCCCCTACCCCACCGTCTGTGCTGGTCTTTCTTATTCCTCCCCTGAGAACTGACCTTTCCTGTTGAAACTCCAGATTCTCTTCAGCTGGTAAGTCGTGCTTCCAGTCCTTGTGGTATCTATCAGTCCTGAGCTAATTTTGAGACTTAATTTATCTAATTGGTTGTGAGGGAGTGAGGACGTTCACTGAGTCGTGTGTTTCTTCTCCGCCATCTTGGCTCCGCCCCCCCCATATAAATTATTATATATATCATATCACATATACAAAATTATCATATATCATATCATATATTATATGTCAATAATTTTCATGTAAATTCAAATATGTAAAGTTATCATATAGATTTCTCTTTTCCCACTCTTTTTCTTGCCCCTACTTTTCCTAGAGATGGCTACCCTTAAACACAAATAAGTGTGTGTATAAAATTATTCTATACATATTTCTACTTATCAGTTCTTTCTCTGAATACAGAAAACGTCTTTTTTCTTATATCTTTTATAGTTAATTTGATTATTTGCAATGGACAAAATAAGTTATTTACTTAAAGTAATTCTTAAAACAATAGGGATGCCTATCAATTAGTGAATGAACAAGTTGTGGCAAATAATTGTGATGGAATACTACCTGTGCTGGTTCTGCATTGTACAGATCATGGTATCTTAATTACCTGATTAATGTACTGTTTAATTGAATGAAGGTGATCACTCCTCGAGGTTGCAACTTTAAAGAACTCAGCTTTTGCTTTGACTCTAGTGATGTCTGCTACTAACTAAGGTTACTTAGGGGACCAGTATTGATTCTTCCAACCTTTTAAAACTAACATATTTGTAAGTTAGTTCATGCTGCCTGTGGATATAAATGGAAACAGAGGTACCATGCATTAAGGAACATGCAGTAGCCAGATGGAAGAGAGGATAACTCTTGATTACAGAAGGATCTAGTGAAATCTAAAACTAAGAAATAAGCCATATCCTTATGTCAATTGTATGAAGGTAAAAAAATGGAAACAATACAGTGGTTCCAGGTAAAGATTATTGGATAGATACCAGAACAAAATAAAAGCAACAACAACAATAACAACAACAAGAAATAAATGCTTTGTTTTCCAAAAATTCTGCATTGTTTATGTTTGCTGGAGTAGAAATTGATGTATTCTTATGCTATGAAAACACGATGATCATCTGCATTGCTTTCTTTCTCTTTCCCACAGTGCATACCAATTAAAGGTCTTGGATTTGTACTTGGAGCCTATAAGTGCAATTGCAAAGCAGGATTCTATCATCCCCGTGTCTTTTCAGTGAACAGCTTTCAGAGTAAGTGCCTTTTACTTGTGAATATTTTTTTAAAAAGGAAAACATTAATAATTCAATACTCCTTTTATCCTTGTCAGGGTTATATAGTAAATTCCCAGTGGCCTGCAACTCTGGAATTATATAATCACTTAAGGAGTTTTAGCTTGGGGTTTGTCATCCACGAGACTCTTGAGAACTCAATAAAACATACCTACTTTAAGCATATTTGATTTATAAATAAATTAAAACAACATGAAAAGAAATCTAACTTCCTTAGGAAGAAAAAAAATGGACATAAGATTTGATTGGGATGGGGGAAGGAGTCTCATGATGGGGAAGCAGAGGGAGATTTTCCTACAAAAATAAGCATAAAAATATTTTTGACATTTATACTAGTGCATATCAAGTCCTTTACTTTCTACTTGCTTGTATTTAAAACTTTTTGCCTATTTAAAATATAGTAGAAGTAAGAAAAGTTTTGTGCGTCTTTTTTTTTTTAAGAGTTTCAAATGGAGATTAATAGAGAGTAATCACTGATGAGATATTTAACACCATCAAGAAATGAATAACATGATCCAGGGCACCTTGAAAATTAGAGCAGGTTGGAAACTTAGGACCTTAATTTATAAAGACCCCATGAAGAGTAAAGTGAGAGAAAGAAATTGGTCCAGATTTAGGACTGAATCTGTCTCTGTTTTACTGTTAAAATGCTCTCTGCTGTGAATCAAGGAAAAATGGATTTTTTTATTATCTTTACCATATTGTTTGCAAATTTGAGTTTTTATTCATTTCTAAGAAGATCCTAACATTTCAGTAATGCATTTTCATTTTAATAAATGAAATTTATAATAGTATTTCATCTATATACTTATATCTTTACAACTGCTTAATGATACTGTAACAATAACAGAATCTAAAATTCCTACATGTTTGCAATATGGTGGGTTAAGTCTCAATGTGATTTATGTAATTATGGTTTGTCTGCATTTGGAAGAGTACTGTCCTGGTCCCTCAACTGCTATTGCTTTGATCTTACATTCTGGATGAGGTAATACAGAAAAATGGAATATTCTTGAGTAGAAGGTGCCCCTCTCATTAGAAGTCACAGGAAAACCTTCAAAGATTTTAGCAGTATGGCCTTTCTAACCTAGAGAAGGTAATGGGCCAAGTTAGGAGCAAGAAAATTGATTTTAATATTAATTTAGGAAGCTGAAAATCTTGAAATCAGATTGTTTTCTTATAGACTTATTTCTAATTAACTTAAGTTGGCATATTTATGAATTATTATATTCATTTTTATCAATAATTATTGGAAAAGCTACTGTATTCCTTCATAGACAAGAATGTGTTACAGATAGATACGGAGAGGAAAAGGTAGTAGATGTTAATATGTTTGTCACTGTTTAGGAATGATTATATCTATGAAGAGTAATAAAACCGATGCCAGAGAGACAGAAAGATAAAGAAAGACTAAAATATTATTAGAATTAACTGGTTTTTCTTTAATTAACCATCCTTATTTAATGTGCAAAAAATGCTTTCTTCCTTTTTTTTTCTGTGGGAGAGATCTCATTATAGAAATTTTATCCTAGAATTCTTAACCTGAAACCCTTGAGTTTGTTTAAAAATGCTTAACTATATTTTAATATAATTTGTTTACTATGTGATGTTTTACATATTATTTTATGTATTTAAAATAACTACTTGATTTTCTGAGGACTATATAGGTTTCACCAGTTGGCCAAAGAGCTCCATTTCAAAGAGTTCAGAACCTCATGCCTAAAGTGTTTGAAAAAAGTCTTGACCTGGAATAAGCCTCCATTACATCAGTCTCACAGACCAGAAAGAATAGAAGCAGCAAAAAGTAGACCTAATGCTGGATTAGAAGTTGAGAATTCTGATGTAGGCAGTAAAGAGCACTGGTTTTATCATTGGTTATTAACACTTCAAATTTCATTGCTTTTTCATATTTGCTAGCAGGTACCTAGAAGAGTTCTAAGGGGTAGAAATATAGGATTAGAGCACACTTTAAAGGAAAAAGCTTTGCAGCAGCATAAAAATAACAACTAATAACAATAACTGACATTTATGAAGCAGAGCATGATAGAAAGCTGTGCTTGCATTCCAGGAGATCTGAATTTAAGTTTTGACTCAGCTACTAACATTTTGCCACTTTGGACAAGTCATTTCAACTAGGGGCCTCAGTTTTCTCATCTATACAATGAGGGGTTTCACAGAGTAACTTTTAAGGTCTCTTGCAGCTCTGAATCTCTTATTCTATGAAATCAATTGATCTTCACAGCAATCCTGTGAGTTATCACAGGTAGCATTATTCTCATTTTATAGATAAAGGACCTAAGGTTGCATAATTTGTCCAAGATCATACAACTAGTAAATTTCTGAAATAGGATTTTCATCTAGGTATTTCTGATTCTAAACTCATTTCACTGTCTTTCCTCTTGGAGTCCTTCAGCATCCAGATAGACAACAGGAATTCACTGTTGTGTTTGGCCTGAGGTATGAAAAGAGAGGAGACAACTCTGATAGGTGGGTAGGTACTATTGTCTTCTCCATTTTACAGAAGGGGAAACTGAGGCTGGAGGAGTTTAATGATTTTTCCAAGGGTTTCAGTGCTTGTAAGAATCTAAGATTGGAAGGAGAAACCTAATGTACTTTGTTGTTTTGCATAATACCAGCCTTGTGCTTGACCTTTCTGGATCCTAGTAAAATAAGATATGATATGGCCCAAATTCCTTAGATATATAAGGAATATTACTATAATGATTTTTGTTAAAAATGTGAACGCGTGGGACTTAAAGTTTTACTGTGATCCAAAGGTTTTGTGTAAACTATTAAAGATACGTTCAAATGACATGTTAAAACCTTGTACTGATAGCTTAGGGACCTTGCTTCTGGCAGCTCTCCTGAAATTGTGGGTCATAGCTAAGCAAATGAAATTTGACATGTGTATAGCACTAGGATTCCGGGATGACCAAGTACTGATATACAGCTTTCTCTTCCAATTGAGACTGTTAATTCCCAGGTTAATGAGGTACTGCCTTGTGACAATCCTACCTTATTCATGTATCCCCCTCTGCTTCAGGATAAATTCAGTTTTTTTCTTTTTTATTAAAGCTTTTTATTTTCAAAAAATATATATGGATAATTTTCAACATTCATGTTTGCAAAACCTGTTTTCAAAAAATTTTCCCTCCCTTCCCCCCACTCCCTCCCCAAGAGGGCAAGTATCTACCATATATTAAAGATGTGCAATTTTTCTATACATACTTTCACAATTATTATACTGCACAAGAAAAATCAGATCAAAAAGGAAAAAACAAGGAAAAAACATCAAAATGCAAACAACAACAAGTGAAAATACTATGTTGTGATCTACACTCAGTTCCCACAGTCCTCTCTCTGGGTGCAGATGGCTCTTTTCATCACAAGATCATTGTAACTCGCCTAAATCATCTCATTGCTAATGAGAGTTACATCCATCAGAATTGATCATCATATAATCTTGCTGTTGCTGTGTCCAATGCTCTCCTGGTTCTACTCCCTTCACTTAGCATCAGTTCATGTAAATCTTCCAGGCCTCTGAAATCATTCTGCTGATTGTTTCTTAGGAAACAACAATATTCTGTAACATTCATATATGATAATTTATTCAGCCATTCTCCAACCGATGGGCACCCACTAAGTTTAAGTTTCTTTCCACTATAAAAAGTGGATTTTTTTGCACATATGGGTCTCTTTCGTTCCTTTATGATTTCTTTGGGATACAAATCCAGTAGAGACACTGCTGGATCAAAAGATATACATAGTTTGATAGCCCTTTGCCCATAGTTCCAAATTGCTCTCCAGAATGGCTGGATTCTTTCACAACTCTACTAACAATGTATTAGTGTCCCAGTTTTCCCACATCCCCTCCAATATTCATCATTATTTGTTCCTGTCATCTTAGCCAATCTGACAGGTGTGTAGTGGTATCTCAGAGTTGTCTTAATTTGCAATAAATTCAGTTTCCAATGAAAATATCCTCCCTCTTCTAGGGGAAATACTGTAATTCAGATGTATTTATTTTCAAATTGGCTTTGATTGACTGGTGTATATTTTGAGATAGTCCATGTAAGTCCATGAAAAGATGAAGAATGAAATAAGTAGAACTAAGAGAACATTATATACAATAATAGCAAGGATAATGACCAAATTATACCTGGCTTGCAAGCAATTGATACATACAAATAGTTACCCTGTCATAATAAACCTTGGTGCTAGAGACCTAGTTGTCACAGTAATAGGAGTGACTGGGAAAGAAACTGAAGTCTATAAAAGCAGATATTCTTTTAAATTTTTTTTTCATTTTAAGTTTTAAACTGTCTTCCTCTCTCCCTCCTCATTCCATCCTATATAAGATCACTTAACATAGACACACATGTATATGTGCGTATACATATAAATATATAAAAAACATGTATATGTATAAGCATACACATGTGTATAAGTTTATATATTTCTATGTATCCAAAGACATATCTATATGTAAAACCGTACTATGCATACTTCGATTTATCTGTTCTTTCTTTGGAGGTAGATAGCATCTTCTTTCATGGGTTCTTTGTAGATGATTTGAGTATAATACTCATAATAATTTGATCATTCCCCTTGCTATTATTATATATAATGTTATCTTGGTTCTGCTCATTTCATTCTTCATTATTTCATGCAAGTCTTTTTATGCTTTTCTAAAGTCAACCAGCTCATCCTTTCTTATGGCACAATAGTATTCCATCATATAGAGCAGAGTTTCTTAAGTTGGAGTCTGCATTCCATATGCCATAGATTTCAGAGGATCTGTGAACCTGAATTGAAAATAGTTATATCAAATATTGTATGTGTCCTTTCAGATTAGCTGAGATGACAGGAAAAGATAATGATAAATTTTTGGAGGGGATGTGGGAAAACTAGGACACTAATACATTGTTGATAGAGTTGTGTACTGATCCAACCATTCTGAAGTGAAATATGGAAGTTCAAAGGGCTTTCAAACTATGCATACCCTTTGATCCAGCAGTGTTTCTACTGGGCATGTATCATATCTATTGGGCAAGAGATCATAAAAAAGGGAAAAGGACCTACATGTCCTTTTTGTAGTTTCAAGGAACTGGAAACTGAATGGAGGTCCATCAGTTGAAGAATGGCTAAAAAAGTTATGGTATATGAATGTTATGAAATATTGCTTTTGCATAAAAAATGATCAGCAGGATGATTTCAAAAAGGTCTGAAGAAACTTACATGAACTGATGCTAAATGAAGTGAATAGAACCAAGAAATGACTGTACATAGCAACCATAAGATTATTCGGTGATCAGTTCTCATGGACATGGCTCTTCAACAGTGAGGTTTATATTAGACACAGCAATCTGCACCCAGAGAGAGGATTGTGGGGACTGAGTATGGATCACAACATAGTATTTTCACTTTTTTGTTGTTGTTTGCTTCCATTTTGTTTTCTTTCTCTTTTTTCCCTTTTTGATCTGCTTTTCTGGGGTAGCATTATAATTATGGAAATATGTATAGAAAAATGGCACTTGTTTAACATATGTTGGATTACTTGCCAGGAAGGAGATGGGGGAAAAGGAAGGAGAAAAATGTTTGAAACACAAGGTTTTTCAAGGGTAATGTTGAAAACTATGCATATGTTTTGACAATAAAAAGTTTTAAATAAAAATTAAAAAAAGAAAATAAAGTTATAGCTTTATTTTCACTAACTTCTAACAGAAAATTAGCATTTCCTTTAATTATGACTTTCTTTCCAAAGCATTATTTTTAGAATGGGTTCATAGTTTTCAGTAGACCATCATTTTACAAAAAGGTTAAGATCATCCATTGTGCAGAATCTATTTTCAAAAATCGAGGAAGGTAAAAATCTGTGGAAAATGGGCCCAGCTTAGGGGATTCCTAGGTACAAACTTTACTTATTTCCAAATTTTGAGTAGGACTGATTATCAGCAAATAAGCAAATGCCTATTATCTTCCTTTCTTGCACTTTGTCTCATATAGCACTACTCCAAGAATCTAGAACTCAATGTAGCACTATAGTTTGCCTAAATTATGAATTAATTAAATATATTTCTTTATGTCCTCTTCTAGAAACTTAATTGATATTTGTAAACATAAGGTTTTGATATATGCTAAATGGATGATCACAACAAATTTTAGAGTTGGAAGGGACTTAAGAGACCATTTGCTTGACCTATATCAGAATGAAAATTTACACAGCATCTCCAACTAATAGTCATCTCGGCTTGATCAATTATCCTTAAGATTATCTTAGTGGATCTTACTTTTCTTTTGGGTTTCCAAGGAAGCCTTTTTTTTTTGTTTTGCATAGCTCTAAATGTTAGCAAGTTTCTTCTTTCATCCAGGTGAATAAATGACTCCCTGAAACTTCCTTTCTTTGATTTTTTTTCTTTTTTAAAAATAATTTATTAGTTTTTGACATTTACTTTTCTATAATATTTTAATTTCCATTTTTTTCTACCTTCCTACCCCCATCCTTCCCCAAGATGACAATCAATCTCGTGTAGGTTACACATGTGCAATCATATTAAACAAATTTCCATATAGTCATATTGCAAAAGAAAAATCAGAACAATAGGGAAAAAACATGAGAAATTAAAAAAAAAACCAAAAAAGTGAAAATAGTATGCTTCAATCTGCATTCAGACTCTATAGTTCTTTCTCTGGATGTAGATAGCATTGTCCTTCATAAGTCTTTTAGAATTATTTTGACTTAGATCATTTGTATTGTTGAGAAGAGCACAGTCTATCAAAGCTGGTCACACACACAATGCTGCTGTTACTTTGTTCAATGTTCTTCTGGTTTTGCTCACTTCATTTGGCATTAGTTCATCTAAGTCTTTCTAAGTTTTTCTGAAATCTGCCTGCTCATCATTTCTTATGAAACAATAATATTGATTACAGTCATCTACCATAATTTTTTTTCAGCCATTCCCTAATTGATGGGCATTCCTCTATTTCCAATTCTTTGCCACTATAAAGAGAATTGCTATAAATATTTTTCTGCATGTGGCTCCTTTTCAATTTTTAATTATCTTTTTGGGATACAGACCTAGTCGAGCTATTGCTGGGTCAAGAGTATACACATTTTTATAGCTCTTTGGGCATAGTTCCAAATTGCTCTCCATAATGGCAAACTCTGTCTCTTCCTACTTTTGTTCCCTTGAGTGAAAAAGGAGAAAACACTTCTTGTACAATACTTGAACACAGTTCTTCTTTCCTTTTTCAATCTCTTTTTCAGACTAAACATTCCCAATACTTTCCTTTCATCTCTCTACTAGACCATTGCAATAGAATCCTAATTGGTGTCTTTGTATCTGCTCTTCTTCACCACATTTGATAAACTGAATATTCTTATGTTAGTATTGATTATGTTACTCTCATGGTTCCCTATGGGCTTGATTAGTGAGCTTTTTGTTTTATTTAGTAGGGAACAAAGTTTTCTCATCTAGTTTATGTTCTACTGTTAATGCTTTCCAATAATTCTCTCCCCAAACAAAGCAAAACAAAACAAAACAAAAACTAGGACTCCATTTTTGTGTGTCCCATAGAGTCTTTTGCCTCCAACTGTTAGGAGACAAGCTACCACATTAACTTCCTACAATTTCTTCACCATTCCCCTACCTATGCGTATGTTCTCTCATTAGAATTTAAGCTCCTTAAGGACAGGGACTTGTTTCCTTTTATATGTATTTCCTATAACCAGAACTTCTCTGTAAAGTCAAAGATCACAAAAAAACTTTTTTCAATGCAATTCAATGCTCCTCTAAAAACAATCCAATTTGACCACTCATTGAGCCCAATCATTCAGCCAGTTCTGAATTATCCAACTGACTACACAAGCATCTGAGGAAAGCTTTCTCTCTAAGTATGAGTAACTCTCAATTCAATAAATCTAGTAGACCAGGAAGAACATTAGTAGCATAATAAAGGGAGCTAAGATTGAGAGCTGAGAAAGCTGATTCTAGTGGTGAATGGTACTAATCCTGTCATTAATTCCTAAAATCAAATAATTTTATCACATGATCTAGCCAGGTACCTAGCAGAGCCCTAGAGGAAAGAAAAATGGGATATTCTGAAATATTTTAGTACTTTGATGCTATTTTGATGAATCAATGTGAACAAACCTCTGGTACCTTCTTTTCTACATCTTTACATTCTATGCTACCTTTATCCATTTTCTCCCATTAATTGTTTTATAATGAACTGGATATTGTTATATGAATACCAATGGAATACCTTCCAGATAATACATTCTAGGATTTTGGCAGGAATTGAATTTCTATTTCAATGGAAAAATGCTTTCCAATATCCGGGCAACTAATTTAGGATTAGAATTTGTAACTCACTTGTGATTCTCTGGGCCTTTGGGAACCTGTATTTATGTTTTGTTGTCTTAACTATAATTTGGTTTTTCTTACAGTAGTTGGTCATCATTAAACACAGAGATAGCTCTTTTTTATTCAAACTTTATTCATTTAGAAGCAGGGGAATCAAAGGAATGTGTTTTTTTTTCCCTATCTTTCTCCTTAAATTTATTAATGATTTTATTTTACAATAATACATACATCACAAAGAAAAAGAAATATATCCTTTAAGTTTGGTAGTAGGATATCAACAATGGCTATTGTCATTTAACTGACCTTTATTACTTTTCTTTGTTCATTGTCATTATTGTTTTCATTTACATTAGTATATCATTTTTCACTTTATTCTTTTCTTTTTTAAATTTGTATCACTTAGTATCTGATTTCCTTTTGTTTCTCTAAATTCTTCAAATCTGTCATTCTGTTTGGGTTAATGACATTTCATTGTATACCATATTTTTCCTAGCTATTTTCCAATTTAAAAGACATTTTATTTTCAGCATTTTCTTATGACAACTAATGTTGCTGAAAATACTTTTGTTCATATTGATAGTTTTAACATCAATAAATTTCTTGGAATATAGACCCAAGTGAAATCTCTAGGTCAAGGGGTATGAACAATTTAGCACCTTTTCTTGAAAAACTATATATTGTTTTCCACATTTCAAGGTTCTGCCACTGATGAATAATGTTGCCTATCTTTTCATAGCTCCTCTAACAATGAATTTTCCCATCTTTAACATCTTTTTTTCCCTTGTTTGGTGAAAATTAATTCTTCATGGTTGTTTCAGTTCTCCTTTCTCTGATCATCTCTTCAGGTTTTAATTGATAGTTCATATTTCCTCATTTGGAAATCATTGATATCTTTGACCACTTGCCTATTGGGCAACAATTCTTTATCTTTTTGTTGTTTCATGTCAATTCCTCATAAATTTTGACTGCAACATTTTTATTAGAACTATTGAATTTAATATTTTCACTCCCCCAAAACATATTTTTCTCTGACTCTGTCTATGAATAATGTATTTGTAAAAACTTCTTAATTTTATATAAGATGGATTGTTTATTTTGAATCTCATTTTTTCTATCTTTTTATTATTAAGATTTTTCTTTATCCATAATTGTAAAAGATATAAATTATTATCCATTTTATTGTATTTGTTTTTATATTTACTTTGCCTATTTGGAAATTACTGAAGTAGAAAATTGAAAATGCTAATCTAAATCTATCTTTGGACAAACTGCATTTTCAGTTTTTCTAGTGTTTTTTTTTATCACAGTCTCTTCTCCAATTTTTTGTGTTCTAAGTTTTGTTGAAAACTAGGTTATTGCTAAATCTTGACTATGTAATCTGTTCTATTTATCCACTTATTTTTACCTAATACCAGATAACTTTGATAATTGTTACTTAGCAATTAGTCAACAAGAACTATTAAGTACTATCCATTAGAAATAGCACTAGATATAAGTGTAGGAAGATAAGGAAAGGCCAAAACAGTTTCTGCCCTCAAGAAGCTTATTTTTAATAGGGAAAACAATATGAAAATAACTAGTACTTACTAAATATATACTAAAAATATACTAAATATTACTAAAATATACTTACTAGATGGTAAGTACTCAAAAAGAAGCATTAGCACCTGGAGGAGTTGCAAAAGTTTCTTGTTAAAGTTGGGATTTGATCTAAGTCATAAATGAAACCAGTGAAACCATTAAATGAAGGCAAGGAGGCAAAGCATTCTAGGAATAACAGAAAGCTTGACAACACATGGAGCCTAGGATGGAGTGCTGTGTCTGAAGGTCAGCAAATAGATAAAACCAAATACCTTACCTGGGTTATATAGTGTATGGGGGAGAATAAAATGTAAGAAGACTAGAAAGGTAGGAAGGGTTCAGGCTAAGAAAAGCTTGGAATGCCAAGCAGAGAAGTTTATATTTGATTCCTGAAGTAATAAAGAACCACTGGAGCTCACTGAGGAGAGAGTTGACATAGTTGGACTCTTCTTTTAGAAAATTTTTCTTGGCAGCTGAGTAGAGAATATATTGACTTTGAAATTTGCTAGCACCAAGACTTCCTTCTTTTCCCACATTATCATGTTTCATATGCCTGTCTTGTTATTCCTTAAAATGAATTTGTTTATAATTTTGTGTAAAAGGGGTGATTTTAAAATCTTTTAGTTTAACAATATATAACTCAATTTGGAATTCTTTATCAAGCTGTTATATTGAAAACACAGCACTCTGAATTCTTCTTAGAGTGATTTTTCTCCAAATTAAAATATTCTATAAGTTGATATTTTATTTAATTTCTAATATTGCATATTTAATAATATGCATTTTTTACATTCACGGTTTTTAATCTTATACACATCACTGTATGTGGGGATTTAAGGACTTTGCACAGTAAAGATAATATTCTTGCCTTCCCAGGATGTAAATTTAAAAGAAAAAAGAAAGACATATAATCTACAGGTAGGAATGGTTACAAAGCTGAAGAGGAATGTCTATATTAAAGGTGGATGAATTTGCACATCCAGGCTATTACTCTGAAATGTAGTCTTTGTTTTTGTATCTAATAGTGCCAGCAAGGCTTTGATTTATTAAAAAAAAGTATTGCTGTTATTATTACTAGCATTTATATAATGCTTCAAAATTTGCAAAGTATTTTACAAATATTAAATCCTTTGATCCTTACAAGCAAGATATGACATTGAATCCTCTTATTAACCCTGTGAAATAGGTCTATTATTGTTTCCATTTTACAGATGAGGCTCAAATAAATTACAGATGAGACTCAATTTAGGGACTGATTCCCAGACATGAAACTAGAGAGGGATAATTGGAGCTTTGACCCAGAGCACTAATATCCAGAAAGATAGATCTGACTCCTCATCTGATTTTTCCAGGTCTATACAGAGTTTCTGTTAAGATTGGAATTCAGCTCTTCCTAACTTTTAGTCCAGTTCTTTGTCCATTTTACCATATAGCCCTCACAGGCACATAATAACCTGTTCCTAGAGTCTGGTTTGCTATTAGGACTGAGGAATACAAGAATAGATTGAAATTAAATAATGTCCCCTACTTAACCCAGTCACTGACTTAAGACAGAAATCTTCCTAGAAGATTAGGTTTTGAATTTATTAACTATTCTTTTATTCTGTCAAATAGTTTTACTTAAGCTCTATGTCACATTGACTCGATATAATTACTTAGTACATGTTTTCATCTCATTGACTTCTATCTTCAGAGGCAATAATTTTTGTCACTGAATTACACAAAGAAGACTAGAATACTTCTATCTAAGGACTATTTCTCAAATGAGGCCCCATGATCATCTCAGGATATCTTAGACAAACTGACAGGATGTCATGGGATATTAAAATTTTGGAGGTAAAGACAGATTTACTCCACGTCTGTTGGATATCTGAGGAGCTACTAGCTTGAGAGACTTCACACATTCAACATTCGATAATATTATATTCCTTTCAGTCACATATTTGGATGTTTGAGATGCATTTTTGCTTCCTTGTACTTTTGACTACATCAGTAACTTCTTAAACTGCTTTCATTTATGACATCAGATCTTTGTGAAGCAGAGTTTTTAGGACAGTTGCTGTGATAAAAAGGAAATCAATATGGAATGGGAAACAAAGGTGATATTTTTCAATCTGGTCTCAAGGTTTCAGAAGCTGAGCTGCATCCAAAAGGCACACAAATTCCATTATTAAGTGTAGTTATTTAAGAATGCAATAAAATATTATTTTCCTTTTATTTATATTAGTTTTTTTCAAATTGGCTACTAAATTATTAGGACATAAATATGTACAATATAGTTTGCACTTAAGTACTTAATAAATGGAATTTATTTAGTGGGAAAACTTACTTTGATAATAAGGAAATTGTGAACCAAGAATGTATAGGAACATCTGATGTAGGCCCTTGGAGTATATGTTTAGAAGTAACTAAAAATATAGTAGCTGTTTTCTCTTCCTAAGGCTAGTTCATCATCAGAGTTTTCTGAACTATAAGCAGAAACTGATAGTTATTCATCTTTTATTTCAAATGGAAAATTCAACATGTGTGGGAAGAAATGATCAATGGTATTTACTCTAATAGCCAATTTAAATTTTCTTTAAAAATCTAGAACATAAAGTAATAAAGTTTTGGTGACAGAGCTGAGACTCAATTTAGGGACTGATCCCCAGACATGAAACTAGAGAGGGATAATTGGAGCTTTGACCCAGAGCACTGATATCCAGAAAGATAGATCTGATTCCTCATCTGGCCTAGGTTTACTACCCATAGAGTTTGGTCATTGTCATACACCTGTGACCTATGGTTGCTTTCTGTTATTTTTGTATTTCCTATCCTCCTGCTAATTCTTATTGAGGGTTTTTCTGAATGAGGAATCATCTTGTCTTTCAGGATTGCTGGATATTATAGGGTTACATTGTATTTCTATCAGGCCTGGGAACCCATGGCATTCCTTTAAAGGATGTTTCTTGGGTCAATAAAATGCTGCAGCATTTGGGCATTAGAATCCAAGACCTTCCAGATTACAAATTATCTTCTCTTCTTCTCCTCCTTCCATTCCCCCAACAAATTTCCTTTAAGGTACCAGCATTCTTAGTTAAGAGTCATTGCTCTACTAAGCACTATTGTTGTAATTGCCAGCTGGAGTTACAGCTTTAGTTTGCTCCCAGTTCTCTTTTCCCTTGCCTGAAATTTAGTAATATGTAGGAGGATGGGAGAGAAATGGAACAGGTGGAAGTGGCAGCTGAAGAAGGTGTAGGAATACGAGTATTCATTCTCTACTATGCTATGAAAATTCATGGAGAGAAATCATCTTCTCCATTTCCCCGTGGAATTGATAATGTACAAAATTATTTCTGGCACCATTTGCTAAAATGACTACTTTAAATATTTTTCTGAAAGTATAGTTTTGTCAGCATTTGATGCTATGATGATAATGATCATCAAAATCTGATATGAGCCAAGTATAATTTTTATTGAGATTCCTGGAAAGTGACTGATATATATTTCTACCATGTTTAACATATGTTGGATTACTTGCCATCTAAGAGAGGGGAGTGAAGAAAGGAGGGAAAAACCGGAACACAAGGTTTTGCAAGGGGTAATGTTGCAGAATTATCTATGCATATGTTTTTTTAAAAATAAGAAGCTTTAATTAAAAAAAAGAAATAAAAGAATTGGAGGTCAATTAAAAAAAAGAAAGTGAAGGAAGGTTGATTGAAACCAGTCAAATTCTAGTATGACATATCATGATTGCATTGAGGAGATTTGGGGCACTTGAAATTTATGCCAGTAGAACACACACTTTCAAGGTTTATCAAGCTAGAAAAACTTTGAATGTGGTAACAGTGACAGACTTTATATTCTTTGTTTGAAAGGCTGCCAAAGTAAATAAGTAAGGAAATTAAAAAAAAAAGTAAAATAAGAGATTCATCACTTTATTAGCTGTAGGGAGTTGAGTTTTTCTTCCACAACATCTGTCAAAGACCATTCACTAAATTCTACTGAGATTTCCACTGAGTTGGTGGAAGAAGTAATGACAAAAAAGAACCTGATGGAAAAGCAAATCCTGGAAATACTGAATCTGTGAGATCACAAGCTGCTTGCATTTAGAAAGCTTTAAAAGAAACCACCTCCATTGCCAACAAAATTGTAGGACTTGGAGACGGTTTACCAAAAGGTGGAATTAACTTGGGGCATTTGCTAAATGTAATGCTTTCCACATTTTGGAACAGGAGACTGGGTACATTCTGTTTGAAAAGAGGTAAAGAAACAATTTTTTTATTCCCAAGCTTTAGACATGAATTAAAACATATTTAACACTATTTCTATCATGTATTCCTGTTTTTATTTATAGCAGTAATTTGGATTTCTCCTGGGAAGGAGGGCAAAGATCAGAGACTTAATAGCTTCATCAAATCCTTTCCAGTTTTGCTACCAAGTTGATTTGCTAAGTAAAAAGGTGACATCATTCACCATACCTCCACTTGTTGCCTTTGCAGTATTGCTAATTGAAATCTCTAGCATGATTTGAAGGCACCTAGTCTCTTTACTTAGGGTTTTGACAAGAAGTAAAGGGAATTTTAGAACATCACTCCAATAAGACTTTAGACGGAGATATACTAAATGGGCAGAAGGATAAATACCAATGATGACAATTTCTAAATTTCCTTGGTTCACAAATTCCTTAGTGTCTCAGCAATTTTTTCACAGAACCTCTAGGTAAAAAGAAATGCCCAGTACTTCTGTGTATTAAGTAGTTAGGTCTAAACAAATTTATAAATACAGTATTTATGTCCTAACAACTTAGTAGCTATTTGAAAAATAATACAAATAAATTGAAAGGAAAAAATTATTAAAAAAAAAACAACATTTACTTATTAGTGATATATGTCCAACTATTGGGCATTGAGCCTGAAACCATATTGGACAATGTCATTCTCTTTTACTGTTTCATATTTATTTTCAGGACGTTCTTGCTTTTTTATGAGAGCAACTACCTAGAAGCCTAAGCTTCACACAGAAATGATATTTGCAAATGAGAAAGCTTAAGTAGTTACTGGTGCAGCTGAAAGTATTAGCAAAGAAACAAAAATGTCACATACAATTTGCAGACATGGATGAATTTCAATCTACTCTGCTAGAAGGAATTACTAAATCACATCACAGTTCCAGTTGAGTGTTTTTGTATATTATTGTAAAATTTGAAATACCATGATCTCAGATTGTAAATCAAAGGCCAATGAAAACATGCAATGAGTAAAAATGAGCACTGATGGTATATGGTATGCAAGAGAACTGATATTAAAATGTCACCTTACTAGCAAACAGAAAAATTTACAAAACTATTATTTGTAAATATGGTAAGATGGGTATAAACTTGGCTGATTATATACTCTGTAAAGAGGAGCCCTCAAAATCAATTCTGTTTGAAACTCTTATATGATGTGGATTCGAAGGATTGTCTCCATTTCTGGAAAACCACTGTTAACTATTAAACCTTACCTCCAGAAATGAACAAGCAGGCTATCTACTAAAAAATTCATGCTGCCAACTGACTGGGGGAGTATTGGCTTCTCTTGAAAGGCCAGAGGTGAGTTGTAGCTAATCACAAATCCTTTTTCCAGTGTATTTCCAAGGCCAATGTGACAGAAAGGCCAATCACACAGAGTAATTATTCATCAGTAGCCTTTTGGGTGTGGAGCACAATATGTGCTATAAAATTATAATTTTTATTATATATTATACATATTATATATTATTATTTATTAATTTTCGAGTAATAGATGTTCAAGTTTTGAAGTTGACAATATATGTAGATACACATATATACAATATAGATGTTCATATAATATATATATACATACACACATATAATACACACAATTTTGTTTTACTTTTCAATTAATAATAATTTACCTTTTCTTCTTTCCATTTTTTACAAAAACAGGAAATATGAATAACAAATATAGTTAAGCAGAACAAATCCTCCCATTGGCCACATCCAGTAACTTATATCTCCTGCATCTTGAGCCTTTAAGTTCTCTCTCAGGAAGTGGGTGCACTGCTTCATCATTAACATTGTAATTGGTCATTGTATTGATCAGTTCTTTTAAAAATATATTCTTATTTACTTTGTTAAATATTATCCAATTGCATGTAAATGTTTTAAACATTCATTTAAAATGTTTTTGAATTACAAATTATATTCCTCCTTCCATCCTTTTCCCTTTCCTTGAGAATATAAGCAATTTGATATCCAGTATTAATATATAGTCATACAAAACATATTTCCATATTATCCATAGTTTTAAAAAGAATAAAACAAAAAATTTAAGGAGAAAAGCATGATTTAATCAGCATTCAGAGTTGATCAATTTTGTCTCACTGCAGGTACGTAACATTTTTTATTATAGATTCTTTGGAATTGCCTTGGGTAATTGTCTCGATCAGAGTAACTAGGTCTTTAACAGTTAATCATCCCTACAATATTGATTTTAACTGTGTGTGATGTTCTGGTGTTGCTCACTTCATTTTGCATAAGACCATGTAAGTCACCCCAGATTTACTTGAAACCATCCCATTATTTTTTAGAGCACAACAATGTTCCATCACAATCATTTTCTACAACTTGTTCAGCCATTCCCCAGCCAATGGATGTTTCTACAATTTCCACATTTGTCACCAAAAAATGAGTTGCTATAAATATTTTTGTACAAATAGGTCCTTTCCTCTTTCCCCCCAGTCTCTGGGATATAGATCTAGTGGTGATATAGTTTTTTGGACATTGTTTTAGATTGATACTACTTGTTGTTTTAAGAAAGGCTACATTTATTCCTATGCTTTCTAGTATTTTTTTTTAAACTAGGAATGTATATTGTGTTTTGTCAAAGGCTTTTTCTATATTTTTGCTATAATTCAATAATGTGTGATTTTTATTGTTTTTGTTATTGATGTTGATATGGTTAATTATGCTGATAGATTTCCTAATATTGAACCAGTCCTTTGTTCTTAATATAAAATCTATATGTCCATACTATATTTTTTCATATATTGATTTAATCTCTCTGCTAATAATTTATTTAAAGTGTTTACATTAATATTCATTAAGGAAATTGGTTTATGGTTTTCTTTCTTTGTTTTTTTTTCTTCCTAATTTATATATCAAAACTACATTTATGTTATAAAATGAGTTTGATAGGAGTCATTTTTTACTTATTTTTCAAATAGCTTATATAATTTTAGGATTAATTTTCTTAAACATTTGTTAACATTCATTTATAGATTTATCTAGTCAGGAATTTTTCTTAGGTAACTCATTGATAGTTTATTTAATTTCTTTTTCTAGGATAGGGTTAGTTAAGTATTCTATTTCCTCCTGTTAATCTAAACAGCTTCTATTGTACATATTTATCCATTTTCATTTAGTTTTATTGACATAATGTTGAGCAATAAAGGATAGAAAGAGAGGGAAGATAAGGAGAAAAATAGATAGGGGGAAGAAATTGATAGAAGTAAATGTATAATTAATAATCATAACTGTGAAGGTGAATGGGATGAATTTACCCATAAAATGGAAGCAGATAGTTGACTGGATTAGAAACTAAAATACGATAATATGTTGTTTATAGGACGCATACTTGAAACAGAGAGTCACAGAGAGTGCTAAAATAAAAGTCTGGAGCAGAATCTATGGTGCTTCACCTGAAGTTAAAAAACAAGGTAATGAATTATCAGGTGAAATAGACCATAAAGCTATACTAGTGGGGGACTTCAACTATTTGTTCTCTGAGGTGGATAAATCAAATTATAAAAAAAATAAGAAACAAGTTAAGAAGATTAATAGAATCTTAGAAAAGTAATTTTTGAGAGATCTATGGAAAAAAAAACTGAATGGGAGTAGAAAGAAGTATGAGTAGGGATGTGATCTTTCATTTTTGAAGAGGACCAAAATGATATTGCTGTTAGAATTGAGTTACAGAGTGTCTGATTGTGACTGATCAGACTAATACAAATTCAGAATGCTCTGCCACAAGTTGGACACAAATAGTCCATATGAACATCTCTCATTTTGTGTATTTTGCAATTCTGATTTGAGAGTTCCCAAAGCTGCTGTTGCTTCTGTAACTGCCACCTAATCCCAATATTGTTTCATCAATGTGGAAATGTAGTCATCTTCCACTCCAATTTCATAGCTCTCTCTTTTAGTTTGTTTTGGGTAGAAGAATATTTCAATTTCACTCTTTGCTGACTCTACCACTTTAGAATTTGATTTGAGAGAATAAAGTTATTTAAAGGGTAATGTAGAGAAATTATATTTGAGAAATGGTTAAAAGCTTGAGTTTGGTCTTTGGGAGAATCAATCCTTTTTTCCATTCTAAGCTCCTCTCTTCATTCTTATATTTCTTCACTTTTTTTTTGTAAGCAGCCTTGCCTTTCTCCTTCTTTCTGTCTTTTGAAGGAGTGACTGACTTTTTGTTGTTATTGCTTGTTTTTATTTCTCCAGCATTTTTCACATGAGGATTGACACATAGTAAGCTTTTAATAAATGTAATAATTTAAATTATTTAATAAATTTTAATAAATCTCCCTATGTCACTGTTATTTTATCTTTTTTCATATAACAAATATTTATGTTCATTTCCTCCTATTTTCCCCATAAAAAAAATAGAAGAAAAAAAGAAAAATATCACATTATTCTGAGTATGTGCATGACTTCTATTTGGCTGAATGCTATAGCAGAACTGCATATCTTCAAATGAGAGGTTGTTGCAGGACACTTAGAGGAGTTGAAGAGAGATGATTAAGTATGCAAACTTTTAATTGGCTAATGGGAACCCCTAAGGCCACATATGTGGGAAGCTAGGTCCTATCATGTCCCTTGATTACTAGTGTTGTCAGTCCTAAAAAATGGACTCCATTGGTGAGATCATTCCCTCTCTTTTAGTGACCTTAGGTTTTTTATCTTTCTGTAGAAGAAATCCTTTACTATTTTTTTATTCTTTGACCTATTCCAGGATTTCTTAACTTGGGGTCTATAAATTATTTTTTTTAATATCAATATACTTGGTTTCCTTTTTAATCCTATTTTATTTTATGCATTTAAAATTATTCTGGAAAGGGTTTATAGTCTTCAATAATTTTTTCAAAGGGGTTCATGGCATGCAAAAAAGATCAAAAACCCTGATCTATTCTAATATGTGAAGCTTTCTCCTCTGTTTTACTATTCTGCTTAGATAAATAGGTTTACCTGCCTTTTTGTTATTCCTGAAGATCTTTTGTGTGAACAGCATTTGGTACAAGAGAATTAAGCAGGGGATATCAAACTAACTATTACTCACCTGACTTAAGAGTAAACAAGAGAAATTATTTATCAGTGTGTACTAGGATTCAATTTCTCCAGTGTTATACCCCTAGACTAGAGAGTTTTTTAAAGTATGGAAGACAAATATAATTCTCAGACCTTTCATGAAGATAGATAAAAGAAGAAACAAACATCTATCCATAAACCTCTGCTAGTTCTTCTCAAAACTAGAAATTGTGTTTTCCTTTAGAGAATAATGATTCAAATCCTGTATTAGATATTCTTTCAATTCTGCATATGAGCTAGCCATCTTTATAGCTAGGCAGCACATATGTATTTTATATACAAAATAAGCTTATGTAAAATATAAAAATATCTCTATTGATATGTTTATTTTATTATTTCACATTTCGACATAAATTTCTTGACGCTCAATAGAATGGATAATCACAAATTCCAGATTTTGGAGTTGGAGTAATCTTAAGAGTCTATCAACAATAATTATCCTAATACATATATGATAATTGGTTATCTAATCTTTTCTTTTTCTTTTTAATTGTTTTTTCCAGGTTATACATGTACATTATTTTTTAGTAATATGCATTTGTTTATGAATCATGTTGAGAGAGAAAAATCAGAACAAAAGGGAAAAATCATGAGAAATAAAAAAAAACAGAAGAAAAAGAAAAATGAGTATAGCATGTATTGATTTACATTTAGTTTTCACAGTTCTCTTGGGATGCAGATGACATTTTCTATCTAAAAGTTTATTGTGATTACTATGTACAATTTATTCTTGGTTCTGTTATGTGGTCTTAGATTATTTTTACAAAATATTTTTCAACTGTGGACTTTGGAGACTCCTACAAATTAATATTATCCAAATTAGGAAATAGAAGCAGCAGAATGATTTATAATTGTACTTGATTTTGTAAGCTAAATCAGCAGCAATAACATTTTAAAATTTTCCTTTCTACCTGCTGCTATTATATTATATTAGAAATGTTTAATATGAATACAAACATTGAATTCTGTTCTATGTGAGAAAGATCCAGTGCCTTAGTAACATTTGGATTTTAGCCAAATTACTTTGGGACAGATGACAAGATTCCTAATCATATTTTAGAGAGGTGAAAGCCAGATGGCAAAGATATTTGTGTGTGAGGATAGTCAAAGTTTTGGACTGTTAATTCTTCCTTAAGAAGGAAGAAACGATAATGATATCAATCATCATCATCATCACTAATATATAGTCCTTACATGTTATAAAGTGAATTAGATGAATACAATAGATGCTCTTTGAAAATAACGACTTTCCCATTGTTGCTTAATGTTTGTTGATTTGAATGATCTAATTTTTTGTTCTCAAAAGCTCTATGAGGTGGGTATTGTATTAGTTGTCTTAGTTCATAAGTAAAGAACCTGAGTGGCAGGGCAAATGACTGGCTTAGGTTTGAAACACTGAATTATGTATCTCATGATTTTGCCTCTCTATTTTTCTCTGTTCTCTGGAATAAAATATGAGGCACTGAGTGGGGCTATTGGAGGAGGAGAGAAAAGACAGCTTCAAAAGACTTAAAAGACTTGGTTTATAACTTTCAGGTGTTTAAAGTTTGCTTGGGTACAACAAATTAGCACTCAACACTGAAAAAGAAAGAAAAAAACAAATAAAAACTTTCACAGAGCAACCCAGAAATATATGGAAATTATTAGAATCAGAGATTATAAAATTTAGGGCAGGGATTATAAAATTAGGAGAGGGGTAAACTAAGTCAAGTCTAATCAATGGCTTCTCAGGGTGACTGGATTTCTCAGCAAAAGGCAGAGTGATATTACTTCCTAGATCTATCCAATTCTCACTTTGTTTCTGAGAGGTAGATATCAAACATTAGGCAAGTGGACTTAGTCATGTCCTTTTGCTTTCTATGGCAAAATCCTCTATCCCTGATGTTATCTCATGCGAATTGATCGATATTCCTAATGAATCAAAGGTCTTGGGATTCAGGAATAGTGGTCATCTGGAAACACAGGGGACCAGAAGTAAGACTGCAAAAGCAATCAAATTGAGATAGTGAGAGAAATGTAGGTCTGGATGTGACCATCTTGAAATGATGTTTAAAACTGATTTCAGCAATAAAATTTCCTAGTAAGAGGAAATAAGAAAGAAGAGCATCTGTTTAGCTAATATCAGGGACAGAAATTTGGAAGTGGGGATGATCTTTTTAAACTTTAAATAAAGAAAACCCACTTTATTTGAGTAACATTTAATCTGGAGAGAGAGAAACAAAGATTGTCTTCTTTGTTATGCTTCTGGCTTGTTTTCCATTGCATGTATCTTTTCATGATCCAAACCAAGGAAAAATTCCCCACAATATTAAAAAGGTTTGCATAAAATTATGGTGTTATGTGAAGATCTTTAAAGACTATTAACAATGTAAAAAAATCATTGCTGAATTGATTAAAAATCTTGGAATTAGAGATCTTTTCTGTTTGTCCCATTATCAGAACTTTCAGGATGGTGTTTTCTGTTCCCTTTGTCTATTAGGCTCTCTCAAATAATATAGAAGCTATTTTTGTCAGGCTATGGGCTTTCTGGGAGAACCCTTACAACTGAAATATTGGAGTTATGGTTGTACCGAAAAGAATAAATTCAGAAAGAAATTTTTAAAAGTAATTTTTTCCTATTCTTGGTCTTTAAAAACTTGATTCTGTTGATATAACAAGAGGAAAGGGATATATAATTAATGTTTTTGCAAAGAAAGTAGTTGTGTAGATGTTTTAGGGTAAAAGGTTGTGTTATGGGTCATCTTTGTCATAAGAAGATTATATTTATTTAGATTCTTTTTGTATTAATGCATTTTCTCTATTATCCATCAATATGTCTATCTGTCTATTCTTGTCTCTTCCTACAGAATATATGCTTCTTAAGGGTAGAAAAGGTTTGATTTAAACTCCAGCAATAACTCCAGTATTTGACAATCTCTGATCTATAGTGAGCATTTAATACTTTTTCATTAATTGTAGAAAAGGGAAGCTGAGGAAGAGACAAAGCTGATCAAATTTGCTTGAATCTTCACTTCAATTTGATGATTCCTCTTCCTCTGTGGATTAATAGAAGAGGGTGGAATGCCAGAGTGGTAGTATAGTGCTTAGATTCTTCCAAGACCCCTACAAAGTTCAGAGATTTTGACATATTTGGGGATGTAAATTTTGTTATTGTATATTTTGTAGGTGCTATTATACTTATTGTGTGAAAAAGAGAAATAACTCACAGGCTCTACTCTGTATAAGTCAGGATCCAGACAATGCTTACTTGGTATGTTATATCTGATGCTGTATTAGTAAAACTACTTTTAAATTGGTCTGTCTACCCTCCCCTGTACACAATTAGGCTAAGAAGTGGACAATTGTAGTTGAAATTCCCCATGAATTCTCCAGAACCTCAAAGATTGGCTAATTTTATACTTTCAAAAATGAAAGACAAGGGATTTTGGAAATAACAATAGCTAGCATTTAAAGAGTACTTTAAGGCTTACAAAAGTTATCTCATTTGATTGTTGAAACAGCCTTGAATAGGTGCTATTATTATACCCATTTAATAAGTGGGAAACTGAGAATAGAAGTTAATTGACTTGAGCAGGGTCTTCTCTGCTTCTGAGTCCAGCATTCAACCCAATTTGCTTAGCAGCTGTTTTCTTCAAAGAAAATAGGTATATAGACATATAATGGGAAATAAAAGTTATCCTGAGAGGGGACTATTTTTATGTAAGTCTTTGACACAAAAGTAGGATTCTAGGGAAGGAATGCATTTTTTCAGGCATGTGTTATCAAAAACTTTAAACGGAAAGGAGAAAATTGATATGGGAAGGTGAATTTTCTATTCATAGAAATTCAAAAGTCTGATAAGAAACTTCTAAAATCTGAGAAAAATCCAAAGAAAGTTAAAACTTTTGCTGGAGGCTGGTGCGTATTATTAAAATGAAAATGTCTTTGTTGGGGTCAGATGCTCTAAACACTGGGAATTGACTCTAGGATACACTTAGAACCTTGTGGTGAAAATGGCATCCAGGTGCTGCACAAGAGAACCAGCAAACTGCACATCTCAAATGGCAGAGATCACGTTTCATAGGCTATACTTTACACATATAAATTAGTAATTTTTGATATCTTTCCACCTCTTATGCCCTGGTAATTCCTTGCCAAATTTGCTTCTTTATGGTCTCAGTTAATGGCCCAAAGTTAACAGAGATGAAAGTGAGCATTGAATTTGTTTTGCCTTTAGATAATGCAAAGATTGAAACTATTCTACATGGAAGTCTAGGAAAATGCAAAATAAACCCAATGTGAAACAGCATACAACTGTAATATCATTAAGAATGATAAATAAGAAAAATATAAGGAAAAATACAAAGTAAATAAAAACAGTGTCTTTAAGAACATATTAAAATGGATACAAATTTAGGTGGAGGGAAAACATGACCCTGTATCCTTCCCACAGTTCCTTTATCATCTTGAATAAATACCCTCATTGCCTAGATCAAGGCTTCAGCACATGATAGACATTAAATGCTTGTTGAATCAAATTGGTTGTTCTTATTTTAATGGCTCTATTATCCGATGAACTCCACCCCCATTGGAACCTTGGACTTTACTCAGACTCCTCAAACTCTGATAGGTGAGGTCTTATGTCCTATCTTATAGAGACTCTATGACACTTCCTGAAGAATCTATCTGCTTCCTTTCTAGCTTCTCTCTATGTGTGATCTTCCCCCATTAAAAAGTAAATCCTTAAGGGTGAGATCTGTCTGACTTGTTTATTGTATTTCTATTGTCAGCATTTTAGTAGAGTGCCTGGCATATAAGTACTTCAAATTGGTCGAATCTATCATTTGTTTACCTATCTATCAATCTATCCATTCACCCATCCTTTTTATCTATCTGTCTATCAATTTATATTTGTCTAGCCATCCATCTATCATCCATCTATTCATCTAAAATTCTTTATACTTTTAATTATGGATTTGTTTATTTACAGAAATTCCATGCTTTTTAAAAGTCATTTGTTGGACAGTCTGGGTCATGGCTTGCAAAAATGCAAGAGAAACAAATTTGATTCTGTTTGCAATACCTCATTTTCCACTGCATTAATTTTTTAGGAGAAAGGACAAATACAGTAAACCATGCGAATATTGTAGCTTTATTTTAAAAACAATATCCACAACATGGTATTCATTCAGGGTATTCATCCCAACCTCTGGTATCTTTTTATCTAACACCTATTCCTCACGATTTTAGAAATTCTTTTACAAAGTAGCTTTTGTTATATGTAGTTGCAGGAAAGGAACAAGTAGAAGAGCAGATACTAAAGATGAAAAATAGAGGGAATTACTATTATTGAAAAAATAAATTTTAAATAAAATTCTTCTTTAAATGTTTAAACATTTTTGGAATTACAAAATAATTTAAGGTTTTACTGCATGTTGTATTTGCTATAGACTCATGTGTATATATGTCAGGCAAATTCTAAAAGAAAATTTGTGAATATTTGATGTTAATGAACTGTACAATAATATTAGTTAAAACTGAATTCCACCAAAAAATAGAACGAGGCTAGAAATTGCTAGATAAGTAAGACAAAAAAATCTGTATTCTGAGAAAGGATCAATATCAGTCCACTATAGTATAGAAATATTCTTTGGGGAAGCAAAGTGAGAAATTATACAAATAGTCCATAAGTATGGATTGTGCTCTCAGCAAGGGATACATCATCATCAGGCAATTGCATATTGAAGGAACTGTTGATTAAGTATCATTTTATCCAATTTAGAACTAATGAACTTAGTTGATAGCATTTTTGCTGAATTAAAGAGCAATCAAAGTGGCCTTTCAGATACTGTGCCATGTAGGTCAAGAAGCTCTGACAGCTTGGGATATTCTTGGCTGTGAAGTAGGTATAATTGACTCCCTTATTTACTCTTTGCTCTTGATCAGTTGATTAATAAGATTCATGGGGCAGCTAGGTGGCACAGTGGATAGAGCACCACCCCTGAATTCAGGAGGACCCGAGTTCAAATGTGGTCTCAGCCACTTAACATTTCCTAGCTGTGTGACCCTGGGCAGGTCACTTAACCCCAGCCTCAGGGGAAAAAAAAAAAGATTAATAAGATTCATTCAATGATAAACAATAAGTGTTTGATGAAAGAATAAATAAGCAAATAAATACTAAAGATATATTATCTCTCAAACCTTGGATAGGAGGGATTCTAGGAGAATAGTCTGTAGCTTCTCTTACTTAGGAGTTTTCTTTCCTTTGTTGCATGTTGCCAGTGATCTTCACTCATTCTGGAAACCCATTTGAAGACATTAGGGGAAAAATGGGAAAATCTGGATTTGGTCTATTTAATATAATAATAAAAACAGGATTTCCTTATGAAGAAAACCCAGAGTGTATTTGAGGAGTAGCATGTCTGATTTTCATCTAAATGGATGAGAAGGGACAGAAATGAAGATATGAAAAATAGATTATAACTTTAGGCTCCCCTGTTAACTTGATCTGCCATACCACTAACACTGGGATCTCTTTGGAAACTTTCAGATCACCATTTTGCTGGAGATGAGAAGCTGGAGGAAGTCCATATCTGTTTGCCATGCAGGAAAGGCTGTTCCTTTTGTGCTGATGACAGACCCTGCACTGCTCAAGAAGACAAGTATTTACGTCTGGCCATTATCTCCTTCCAAATCCTGTGTATGCTCCTTGATTTCATTAGCATGTTGGTTGTCTACCACTTTCGCAAAGCAAAGGTACTTAGAAATATTCTTGGACCAATCCATATAGGGGACAGGGAGTTGGGGAGGCAAAAAAGTCGAGGGGCATGTTATTGGTAGTTTACATTTCTTTTTCTTCCAAACATTTTACAACAAAACACTTGAACTCATTCATATTTCTTTTTGTTCACTTGTTTTAAGTCTGTCCAACACTTAGTGACCTATTTGGTGTTTTCTTAGCAAAGTCACTGGAGTAGTTTGTTATTTCCTTCCCTAGCTCACTTTACAGATAAGGAAACCTAAGCAAACAGGATTAAGTTACTTGCCCAGAGTCACACAGTTAGAAAGTGGCTGAGGCCAGATTTGAACTCAAGAAGATGAATTTTCCTGAGTCCAGGTCTGGTGCTCTATCCATTGCATCACTCAACTGCTTCTTCCCCTTTTTAAAATACCATATTTATGCAATTGGACTGAATATAGACATTTTTCCCTTTACTTACCTATGGGAATATGATTTCCCCCTTTTTCTTCACCTACCTTTTCTCATTCCCATTAGTACACTCCCCTTAATCTAAACACCCTTCTTTATAGATTTATGCCCTTTATGGTGTACATATACATGTATATATTGTTTTCTCTTTAACCCATTCCTGACATAAGTTAATTTTCAGAACTAACCCTTCTCCTCTCTCTAATGTCTCTGTGTCGTTTCTTCCTCTGAACCTCATTTATAGCACAATTACTATTTTTACATTTTTAAGCAGTTTTGCTTTTTAGAATCAGATCATATTCAACTATAACCAATTATTGAAGTCGATTTTAAACAGAAGTTATACATTTCCATGTAACAAACATAAATAATTTGTCTTTGCTGAATCCCTTGAAATGAATCTTTGATGTTGGCTCTCATATGCTAAATGTTCTATTAAGATCTGATTTGGTTGAGACAAAGTCCTGAAAATTGACAAGTCTGTTGAATGACCTTTTTTTGTTCAATATTATGTTTAGTTTTGCTCCATATAATTTGGCCACAGGTCTAGTTATTTTGATTATTGATATATATCATTCTAGAACTTGTAGTTTTTTATTGTGGCTCCTGATAAATCCTGTACAATTCTAATTATACCTCCAGTATATTTGAATTGTTGTTGTTGTTGTTGGGTTTTTTTTTTTTTTTTTTCATTTGTTTCATGGAGGATTTTCTCTTCAAACTGGGTTTTTTGAAATTTGGCAATAATATTCCTGTGTGTTTCTCATGCATAGTCTCTTTGAGGTGGTAATTGATGGATATTTCTATTTCTATTTCTATTTTCCCCTCATGTACTCTTCCTCCAGGAAAGTGTTCTTTGATTATTTCTTGATGTTTCTTTTATTACTGTTGTGCCAAGGCTCCTTTTTTGGTTATAGCTTTAAGGTAGTTCAATTATTTTGATGTTTTCTCTTTTTGATTTATTCTCCAGATATACTGTTTTACTTATAAGATGTTTTATATTCTGTTATATTTTTTCACTTTTTATATTTTATTTTGTTATTTATTGGTCTCAATTCTCATTTTCAAAAAATTACTTTCTTCTTTAACATTCTGAATTTCCTTTTCTAGTTAACTTTTTCCCCATAATTTTCTTGTTTTTCTTGGATGGCTTTCCTTATTTTTATTTTTTATTTTTTCATCAATGTCTTTCCTTTGATTTTTGAAGTCTTTTTTGAATTCATCTATGCATTCTTTCCAGGCAGGTAGCCATTTAACATTACTTAGGTGTTTAGGTTCCCTCTTGCTCAGGGCCCCATCTCAATAACTTAGCTGGACCTGTGTTCCTAATCATAGAGATTCCCTCTGTCTTCCTAGTCTTGTACTTCCAACTCCCCAGCTTATGAGGTGAAGAGGTGAAAGTTCTTGTGGTTGGGATTTTACGGTTTCTGCTGTAGCCTTGAGATATTTACACTTCAGAATGGTTAAATCAATGTCCTGAGATCTTTCTTCAGTTCTTCTTGTATTGTCCCAGGAGGACACTTGTACTTCTTCAAGTCTTATTTGTTTTTCATTAGTTTATGTTCTTGCTGAGGCCCAATTTTGTCCTGGTTGTGAGGAAATCTGAAAAGCCTGAAATGTTCTGATCTTCTCCACTATCTTCCCAGAAACATTCCTCCCCCCCCCCCCGAATATGATTAATGCAATAAAATTCGAGGCCTTAAAGTTTTATTTTTTTAAGCATTTACCTTCACTTAATCTAGAGTTGCCTTGCCTCAGAGTCAAAGAGACTTCCCCCTCTTTTGGACCAAGTTCAAATCTGGCCTAAATAGCTTACTAGCCATGTGATTTTTACTCAAATCACTTAATTTCTATTTGCCTCAATTATACAAAGGAAATAATGTTACCTGATTTGTAGGGTTATTGTGAGAGTCAAATGAGATAATTGTAAAATGTTTATCACAATTCCTGGCACATAGCAGATCTATTTAAATGCTTATTCTCTCCTCCTTCCCTATGAAAATAGAATTATATCTAGAAAAATACTTCTGAATATACATGTGTATATATGTATATGTATATATATATATATATGTATATATATATATATATATATATATATAAATGTGATTTTTTAGGGAAGTAAAGGGGAAAGCATTTATTATTAATGTTGACTGATTATTGATCATTATGTTCAGAATACTATGCTAAATGCATAAATGTTATCTCATTTGAGCCTCATAATAACTCTGTATATATATATATATATATATATATATATATAATATGTATATATAATATATATATATATAATTATACAAACACACATATATATGCACATGTACCTATATATCCACACCTATAGATGTTATTTATTTATTTAATGCATACTGGCTGTCATGTACAGTGAAACAAGGCCATCATATATTATTCTACCCAAGGAAGCTATTAATATTTTTATGTGTGAAAAGAATGTATTGTGTTTTTTACCCTTTCTTTAGGAGCTTACTCAGCCATCATTGAAGATGGCACCTAGATGATTATATATTTTGAGCATTGCATCTGTATTTTTAGAAAATGTATTTGGGTAATTTGGGGAGATCTTGCTTTAATTTCTTAGATAATAGTAATCCCAGATAGTACTCTCATTAAATTTTCAGGAATTTAACCAATGAGATCTTTTCAGGAGTCATATAGAACAAGATGAAAAATGAGCTTGTGGTTTATAAATTTCAGTCTTTATGTTTGCCACTGTAAATGTTTATATGTTATGGAAATGAACAACTTTCTGAATAGCACTGTCCAGCAAGTTATCTATTTTGTAAACTGTGGGACTCTTTGCTGATAAGAATAGTAATTTAAAAAAAAAAATGAAATAAAAATTCTAAATCTTAAGAAAAATTAAAATTCTGGGAGAAAATAATGGGCAAATTTTTTCTTTCTCTGCCCCACTTAATTTATTATAACCTTTTAATTCATTGTTTTTGAAAATGGAACAGATTGACTCAAATTATAAAACTTTTTGGATTTCAAAAGTATTTCTATTATGGAGAAAAACCCTGGGAATTGGCATCTATGATGGATCCCAGTGTTAGCATAAGAGAATTCCCCATAGAGTCAATGAGGTTTTTCCTATTATGTAAATGATATAGACTTTTAATAGCTGTCTTAAATAGACAGTATCATTAACTGAGGCGTGGAGGGGTACATTAAAATCAGGTTCTCCGCTGCTTAGAAAGTGCAAATTATTGTCATCTAATGAAGCCTGGTCCTTTGTTTATTCATTTGTAACAAAATATGTGTTAAATTTTATCCAGTCTGATAAAGTGAGTAACAATTGACAAGTGGGGAAAATTATTCGACTACTGTTGGAGTTGAAATTGTAAAATACCAAGAATATATCTGGAATTTAAAAAAAAATAGGTTCAAATTTCATCTACTACTTATATCTTTTAATCTTGGATAAATCATACATAGTTTCTCCATTTCCAGTTTATTCACCTGCAAATTGTAATGATATCCTTCTGAGGAGTAGATACTTGGATAAGATTTATTTTAAATGTCTACTGATATCTTACTATGATAGCTTAGATCCCTGAGATGACCTGTATTTTTGAAAGTTATGCCAGAGGGCTGGTAAGACTTAGAATGCCTTCCTCAGAGGGATTATTTGTTTGGTATAGAGATCATCAATAGGTGGGGGAAGAATAGGGAATTAATTAAGTTCAGAGAGTTTCACCACCAATGGAGTGTGTACCAGGTAATGATTTTTTTTTTTTTAATGATTGCAGCAATTATAGATGGAGTTGCATTCAATTAAGATCAACCCAAGTTTATGAAGTCCCCCTTAAGAAAAGTAAAAATATGAATGAAATTATAGATCTTTGGGGCAATAAGGAAATAAAATTTGGGGAGGGGAAAAATGTGGAGTGATGCTAATGACTGAATAAATTATCTGACTTTTCTGAGTGTAAGATATTTCATCTTTGAAACAAGGAAATTGGGTGAATCTGAATTCTTTTTCAAGGCTAAAAGACATTTGGCTATTCTGATAAATCTAAATATTTTCTGATAAAATTCTGTCAGACTTGACTTAAAGTCCTTCATCCTGAAGCAGTCCTAACATGAGATTTGGGCTCTAGAGTCAGATAATAGTGTATAAAAGAAACAGTGAATGTAGGTGTCTTAATTGCCTCAGGTATAAAATGGGATAACATGTAAGGAAGTAGAGGAAAAGGAATAAACATTTATTATTATTAATAATAATCATTTATCGAATGTTTATTATTAAGCATCTATTATGTTCCCGACATGCTAAGTACTCCATAAATTTTTATCTCATTTGATCTTCACAAAATTTATAAGATAGAGATTGGTATTATCTTCATTTTACATTTGAGGAAACAGGGAAATAGCAGTTAAGTGACTTGCCCAGGATCACATAGCTATTAAGTATAAAAGTCTGAATTTGAACTCAGGCTTTCCTGAGTTTAGTTCCAGCACTGTTTCCACTGTGCCACCTAGCTGCCTACATTGCCTATCTCACAAAACTGTTGTGGATAAAACATGTTGCAAAATTTAGAGCACTATATATTTTCTAAATTTTGGCTAAATTTTAGGACTAGTGATACACATTTTGCCCCAGTACCTTTGAATGAAAGACATGTAAGTAACTGTAGATGATAGAGAAGTATGGAAGGTAGCAAAGGTAGTGTTCTGGCAAAGTAATCATTTGGTAAAAAAAAATAATATTTATATTTTTATTTATAAGTTGTTGGTACTAAATATTTTGAAATTACTTCTGGTTTTATACCACATGTTATAACACTTAACATATTTTTATTAGTTATTCAGAAGGGAGTGCATGATTTCTAACAACTTAATAATATTAGGTGTTAATGCAATTTATTTCTGGACTAGATGTCGAATAAAAGGGAGATATACTGTGAGCATAGTAATTTTTTATATTTCTCAAAATAATTTTTCCCGGGCCTCTTCTGAGTTAATTTAACACTTTCTGTTTAAGTTTAGAAGTTTTTAAAATGATTTCATTGTTACAAAAATTGTGAACATTCCCGGACTGCTTTGTTTTGTTATTCTATTTTTTTCACCACATTAACTAGTTTTTTTTTTTTTTTTTGTTGTTGTTGTTGTTGTTGTTCCTAAATTAGATCTTAATAGACAAAAAAATCTGCCAACAGTGCTCATTTATGGCTTGGAAAATGAAATTTTTAATATAGCATGCGGTTTAATTTTTTTATTAATTTCTATAAAAGTAAATTATGACATTTTAATACTCACTCTAATTATACAAATGGAGATGCCAACATTTTCCACTAATAGGTTTATAATTTGTTTTGTATTTTAGTGAAATGACTGCTAAACCTGATATCTTCTTTTATTCTACGTCAAATGCACCATAATTTGTGTCTAGTATTTCACTATTAAGACTGCTTCCTTTTGTTCGCATTTACCTTTTCTTTTTGAGTTATTCAAACTCAAAAGCAATAAGGAAGTGGCACAATGGGACAGGAATATAATAATTCTGGGAGTAGAATGGTATGAATGGTGCAACCTGTATCTTTCATATTGTTTGAGCAAGATAGATGGCAAATACTGATCTTGACCTAGAGCTGAAATACACTTTTTACATTCTTTTAGGATTAAAGGATTGAAGGGTTTTGACCATCCTAATCACCAACTAGGTAGGAATTGCTATTCACTGAGTCATCCCTGTCACCCCAGCTATCAGAACATATGCTAAGTAAAATTCCAGGTGAAGAGTCTAATGTTTCTTTTGGGAATCTAGCTAGTGAAGCTGTTTTCAGGAAGGTAGTAGATTTTGGAAAGTGTAGCATTCTGGGATACCCAGAAATATTTCTGATTTTATCCAGGACTCCTGAAAGTAGGATTCTCCAGATGACCTCAAACCCCAAAGAGTTTGAATTTACTTTAATTAGGAAATCTATGTACCATTGAGAAGAAGGTAATACCAAAACTCCAAAGAAGGCTTATAGAATTGTTGTTTGTAACTCTGGTCTGGGAGACTTTCCTTAAAAAAGGCAAAGCTGATATTGTAAGATCAAACATTAATCTTTTAAGTTATTGCCATTATTTTCACCACAAGCAGCAGCATCTCCTACGTACGTCTTATTGCCAAAAGCTCTAGCCTCTCTCTCCATCCAGAACTGAGGATCCCCTTAAGGACTCTGATTGGTGAACATTTCACTATATCTTGCTCTCTCTTAGGGTTAATTAAGCCCCTTTCTGACAGTCTCTGTGCTACACCTAGCCAACCATTCTTTCCCTCTCCCACTACCCTATTCATCTTTTCCAACTCTATCGCTGAGAGCAGTAATCAAATCAACATAGCAATAAAATTGCTCTGGTCCTTCAATAACTGTACTCTCTGACTTTCCTCTCCACTCTTCCTATCTACCCCTTCCATATGTGCCCCATTGTCCTCTGGTTGCTTGGTTAGTTGTTCTCCTTCATTCTCGAAGCAGATCAAAATGTTAGAGGATCATTATGTTTGTGTCCAACTGTAGCTGAGTAGTGATCCCTTTGCCTTTAGATACCCAGGAGATGGTGAGACACCTTTAGCATATTTCATAATTTTGTACTGTGACCATTCTACTTCCTAAAACATAACATCAATATCCAGTCATTCTTCAGATGAGTAGATGACATTTCCATCAGGGGTGTGATACTGGGGGCTGTCATCACCTTACAAGATCTGCTACCTTGTCCTCAAATATTTTGAGCTTGACATAATCTAAAATGTGTTGTGACAGGTGCTTTTCCCCAAATGCTTAAACCTAAGTGTATTTCAAATGAAATTTAGTACTTACAATCTGTATTCATTTTCCTCTTCTTTCTCCCAAAGGTATTCAGTTTAAGCTATTCTCAAAGTGCTCAAAGTAATTTCATCTTTTTCAAAAGGTTCAACCCCCTAACCCTCCCCTACCACCAAATGCACGTGTGTGTACAGTCACAGACACATGCATGAACACACATTTATTTTTATCAATAAATTATCATTTTTCCAGCGTTAAATGGAACAAAGCCCAAGGGAGGTCTGAATTCATTCTGGTAAGAAAAAGCTCTGAATTTCAAAAGCTTTCTTTTTCTTTATCAAAACTCACTCACCTCATCTCTGTGTTACATATTTTACATTCTTAAAGCTATTTTTATTATTAGAAATTAGACATTTTAATCCATTCTGGTGACTAAGCACTCCATTGTCAGGATGAGAGAGAGAGCCCAGCTTTGTTCTTCACTCAGAAATAAAGCAGATAATTCTTCAGAGTTTAAAGTCCCTTCAAATACAGGCAAATTTGGCAAGAGACTGGGAAGAAGTCAGTTCCAACCATTTTGCAGAGATCATGAAGCACAGTATAAAGAACTTTGGATTTGAATTTGCAGACCTAGGGATCCTAATTCCAATACCTAATATCTGGTAGTTGCCTATAGGCAAAACAAATAACCTCACTGAGATGGAGTTTCTGCATCTGTAAAAAGGGGATAATAATAATTCTCATCCTACTGGTGACAGAGTTGTGGGGAAAATGTTTTATAAACCTAAAAGTACTACTTGAAAAACATGACAATGACATATATATGCACGTGGCTCAAATACAGGGGATAGACTGAGGCAGGGGCGGAGGCAGGATGCTGAGAGCAGGGACAGGACTATGGCTCTGGTTCTGACAGCATGGCAAGAGGCATGGGGGATATGAGATAATTGGGACTACAGAATTGGGAGAGACACCCGATATTCTGATGATGTCTAAAATAGAAGATCTTTCTCCTTATCTGGATCATCATGATTAGGAAGGAAGGGTGGTGTTGCAGTATTGACCAGAACAATTAGAAACTGAGGCAGAACAATTTAGGGAAACTGAGGCAGGGTAATTAGGGAAACTGAGTCAAGATAATAAATATAGATAATAAAGACAACACCATTTGCTCTAATTTTTCTTTCCCAACATAATTTATAAAATAATATATATTAAATAAACAAAATATTTTAAAATTAATAATTTTTATTTACCAGATATATGCATGGGTAATTTTACAACACTGACAATTGCCAAACCTCTTGTTCCAATTTTTTCCCCTCCCTCCCCCCACCAGATGGCAGGTTGATCAATACATGTCAAATATGCTAGAGTATAAATTAAATACAATATATGTATATATGACCAAACAATTTAAATGAAATATTTTAAAATCTATTTATTTAGAACAAATACAAAATAGAAAAGGAAAATAATTGCCATGTACACAGCAGAACATAAGAAAGGATTCAAAATATGAGACAATAAATTTCCATTTCAAGAAAGCTTCTGTAATAGATGTTATACTATATATAAGTACTATAATAAAAACTAAAAAAGACTATGAAAAAAGTCATCTTCTCAGGTTAGCTAATGTACAAATCTGTATTAAACACAAAGAAAGGCAAAACAAACAATAACCCCTATCCTCAAGGACCTTAATTGAAAGACAATAGGTAAAATTCTAGGTGCATTCAACTTTTTGTTAATGTCTCCAAAGTTGTATATCTATGTATTAAATATTTTAATGTAGTGCCTATCATTTGTATTTTTAAAAATGCTTCCAATAAGCCCTCACCTCCCTTTTAAATGTGTATTCACAAATAATATGTAAGAGTTTACTCCTAAAAGAATCTTACATATTCTTGTTTTCAAAAATAAACTCTTGAATAGACTGGTAAGGAATACAGTACTGGTGTGGGCAATGAATAACATTTGTGTTCATATAAAAATTCATTTCTCCTGAGGAAGTGTAAAAATTTTACAAGCGCCCTTTTATTGTGTGCTGATTTTTAAAAAAAATAATTTATAGAAATTTTCTCCATAAAGTCTCTAAGTGCATTTGCAGCATAAATATATATATGAGGTTTCCTTCATCCCCTTGAAGAAGAAAACAATTTTCAGCAACAAATGGAAAAACGGATGCTCTGAGATGTACCCAAGAACACACTGTGAACCATTGGTGACTCTTGTAATTAAAACAGAGTGATGTTCTCCAAAATAAGCAAATAAGACATTATATAACGCTGTAGTGGTGGTGCTTTGCTAGCTAATTATGAGGTGTCACTATAAAGTAATGAAATTCTGCAAGTACTCTTTTTTACAAGCACACCAGAAATGTTACATCCTAATAAAGAAAGGTCCTTTAGAGAATCTACTTTGGAAGGTTCTACATTATTTCCAGTGATGCTGGCATTACTCAAACCATTTATTGAACTCTTCTGTGGGAATGATCATTGATATCAGGTTATAGGTGATGCAAGATGAGCAACCCATGACTTTATAGTCATACTTCACTTTTTATCCAAGCAGAAACATTCGATTTTATCATGCATATTATTTCTCTTTTACTGCCCCTAGTAAAAGAGCTGAATTATTTTTCTATTACTGAAAATTGAATTCAAACTCAAAGGAAAAAAATTCCTTCTCATGGAGGAGAATCAAAATACTAAGGGCAATCCCCCAGATATCTGCATCCATGACAATATTATTAGAATAAACACATAACTACCCAAACATTTACCTGCAGATCCTGATTGGAGGAAGAAGTTATATGCTTCTTCCTGCTATTTTCCTCTTTCTCTTTCAGATTCCAGGGTTCTCCTTCCCACAAAACCCTAACTCTTGTTACTCTTGACCTTCTGGGAATCTCTGAATTATCGGAAGCCATTACTTACAGAGTCTTATTCAGACAGGGAAAATAAACACTACTTTAATATCTGCTTCCTTGTCTAAGCTTTCTTCAATAGAATACCTGGATCCTTGACAACCATCAGAAGTCACGCCCTTTAGGCTCTTCAGATGCCAGGTATTCAGTCGACTCAGAAGAACCTAACCTGCCCTCTTTCCAAATCTATCCCACTTCCAGCCTCTCCTCCACTATCTCAAAATTTCTTCAATTTGGTAAAGAAAGAATCCCTACTGAAGTGCTATATTCTTAGGGGAGAAGGGGAAGAGCACGGGGCACCACCATTTAGAACTTTGAGTATATTTTCTCATGTTATGAGGTCATCTACTCATCTTCTAACCAAAAAAGGTTAGAAACTCAGAAATGCATAATATATATATATGTTATTATATAATATCAATATATTTTTATATTTTAATATCATAATAATTTAAACTTCTTTTATGGCACAAAAGGAGAGCCAAAAAATTTTACATGGATTTCCCACATCACAGAAGAAATGAGATAGGAAGGAGGTACCTCTACCCCATCAATGTGGAAGGGCTATCTATAATTCTATTGGTATTGTTATTTTTTATTGTGGTAGATAAGTTTATATGAGGTTTTGTATATAAGTTTATGTCATTTTAAAGTCAGACATATTGGTAGGTGGAGACTCTAAGTGTGTGCTATCCTTGGGTATCTATTCTATTGTAGGACTTCAGAAGTAGAAAGAATCTTTGAGATGCCTTACTCCTTTGTACTTAACCCACATTGGCGTTTACCTTGGGGAAAAAAAAGATTCTGCAAATCCAACTCTTCCAATGACTTCTAAAATCTATCATCTTATCCTGCATTCACTAACCTCACTGTAATCATCATACTCTTGGTGATGGTGATAGTGATAATTTAAAAGAAATAACAGCACAAGTGTTATTTCCTAACACAAATGTGTATTAAACATTTTGCTTTATAATGACCTATTTTTCCTTAAGCTTTGGGCTCATGGTCCATGACTAATTTAAATTCCTTTTTAGCCATTTCAGTGGTTTGGGGAAAGGACCTTGCTCAGCAAAAGCATGAGTTGAAAAAATGATGCATCATATGTGCTTTGGAATCTCTTAATAAATTTCTATCTAGGTCATTGTTTTAATTTTTTTGATATGAACTATTGACCATCATTTTAGGAGATGCATGGTGAAGGAACTTTTTTTACCAATGCCAGTTGGAAATTAATCTGTAATTTATTATTTTTTTTAAAATCCACAATATTTCACATTTAGTACTGAAAGGGACCATAAAGGGGGCATTTACTATTAAAATATTAAAGATAAAACCCCTAAAATCAATAGTAATACACAAATATTGTCTTTTCTTCTTCCTTTTCTCTTCTTCTTCTTCTTCTTCTTCTTCTTCTTCTTCTTCTTCTTTTTCTTCTTCTTCTTCTTCTTCTTCTTCTTCTTCTTCAGCTGCTGCTGCTGCTGCTTTTGCTTGCTTCTGCATCTATTTCTGCGCTCGCTCTCTCTCTCTCTCTCTCTCTCTCTCTCTCTCTCTCTCTCTCTCTCTCTGTCTCTTTCTCTTTCTCTTCCTTCTTCCTTTCCTTCCTCCCTCCCCCCTCTGTGTCTGTTGGCCATATAACTAAACTTTAATACTTAGAACACATCACCATCCTTTAAATACAGAAGTCACTTATATTTCTAATGAAGAAACTGAGGATAAAGGAGGTAAAGTTGTCTGGAGCACCGAGAGGTGATTAGATTCTCCCAAGGTCTTCCATTTAGCATGTATTATATATTAGATCTGAACCTGGATTTCCTGATTCCGATGACTATCTTCTGCCCACTATACCATCCTCCTTCTCTAGATTAGTGTTTCTTAAACTCGAGGTCAGGAGAGGGTTCCCAAGGGTCTCAGAGCTTATTTGCTCTCTGTTAATGTGCCAATATCATTAGCTCTTTTCTCTTTGGGGAGGCAATTTGTGTTCCTTACATGGTCTCAGAATAATAGAACTGGAAGGAATTTTGAGATCAGGGCAGAAAGAACCTGGACTTTAGCTAAGTGAATAGATGAACCATGAAGGATATCCTTCCCTTGAAGATTTTAAGGGAAAATACATTATCCAAAGATGGCTCCTTTTCTCTTCCTCTCATGCATAGTTGTTTTCTCCTAATAGCCTAATGCACATGTAAAATATAGTATATAATACTATTTTTGATAGTGAATGCTATCTCGTTCTTTATAATTTTCCTTGTTTCCACCACCCTAGGGTAGATTGATTCTTTTAAAATTCCATTCTTAGAATGATTCTCTTATCTATTCTTTTCCTCTTTCCTCATTCTGCATTGCAATTCTTTCTTCCCTGAAAATAAAATTAATTGAAATGGAGACAGACTATGAGGAAATGGGATCCTAGGGGGAACTGCAACCTAAATACACTGAATTTTGAATCAGAACTGGAGAATGAAAATTGACATAATTCTCAAGGGCCAGCTTGGTCTAGCCATGCTTCTTGGATTCAGAGAAAAAAGACCAAGCAAGGCTCATAAAATGACAAAAAATCCTTATCCCCCTACCACTATCACAATATGAATGAATAGATACTCTTGATCATTTGTCATTGCTTATTGCAATGCAATTAGGAGATGTAGTTGAAAGAGATGAAAACAAATCATATGTCATTTCCCCCTTTCAACTTCTCACAGCATATTGTTCACAGGTGACTCCTTATTCCTTGGAATTCTGCCAGAAGCTTCAAAGTTCTTCTTGTTGATGATGGGAATGTTTAGATGGCAAAACTTTCTAGCTTTCTTGCACCATTTCTTTCTGTGTCTTACTTCTTGATAGTTTTAGAAATATAAAGAAAACCCTTATCTTTCTTTTTATGAGAATGTAAACTGTTCAGAAGGTCAATGCTAATTAGTGTCTACCTGCTAAGAAAAACTCAAGGACTATATGGACACAATTGGAAAACACATATTACACTAATAAAGTCAGATCTAAAAAATTGTAAAAATATCAATTGCTTATGAGTAAGCTGAGCAAAATATAATAAAAATGGCAACTCTGCCTAAATTGGTGCCATACTCATCAAACTGCCAAAATATTAATTTACAGAACTAGAAAACAATAACAAAATTCATCTGGAAGAAAAAAAGATTAAGAATATGAAGGAATTAATGAAAAAATTTCAAAAAATGGTGGCTTAGCAGTATCAAACCTAAAATTATATTATAAAGCAGAAGTTATCAAAACCATTTGATACTAGCTAAGAAATAGAGTGGTGAATGAGTGGAATAGATTAAATACACATGACAGAATAATCAAGGCCTATAGTAAATTATTATTTGATAAACCACCAAACTTCAGATTCTGGAATAAGAATTCCCTATTTGACAAAAATTGTTAGGAAAAATAGAAAATAATGTCAGAAACTCAGCATAGACTTGTATCTCACACCCCATACCAAAACAAGGTCAAAAATGGGGAGAAAGGCATAAAGGATGATACCATAAACAAATTAGGAGAGCAAAAGATAATTTACCTATCAGAGCTTTGGAGGAGGGAGGAATTTATGACCAAAGAAGAACAAAAGAATATTATGAAAGGCAAAATGGACAACTCTGATTAGATTAAATTAAAAAAGTATTTTGCATAAACAAAACTAATAAAAACAAGAAGTACAAAGTTGGGGAGAAATCTTCATAATCACTGTTTCTGATGAAGTTCTCACTTCTAAAATATCTAAAGAACTGCAATGCAAGTCATTTCCCAATTGAGAAATGGTCAAAGGATATGAACAAATAATTTTCAGATGAGGACATTAAACCCATCTATAGTCGTATGAAAAAATGCTCTAAATCACTATTGATTAGAGAAATGCAACTTAAAACAACTCTGAGGTACCATCTCACACCTTTCAGATTGGCTAAGATGTCAGGAAAAGATAACAAGAGATGTTGGAAAACTGGGACACCAATGCATTGTTGATGGAGTTGTGAAACGATCCAAGCATTCTGGAGAGCAATCTGGAACTACACTTAAAGGTCTATCAAACTGTGCATACCCTTTGACCCAGCCATTGCATTAATGGATCTGTATCCCAAAAAGGAGGGAAAATGAGTAGGGTTTTTTTTTTCAGTAGTGAAGAATTAGAAAATAAGTAGATGCCCATCAATTAAGGAAGGCTGAATTAGCCATAGTATCTGAAGTATATTCTATTATATTATTGTTCAGTAAAAATGATTTACATGAGCTGATGCTGAGTGAAGAAAGGAGAAACAAAAAACATTATACACAATAACAGCAAGAATGTGAGATGATCAACTATGAAAGACTTGGTTTTTCTCAGTGGTTCAGAAATCCAAAGCAATCCCAACACACTTGGGACAGAAAGCTGTTTACATCTAAAAAAAGAATTAGGGAGATTAAATATAAATTAACAATGCTATGTTCACTTCTTTTTTTCTGTTTTTTTTCTTCCATGTTTTTCCCTTTTGATCTGATTTTTCTCTCCCAATATGATTCATAAAGTAATGTGTATTCAAAATAAACACATTTAAAAAAAAAAAAAAGACATTCCTGAATTATAGACTTCCAGCCAAGATGGCGGAGAGGAAGCAAACAGATGCTTGAGCTCTGCGTTTTCTCTCAGAATTTACTTCATGACAAGCCTCAGAGTTAATGCTTGACTGGAAGATAAACCCACAAATAATCACCAACAGAAGACATCCTTGAAATTCACCAGAGAAGATCTGTGTTTGCTTGGGGGAGGGACTCTGGGCGCAGACTGAGGGCAGGCAGCAAGAGCGAGGCAGGCAGCTCACACAGCTCATACCAGAGGGGGAGGGGTATGCTCTTCTGTTTCTGCCAAATGACTTTTACCCCAGTGTGGATATTCCTTCTTGGCAGCAAGCCAGGAGCAGCAGAGAAGGTGTAAACACCGAAGGTAAAGAATAAAACCCCGGAAACCTAACATCTCTCTTGGACCCGGCCACCCCCACCCCCAGCCGGAGTGACTCAGCACGTTCTTAGAGCCTCAGAGAGCAGACACAGTGCAGCCATCGCTGTCCTGTTAATGCCTCACTGCTGTCTCCTGCAGTCTACAGAGAAAGCCCGGTAACACCATCTAGCCCCATCCCCCCCAGAAACAGACCAATTTTTTTTTTTTTTTTTTTTGTTTGTCAATTTGTTTTCTTTGATTCCTACTCTGACAAAATGAACAAAAAATTTAAAAGGGCTCTAACCATTGATAGCTTCTGTATGGAGAGACAGCAGACTTCAAACCCTGAGGAGTCTAAAAGCAGATTGTCTCCAGAGGAATCCCCTTAGGGGGATATGATCTGCTCCTCAATACACAAAACTCTCAAGGCTCTTAAAAGAGAGATAGAAGAGAAATGGGAAAAGGAAAGGGAAGCTTGGCAAGAGAGCCTGGATAAGTCATTCCACGTATTTAAAGACAGAGTGGATAAAGAAATCAAATCATTGAAAAACAAAATTAGTGAATTGGAAAAGGTAAACCACTCCAAGGAAAACAGAATTAGTGAGTTGGAAAAAGAAAACAGCTCTCTAAAAAATAAAATTGATGAAATGAAAAAAAATTCCATAGAAGATAAAAACTCAATTGGGCAATTACAAAAAGATATAAAAAAAGTCAGTGAAGAAAATACATCATTGAAAATTAGAATTGAACAAGTAGAAATGAATGACTCAAGGAGAAACCAAGAAGTAGTCAAGCAAAAGCAGAAAAATGAAACAATTGAAAAGAATGTCAAATACCTTATTGGAAAGACAACAGACCTAGAAAACAGATCCAGGAGAGACAATTTGAGAATAATCGGACTCCCTGAAAAATGTGAGGAAAAAAAGACCCTGGACACTATTTTCCAGGAAATTATCAAAGAGAACTGCCCAGACGTTTTAGAAACAGAGGGTAAAATAGACATTGAAAAAATTTATCGATCACCTACTGAAAGGGACCCTAAAATCAAAACGCCAAGAAATATAGTGGCCAAGTTCAAGAACCATCAGACGAAGGAAAAGATATTGGAAGCTGCTAGAAAAAAGCAATTCAGATATGGAGGAGCCACAATAAGGATAACCCAGGATCTAGCAGCATCCACATTAAAGGAACAAAGGGCCTGGAATATGATATTCTGAAAGGCTAAGGAACTTGGTATGCAACCAAGAATAATTTACCCAGCAAAAATGAGCATCCTTTTTCAGGGAAGAAGATGGACATTTAATGAAAAATAAATGAATTCCATCTATTCTAGATGAAAAAAAAACAGATCTACACAAAATGTTTGATCTTCAAATACAGAACTCAAGAGATTTCTAAAAGAAATCTTGAGAGCTATATTTCTGCCACAAAAATATGAAAAGAACACATGTATAATTTGTCCTAGAAACCAGAGGTGGAATGGAAATTATATCATAAAAAAGGGTAAAGTGGTGGTACTGCATCTCATGAAGAGGCAAAGGTAACCTATTATATCTGAGAGAAAGAAAGGAGGGAGATGAATATAGTGTGTATCAATAGACATATTCAATTTATGGTGAAACTTCTTCCACTTCATTGAAAAGTGGGTGGGAAGGAGTAAGCTAAGGGGAAGGGAATACAAAAATTGTGAGGAAAAAGGGTAAAATAAGGGGAGGAACTTTAAGGTGGGGGAGGGATATTAAAAAGGAAGGGCTGTGAAAAACAAGTGGTGCTCACAAGTTTAATACCGGGGAGGGGGGTAAGAGGGAAGGAAAGGAGAAAAGCATAAGCAGTGGTTAACAGGATGGCAAGCAACATAGAATTAGTCATTCTAACCATAAATGTGAATAGGGTAAACTCCCCCATAAAGAGGAAGCAATTAGCAGACTGGATTAAAAGCCAGAATCCTACTATATGTTGTTTACAGGAAACACACCTGAAACAGAGTGATACATTCAGAATAAAAGTAAAAGGGTGTAGTAGAATCTACTATGCTTCAGGTGAAGCCTGAAAATCAGGGGTAGCCATCCTCATCTCAGATCAACCAAAAACAAAAGTTGATCTAATTAAAAGAGATAAGGAAGGACATTATGTCCTGCTAAAGGGTAGCATAGATAATGAAGCAGTATCAATATTAAACATATACACACCAAGTGGTATAGCATCTAAATTCTTAAAAGAGAAATTAAGAGATCTGCAAGAAGAAATGGACAGCAAAACTATAATAGTGGGAGATCTCAACCTTACACTCTCAGAATTAGATAAATCAAACTACAAAATAAATAAGAAAGTAGTCAAAGAGGTAAATAGAATACTAGAAAAGTTTGATATGATAGATCTTTGGCAAAAGCTAAATGGAGACAGAAAGGAGTACACTTTCTTCTCAGCAATTCATGGAACCTATACAAAAATTGATCATATACTAGGACATAAAAACCTCAAAATCAAATACAGTAAGGCATAAATAGTAAATGTATCCTTTTCAGACCACAATGCAATAAAAATTACATTCAATAAAAAGCCAGGGGAAAATAAACCAAAAAATAATTCGAAACTAAATAATCTCATATTAAAGAATGATTGGGTAAAACAGCAAATCATAGACATAATTATTAACTTCACCCATCATACCAAGATGTGTGGGATACAGCCAAAGCATTAATAAGGGGAAGTTTTATATCTCTAGAGGACTACTTGCATAAAATAGAGGAAGAGAAGATCAACCAATTGGGCTTACAACTAAAAATGCTAGAAAAGGAACAAATTAAAAACATCCAGAAAAACACGAAACTTGAAATTCTAAAAATAAAAGGTGAGATTAATAAAATTGAAACTAAAAAAAACTATTGAATTAATTAATAAAACTAAGAGTTGGTTCTATGAAAAAACCAACAAAATAGACAAATTCTTAGTAAATCTGATTAAAAAAACGAAAGAGGAAAAGCAAATTGATAGTCTTAAAAATGAAAAGGGAAAACTCACCACTAATGAAGAGGAAATTAGAACAATAGTTAGGAGCTACTTTGCCCAACTTTATGCCAATAAATTCGATAACTTAAATGAAATGGAAGAATACCTTTAAAAATATAGCTTGCCCAGATTAACAGAGGAAGAAGTAAATAGTCTAAATGGTTCCATTTCAGAAAAAGAAATAGAACAAGCTATTAACCAACTCCCTAAGAAAAAATTCCCAGGACCAGATTGATTTACATGTGAATTCTATCAAACATTTAAAGAACAACTAACTCCAATGCTATATAAACTAGTTGAAAAAATAGGGATTGAAAGAGTCCTACCAAATTCCTTTTATGACACAGATATGATACCTAAACCAGGAAGGCTGAAAACAGAGAAAGAAAATTATATACCAATCTCCCTAATGAATATTGATGCTAAAATCTTAAATAAAATATTAGCAAAAAGACTACAGAAAATCATCCACAGGATAATACACTATGACCAAGTGGGATTTATACCAGGAATGCAGGGCTGGTTCAATATTAGGAAAACTATTAGCTTAATTGACCATATTAATAATCAAATTAACAAAAACCATATGATTATCTCAATAGATGCAGAAAAAGCATTTGATAAAATCCAACATACATTCCTGCTAAAAACACTTGAGAGTATAGGAATAAATGGACTATTCCTTAAAATAATGAGGAGCATATATTTGAAACCATCAGTAAACATCATTTGTAATGGCGATAAACTGGAACCTTTCCCAGTAAGATCAGGAGTGAAACAAGGTTGCCCACTATCACCGTTACTATTCAATATTGTACTGGAAATGCTAGCCTCGGCAATAAGAGCCGAGAAAGCGATTCAAGGAATTTGAGTAGGTTATGAGGAAATCAAACTATCACTCTTTGCAGATGACATGATGGTATACTTAGAGAACCCCAAAGACTCTGCTAAAAAGCTATTAGAAATAATTCAGAACTTTAACAAAGTTGCAGGATACAAAATAAATCCACATAAATCTTCAGCATTTTTATACATTACCAACACAATCCAACAGCAAGAGATACAAAGAGAAATTCCATTCAAAATAACAGTCGATAGTATAAAATATTTGGGAATATATCTACCAAAGGAAATTCAGGAATTATATGAGCAAAATTACAAAACATTTGCCACAAAAATAAAGTCAGATTTAAATAATTGGAAAGACATTAAGAGCTCTTGGATAGGGCCAGCAAATATAATCAAGATGACAATACTCCCTAAACTAATCTATTTATTTAGTGATATACCAATCAGACTTCCAAGAAACTATTTTAATGACCTAGAAAAAATAACAACAAAATTCATATGGAAGAACAAAAGATCAAGAATTTCAAGGGAAGTAACGAAAAAAAATATCAAATGAAGGTGGCCTAGCTATACCTGATCTACAACTATATTATAAAATAGCAGTCACCAAAACCATTTGATATTGGCTAAGAAATAGACTAGTCGATCAGTGGAATAGGTTAGGTTCACAGGACAAGATAGTGAATAAAAATAGCAATCTAGTGTTTGACAAATCCAAAGATCCCAACTTTTGGGATGAGAATTCATTATTTGACAAAAACTGCTGGGAAAACTAGAAATTAGTATGGCAGAAACTAGCTTAACACCATATACTAAGATAAGATCAAAATGGATCCATGATTTAGGCATAAAGAATGAGATAATAAATAAATTAGAGGAACATAGGATATCTCAGACTTGTGGAGGAGGAAGGAATTTGTGACCAAAGGAGAACTAGATTGATCACAAAATAGAAAATTTTGATTACATCAAATTAAGAAGCTTTTGTACAAACAAAACTAATACAAACAAGATTAGAAGGGAAGTAACAAATTGGGAAAACATTTTTACAGTTAAAGGTTCTGATAAAGGCCTCATCTCCAAAATATACAGAGAATTGACTTTAATTTATAAGAAATCAAGCTATTCTCCAATTGATCAATGCTCAAAGGATATTAACAATTTTCAGATGATGAAATTGAAATTATTTCCACTCATATGAAAGAGCGTTCCAAATCACTATTGATCAGAAAAACACAAATTAAGACAACTCTGAGATACCACTACATACCTGTCAGATTGGCTAAGATGACAGGAACAAATAATAATGAATGTTGGAGGGGATGTGGGAAAACTGGGACACTGAGGCATTGTTGGTGGAGTTGTGAAAGAATCCAACCATTCTGGAGAGCAATCTGGAATTATGTCCAAAAGTTATCAAACTGTGCATACCCTTTGATCCAGCAGTGCTACTACTTGGCTTATATCCCAAGGAAATACCAAAGAAGGGAAAGGGACCTGTATGTGTCAAAATGTTTGTGGCAGCCCTTTTTGTAGTGGCTAGAAACTGGAAAATGAATGGATGCCCATCAATTGGAGAATGGTTGGGTAAATTATGGTATATGAATCTTATGGAATATTATTTTTCTGTAAGAAATGACCAACAGGATGAATACAGAGAGGCTTGGAGAGACTTACATCAACTTATGCTGAGTGAAATGAGCAGAACTAGGCGATCATTATACACTTCAACAACGATACTGTATGAGGATGTATTCTGATGGAAGTGGATATCTTCAACATAGAGAAGAGCTAATCCAATTCCAATTGATCAGTGATGGACAGAATCAGCTACAACCAGAGAAGGAACACTGGGAAATTAGTGTAAATTGTTAGCATTTTTTTTGTTTTTCTTCCCAGGTTATTTTTACCTTCTGAATCCTATTCTTCCTTTCCAACAACAACAACAACAAAACTCGGTTCTGCACATATATATTGTACCTAGGATATACTATAAGATATTTAATATATATGGGAATGTTTGCCATCTAGGGAAGGGGGTGGAGGGAAGGAGGCAAAAAATTCAAAACAGAAGGGAGTACAAGGGACAATGTTGTAAAAAATTACCTGTGCATATGTACTATCAAAAAATGTTATAATTATAAAATTAATTTTAAAAAAAGACATTCCCAAATTTGCTGTTTTTACAGCTCAATCCTGACCTATTCAAATAAGGAATTAATACTGAAAAATGTGTATCAGTTGAAAGAAAGTATATACACACAGATGATAATAATTTCATACTAAAGTCAACCTAATAGAAATCAATTATTACTAAAGGAGAAAAAAGAGACCTTAAAACATATAACTAACATAAACTCATAAATAACAAGCAGGGTAAAAATCAGGGAGATTTACTCAGCAAATGTGTTCTTCACTGTGCTGGAGATCTGGTGCAGAGTACAGATTGAAGAGAATTTTTCTATAGATTTTGAGGTTTTACTGGAATGTCTTTTGGTAGATGATGTAATGCTGATTGAGTCAAGCACTGGAATATTGTAAAGCTTTCTTGAGTCATTTTCTAATTCTTCACTACCGCAAAAAAACTACTCATTTTCCCTCCTTTTTGGGATACAGATCCAATAATGCAATGGCTGGTTCAAAGGGTATGCATAATTTGATAGCCCTTTAAGTGTAGTTCCAGATTGCTCTCCAGAATGCTTGGATCATTTCCCAACTCCACCAAAAATGCATTGGTGTCCCAGTTTTCCAACATCTCCTCCAACATTACTTGCTATCTTTTCCTGACATCTTAGCCAATTTGAAAGGTGTGAGATGGTACCTCAGAGTTGTTTTAAGTTGCATTTTTCTAATCAATAGTGATTTAGAGCATTTTTTCATATGACTATAGATGGGTTTAATGTCCTTATGTGATGTGTGATGAAAGAATTTGGCTTCATCATGCACACAAGAAAAATAAAGTGGATGAGGGATGTCACTTGTTTAGATTATAAGACAACATAATTATGTAAGACGTAATAGGAATTTGTATATTAAAAGAACACATAGAATTAAACTAATTTTAGGAACAAACTATATTTTTCTGCTTGCCTCCCCAAACTCTAGTGGCTTCCTATCACTGCCAGGAGCATTTACTTGCACATAATAGGTACTTAATAAATATTTATTGGTTGACTGACTTGTTTGTTTAGTATTTCTAGAAGGTCAGTTAAAGTACTTGATGTTATGGGACAGAACTCTGTACTTGAAACAAGGATTCTTACAAGGTGTTAGCTCAGTGGAATAGATAATACAATGGTTATCTAGTTCAGCATGGTGATTAATAGTTTTCTAGTTCAGTACATGTACTTAGTACTTAATATAGTTCTTCTAGATTCACACCTATGATAATGTAATTATAATAGAGTGTATATAAGCTGGGACAAACTCAGCCAGATTCATTCATTCCATCTCACACCACCATAGTGGCAGGCCTGTCCTCCTTCATTTCTCCACTGAGACCAAGGCCTGTCTGAGCCAGAGACAGACTCAGAAAGACTTGGAGACAAACTCTGAAGGGGACTGGAGTAGACTGGGGGAAGACAGAAGACTGGAGACTGTAGCACAAGCTCTTGGACTGAGACAGACTTCAAGACAGTGACAGTTGTGATGATTTTCCTGCCTCCCCCACAGAAACCAAAACACCTTCTGGAGAACCTCTAGAAAGCTAGCCTGGGCCCAAGGCAAGGAAAGTAGACTGTGAAGGAGATAATAAAGAATTTGGAATTTATCCCTGGTTATTCTCTTGGTGATTACTCTGCTGAAAGGAAGACTGGTTCAGAAACCCCCCTAGAAAACCAACCCAAACCTTACATTTTGGTGTCCAAATGTGGAACTAAGGATTTACACTCAGAAGTCCAGACTGACATGATCCTGAGTTCAATGAAAAAGTCTCTATGACCCAGAAATTAGAGTAAGTACAAAAACAGACAAGGACTAAACTAGTATTTCAGCTGAAATGGGACAAATATTTAGAAAGGAGACTTCTCCGCTTCATGGAAAATGTGTGGAGTGCATAGTTAAACTAATAAACAATCAAGGTTTGATTGTAACTTGGGAGCAGATCATTGGACTTTTAGAAACAGTACAGTACTTGTCTCTTTGATTCTCAAAGGAAGAAGAATTAGGGCCAGACAAGTGAAATTAGTGGGATATCAACTAATAGAATATCACAATGATAATGGTCCTAATTCTATTCCTAAAGAAACATTCTATACATATAACTTAATACAATTGGCTTTAGGAAATTACATAAGTTATAGAATAAGGAAAAAGAAGAATGTGCAGGAGAGGGAGGATACTGACAAACTAGGTGAAAAGCATAAAGAATTAGACAAGAATGGAGTTAAGTACAAGGCTGATGAAATTAAGGAGTGTGGTGCTTCACAGCAGAAGCCATTAGGGCATTCCCAAATCCCTGACCTACCTCCCTCAATTAACCCTTCATGGGTGAAGGGAGAAGGAGGAGGGGAAGGGGCATTGACACAATCATCACCACCTATGAAGTAGTCTATGACATGATTACAAAGCTAAAAAAGAGCAGGATTTTATTTTAAAATAAATACATACTTTGTTATTCAAGAGTTTGACTCTTCAGGTCAAGAATGGAGAAGATGCATTCCTTTTGATCTAGAAATTACCAAAGATTTAAATTGGGTTGCACCCTTTATCGGGTTATATTGTCTTATATTACAATGGTATTAGACAATTTGGCTTATGAAATTTTAACCCCTAGTGATTGGAAATCTACAGCAAGGACATGTTTAGAACCTAGACAAAACTTGCTGTGACTTTTGGAGTATACTGAACTATGTAGAATACAAAACCAACAAAACAGGCAAACTGGAGTTAATATACAGGTTACCTTTGATCAACTAGCAGGTAAAAGACAGTATGCAGATACTTTAACACAGATTAATTAACCTTTGATAGCATATGAGCAAATTGCTGCTGCTACTATCAAAGCAAGGCGCTCCCTCCCAGGAAAACAAGATAGAGAGGAAGACTTCACGAAAATAGGGCAAGGTCCAAGTGAACCCTTTGCTGATTTTGTGGGACTTCTGCAAACAGCTGTCATATGAACTACTGGAGAAAATGAAGCAACAGGAATAATTATAAAACAACTTGCTAGACAAAATGCTAATGAGGATTTTAAAAGAATTATACTAGGATAACAAAGAGATACTCCTTTAGAGGAGATTATAAGATGCTGTGCTATAGTGGACACAAATGCCTTTTATACCCAGGCTATGATGCAAAATTTGGGAAGATAGGGTCCCTCTTAGTAAAGGACTTCCAGAGAGACTCGTTGATGCTTTCAGTGTGATAAAGTAGGTCATCTGAAAGCTCAATATAGGCATAGAGACAGAGTGAGAAAACAGGGTAGGAAAACAAGATCCAAAACCACATGTCCAAAATGCAACAAGGACTTCCACTGGGACTCAGAATGTAGACTGACCCAGGGAAATGAGAGGCAGGGCCCAGCTCCAAGACCTCAAACAAAAAACAGGTGGAGCATGATGGCAACCGAGAGTTATTAGAAGTCAAAACTCTGATATGATCAATCAGCAGAGAAGCAATCAGATGGGAGAAAGGGATTTCAATTGGGGAGAATACAGGCTTTTTAACCCAACAGAAGGGCAGTGTCCAGTGCAAGTAGCTCCAATATAATCTCCAGGTGATATGGAGAAATCCAGAAAGTGGTGAATAGAAGGGACTAGATAGGTTAACTGCTTAGGGGAGAGGGTTTGCTTATATCTCTACATATGGAGAAGGAATCAGATGTGTGCCAATGAGCACTTTGAGAGAGACAGAAAAAGAAAAAACAACTTCAAAACAAGGGAGAAGACCTAAGAAACAACTGACACTGAAAGGGCATGGTTGATAATGAGACTGTTACAGAACTTCAAAATCTACAAGAATCATTGGCTTCCTTGAGATGAAAAATTTTTGATAAGACTTGCAGAACTTCAAAACCCAATCATTGGATTCCATGAGATATGATGAGACTATTGCAGGACTTCAAAACTTGCAGGAATTATTAGATTCCCTGACACATGAAGTAATGGACAATAGATTGGTTTTGGACTATTTCTAGGACTTATGGATATGTATAATTCCTCATATTGATTCATGTTGTTTGTTATGTAATACTTCCTATGTTGATGGGTTTATGTATACCTGTTTCAAGTGAGACCCTTCTGAAACCACCTAATCTGGTTTGATTACCTATTTCCCTTTGGTGTTCTCACCTCCTTGAGAAGTCAGGGAGGGTGTGACCACCTTATGTTCTAAAACAAAAGAAAGCAGAAGTTGTTATGGGCCAGAACTCTATACTTGAAACAAGGAGTCTTACAAGGTGCTAAGTCAGTGGAATCTATAATACAATGGTTTTCTAGGTCAGCATGGTGATTAATAGTTCTCTAGTTCAGTATATGTACTTAGTACTTAATGTAGTTCTACAAGATTCACACCTATGATGATGTAATTATAATAGAGTGTATATAAGCTGGGACAAACTCAGCCAGATTCATTTATTCCATCTCACACCACCATGGTGGCAAGCCTGTCCTCCTTCATTTCTCCACTGAGACCAAGGCCTGTCTGAGCCAGAGACAGACTTAGAAGGACTTGGCAACGGACTCTGAAAGGGACTGGAACAGATTGGGGAAAGACAGAAGACTGGAAGCTGGAGCACAAGCTCTTGGACTGAGACAGACTTCAAGACAGAGATCCTCATGGTGATCCTCCTGCCTCCCCCACAGAAACCAAGACAGATTCTGGAGGACCTCCAGAAAGCTAGCCCAGGCCCCAGGCAAGGAAAGTAGACTGTGAAGGAGACAATAAAGAATTTGGACTTTATCCCTGGCTATTCTCGTGGTGATTATTCTGCTGAACAGAAGGCTGATCCAGAGACCTCCAGAAAACTAACCAGAACATTACAACTTGATGTGTAAACTCAAAGTTTGGATGTATTATTAGTTCTAAACTTTGTTAAAAACAATCTTTATTCATTACCATTCATATATTTTGCCATGTTTACAGTTGAGAAGTTACCATCCTTGAAGGAAAAAATATAGCATGGATTTACTAAAGGTAGATATATTAAAAATCACACATAATAACTAATAGTCCTGGTATTGAATTATTTTCAGGAATATGAATGGGTAAAGTAAACCTCATACTAACTCTTCATCTAAACCTTGAATTCAAACTGCATTTAAAAAGCAACTATTCAACAAGAAGAATTAATCATTAGCTCTCTCTCTCTCTTTTTCTACCTGGTTCTGGCTGGGATCAGGAGCAAATGCTTAATTGTCTTAAAAATAAATACTTACTTCTATTTACAGCTCAATCTAAACCAGAGTGACAAAATATTTGTAAATTTTGCACCAGATTTTTGAGAAGTCTTTTCTTTCTTTTCTTCCTACTCTTTTCTTCCTCTTTTCCTCTCTCCTTCTCTTTCTTTTCTCCTCCTTTCATTCTTCTCTCTGGACTTTCTGTTTTCCTTTAATTTACTTAAATGATTTTTGGAAAGCATATAATAATTCATCATATTGTCCTTGTTTTGGATTTTAGACCTTTTTAGATATCATCAAGTTTGTGATAAGCTTACCTTATATTAAACATATTTAATGACTAGATTGTGATTACAGTCATTTTAATTAAATAAGCTAGAAACATTCTATTTTAATGACTTTATAATTGGCATGTTCAAATTGAGTTCCAGCCTATTTGCTTGTTATATTAGGTTACTGTAAAAAATGTGTCTACTGAAAGAATTCTTGAGTAGGTTGGAAATATATATTGATTTTTTAGTGCATCACTGCAGCAGCAAGAGAAAAGACAATATTTCACTGCACTGACAATAATGTAAACCAGGAATTTGTGTGCACCTACATTGCTTTAGAAAATGTAACTAAGACAAATAGGATCCTGGTACTTAATCACTATTGGTTCCTTATTTTGAGTAATCCTTTTTGAGAGAAAACCTTTATATTTAACACCTAAACTTAAGTTGCTTGCAAGGTGAAAGTTCACCAACATGTGTCATTTCAAATTTAGACCAAAACAATAAAATTCAGTTAGAGAAAATTACCCTATATAAGATTTGAAATATGTAATTCCTTCTGTTTTTCATTTTTGGAAAGACTTCAGAATCTTGTGTTTTCAAGGTATTATTTTGCAATCTGAGAGGAAGAGAGTTTGTGCAGAAGATTGGGCCAACTTGGAGTCAGGAATCCTGAGTTCAAGTCTGGTTTATAGCATATAGGTTCTGCAAGCAGAAGCAAGTCACCTAACCTCACAATGCCTTAGGGAATTCCATAAAAGTACAAAGTAGAAATTAAATTCCTGTGAAGGAGTTTGCACACTGGAATTTTCCTAATCACTGATATCATGAACCTGGACTACTCCTCCTTCATCAAAAAATATGTGAATATTCAAGTGCAGACATAGTTACAAGTATACTTTGCTTTAAGTATTAGGTGTTTTCCTTCAATATATAGACTATTATTTCTTTAAAAAAAGAATCTTCTTAAATAAGTCTATGGGATCTGGCTTTGGGAATTCTATATTGAATCTTTCCTCTAAAGAATTTTTATATAAAATCATATTTTTAATATCCTGGTTAAAATGAAGTCCAAACCTGTCAGTGTATAGATATGTGTATATAAATATCAGCATGCATATTTTCTTTTGTGTGCCAGCGTAATAGTCTATATAACAATAGCTGGCATTTGCATGGCATCTACGGTTTGCAAGGCATTGAAAGCTGACTTTATGAAATAAGCAGAATAGGATATTAACATGTTTCTTCTTGTTTTTAGTGCATGTCTAGGGAGTCTCATTGGTCTCCTGTCCCAGTTGTTGGCAAACGTATAAAATTTCACTTGGAGTTTGTTGGTTTTAATTCATTATTAAATCATTATTTATGCTAAAATGAAAACGCCCCATGAGAGAGGTAAGCCTTTGTGTGCTTATCAGTCATTACATCTTTGTCCAAATGTGTTTATGAAGTTCTTCTCTGAGGGTAGATTTTTGAAAGAAACAAGAAAGGCTTTGGGCATTGGAAGAAAGGAAGAAGAAAACAGAGTTGCCACTGAACAAAATAAAAGGGGACAGAATAAGAAACTAGAGATATTAGAAAATGCCTTTCTTTTCTTTTCTTTTCTTTCTTTCTTTCTTTCTTTCTTTCTTTCTTTCTTTCTTTCTTTCTTTCTTTCTTTCTTTCTTTCTTTCTTTCTTTCTTTCTTTCTTTCTTTCTTTCTCTCTCTCTCTCTCTTCTTTCTTTCTTTCTCTCTCTCTCTTTCTTCTCCTTCTTCTTCTTTCTTCTTCTCCTTCTTCTTCTTTCTTCTTCTCCTTCTCCTTCCTTCCTCTTCTCCTTCCTTTCTTCTTTACTTCCTTCCTTCCTTCCTTCCTTCCTTCCTTCCTTCCTTCCTTCCTTCCTTCCTTCCTTCCTTCCTTCCTTCCTTCCTTCCTTTCTTCTTCCCTTCCTCCCTCCCTCCCTTCCTCCCTCCCTCCCTCCTTCCCTCCCTTCCTCCCTTCCTTCCTTCCTCCCTCCCCTCCTTTATTCCTTTTTCTTCTTCCTTCTTTTTCTTCCTCCTTCTAATTCTTCTTCTTCCTTTTTCCTTGTTCACAATTTAGCCTAAATCTTCCCCTGTTACTTATTCCTAAAATCTCCTATTCTGCATTTCTAACCTCTTCCAACTTTAAAAATATAGCCAAAAAACAAAGAAAAATAACAATAAAGGAACAAGAAACCAAGGGGAGGATAGAACTGTTGTTCTGATACTGTGGATCCCAGTGTTCCACCTACACTACATGCTGTGAAATCTGGCAGCTTCTTTAGTGTTCAAACTGCTGCCTAAAAGAGAAATAAAATAGTGAAAAAATACACATTTACTTCTTTAGATTCAAACCCAAAATTTCAAGGAGCCATCTGAGGTAGAAAGATGTTGGAACTTTGATTAAACAATTGTTCACATTTGATTAAAGGATTTTTTTTTCTTTAAAAACATGCATGGGAGATAGGATTTTAGGGGTGTGAGATTTTGTATTCTATAATCAGAAAAGAAAAACCCATCACTATTTCTTTGGTATAAATCAGGTAAAAGGAATATGGGTAATGTATGTGTCTTGTATATTGCTATATCATAATGTAAATACTGAGGAACCCAAATGGATCTTTAATCTTATTGGTTTAGACATTTCCTCCCTCCAGCAATGTAGAATATAACCAATCCAAACCTGTCTATCCAGCATGACTCTTGTCTATTGTTCTATTAATCTTCTATAAACTGGAAGTCTACCTCACTTTAAGTGGGTTCCATTAATTATGGTCATCATAGAAATTAAGATAACTTTAGAAGAAATTAAAATAATTTGATTTCATCCCACTCAGAGCCCATCTTCCCTTTAAGTTACACTTTTAATATTTACTAAATCATAGGTCCATGGACAAGTCACGTAAACTCAGATCCTTCATCTATAAAATAGTAATTAAAAAACAACTTTGTTACCATTCTTATAGGGTTGTTAAGAGAATCAAAGAAGATTATGTGTGCAAAATGCTTTGCAATTCTTAATTGTTCCATAAATTTCAGTTATCATTGTTATTATTGTTATTTATTTCTAGTATCTATGTTAGATGGAACTCAAATAGAAATGTTAATAAATCAACCAGCATTATTTAAGCATCAATTCTGTCTCAGGTACTGTGTTAGGTTCTGAAGATACAATTACAAATATGAAAGAGTTTCTGCCCTCTATCATTCTATCATTTAATCAGGATGATAACATCTACACATATAGAAACACAATAAACATGAGGTAATTTGGATTTAGTGGAAAGCAGAAACTAGCACTGAAGGATATCATTATTCCCTCTTCTCTTAGTCAAATTGTCCTTCCCTCTTTTTCTCAAACAAAATATTCCATCTCCTATGTCTATACCTATGCACTGTCCATCTTTTGTGCAAGTAATAATTCCCTCCTTATCTCTGCCTCAGAGAGTTTTTCTCTTTCTTTAAGATGTACCATCTTCTACATGAAACATTTCCCAGTCCCTCAACTTCTAGGACTTGTCCTTCCAAACTACCTCATATTGGACTAATTTGCATATGTTTAATTCAATTTTCCTTTTATGCATTTCTATAGACATTTATTGTGTTCCTCCATTAGAATGTAAAATTCATTAAATTAGGGATTATTTGATTCTTTGTTCTTGTATTTTCAGTGCCCAGCACAATACATGGAAAATAATAGGAACTGGTATCGATTGATGTGGCAACTTGAATGATTTCAGTTTTCCCTAATTCCCTAAAATATTCATAAATCTATATATTTAGATAACCTAAGGAAAATCTTTCCATAATTTCTTATGGGAATGACCTGGTCTTGAATTGCATTCATAAGACCTCCATTTCTAAACCAAAATATGTATCCCTCAATCATTGTTTTTGATGCTTCATGTCAAAATGTAATTGGTTGAGTTCATTTTGATATTTATCATGAAGTCCTTTTAGTCTAATTCTTAAATCTTAACTATTTCACAGACTCTTTCTGGAGTGAATTAAGCATTGCTTATAATTAATATGTCAATTAGCCTGTACCAGCTGTGTTGTTTACCACATTTACATATTTTTTGCCATATTGCCTTGAAGTGTCATCTCTTTGTTGCAGAAGTAAGTTATTAACTTACTTATTATGTTATCTGAGGACATCTATCAATCCTCTTTCATTTTTTTTTAAACAAGGAAGTATTAATCTTTCTAAAACTAGCCACGTTTGAGTGATAGACCTTTTTATTGTTCTTAATATTGTGTAGTTATTCTTTGCATCAGTAATTATCCATTTTACTGTTCCAAAAGTATATGAGATAAATATTGTTAACTGTGATAATTGCTTTTAACCCGCTATTCCAGTTGAGCTCTGACTTTGGGATACCAACAAATCTCTTGGTCAACATTGCCCTAGCTTTTTTCTTGATAACGTTTTGCTTATTACATTTTGCATGAAGAAGACTAAGAAATTAGTAATTTTCAGTTTCATCTATTGGTTCTGTTTGACTTTTGGATTAAAGCTCAAAGACTTTACTCTTAATGAATATTAATAATTTTATACTTATCAAATCCAACTAACATTTTGATGTCATTGAAGAAAATGCCTGTGAGATTACAATGCTGTTTGATTTATTTTTCAGTGGAGTTGTATAATATCAATGACCAACTCAAAGTTATAATGCAATTCACTTCACTTGAAAACCATACATAATTATATTCAGGAGATATGACCTTAAGTTTTAGCTGAATTAGAATCATAACAGGCTAAATCAAATGTCCTTTAAATATAAAATAGTTTTCTATGTTGGCATTAAATGCTCTAAAATTCTACTATAACTGGTTCTGTGTTGTATATTTGCAATAGAATAGATAAATGATGCATGAGCCTGAATCAAAAAAAAAATTGTGGTAATCAATAAACTTGTCATTAATGTTATGGTGATTTGGGGGAACCTTTTTAACATTTAGAAATACCAGTTTCATAAATCACTAAGAATTTTTAAAGCACACCATGGCATTTTTTTTTCTCATTGACTATATCAGTTTCTTGTATCTATAGATATTTTTGTGATATAATTATAGGTTCTTTTGCAAGGAATACATAACCATGCCCAATAATTGTTTTAAAATTTTGAAGAGCCACTGGTATTTTAACTTTTTTATCATTGCATATGATGACTTTTACTAAGAAAATTAGGATTAGGTTTGTGTTTAAGAGAAAACTAGTAAAGCTTTTTGTTAATGTACCATTCAGTACAGAAATAAGCAAATAATGAAGATGATAATGATGATGGTGATGATAACTAACATTTACATAGTGCTTTAAGGACTGTGAAGCTCTTTACAAATATAAAATCATTTGATCTTCACAACAATCCTGAGAAGTAGGTTCTATTATTATTCTCATTTTACAGATGAAGAAATTGTTAGAATAAGATAGAGCTTCTAAGTGTCTAAAGATGATTTGAACTTGTGTCTTCCTGAACCTAGGTCTAGCATTCTAACCACTGTGTGATTCAGCTGCCCAAATGCTTGTAACATTCCAAAGATCATTCAAAACAATACACACACACACACACACACACACACACACACACACACACACACACACATATATATGATTAAAACATATTCCCTGCTGTCAGAAAACTCACATTTTAATGAGGGAGATAATGTACAAATTCATATGCAAATGCAAGTTACATAAAGTATAAATGAAAAATAATCTTATGAAAGAAAGGGTGTAGGAAGAGAAGCAGGGAAGGACTTCTACAGAGGGTGAGATTTGATCTTTTTTGAATGAAAATGGGAAAAGAAGGATTTGGAGGTTAGGAGGGGTAAGATGTCAGGTTGGTGGACAACCAAAGCACAGATTCAGCAGATGAAATGCATGAGTGAGGAGCAGCAAATAGGGGAGTACAACTAAAAGAAAGTATAAGAAGAGTGGGAAAAGTCAGAGGGCACAAGATTGTGAAGGATCAAACAGGATTTTGTATTTGATCTAGGAAGTAATAGAAACCCATTGGAATTTTTTTGAGTATAATATGACATGGTCATACCTGAGCTTGTGGATACTAAAAACCCCATTTTTAGATCAGGTGGGCTACATGTTAACTTAGGGATTCATAGTCTAAATTTTAGAGACTCTTTTCAAATGATGAGTAATTCTGTCATTCTTTTTATATGAAACCAGATTTCAAAATGAAGTTATAACTAAATGGAAGGAAAGCTTCCAAAAGATTCAAATACAGGTTGTAGTTTGAGTTTGGATAATAATCCAAAGGCAATAAGATATACTGTTTCAGGGAATTCTTATGCTATAGGGTTCATGCTCAGAACTTGCAAAAAATCATAAAGATTATTGCATCATTTTTCCAATATCTGTTGCAGTAGATGAACAGATTAATTTTACAATGAATTTTACAAGACCATCCAACTTGAATCAACATAACTGTAATATTCTATAACTTTAGTACAAAGTTAGACATAGGAGAAAATGGCAATTTTTAAAGTATGTTGGAAAATGTAGATCCAGATTAAGAAACATATGAAAAGCTTGTTGATCACGTAGATGTTTCATAATTAAATATAACAAATATTTTCTTCTCTTAGGGAATCAAGAAGGTCTGAAAACAATGACCACTAAATAATGTCAGAAAAGTAGAATTGATTATATTTTAATAGGAAATATATGGGTGAAAATTGTTATAAGAATAATTTTTGAATGAATGTGTGAGCGATCAATTTCTTAAAGATTTAAATTTAAATTCTTAAACCAATACAAACTAAGAATAAATAATAAAAATGAGAAGACATGGAGTTAAATTAAAACACTCCAAATTGACCTATTTAAACAAGCTATAGTTGCAAATTGGCAAATGAATAGATATTGAACAGACATTTCCTTGAGAACTTTAACTTATGTACCTCTATTACCACCATGAAAAAAATAAAAGAGTTCACTAGAAACAACCTTGTTCAGAAAACAAACTACTTTCCAAGAGGACAGGTATGACAATAAAGAAAAACAGAATTTCAATTATAAACTTGCTTACAAGATTTTATGAAAAATGATGGTAGATAATATGATAATACTATAAGCAGTATCACCTCATAAAATACTAAGATGTGGAAAGATAAAAAGCAAGTTTAAAGAAAACTTCTCTTTTATGAAAATGTTTTGCATAACTTCTCATGTATTTTCTTAATAGGGCCTGGGGATAGGGATAAGGGAGAGAACATGGAATTCAAAAGTTTTTATCAAATGCAGATAAATTATTTTAAATATAATAGAAAATATTAATTTTTTTAAAAGAAAACTTTTCAAAAAACTCACTTAATCCAGACCATCCTATAGGAATTTAAGGAAGAAACTAAAAGGATAACAAACCTATGGAAAATGGAAAATATATGAATATTTTTATAACAAATTATTTTCTTTCTCAATAACAATGAAACTACCTCAATGGACTCTAAGATGTGTTCTATAAGAAAATACACATGATCCTAACGAACACAAAAATAAGAAGACAGAACATATAAAATATAGGCAGAAATTATGCTAAGGAAGACCTAATTTTGAGGTCATTGGGAGACTTGTCTGAAGGTACTAAATGTATTGAAAATATCCATGGACGTTAATAATAATAATAACAAAAAGACATTTGGAAAAGAAGCAATTCTTCAAGCTACTTTTTCATCTCTACAAAAATGACAAAACAAAGTAGGCTTTAACAAATGATATTCTATAGCAGACTATCTATTTATAGTCATACAATTGTTGGAGAAATGAAGAGAATAAAAGATTTTGCCGTAGTTATTGTTTGCTGAACAATAAAACAGACAAGATTATTTCAATTGGTAGAGGGAAATACTGCCTTAAAGATGCACTCAGAGTTTATCTGATACTTGTTTTAGAATCATAGAAATTTTCTTAATATATACAAAGAGAAAAAATTTATTCTGTAGCTCTTTTATTAATAGCATCAGGCAAGGTACCAAAAGGGGAGAGGTAAGGTTTACAAAAATATTTGTCATCATCACGGCAGATATCCACTACAGAATCCTTATTGAAAAATAGTTTTCTTAACAGAAATGAGGTCTTCTAGGTGCTTCTTTTTATAGATATTTTTACTAAATGCACTGAGCTTCATATTAATGTAGTGCTTTCTGCATGAAATTTATAATTATTCAAGGATTTAGTCTGTATAGAGAAAGAAAAAGAAAGATAAAGGGAAGGAGGAAAAGAAAAAGAAGTTAGAGAAGAAGAAAAGAAAAAGCAAGTGAAAGAAGAATGCCTTTTGTTCAGATTATGCTACACAATTGGATAGATGGCTTTTCAAGTTGGTCCCTTAGTATGTATGTACACATACATATGTATATATGTATGTCTTAAATAGAGACAATGAAGATGGACAATGAGTTGAACTTAAAATTTAAATAGGAGGTAGAGAGTAGAGAGAAATGCATTTGAAAGATCCCAAAATTTTACTATTTTCAATGAGTCCACAAGCTTTTCTCTGAACACAGGACCACCTTTTTAACACCAGTACTCTTTTATTGATACTATATTATTGTGAAATATGTAATACTATTCTCTCTCAAGAATTCAAGTTGATTGCAACGCAAATGATACAGAAAAGATTCAGTGTAGAATTAAAAAGCTATATTGCTCTTTAGTATGAAGAACTTCCCAGCAAGAATAGTTTAAAATATATCATCAAGATATATCCTTGAGGGATAGTTAGATGGAGCAGTGGATAGAGAACTGACTCTGAAGTCAGTTCAAATCTGAACTCAGACACTTAATACTTCCTGGCTGTGTGACCTGGAGAATCATTTAATCCCAAGTGCCTCGCAATGAAATAAAATAAAATATATCATCGAAGAAGAATAGGATAGGAAGAGAAGACAAGCCAATCTCAAAAAGAGAATAAAGGGCATAGATATACATGTCATTTCCATTAATTTCATTGCTATTCCTATAATGTCAAAATATAGAAGAATATCTGTAAGATGTTGGCTAAATAGCACCCCTGTGGAGGATTGATAGGAAGAAATGGACTGGTCCCACTACCGCCTCCCCCTTTATTTCTAAAAAATACATTGCACTTATTTTGTATATATTGTACAGACTTGTCTAAATACTTGTATTGATGGGCCAGAGTTATTTCATTTTTGTTATTATAGTTTCAGCATTTGGTGTGTTTCTAGCATTAAGTGACTTTTTAAATATATACTTCCTGCCTAACTAATTGATTGACAAAAGTTGCATAGAATGAGAAGGTTTAGTAAGCATGACCTTGAACCAATCCTTTCCTTTCTTGTAAAGGGCTGAAACTCTTGAGTTGATGCACTGAAGTCAGACAACCAAGCACTTAAGGCTAATTACCAATTGGACAATACTCTATTAGCATATGCTTGGAAAATGGCCCTTCCCACTATTTTGTGCTGGTTCAATTTTTTGGTGGATACAGAGAATTGTGGGAAGGATTAAGGGGCAGAGTAAGGCAAGCCAGAGTCACTTTGGCAGTAGAGGAGGAAAAGGAAATTCATGGAAATCCTGTGTCCATTCTCTTCACTTCTACCCTTAAAGACCAAGAATAAAGACCAAGGATTTTTGCTTATCCTGACTCCGGCTGATTCTAAGGTGGTCCAGGGTACTAACTTGGCCTTCACACTTTTTCTTAATCCCCACTTTGGTCTTGGTTTTCTAATTTGGGAAATGAAGAAGTCAGACAAAATGATTCCTAAATTTCCTGAAAGCTTTTAAGTTCCATAATTCTATGAACCTAAATATGGAAAGAAAATTAATTTTATTTTAGTTTTGATTCTCTGCCCTGACCATATGCCACAAATTATGATGACCCTCTTCTTGTTAAAATACTTTCTGGAAAAAAATAGAAATGATTGCACATCTACTAGAAGGTCTGGCCAGTTTTAATTGACCACATGCTAAATTTGGACAGTTGTCCTTTGACTTCCTTATCTACTTCTCATTGGTTCTTCAGCTTTTCCCCATAGTGCTTCTGAGCACTAAATAACTTAACAAAAGTCTGCCAATTTTCTGTTCTCACTCATCTGTCAGATGCTTGATAAAAATGCTGAACAGCAGTCTCCAGAGACCACCCAACTCCCAACTTCTTTTTATGACAATTTTTGATGTGTTAGTTTTTCATCAAAGCTATTCCTTTATGATTTCTTTTTCTTTTTCTTTTTTTTTTTTTTTTTGTAATTTTGCCCATCCAGTTAAGAAAAAAATGCATCAGATCTGCTTATTCACCTTCTACTCACACCATTGGTTCCTTCTGAAAATGATTCATATTTGGAGAATTCTGAATTATCACAATAGACTGCTTTGTTCTGATTATAATTTTAATGTTTTCTATCCTTGATTAAATTCACTCTAAAGTTCTAGAATGTGAAGAAAATAAACTATTTCTAGTATTTTGCTTTTTAAATTTTCCAGGCAGTGTGGATTGAAAGTTCTTAGGAACAGCTGCACTATTTATTTCACCAGAGATATTTGATGATTCCCCAGAGACCCTAGAAAAAAGTCAGTGCCTTTCTTTCACCAGAAGGTATGAAATATTCCCAGTAGAAATCAAGGACATTATAGAAGACTTTTATTCTTTGGGGAAATATTACTCTCAATGTTCCTATCCTTTTGATCTTCTCTCACCAGACTTATTCTGTGTTCTAAATAAGTGTAGTTGCTACTTTAAGTACCTTTCATCTAATCAAGTGAGAATCAAAAAGTAATTTACTTTGAAGAGATTTTAGAGAGAAATTTAAAGTCCAACTTCTCAATTTTTTACAGTTAAGGGAACTGAGTCTTAGGAAAGGGAAAGTTATTTTAGTTAGAATTCTACCTCTTGCTAAGAGCAGAGCCAGATCTCAAATCTGAATCTCCTCACATTTGGTCCTATTACTACCCAAAGCTTCTTCTGTACTCTTCTACTCAGCATGGTCTCTACCATCCCCAGGAATCTCTTACTCTAACCCCAGAATTCACATGTTGGAAGTACTTTTTACTATGTGACCTCTTTCTTATTGGATCATTCCTCCAGAAAATCCATTTAAGTGGGCTTGTCTCAATACTCTGAAGGCTGCTCCAGGTTTCTTTACTTAATCCTGCAAAAGGTACCTTCTTCTTCCACTGCCTTTCTTTTTCAGCTTCCTTTCATGTGTTACCTTTTCCCTTTAGAATCTAAGCTCCTTAAGGACAGGGACTATCCTTTCTCCTTGAATTTGTATCCCCAGAGTTTAGTAGTCTCTGACACACAGTAAGAGCTCTGATTTATTCTTTCATCTACATCAACTTGTTCCTCGGCAAATCCCTAATTTGCATATTAAGGATTATGGAATTTTAAAATTAGTTTTGAGGTAATTCTATTAAAAACAGGTCAAACACTTCAGCTTGAGTCTCTAACTCTCCTATTGGAGTAATAGGAAACTAACAGAGTTCTGATTTTTCTGCTGTTTATAATCTGTATAATCTCACACAAGTCAGCCAACTCTATGGGTCTCAACTTTCTTGTCTATTAAAAAAATGATAGTGGACTAAATGACCTCTAAGGCCCCTTCCTTATGGTTGTTATCAACTTTCAGAAAGCAGTTCTAAATGCTCATAAACTATGGAGAGAAGTGTTTCTTCCCCATTCTCCCATTCCCCAGTTACAGGAGAGAAGAATTAAATAATGCTTTATGAATAGTTGATTGCATAAATATATCTTTAAATGGTTACCTACTTTTAAAATGAAATGACTATTCATACAATTGAAAAACATGTTTGTTTCCTACAATTTTCATCTGCTCTGACTAATGAGATAGGGTTTTAATACAGGATCCATCATTAACCAGATGCTCAATTTTGGACTAATTTGCTAACTTTTCTGGTCTTCAGTTTCTTCTTTTATTAAATGAAAATACTCAAATAGATGAGCTCTTAAGGTCCCTTTTGTTAAATATTTCTTGGACTTTGTTGTTGCTCAGTCATGTCCAATTCTTTGTGACACCATTTGAGGGTATCTTAGTAAAGATACTGGAATGGTTTGCCATTTCCTTATCCATCTTATTTTACAAATGAGGAAACTGAGGCAAACAGTTTCGTGAGTTGTCCTGGGTCACACAGCTAATGTCTGATACTGGATTTGAATTCAGATCTTTCTAATTATAGAACTTCCTAATTCCACTGCACTTCCTAGCTGCCTCTTTGAATTTATGAATGCTATATACTTTTGATTTTTTAGAAGTATTGATTCAAAAGATATTGATTAATTGATGATTCAAAAATAATGGCTGCTGGGCTGAATCACTTATTTTAGTAATGTTGAACTAAGGCAGACATTTTAGGTAAATGTGTGTGGGAGTACACATGTATGCATCTTTTCATGTTTTGAAAATCATAGATCTGGATGGTCAATATCACTTCCAAAATGTAATTCCAAGCACAGATAATTTTGCCAGGACAATTTAGGGGAATTGAGTCCTTTCTAGGTTTGTACTTTATTAAAAATAGTTTCTTCCCAACAAGATTACTGCAAACAAAGTTGCCTGATTAGTATATTTTGATTTTTGGTCCTATAGATTTACCTTATTAAAATTTTCCCATATTCAATATACTTCCTCTCCCATCAAATCCTTCTTTAAGGAAAACAGCTGATATATGTTAGATATACCTTAGTGTGAATTATACCGTATCTCCTCACAGGGGCTACTGCAATTTATCCCTTCTCTGTAACTCTGAATTCAAAGAAAATATAAACATCAGTGATTATGTTAAAGATAACTGGGGTTGGGGGGATAGTAGGGAACTTTAATTTCACACTGTCAAATACTTGTGGATTTTTTTCTTCCTGACCACAGGCCCACTACTCTATCCATTGATTCAACTAGCTGCTTAAGTGGCATTTTTGTAAGCTATGAGCTCATCATCTTGGGTTCTCTAACCTGGTATCAATGCTTATTTTACTATTGTTCTTGAGGGTTGCTCTCTGTTGATTTTATTTACTATAGTATTACTTTTATTCGTAAATGGCATATGGCCATTTTTTCCCCAATGTTTAACCCAATGTTCTGGGTACCACACTATTTTTTAAAAATACCACATTTGATTTCCCATGAAATCTTTCAACAATTTTATTGGATTGAGGGAAGAAATTTTCCCCAGGACTTTTTACATTCAGAACAACCCAAGCATTCTATTGCTTTTTTGCCAACAGGTTGTAGATGATAGTTATAATTAATAAATCATGTTGTACACCACTTCATTCTTTCCAAGGTGATTGCTATATAGAAAAAGTAAAGATGTGTTAAAAAAATACTAATTCATAGTATGAAGCCCTTAATCTCTTTGATAGATATTCTTCAGAACTAAATGGAGCCAATATGGAAATCTGGCAATGTCCAAAGTCAGCCTTCCAGAGGAGGAAGTGAGATTTTCTTTTCCTTTTTAATTGTCTGAGATTTTTAAAAAATGAACCTGGTTTCTCCTTACAAACCATTGCCATCTTCTTTTTCTTCTGCAGAATTGTTCATTTTAAGCTATTTTGAAAGGCTTTCCTTTTAAGTAAAACATTATTTCAGTAATCTATTTGCTTGTCACTATATATGTGCCCTTAGGTAAGGAATTTATTTACATTCTCTGGGTCTCAGTTTTCTTCATTGTGAAAGAAAATAGTTGCATTGGGAGACCTTTAAGGTCTCTTTCATCTATAATCATTGATCCTATGACCACAAACAAATCATTTTTGATGTTTCATTTGTGAAACACAGAGAAGATGGAATGCTATGATTGCATTTAGTTTTACTCTTCATAGAAACATTTACTGCATAATAATAGTTCAACTTATTGAAACAAATTTTATGATTGAAGCACAAAATCCATGTTTCTGTTTTGTCCTAGAGCTCTAAGCATACTGCTGTAGAAAGATATTTCTCTTTGAATTTACCAAAAAAGGTTAAAAGTATTAAGAACTGTTATGCTTACTTAGCCAGACTTCAAATATTTGGGACATTTAGTTTTACTATTAGCTTATTCCTTTAGATTTTATAGGGAAAGTAAAGTTTATATATATTTGCAAGGGAGAAAAGGTTAACTTTGCTATTTAATGAAATTTAAAATTCACATATGGGAGCTCTGTTGGTGTGTGTTAGATGAAATTTTAAGATGCTGTGAAATTAAGATGGTATTATGTCATTCCCTCTTGTTAATTCATCAGATATTTGGGAATGCTTTGGGGATAAAACTCATTATTGCAACAGAAGAGATATGTTTAAAGAGACCCTAACAGAATGTCAAATGCCATATTTTAAATTAAATTTCTAGGTTTGAAAGGGCTTGCAGAATTCTTTCTCATGCCTACTCCATTGTCTGCTTTGGTTTTTCAAGATGAAATTGTGAAATTTTATAAGTCTATTTGACTTGTTCCTCCATGCCACAAAAATTCATTGATGATTTATGTAACTAAAAGTAATTTCAGTAAGTTAAATGATCATGATCTAGTGGAGAGAGTACTGGATACAGAATCAGGAGATTCCTTTCCTACCTCTAACATTTTGCATGTGAGTGATCTTGGGCAATCAATTTAACTATTCTGCCTCTCTTTATAAAATGGAGATAATTGTTTATCTTATTTGACAACTCACAAAATTCCTACGAGAGTTCTGCTTTTCAAACCTTAAGTCATAATAGAAAGGTGAGATATTATAACTTTGTTGGAAGAATGCTGTTGGACAGGTCTTTTTACCCTACAATTAATGTATTTCTATCTCTTGAATTACAAATAAGTCCTTTGGTTTTCTTTGTGTTTTCTAGAGCATCAGAGCATCAGGACTGATCCTATTGGAAACAATTCTTTTTGGATCTCTGCTATTATACTTTCCGGTAAGTTGTATGATTTTTTTAAAATTAATTATCCTTTTAAATTAAATGTCATCTCTATTGAGAACTTTACCTCAATAGTCTTATGGTAGCTGTTAAAAGCAAGAAGTGGTGGGTGATTATTTCTCTGATTGTTGGATGGCATTTCCCCTGGGCATGTTCTACACACTTCCATTGATCTGATAACAATAATTAGTGACACTCTCAGCGTGGTATTACTTTGCAGATCTCAGAATAGTTGGTGTCTGCTGGTCTTTGTAGTTTCTGCTAGAAATTATTTCAGGCTAGTAGTTTTGGTATCATCTCTCCAAGACCACAGCTTTTATCATATCAACTCCTTTTTTTAGTGATAGGTCAATTTTCCTGATTAAAGAACATTGATAACTCTTTAGTTGTAACCATTTGGATTCCTTTTCTAGGTGGAGATGAGCATCTTCTCTTATAGATAACCACCCAAGTCAAGATTAGACATTCCTAAACTCATTTAATTGAATTTGAACCAGAAAACAAGATAAACTAGAAGGAAAGAGCGTTTTTTTAAAAATTCACCTAATCTGTATTACTGCCCTATTTGTAGGTAACTATAAACAATAAAGCCCCCATGCTTTGGTACTATATGTTGTCTAACCCCCAAATAACATCATCTTTCTATACATGGGAAAATAGAAACTTTAACTATATATAGTTTAGATCAGAGATATTAAACCTACCACCTATGGATGACATTACTGGTCTAGATGTTAATTATTCTCTGAATACTTCATATAACATCATCACGCCCCAGAGTAGTTTATATTATATTACAATGATTTTAATGTATTTAATTGTATGCCAGTTTCAGCCAAATTGATAATCATCTTAGTGCAATGAGGAGAGGGAGAGAAGGAGAGGGAATGCAAGTTGGTGGTCTTACTTACCTAGAAAGTCTTTATTCAAGTTCTTCTTTTGACACATATTGACTATGACCTTGAACAAGTCACAAGATGGGGGAATAATTTATGTAGTACCTACTTATGGAAATTTTGGTTCCTAACACAAATGCTAAATAATTTCTTTACATGGTGACTTGTCAGCTCTAATACTTGATGTGAGCTCAATTGAGATGAAAGAGGTAAAGTTCTTTATATAACTTTAAAGTACTCTAAAAAAGGTAATTTACCATAACTGATATTTTTGGCTGAATTTTGGCTGTGATTATCATAGGGAACTCCTGGTAAAGAGCTTCTGATAATACTCTTAGAATTGACTATAACAGTTACGAATTAAGTGTTATGTCTAGGATCACATAGTTATTGTGTATCAGAATCTGGATCCCAGATTTTTGTATCCTATATATTCCTTGGAGTGAGATTCTCTATTTATTATGCTTTACCCCATTTCATTAATGTTATTATTTTTATTATCATTAATGTCTTAATTCTTAGTTGTTGTATTTTTACATTTTGGGAAACACATGACAATTGTGAGAAAACAAAGAACCACATGAAAAGAAACATAGTTTCTGTCTTGTATGATATAATTAGGATATTACTTCAGAGTTTATATTTTGTCTATAGGTCAGGGGAAAGCCACTGAAAGTTTCTGAATATTGGGGTGAATGGAAGCTCTTTGGTGCTTCTCAACTTCAAGATGGTCAGAAAATAGGAAAACAAGGTGAAATGGGGGATGGAAGGAATGGGGAGATTATTGCCAGTACAAGTAGATCTGATTTTCTGGAACATTCTTATGGACCAACCTAAAAAAATGTAGTTGCCTATGTTGTTTTGACTAAATTATGAAGTGTGAAATTTTGACATGCAAAATGGCTGCTAAATTCCAAGAGAACATGTGTTTTGGGGCCAAAATTTCTTCAAGTAATATTTAAAGTCTATATAGATTTGATATAGACATATATAGACTTATTTGCTATAAGAAACCTTTAATATCATGTAATCCAAACCCTTTATTGCAGTTGATTTTGTTCCCTATTTATGGACACATCCTAAATTATGGGCTAACACATGTTTTCAAGACCATCCTAAAAAATTGCTCATTTATTGTGAGTTGTGTCTTACATCAGGTAAATATTAAAGGATCCTGGCTTTATTTTAGTTGGTTTATTTCCATTTGGGAAATGATACCTTAGTGAAATGGTTGTGCCTCTATATGGTTGATTTAAAGTGAAGCATCATCTGATTTACAGCAAAGTAAAAGCCAGTAGTCAGCCATCCATCCTTTATCCCTGGAAAGACAAATGGACTAAGGCCCTAAAATTTCCTGGATGAAGTTTAGATCCTGCAAGAACAGAAACAAAGCTTCTCTTAAGAAAAAAAAAAAAAAAAAGACACTTACTTATAAGAATTGAAGTTGCAGAATATCTCAAGTTCCTAGTCTTGACCAGTGATACTTAAGAATTCAGTCTCTTTTGGGAATGGAGTTGGAGCTGGGGACTTGGTGGCTAAATCAATGACTACAAAAGTGAAAAAGCATCATAGTGAAGGAAGGAAAAGAAATCTTGCAGAAATCATGGACACAGCACTTTACCTCAATAATTTTTAATGTGATCAAGAAAAACAGAAAATAATGATTAATTGATATTTACATAACAAATCTTGCCAACAAAAACATTAGTATATTTCAGAGTATTGATTTTTTATTGAACCTACTGCTTACTGTCTCTTAACTTAGATCTCTTCTTCATTTTTTAGTAATAGTCAGGTAATCTTAAAATAGTATATAAGATTATTACATCTCTGCTTCTTTTTGAATGTCCTCACAAAGAATTACACCTATTAAGAACTTTCACTGAATAGATGAAAGAATAGTCTTAATTCATATTGTATTATTTGAAAAAGATTCTATTCCTTGAAGGCCTAGATCAAGAATTGGCAATCTAACTACTGGGCTACATTTTTGAATGGTATTTAATTCTTAAGTAGAGTTTCATTGAATTTTAAAATGTAAAAATCATTCTTATCTCTGTAATCCCCACACCTATGATTTAGATTATTGCATCCTGCCTTTGGGCAAACCAACACAAGAATCAATCAAAAGGTCAGATTTGGACAATGTAATGTTTCTTTTAAGCATTAAATTCTACAGAGCTAAAACAAAAATGAGAAACTGGTTCCATGAATATAGATTCAGGACAGAAGCTCAGCACTGGATCAAGAAACAAGATACAGAACCCCAAAGGTTGATTATTTGTACTGTGGCAAGAAAATTTTAGCATGCTGCCATTTTTTTTAAGACCACTGTTCACTTCACAGGATGGAACTTGCAGAACTTGCATGGAGACATCAAATTTTTGTTCAGATTAGTGATAGAAGCATTTTGGCCTTTTATTATGGAAGCATTTTGACTTTTTTTATTATTCCTATTTAATTAAGTTGTGATGTTGATTATAAGCCTAGCACAATCTGGTGAGTCCTTGCTCTGTTGAAAAAATTCCTGTTTGAGATATTAGCTTTAGCTTCATTATTTACTATTCAGTTTATTTACTTACGAGATGTAAATCATCTCCTTCTGATATCAGTCCTTTGACATAGACATTTTTACCTTCTCTTTTGCTTTCTCTAAAAATTCCAATTGAAATCCTCTTACATTGTCCTACATAAAATTTTTAAAAATACTACTTATGACCCAATGACTTATTTGTACCATAGGACTATGCTCTGAGCATATAATTTACTAGTTATTAAAATGCCTCTATGTGTTGATAAATATGATTGGCATCAATACGTATCAATAAATCCCTGAATATTTTTATATTATTATATCACAAACTCACCTTAATTATTTAATCTTTGTATAATCCAATAGACACCACTGGAGAAATGTAGGATTAGGATTGGTTCTACAACTCTGATTTCACTGTTACAGGGAACTATTAGATGAGAAAGCGCTCTCTACTGTGCAGATTGGAATCTTCTGTGTAATTTGTAGTCCTAAATACTTACCCAGAGAATGCAGCAATTTAGTAAATTGTCTAAGGTAACATAGCTGGGGTATCTCAGAAGAATAAAAGAACATGTGTCACTTACTTAGTAAAAGTGAAAGCTAACTTTTGGGGAGCCTATGAGATTCATCTGATTCCACATAACTGTAAGGTCAAAAGAATAAGCACAATAACTCCAGCACATTGGAGAGAGCTGCTGCTGCAACTTTAGGGCAGGACATGGAAAAGGGTCATTTGAGATGGACAACTGTAGATGGCTTAAGATCTATCAGAGTCTGGGTCATTTCATCTCTTTGACCCTCAATTTGCTTTGTGTTGTTTTAGAGACTCAAGCTGCTGCCCTCACACCAGTTGGGAATATAGCAATCTCTTTCAAGCAGTATCACTGCTGATCTCTTCTACTTCTTACCTTAGCCAATAGCTTTAGCCCTCCTGCAGTTCCAAATTCCTGAGTTTAAGCCATCCACCACTCTTAGCCACCTAGTGTCAGGAGTTACATGCATGGACATGCACAACCAGCTATTGGGGGTGGGGGATAAGCATTTTTTCCCTTTTTTATTTTAAATTAAAACTTTTTATTTTCAAAATATATACCTGGATAATTTTCAACATTCACCTTTACAAAATCTTATGTTCCAAAATTTTCCCTCCCTTTCCCCCACTCCCTCCCCAAAATGCAAATATTCTATATTAAACATGTGCAATTCTTATATATATATATATATATTTCCACAAATGTCATGCTGCACAGGAAAAGTAAGAACAGAAGGAAAAAATGAGAAAGAAAACCAAATGCACACAAACAAACAAAAAAGTGAAAATGCCATGTTGGGGTCAGAGTGAGCATTTCTTAAGCATCCACTTTGTTCCAGACACTGTACTAGGTACTATAATAATATCCTCCAGGAGCATTAGTTTTGCCTTCTGTAAAAGGGCACAGTTGGGCTCACTGATCTGGATGACTCCATCCTCCCCGTCCCTCATACTCCCAATCTAGGAGTCATCCGGGATCCTCAGCATCTTCCACCAACCCCCATCCAAGCTGTTGACAAGGCCTGTCAATTTCACATTTGCAACATCTCTCAAAGATACTTCTTTCTCTTCTCCGACACTGTCAGTCACTCCTCGGATGCAGGCTCTTATCACCTCACACCTGGATTCCTGGAATAGCTTGGCACTTCATCTGCCTGCCTCATCTCTCCCCATTCCAATCCATCCCCCATTCAGCCACTAAAGTGATTTGACTGAAACAAGTCCAATCCTGTCACTCCCCCTACTCAATACACTCCACTGGCTTCCCATTGCCTTCAGGAGCTAATATAAATTGCTCTGTTTAGCACTGAAAGCCCTTCACAACTTAGCCACCTCCTCCCTTTCCAATTTTCTTACACCTCACTCCCTGACACATAATCTTCCTTTTAGTGACACTGGTCTCCTGGTTGATCCACAAACAAGACACTCTATCTCTCAGCTCCCAGCATTCTCTCTGGAAGTCCCTCATGGCTGCACTACTGACATTCCTGGCTTTCTTTAAGTCTCAAGTTAAACCTCACCTTCTACAGGAAGTCTTCTCTAACCCCCTTTCTATTCCATAACTTCTCTTTTTTGATTATTTCATATTTATCCTATACATAGCTAGCTCTCTACATATTTGTTTGCCTGTGGCTTCCCCTTCCCTCTTAGATTTCCTTGAGGAAAGGAACTTTTGCCATTTATTATTTCTCCAATGTTTAGCCCAGTGCCTGGCATGTGGTAGGCACTTAATATTTATTGAACAGAATTATAAATTCTCTCTCAGGATTAAATAATCTAAATAATGTCATCCAAAGGTTTTCTTGTTCCCTTGTTTTTTTGGTAATATCTGCTTATCTTCCCTATCCCTACATTGTCCTGATATCCTGGGGATAATAAAATGAGTCTGGCATGCTGCTGGTTTATATTGGATATGCTGATAAGGTAATTAAGTTAAGTATGGATATTCAGCATCCATTAAAATCCTTCTCTAATGCTTCATCAAGCAGTTTAAGGGGCCAGAGCTAGGGCAACATAAGCATTGGCCAATCTTACCAAGCTAGAACTATATGAGGGTATTGTTGACATGTCATTAGACAAGTCCTTTAAGGCTCCATTGACATAATACTGTCTGTGTAAAAATGAGTTTACTCAACACCATTATGTGACTGGAAAGGGGGAATTTCTACCAAGTCATCACAAATATATTTTAAGTGCCTAGTGTATGTCACACACAATGCTTTCACTGCCTATCTTCTAAAAAGCAGTCTAAAAAACTAGTACGTAAGTAACCAGATGATGAGTTATCCATCTTTCTGTTTTTGTCAAAGTAATTTATATACTCCTTGCTAACATGTGGAAAGGTTGGGACCTGCATCTTCAGAGGTAGCAGCTTTACTAATGACACCAATTTTTAAAAACTGTGTCTATCAGTCTCTCTATCCACCTTTTTAATCTATCATCTATCTATCTCTCTATCTGTCTATCTACTTATCTATCTATTCATAATCTGTTCTACATATTTTCCTATCTCCACATACATATACAGGGTGTTTCCTCTAATAAGGAATAAGCTTCTTAAGGACAGTGACTGTTTCATTTTTGTCTTCCTATCACCAATGCCTAGCATATTTCCTTCTGTGTCTATCAAGTGAGCATTATTTTGAATTATTATAATAACAGCAACCAGAATTTATGGCATTTTTTACAAAGCACTTTAAATATATATCTCATTTATTCCTTATAACAAATATATATATTGAACACTAATTATTATTATTAGCCTCTTATCCCCAGTCTCATGATGACTACGTTTCCCAAACCTTCTCCTATACTACTGCTGAGCTCAGGCTATACACATAGAGCCATATGAGGGGGTGCTAGCAAATGTTTGGATATCTTCTATCTTAGGAGTCAGCAAACATCAGCTTGAGGATAAAATCTGCCGTGGCACCTGTTTTTCTACAACTTAAGAGGGTGGACATTTGCCAAGGTATGGTTTGCTGACTCCTATTCTAGAGAATCACCAGATTTTAGAACAGGAAAAGATCTCACAAATTAAGGAATCCAAACTCTAGCCTAATTTCTAAGATTAATAGATTGAGGATTAATTATATAAAGTGATTTTGCCCAAAGCTTCGGTTACAGCAGAGACAGGTCTAGAACCAGACACTAGTGAGTACCTTATTTTGAAGTGGGTATGAAAGGCAAGTTAAAGCAAAAAAAAAAAAAAAAAAAATCACTTCATAGTTTCACTGGGTGATTTACCTCCTGTCAAGTTCAATTGTATCTTCATATGTTAAACATTTTCTAGCACGCCCTTGTATTACTCTATGCACATTATTCTAGCTCAGAAGGAGTTCTGGAGAGAAGGCTCAGGGAATGAAGTCATTGCCACCTGGTGACTATAGGCTAATAATAATAATAATAATAATACCAATAATTTAAAGAACAAATTGGCATTTACATATATAACATTTGAGAGTTTCTAAAGTACTTTATATCCATTGTCTTGTTTCCAGTCTCACAGGACTCCTGTGTAGGGAAGTATTAAGGTTTGGGAGAAGATAGGAAAATACTTTATTTTATGTTTCTTTCAGTATGACTTATACTGGTGTTGTCTGGGTAAATTATGTTGGGAATTACAATTTGTATTTTTTAAAAAATCACTGAGTAAATTGGAATTGTTCTCATGGCAAGAGTGTTTCCTGGTGATAGTGTTCTTTGGGAAGTTTAGGGGCTATATACTGGTTGGTGGGTACTTTGTTATTCATTAAATTATTCATTTAAAATTCTGCATATTATTGCTTACTGATGCAAGAAGTTAATTTTTAAAAAATTTAATACTGCTTATGCTTTTGTAACAATGCTTGCATTGGAGGGTCTGAATGAGAGATTATCACCATTGGTGCAGATGAGGGCAAGTCTGGTTAAATTCAGCATTCTTATAATTGTGTCATAGAGAGTTGAAGCACTTAAAATATTTTCTTAGGGAATTTCAAAGGAAAGCCATGGTTTGATGATCATACATAATTCTGAAAAAGTGATTAATGTCTTTATCACACAAAAATTTGTTGGTATTTCTTAAAAAGAAGAGAAAAGCAATTTTTTAAAGACTTTTTTTCCATTGGTCTCCATGATAGTATAAAAAACCTTTTTGGGGGTGAAAAATGTAAAGTAAGTAATTTTCTGGTTGTCAAGATGTCTAAAACCTCATGTCTGCTTTCCATGTATTGATCAGATGCACTATTTTCCATCTGGCCAATCAAATCATTCATGGCCACCACCCCCCTCCACTGTTTAGCTGCCTTTTGGCTAGAAGATATTGGTTAGGGCAGTAAAAATGTTAACTAGATGCAAACTTCATGGATGTGTATATATGTATATGTGTGTGTGTGTGTGTGTGTGTGTATATGTGTATGTGTGTGAGATAATCAGCTAAAACTAGCAACTGTACTTAAGGCTTAATTTTTAAATTAAGAATGGTCATTTAAAAAACAAACAAACAAACAAACAAACAAATAAAAGAGTAATCATTGTATATATGCTGAGTGCTTGAGTCTAAAAGCAACTCCCACCTCTTAACTCCTAAGTTACTTGTTTAGCTTACTACCCTGTGTCACACAAGTAAGTTGCTCTTTGAATATTCAGTGATCTTAGAAGTCCCCTAATCCAACCATCCCATTTCAGGAAAGAGAAAATTAAAATTCAGAAGAAAGAATATTCCTTTATTAAATGGGTAAAGGACTTGCCTCGGCTTATCATCCAACCAAGTAGTGTTTTGGAACTAGAACCCAAGTGTCATGAATTCCAGGCTGGATTTTTTTTTTTTTCTTTTTTCAGTGCTTCTCAAACATTTTGGTATTAGTACCACATTACACTTTTAAAAATCATTAAAGATTTCCAAAAAGCTTTTCCTTATGTAGGTTATATTTATCAATATTTACATTAGAAAAAATTATCTTAGTATTATTATGAAAATAATTATGATCTTATGCATGAGTCTTGGATATCTCAAGGGCTCCTGGGGTCCCACTTTGCCAATTTTTACACAATATCATGTTCTTTTCATGGGTAAATGTTATAAGAGGGAAGTTGAGTCAATCTGAGTCCCATAGCATTTCAATTAAGAAGGGAGGGTTGAGAAGCCTCAGCAGCCTGTACCATCAGACAATAGCCAGCTCTAGATTTCTTTTACCAGAAGGGTTAAAGAGTCAGGGCCACACATTCTAATATACTCAATATACAAAAGGGATTCCCTTGCAAAATAATTCCTTCCCTGAAAATATACTTGATTATTAGCATTTTAAGGTTATAAATGGAGCAAAATAAATAATAAAAACAATAAGTAGTCTGACTAAAGATTAATGATAATAATGTGGTTTAAATACAACCAAAGCCTCTTAATAAACTGGATGGAAGACAAAACATTAAGGTTTCTTTCTGCACTAAATCTCATGCCCCTCCAACCAATGATCCATATTATAAGAGTCTTGCTTACTGATGAAAAAGACTTTATATTCAGGCAAATGATTCTTTTCTATTGACATTAACAAATGATCACCTAAAACTTTAAATAAAAAAGACAACTAAGATGAATTATAAATGTTACAGGAAGGGGTTGGCTGACTCACTCGATTATTTATTTGTTTATCCTCTATTTATTTGTCTTTTTAGTCATGTAAGATTTATGAAGCACCAACTGCCTGAAGGATATAAAATTAAAAATAATGCAAAATAAGACATAGTTATTTTAAAAAGAGAGAACATAGAAAACACTATTTAAATCGATGGTTCTCATGCTAAGGATGCCACATAAAATCAAATGCTGACTATGAGAGGCAATATTTTTGGAACTATGTTTTCAGTCAGAGGATTTAAGTTCCTCTCTTAGTTTCCTCATCACCATCATCATTTCCAATTGCTGATCAGTTGCTAGTAGCAATCTGAAAGGGACAAGAGCCCTAGGGATGGCAGTGCCCCTTTAGACCAGGCTTCTTAAACTTTTTTCCACTCATGACCTCTTTTTGCCCAAGAAATTTTTACATGACACTAGGTATTTAGGTATATAAAATAGGTATACAAATCAAACATTAGTGATAATAAATTATAATGCCATGACCCCCACATTCAGTTTCAAGACCTCATATGGGGTTGCAAACCACAGTTTAAGAAGATGAATTCTAGAGTAAAGGTCCTACTTCCATATTCTGATGAAAATGGCCCAGCATAGCAAGCCCAAGTACCTTGGGAATAACAACATACTCAACTATCATCCTGGAAGAAAAAAAAACAAACTCCCATGCCAACTGTTCTCTAAATGTCCATTGAACACTGAAAAAACAAAATTCTTGTTTTCAAAATCCTTGATACTGATCATATGGTTCACCCTCAAAGGCATATTATTTTGCCAATTGAACATTAAAGAAGAACTGTTAACATCAGCTTTGCCTCTGCACTCTTAGGACCATGGGAATTTTTCATCTGATTTACAGATGAGACTTTCCATGTATTTTCCCCCCTCAGAATATGGGTCTCCAGAGTAGGGATTGCCTTTTATGTTTGTATCCCTAGCATTTAGCAGTCTGCCCAGATTTAGAACTAAATCAATGCTCTCATCATTCAAATTATTTACTCTTTGTGATTTCTATTTCTATTTCCTCATATGTAACATAAGATGGTTGGACTAGATAATCTTTAAATTTCTATGTGGCCTTGACTTGTTCAGAATGGTAATTCTAGTCAACTGATTTGTCTATTGGGATTTGGCTAACTTGGCCTGCTTTGGTATGGGCAAATCCTACTTCTGAAGTTCTATGGGCAAGCTTGCTATTGGCTGAAGTTTCCAATTCTGGCAAATAAGCTAGTTGTGATCTAGCACTGACTCCTCCTCCACATCAGTGCTCAATATAGCTACATAAAGCAAACTCTTACTATTGTAGAGAGGAAAAAAACATATAGTGGAGTTCTAGAAAGAGGGAAAGGGAAAGAGATTGCAGGAAGTTACCTGGTAGCCCTAGTTACTTTGTTAAATAAGACTAAAAAGTCATATAGCATAACCATGGGATTTTTTTAAAGTGTTGCTATCCATAACTATGTCCTTGCAAACTCATAAGTTTTATACCAATGTCTTAGCTTAATCATTGGCATTTCTATGCCAGAGTCCACATTCAGTTCCCACAGTCTGGGTATAGATGGCTCTCTTTATCACTGAACAATTAGAACTAGTTGGAATCATCTCTTTGTTGAAGAGAGACATGTCCATCTGAATTGATTGTCATATAGTATTGTTGTTGCCATGTGTAATGATCTCCTGGATCTGCTCATTTCACGTAGTATCAGTTGATGTAAGTCTCTCCAAGACTCTCTGCATTCATCCTGCTGGTTGTTTCTTACACAATAATAGTATTCCATAGCATTCATATACCATAATTTATTCAGCCATTCTCCAGTTGATGCGCATCCATTCATTTTCCAGTTTCTAGCCATTACAAAAAGGGCTGTCACAAACATTTTTCACATATGAGTCCCTTTCCCTTCTTTAATATCTCTTTGGGATATAAGCCCAGTAGCAATACTGCTGGATCAAAAGGTATGCACAGGTTGATAACGTTTTGAGCATAGTTCCAAATGCTCTCCAGAACATTTGGACCCATTCACAATGTCCCAGTTTTCCCACATCCCCTCCAACATTCATCATTATCTTTTCCTGTCATCTTAGCCAATCTGAAAGGTGTGTGGTGGTATCTCAGAGTTGTCTTAATTTGCTTTTCTCTGATCAATAGTGATTAGGAGCACCTTTTCATATGACTAGAAATACTTCCAATTTCTTCAACTGAAAATTGTCTGTTCATATCCTTTGACTATTTATTAATTGGAGAATAATTTGATTTCTTATAAATTTGAGTCAATTCTCTATATATTTTGGAAATGAGGCCATTATAAGAACTTTTGAATGTAAAAATGTTTTCCCAGTTTATTGCTTCCCTTCTAATCTTGTCTGTATTAGTTTTATTTGCACAAAAACTTTTAACATAATATAATCAAAATTGTCTATTTTGTGATCAATAATGATCTCTAGTTCTTTGGTGACAAATTCCTTCCTCCTCCACAAGTTTGAGATGTAAACTACTCTATGTTCTTCTGATTTATTTATAATCTCATTCTTTATGTCTAGATCATGAACCCATTTTGACCTATCTTGGTATACGGTGTTAGGTGTGGATCAATGCCTAGTTTCTGCCATATTGGCTTCCAATTTTCCCGGCAGTTTTTGTCAAATCCCCAAAAGCTTATCCCAAAAAGCTGGGGCCTTTGGGTTTGTCAAACACTAGATTGCTATATATTGACGATTTTGTCCTGTGGACCGTACCTATTCCAATGATCAACTAGTCTATTTCTTAACCAATACCAAATGGTTGTGATGACCACTGCTTTATAATATAGTTTTAGATCTGATATAGCTATGCCACCTTCATTTGATTTTTTTCATTAATTCCCTTGAAATTCTTGACCTTTTGTTCTTCAAGATGAATTATGTTATTTTTTCTAGGTCAGTAATAGTTTCTTAGGAGTTTGATTGATGTAGAACTAAATAAATAAATTTGTTTAGGTAGTATTGGTCATCTTTATTATATTTGCTTGATATTTTTCCAATTATTTAGATCTGACTTTATTTGTATGGAAAGTGTTTTGTAGTTTTGCTCATCTAGTTCCTGACTTTCCCTTGGCAGATTGATTCCCAAATATTTTATACTATCATCATTTATTTTAAATGGAATTTCTCTTTGTATCTCTTGCTGTTGAATTTGTTAGTGATGTATAAGAATGTTGATGATTTATGTGCACTTATTTTGTATCCTGCAATTTTGCTAAAGTTGTGGATTATTTCTAATAGGTTTTTAGCTGGTTCTCTCTAAGTATACCATCATAACATCTGCAAAAAAATGATAATTTGGTTTCCTCATTAACTACTCTAATTCCTTTAATCTCGTTTTCTTCTCTTATTGCCAAAGCTAGCATTTATAATACAATATTGAATAGTAATGGTGATAGTGGGCAATGTTGTTTCATTCCTGATCTTACTGGGAATGGTTCCAATTTATTCCCATTACATATGATGCTTACTGATGATTTTAAATAGATGTTACTGACTATTTTAAGGAAAAGTGTTTTTAATAGAAATGGGTGTTGGATTTTATCAAATCTTTTTCTGCATCTATTGAGATAATCATATGGCTTTTGTTAATTTAATTGTTGTTATAGTCAACAGTTTTCTTAGTATTTAATTAGACCTGTATTCCTGGTATAAATCCTATTTATTCATGGTGAATTATATGGAGGATGATTTTCTGTAATCTCTTTGCTAATATATTATTTAAGATTTTTGCATCAATATTTATTAGGGAGATTGGTGTACAATTTTCTTTTTCTGTTTTCAACCTACCTGATTTAGGTATCAGTCCCATGTCTGTATAATAAAAGGAATTTGGAAGGAGTCCTTCATTCCCTAATTTTTCAAATAGTTTATATTGTATTGGAGTTAATTGTTCTTTAAATGTTTGGTAGAATTCACATGTAAATCCATCTGGTCCTGGTTTTTTTTTTTTTTTTTTTTTTTTTTTTTCCCCCTAGGGAGTTGATTAATAGCTTGTTCTATTTCTTTTTCTAAAATGGAGCTATTTAAGTAATTTATTTCCTCCTCTGTTAATCTGGGGAAGGTATTCCTCCATTTCACTTAGGTTATCAAATTTATTGGCATAAAATTGGACAAAATATCTCCTAATTATTGCTCTTATTTCCTCTTCATTGGTGGAAAGTTCTCCCTTTTCATTTTTAAGAGTAACAATTTGATTTTCCTCTTTCCTTTTTCTAATCAAATTTACTAAAGGTTACCTATTTTGTGTTTTTTCACAAAACTAAATCTTAGTTTTACTTATTAATTCTATAGTTTTGTTTTTACTTTCAATTTTATTAATCTCTCCTTTTATTTTTAGAATTTCAAGTTTGGTATTTGATTGGAGGTTTTTAATTTGCTCTTTTTCTAGCTTTTTTAGTTGTAAGCCCAATTCATTGATCTTCTCTTTCTCTGTTTTATGCAAGTAAGCATCTAGATATATAAAATTTCCCCTTATTACTTCATTGGCTGCATCCCACACATTTTTATATATTGTCTCATTATTGTCATTCTCTTGGATGAAATTATTAATCATGTCTATAATTTGCTGTTTCGCTCATTTATTCTTTAGGATGAGATTATTTTGTTTCCAATTTCTTTTTGATCTATTTTCCCCTGGATTTTTATTGAATGTAATTTTTATTGCATCATGATCTGAAAAAAATGCATTTACTATTTCTTTTTGCAGTTTATTTTGAGGTCTTTATATCCTAATATATGGTGAATTTTTGATAGGTTCCATGAACTGCTGAGAAAAAAAAAAAAGTACTCCTTTCTGTCTCCATTCAATTTTCTTAAAAGATCGATCATACCTAAAGTATAGTTTGTTTTCTTATCTCTTTTAATTAGATCCATTTTTGCTTTTGCTTAATCTGAGATCAGGATGATGGCTACTCCTGCTTTTTTTTTTTTTTTTTTTTTTTTTTTTAACTTCACCTAAAGCATAATAGATTTTGCTCCAGCCTTTTACCTTTATTATATATGTATCACTCTGCTTTAAATGTGTTTTTTATATCAACATATTGTAGGATTCTGGCTTTTAATCCAGTATGCTCTCCACTTCCACTTTATGGGAGATTTTACACCATTCACATTTACACTTAAAACTACAAATTCTGTATTTCCTGCCATCTTATTATCTCCAGATTATATTTTTCTTTTTCTTTTCTCTTTCCCTACTCCCCAATAGGGAGCACCACTTGCCTTAAGCATCCCTCCCCCTTTAGAGTCCCTCCCCTTTTCTTATACGTATCCTCTTTTATTTCTGTTTTCCTTTCTATTTAGCCTATCCCTTCCTGTTTCACCTCCCCTTCCACTTTTCAGTAAGGTGAGAGAAGTTTCTCTTACACCAAATATGTCTAATATGTTCTCTTTGAGCCAAATCTGATGAAAGATTCACACAATGTTCATCCCCCTCACTCCTTTCTCTAAAATATAATAGGTTTCCTTTGTCTCTTCATAAGATGCAGGTTCCCCTCATTTTTCCATCACATTTCCCTTTTTCTGGTACAATCCCCTTTCCACTCTAGTTCCTTTTTTATATTTAAACAGTAAAATCAAATTATACATGCACTCTTTATGTATATGCATAAAAAGAACTCTTGAGAACTGTATCTCTATGTATACCCATAACAGAAATGCAGTTCTCAAGAGTTCTTTTTATCTTTTTTTATGCTTCTCTTGCAGTCATATATTTGGAGGTCAAATTTTTTGTTTAGCTCTGGTTTTTTCATTAGAAATAAATGTAATTCATCTGTTTATTTGAATGTCCATCTTCTTCCCTGGAAGAAAATGCTCAGTTTAGCGGGGTAGTTTGTTCTTGGCTGAATTCCCACTCCATTTGCTTTTCAGAATAGCAGATTCCAGGCCCTTCAATCCTTTAAGGTGTAAGCTGCTAAATCCTGGTTAATCCTTATTGTGGCTCCTCTGTATTTTAATTGATTTTTCTGGTTGCTTGTAATATTTTTTCCTTGGTATGGTAGTTCTGAAATTTAGCCACAATATTCCTTGGAGAAAGAGACCTTGCCGTCTCTTTCAGGAGATGTTTGGTGAATTCTTTCAATGGCTATTTTATCTTCTGTATATATGACATCAGGGCAGTTCTCCTTGATGACTTCCTGAAAAATAGTGTCTAGGTTCTTTTTTTCATCATGATTTTCAGGGAGTCCAATAATCCTTAGATTATCTCTCCTAAATCTATTTTCCAGATCAGTTGTTTTCCCAAATAGATATTTTACATATTTTTCATTTTGCTTGACTGATTCTTGATGTCTCATCGAGTCATTCATTTTCATTTGTTCAGTTCTGAATTTTTGTGAATTATTTTCTTCATTTACTTTTTTACTTCTTTTTATATCTGTCAAATTGAGTTTTTAAATGAGTTGTTTTGTTCTATGGAATTTTTTTCCATTTCACAAATTCTGTTTTTTAAGGAGTTATTTACATTTTCCTCTTCACAAATTCTGTTTTACAGGAAGTTGTTTTCTTTTTCCATTTTGTCAAATATATCTTTTAATGAGTTATATGCCTTTTCCAATCCCCCTTGCAGAGTTCTTTTCCTTTCCTCATTCTTCTTCTAGCTCTCTTTTAAGATCCTTTTTAATTTCTTCTAGGAGAATCTTGTGTGATGGGGACCAGTTTATACCCCTTTTGAGGCTTCATTTGAACACAATCTGCCTATAGTCTCCTCAGGATATGATATCTGTTCTACTCTTTTACCATAGAAGCTATTTTCAGAGTTCTCTTTACTTTTTTTACTCATTAAAAAAAAAAAAAGATGTTAAGGTCTGCTTTTAGGGTGGGGGAGGTTTTTCCAAGCTTCATCTACAAGCAGCAGCTTCATCTATAAGTGACCATGGCTGGTTTTGGGTTCATGCTGATTCACTCCCAGTTCTTGGTGGGTGTGAACAGGTCCCCTGAGATTCTGGTGTTCTGGGGTTCACTCTTTACCTTTTGTGTTTGTATTGGATTTTTTATAAATTTCCCTCTGATCTACTGGCTTGCAACCAGGGCAGAGTGGCCAATACTGCTGTAGATTCACACAAAATCTGCACCATCCCAGAAAGACCACACCCCACCCTGGGTCTGCACAGCAGGTGCCATGCTCAGCCTGCTTGCACCTGGCCTCCTCCCTCTGTGCCCAACTGAAACAGACCTTTTCTGGAGATCTTCAAAAGTATCTTCTGCTGGTAATTTATTGCACTCCCACGATTTGTGGATTCTGCCTGTCCAGAACTAATTCAGAGGCTGGATTTGGTAACTAGTCTGAGGGTTATAGGAGAAGGTCAGAAAGATATGAATGTCCTCTCTGACATCATGGCTCTGCTCCCCTACCCCCCCAATTATCTTTTCCTGTTATTTTAGCCCATCTGACAGATGTGTAATGGTACCTCAGAGTTGTCTTAATTTTCATTTCTCTGATCAATAGTGATTTGGAGCAATCACTATTGATCAGAGAAATGCAAATTAAGACAACTCGGAGATACCGCTACACACCTATCAGATTGGCTAAGATGACAGGAACAAATAATGATGAATGTTGGAGGGGCTGTGGGAAAACTGGGACACTGCTGCATTGTTGGTGGAGTTATGAAAGAATCCAACCATTCTGGAGAGCAATCTGGAATTATGCCCAAAAAGTTATCAAAATGTGCATACCCTTTGACCCAGCCATACTACTACTGGGCTTATACCCCAAGGAACTACTAAAGAAGGGAAAGGGACCTATATGTGCCAAAATGTTTGTGGCAGCCCTTTTCACAGTGGCTAGAAGCTGGAAGATGAATGGATGTCCATCAATTGGAGAATGGTTGGGTAAATTATGGTATATGAATGTTATGGAATATTATTGTTCTGTAAGAAATGACCAACAGGAGGAATACAGAGAGGCTTGGAGAGACTTACATCAACTGATGCTGAGTGAAACGAGCAGAACTAGGGGATCATTCATTATACACTTCAACAATGATACTGTATGAGGATGTATTCTGATGGAAGTGGATATCTTCAACATAGAGAAGAGTTAATTCAATTCCAATTGATCAATGATGGACAGAATCAGCTACACCCAGAAAAGGAATACTGGGAAATGAGTGTAAACTGTGAGCATTTTTTTTTCTTCCCAGATTATTTTTACCTTCTAAATACAATTCTTCCTTTGCAACAACAACAACAACAAAATTCGGTTCTGCACATATATACTGTACCTATGTTATACTTTAAGTTATTTAATATGTATGGGAATGCCTGCCATCTAGGGGAGGGGATAGAGGGAAGGAGGGGAAAAACTCGGAACAGAAAGGAGTACAAGGAATAATGTTGTAAAAAAATTACCTATGCATATGCACTGTCAAAAAATAAAATGTTATAATTATAAAATTAATAAAAAATAGTGATTTGGAGCACCTTTGCATATGGCTAAAAATACTTTCAATTTCTTTATCTGAAAATTGCCTGTTTATATCCTTTGACCATTTATCAATTGGAGAATGGCTTAAATTCTTATAAATTTGATTCAGTTCTCTCAATATTTTAGTAATAAAGTAGTAAAACTCTTTAAAGTAACCCTGGTTGCCTCCAATTCAAAGGATAAATTCAGCAGGACATCCTGACAGCTGAGACACCATCCTGTAAGAAGAAGACCTGGCATCCATTGGCATTATCCATTGGCAAAGATCCAGGAATACCTTCAGAGGCTGCCTAAGAAGGTTGTCACAGAGAGAGGAAGGGTGAGATAGGGCAGGAGCCTATGTGGGATCCTACTCAAGGAAGTGTGGGGAAGGGAGACATCTGGTAGTTTCTTATTTTAACTGATTATTCCTGTTAACTAAATGCTAAACAGTTGTTCTAAACTCAATTGTTTCTTAGCAAATAATGAACAGCAATCACTGAATTTAGGTCCACTAGGATAAAGCCTGGGTCAACTGCTCAGCTCAGAGATGAGCCTAGTTTTTGCATGAAGGGACATGGAGAAAGTTATGAAGTTTCATTTCACACTGAAAAGGGATATCAAGTTCTTAGTTTCAATGCCCTTCAAAAACAGTGGACAAAATCTCTATTGTTGGAATCAACAGATCTGAGTTCAAATCTTTCACTCTTCCTACTTAGATCCAGAGCTAATTATTTAATCTCTCTGGGTCTCAGTTTACTTCTCAGTAAAATGACAGAGTTAGACTATTTGTCCCTGAAGTTACTCCTTATTCTAATGCTATGATCTTATGGTTATTTTCTTTTTTTTCCCTTATGATAATTTTCACACATTAGAAAGCTTTATTTTGTCATGTGCTACCAAATGACTGGTTAGAGATTGTGAGACATAGATCCTTTATTTTAAGATTTTGGAATTCAAGATCACTCTTGTTGACCATTATATTTTTACACTATAGGTATCTTTCTCTCATAGAAAAACATTTTCCCTAAGGGACTATATTTGAAATTCAATGTTTTGTTAATGGAATAGGTGGTTACCTCTCTAAAAATGGAGAACTAGGTTGTAGGAATGGTCAAAAAACAATCTTGATTGATAGTAGGGGTAGTTTAGTTTAATTCTTAGGTGATACTGTGGATTGAATGTAGGGCCTAGAGTCAGGAAGACTCATCTTCCTGATTTCAGATCTGGATTGAAATACTTATTACCTGTGTGACCCTGGGCAAGTCACTAAACCCAGTTTGCCTCCATTTCCTCATCTGTAAAATGATCTAGAGAAGGAAATGGCAAATCCTTTCAGTATACCGGCCAAGAAAACTCCAAATGGGATCGTGGAGAGTTAGCCCAACTGAAAAAACATTTAAACAACTATAACAAAGTTTAATTCTAAGATAGCAGATGAGAAAGACAAAAGGTGAGGCAAAAAAAAGAAAAACATTAGAAAAAATTATCCTACTTGACCTTAATAAGACTTAGTTTACCCATCTACAAAATGGTTATTATAATAATACTACTCACTTCAGAGTTGCTATAAAGATAAAAACTTTCAAAGAATCCGTGGTAATGAGCACTTTTATTCAATTTCTTTTTGGAGTCTTCCATCCTTTCCAAAACTTTTTCCAAATTTATTCTTCCTGGTAATAATTGCACTAACATTTATGATTTCATTTTTAGGTTTAATATGATTATTCAAATTCTCTTGCCCATGGTTATATGTCCAGGCTATCGTAAACTCTGAAACAGAAGGATGCTCCCTGACTTAACACAGATTTCTCCTTTTTTTTCCTCTTCCCTCCCAGACCACTAAAGTAGCCAGCTTATTTCTCAAGAATAACAATTGATCTTGAGTATTTTATAGCTAAGTATCTCAGACCAAAAACAAACTTAAAGGAAGTAGTAAAACCACTAACTAAAAAAAGCTTTCCAAGAGGGATTCAGATTAAATATCCAATTAGCACAGAATATTGAAGCCTAATAATTAATTTTATTTCATTATTCTTCATTTGGGAAATATAGTGTACTCTAAGTGAAGAAATAGATAAGTGACCTCATGCTTTCTTCTTTTTAAGTCCATTATAGAAAGACTATTTTCACTCTTTATGGGGTTTCAAAAGTGAAGGGGCTGAGCAGTAAATTAGAAGGAATTTGAGAGATATGAGTTATTATATTACAGCTATATCTCCTTCTGTGCCAAGGAATGTCCCAGAAAAGCAAAACACAGATAAATGTTCTTTCAGAGTGAAATTTATTGGTATAATCCAAAGCTGGTAAAGACCTTCGAAAGACAAGATATCAAAAGTATTTTCCTCCATATTTGAAGTGAACTCATTTGATGTTTGCAAGATAGTTACATTGGCTGACTTTCTATTTTTCTGTTTTCTTTAATAATGATGCCTAAATAACTAAAGACAAAAATTAATAAATTCACTCTCTAAGGCAAAGAGGAGGAAATTTTCTCCTGAAACTAAAATTAGTAAGTTCTTAATCCAGAACTATTTCTCCCCAAAGTGAAAAGTGTCCAAATCACAGATATTTTTATTTGTATAAGTCTTTGCTTTAAAAAATTTTTTTTTCTTCTTTGATTCCCAAGAAAGAGACAGGAGAGCAATTATCATTCACATTTTACAGTTAAAGTTTAGAGAAGTTGATGACTTGCCCCTGTTTATATTGCAAGCAAATTATTGGGTCAAAATATATAGAACTAGAAGAGAGTTAAGAAATTTTCTAATCCACATATTCTTTTTTTCTGATTTTTTTGAAACTTTTTAAAAATTAATTTTATAATTATAACTTTTTTGACAGTATATATTATGTATGAGATTAAGACATCAAGACATCTAGAAAGAAATGTTTGAGAGTCACAGAAGTTTCAAAATAGAGTGACAAGTGTTGGTGTCCAAAGACAAGTTCAGAATAGTGATATTCCAAAGAAATAGTTCTTAACACAAAATTGCCAAAAAGTTCTCAAAGAGAATTTGAAAGTATGCATAAATGACTGCAAACATTCTTAAGGGGAAATAAGATGACACTGTTTTGACAAGGCAAATCATATGTTCTGTCTCAAGGGCTACACAATGTACTGTCTCTAATGGACCACATTTTGAAAAAAAATACATTCTTTGTGGACAAAATGAGCAAAAAAATGAGAAAGATAAACAATATTCAGATAGAGCTAAAAACAGATAGAACCAGCTGCAAAGATGATCAGAAGAAAAGCATTTGAACCCGATGCCAAGATTAGAAGGGTCAAAACAAAATTTTAGGAAGGAATAAAAGCTTTCCCAAAATGCATCAAATAATAGCATCTGAAGAGTATACCAGCAGAATTATTCACTTTAATTCACCTTAAACAGTCTATGAATTATTATTGGGAACAAACACCTTTCCACAATATAAATCTTTGTGAGGAAAAAAATCAACAATTATATCCTACCATATTGAGAATATTTAGGAATACTGTACCTAAATTTTTACCTCTCTGAATGGAAGTATATTCCTTATCTTCTTGATTATTATTGAATATTCCAAATAAACATTTAACATAAGGATCTTCTGCTTGTATGAATTTATGTAAACCTGAATTATTTATGTACATTTGTTCTCTCTCCATTTCTGTCCTTTCCCTTAAACCTCTCACCAAAAAGATAAAAAGAATGCCTAGTGATATTTTCATTCAAATCCCACAACTAATAAAATCAAGTTTATATTCATTTTTATAGTAGACAAAAGTGATTTAAATATTTTTCTTTTTATAGTTGGAATATAATTATTTGTTTGGAAATGTGAAAAAAAATACATTGTTCTGCTTACTAGTACTGATGGCTCACTGTTATAGTTGTACATTTAGCCAAGGGTTCTTAACGTGGGTCTGTGAAGTTGGTATTTTTTTTAATGTTTTGATTACTCCACTTCAGTATAATTGGTTTTTAGAATAATCCTATATATTTTTTGTACATTTGATAATATTCTTAGAAGAGTTCCCCAGGCTTCACTAGCTAGCCAAAGTGATCCATGATACACAAAAAGGTGAAAAATAGGCATTATTATTATCCTCATTTTACAGAACAGTGGACAGAGAAATAGCCTCAAAATCAAGACTATATATGACACATGGTTGTATGTTCCTGGGCATTCAATTTCTTAGTACTTCCTATACCTGTCTGCTTTACTAAAGGGAGTTTTCCTCTTATTAGTTCCCTATGAATGAATGGATAGATGGATGGATGGATGGATGGATGGATGGATGGATGGATGAATAAAATTCATTAAACACTTATTATATGAGAACTCTTTATTAAACCTGGGAATTCCCTGGATCCTCCAGATACAGCTGTGCTATTACTGCCGCAATTGCCTCTGCTGTTTCTCCCAGCCCAGTCATCTGCAGCCATGCCCAAAGCTCCTTGTGTTCTCGGACATTACTGCCTATATTACTTTCTTTCTACTTGCTGACAAATTTCTATATATAGCAGACATCTTCTGTGCTCTGATCACTCAAGAGAAGAGATTTGGATCCAAAGGACTCTGTCTTCACAGAATTATTTCCAAGTACCTGGGGCCAGGTTGATGATTTCCCAGGACATAATGGAACTGATGGTAAATCCATCTAGGAGAAAAATTTGCAGAGAACTTAGTCCTGAAGCATACAGGTCCTAGCATCTTGTCTATGGCAAATGCTGGAAGCCAAACAAATGACTCTCCATTTTTTTAATGTGCTTCTAGCCCTGGGTGGATTGGAAGTATGTGACATTTGGCCAAGGGAAAGAAAGCATAAACATTGTTGAAGCTAAGGAGTGCTTTAGCTCCTGGCATCGCAAAATGTCAAGACCAGCAAAATGATCCCCATGCTGACTGTGGGCAATTCTCTGAAGTTGATTTTGTTTTTGTGTTTTTTCTTATTCACAAACCATTCCTATGTAGCCAGGAAGAGCATCCCTCTTCACCTCTATCTCCATCTGTTTTCATATCCTATAATTCTCTCTGCTCTAAGTTTCTTAAATTCTCTTTAGATATTATTTTTGGTTGCATTGCAGGTTGTGTTTATGAAATCAGAAGTGAATTTCAAATAATCTCACCAAATATAAAAAAAATACTTTCTGCTTTCAAGAAGTTCACATTCTGGGTTAGACAAAGCTCACAAAAATCATTCAGTTACAAGGCAGATAGATAATATCAAGGTAAAGTGATTGGATGTATTGCAAAACAAAACAAACAAAATGTGACAGGTGCTGAGGTTACAAAACTTACTGAGCTTTAGGATAAACAATATGCAAAATTATATAGTGCATATTATTTGAAAAATTATCAGAATGACAATGATAACAATAACTAACATATACACAGTGCCTTAAGGTTTGGAAAGTGCTTCACCAAATGCTTTATTATCTTACTTTTTCTTCATAACAACCTGGGTTCTAGTATCATCTCCATTTTACAAATGAGGAAACTGAGGCATACAAAGTTAAGTGACTTACCTAGAATTAGTCTTTTGAACTTGGATCTTCCTGACTCTACATCCAGCATTCTGTTTGCTGTACCTCCAATCTGCCTGAAATATATGCAAACTAGAAGCAAAACAAAATTTAAAATTGGGGCTGAATAAACACTAGCAGTTGTAGGATCAGGATATCATCAGTTTTGAAGGATACTAATGAAGAGTGTCTTTTGATTTTCAGTTATTGCTGACACTGGCATATTCCATTACTGTTTACTAATCTATTTTTTTTTGCTCTATAAGTTCTCCATTCTCTTTTCTTCTGGGGAGACACCCCAGGATCCTGATGGTACATGCTAAATTTTAATCCATCCTTGATAGTCTCTCATTTCTGCAAGGCTATGGAATACCATTCAAAGTTAAGTTAGAACTTTTAGCAACTAGTTGTCCTGACTTCAGTTACTCTCCTGCTATTGATTTTCCATACCTTTCCTTGATAAAAGGGATGGGGAGAAGGGGTGTCAAAATTACCTCTTTATGAGACCTGGATTGTGACACTAGGTATATGACCTCCTAGAAGTTATTATATATCTCTGAATTATATCATCTTTTTCTGAAAAAAAAATGAGGAGATCCAACTATTTTCCTTATAGCTAGTTTTTTATAATTTAAAAATTCATTTTGGATTTTAGTGCAAGTTTTGGCTTATAGAATCTTTTTGGAGAATGATCTGATTGTACCCACTAAAAAGTTACATACATATTAAATAAATCAGGATATGTTGAGGCAATGTTATGGGGAAGAGAGAGGAGAGAGATGGGAGAGAAAGGAAGGAAAGGGGAATAAAAAAAGAGAGAGGAAGGAGGAAAAAGAAAGAGAGAGGAGATAAAGGGGGGAGAGTGGAGTGAAGATGGGGGAAAAGCAAGAGGAAGAAGAAGAGAGAAGAGAGTGAGAGTAAATCTTGTATTTAGCAGTTGTATCTGCGCAATAGACTCCTCTCATGTTCCTGTCTTAATATTGGGTACAGTAGAAGATGTTTCTTTCTCTGAATTCAGAGCACAATGATAACACAATTTCATGTATAGCCAATGGATCACATAGTTAGTTGGTTATAAAAGAGAAGTTTAGGAAATAGTGACTGAAAAACACCTTTTCACAAGAAAAGGGGAGATGGGCTACAAGACTATTAATATTTACATTGGTCTAGACTTCTCGTAATTTAAGGGAATATGAATGATAATTGTGGATATCTGCTGGTCAATTTTATCTCTGAATTTCATGTGATTTAGCCTGAGTCAATACACCATAGAATATAGGATTTAGAGTTGGAAGGATACTAGTGACCATTTACTCCAACTCTTTCATTTTGTGGATTACAAAATCAAGATACAGTGAAGTTTCTGTGACTTGACCAGTCAGATGGGATATAAGGGGATCCAGGGTCTCTGATTCTAAATCCAGTATTATTTCCACTAATCTATGATTTCCCCAATCAACAAAGATGACTACTCTTGCTTGACACTGTTGGTTTCTACTTCTCTTAATATCTTTGAGAGAACTATTGTGACTAAGACTCATTAAGGAAAAAAAAAAAAGGACAAATACAATGTTCCTAAAGTTTAAGTTATTAGATATTAAAGCTTAAAATTGCCCTGACTTTGGGGAAATCTCCTATATCTTCAATTCTTACCACTTCTTGTTTGGGAAAAGGGGCTTTTAATAATAATAATAAAAAACAATAATGATAACAGTTGTCATTTAAATAATGCTTTAAGATTTATAGAGTGCTTTACCTTGCAATAACCTTATAAAGTAGGGGCTATTATTATCTTCATTTTATTGATGAAAAAAACTGAGAGTCAGAGAAGTTAGAGCCTTTCCCAAAACCACATAGCTATTATGTGCTGAGATAGGATTCAAACTCTTGCTCTGTGACTACCTCATTTTTTTCCTTCCATTATACCTTGCTTTTCCTAATGATGACCTTTATATTGCTTCTTCTGTTAAATTCCTCCCTTGTTAAGTGTCCAAGGCTTCTAATAGCCATTATGTTCTTCTTCATTGCTTTTTAGATGATCCTCAGCTTCAGAAATAATAGTAGTCAAGGATAATATCCCCTAACGGAAAGGATCCCAAAAACTAGAATATAATATTATTTTTTTCTCACATATTTATTTCCAATTGTGATTTTTAAAAAAAGTTTTATTTGACACAAATATATGCAAATACTATAACATCAATTTATTTGACCATATCCATTCCCCCTAATAAGTGGGTAATATCAATCTAGTTCAATCAGGAAGGTAAAAGATGAAACTGAGCTGAAGTTAGTCAGTTGAGACCTAACAAAACAGAGGGAGGAGATTAACAGATGGAAGACTGATGGCATTTGTTTGTCCTACATTTAGTTTCACACATTTTTGGTAACCAGTTGAGTGTATGCATATAAATATACATATATATGAAAAAAGTGAAGAAAAGCTAAATTAGACAGTGAACATAGTTCAACAGTGGCAAATTTATTTTTCTAATGTGATGCTTAAAATTTAGAGTGGAAGTGCTCTTACTTTTTTAAAATCTGAAAGGAAAACTAAAACAACCAGAGATCATTGAATAACAAAACCCTAACAAGCTCAACTTCTTTGAAGAACTCTCATTTGAATGTCAAACAAGGGAGATGCAGAGCTTTGTGAAAAGAAAGGAAATCAATGATTTGAAATTTCCAATATCATGTGGGCATGACACTTGTGGCTGAGAAGTACTTGGTCAATACAGCTTTTAATAAAGTATGCTATCTTGTTTATTGCATTGTTCCCTTGATGCAATGGCAAGAAGACTGGGTCTGGAGTTAGAGAGCCCGATTCAAATTCTGAAGCATGCTTTATGTGATCTAGACAAATACCATTTCTATTAACACTTCACTTTCCTGATTTGTATAATTGACTAGAACTTTTATTGACTTTGCTTTTTACAGCTTTGGTCTTCTGGTTCTATGGTCATTGTCTGTAATGTAATACTGCAAGATTAACCTTATGTATAGATGTAGACAACCAGAAAAGGAGTGTTATTGGAAAAGTATTTTAAAAGCCCCCACAGTCTACAAATAACTTCACTAATAGTCCCTGGATGATTCCTAAAATTAGATTGTGAACCATATAAGGGTAGTGACTGTGTGTGTGTTGTGTTGTGTTGTGTTGTGTGTGTGTGTGTGTGTGTGTGTGTGAGTGTGTGTTTGCTTTTCTCTCTCTAATCCTACTAGTCAGGAATTCTAGAATCTCAGAAAAATTCTGTTGGGGTCAAGAGGACAGACCCTGGAAGGAAGGACCAGTATTTACTGGGGATCCAGTGTGACATAAATCCTCAGGTTTAGTAACATGTCATAGGAATGTCTCTGTCATCTTAATAAATGCTAATTGACTTGAAATTATATTTTTAAATATTTATTCCTTGTGGTTGCTGCTGTTTAGTTGTTTCAGTCACATCCAACTTTTGTGAACTTATTTTGGAATTTTGTTGGCAAAGATACTGGAATGGTTTGCATTTCTTTCTTTAGCTCATTTTATAGATGAGGAAACTGAGGCAAATAGGATTAAATGCTTTACCCAAGGTCTAAGGATAGATTTGAACTCAAGAAGATGAATCTCTGTGACTTAAGGCCCAGTACTCCATCCATTGTGCCATCTAACCGTCCGTTTATTCCTTTGGATTAAGATTTATGAATGTGGGAGTACTCGAATTGAAGTATAAATATCCTTGGAGTAGTGAAGCATTAAAACAGCAATTTATAATAGGAAGAATAATAAGAAATGAGGGTACCAATCTCAACTCTTGTTCCTTGTGTGAGTCTTTGGAATCAGTATTTGTACTGATTCAAGAACTGATAAAATATATTTTAGAGCATCTACACTCTGCTCTTTTGTTAGTTAGCCATAGATGAGTTACTTCTTTCAGTGCCTCAATTGCCTTATATTAAAAATAAGACCATCAGCTTTAACATTCCACGAATTTATTGTGCCACTGGAGAAAGAGAAAAACCCATTTCCAGTGTATGTGTAGCTTGCTTGTGCCTAGCTATTTGATTTTTATCTTCCCTCAGAAAATCATGAGCTACTTGAAGGTAGGGACTAAGCACAGTGCCTGATACATACTAGATAATTAATGCATGTTTATTGACTGATTGATTTTTCTGTGTAAAGGCAGTGAGTTAGATGAGAAGAAAAATCAGAGGTAATTCTCTGTCTTAAAAATCTTATAAAGAGGAAATGGAGCCTTTACATGTAATACCCAGTACAACAAGATGTGTTCATAAAAAGTTTGTAAAAAGCTACTTTGCTAAAGTTTATAGAAGAGATAGTTCTTAATTCTAACAGTTTTAAGTTTTGATATTCATGATTTCAGTGTTAGCAACTAATACCTTTGGACAGATGATTTTGTTAGACCATTTACTAATTTGGAAATTGAGAATAAATCCTGGAGAGAATGTAATATGGGGCAGGTACATTTTTATTAGGGAAATAGGAGTAAGTCTAGTATATGGGTAGGTACTTGAATTTTGTCTAAATCACGCATTTGTTACTTAAGGACTGAGTTATAAATGGGAATTCTGGAATCTGGGAAAAATCCTGCTGGGGTTAAGGGGCAGATTCTGGATCATTATAGGGAAGGTCAGTTATTTGCTGTCTACTTCCAATATTGGGGTTCCAGTGTCTTATAAATCCTTAGGCTCAGTGACATGATGGAGGAATTGTGTCCTGGTTGCATTTGAGCAGGCTAATTCTCAAACTTGGGAATGGTGGGGCTTTGAAAAAGACATAGCACTTTGTTAACCATGCACACACTCATCCTCACCACTCCAGATGTTAGTGATTTAATACAAAGTCTGCTTTGATTATAGCTTTACCTTATGGAAGCCCCTAAAAGGCAGAGACAAAGTCATGGCCCTATTTATCCTCTAGGGGACAGATTGGATCGGACAGGTGATTCCAAGGACAAGCACCCTATTCTTCATAGTCCTACACCTATTGTACATTCAAATTCATGTATTAGGTTTTGGAAGACATACACTTGTCAGCTAGGATATATAAAGGTTTTCCTTTTGTGTATGAGTTGGAAGGTCACTAAGATGCCTTCTAACTTTCACTTTCGGTGATTTTTGTTTTCTCCTGCCTTTGCCTTTTTCTACTTCTTAGTACCTTTCCAAAGATAGCCAGCCCTTGAGAGAAATCCCTGAGTGAACATTGTTGGGTATTCTTGTGAATAAGCTTTGACACATTAATAATTGGTTATATTTTCTCAGCATCTATGATAATGATGCCTCTGTCAGGCATTATGCTTTTACTCTTTATTTCTGCATACTGTGCAAGGTTCAGTTATTACCAGCTAATCAGGGACTATGGGTTATTGGTGCTGCCCATGAAATTCTCCTGAATGAGACTCTACAAATGTTTCAGGCTATGTATGTTTAGTGCAAAGTAATTGTACACATAAACACTTAAGTCATTTCTATGAAGCACAGGATTAAGTGTCAATTTGACAATTGATTACCATTTCCATATAGATTATCAAAATGGTTCTTCAGGCCCTAGATTGAATTAATACCTGTAAACATAATTCGTGTTTTTTTCCTTTTTTGGAAGGGAAGAGGAATTCAGAATATGCTAGAAGATGTTGCTCATGTTCTATTTTATAGAAACTATCCTAGAACATTAAGGCAAATATTTAGTTGTTTCTTTCCTTTTTCCTTCTTAGCTCATACTGTTTAAATAGGACTTGGAAAGTAAAATTTACTCATCATAGTTGGCAAACTGTACTATTTGTTGGGCAATGTTTAAATAGCATGGTGTTTTATTTCAGGAAAACACAATGTTTGAGCTCCAGAAACTCCTGGCTTCATTTGTAGCTTATATGGGCTACCTAAATCAGTAAAGGGCAGACCAGCCTTTTTTCCAGGAGAAGCGTGTTATTCTAATATAGCATCATGAGTCTAGGCAAATCACAGCCTCTCAGGGAAAGGGGTGGGGAAGAGCTCAGCTTCCTTATCCATAAAATGGAGAGAGTGGACACCATGACCTCTGAGGTCTTTCTCCTTGAAGTATAAGTACCTCCAGAATCCATTTTGGGATTATTTATGTCCATATGAACAAAAGTGGTCTTTGATTCATTTTTAGCCAATTAAAAAGCACCTGGATTGACTTTTGGGTGAGCTGGTGTTCTAATATTACAGAATAATCCCTAAAAGGTAGATATAATTAAAATCAATAGAATACTGAAGAAATAGTTACTTAGATCATTGCCAATCTCCAACCTAATGGGAGCCCATTCTTTAAAAGCCGTATTCCACCACACATGTTTTTGGATAAAAGAAATGGAATAAAGGTATTTATTGCAAGGTAGCTTAGGCAAACTTATCCCAACAAAGAAACTTGAGAGGGATGTGGAAGTAGGCCCATCTTACTTTGACCAAGCAGAGGATCTGCTTGTATGTCACTCAGTGGTCAGCCAACGAAGATTTGTTAAACATCCACTACGTGCCAGGTTCTGTGCCAAGCAGTGGGCATGCAAGAAAAAAGTTAAAAAACAGCCTCTGCTCTCAAGGAGCTCACTGTCTAGTTGGCAAGACAATATTCAAACAACCATGTAAAAATGAGCTAAATATAGGTTAAATTGAAAATAATCAATACTGGGGAGGCACTGGCACCAAGAGTGATTAGGAAAGGCTTCTTGTAAAAGGTGGGAATACAAGGGGGATCTGAAGGCAGCCAGAGGATCTGGAGGTGAGGAGGGAGAATATTCCTACCAGCAGGAATAGCCATTGCTATAAATGCATAAAAATGCCTGGAATCAGGATATAGAATATCTTGTTCAAGTAACAAGGAGGTCAATATTTCAAGAACTGGGTAATGAGGTTTTTTGGTTTTGGGGTTTTAAATTTTTTTTTTCTAAGACCAGCAGAAGAAAACACCTCTTTTTCTTTTATTGATTGCCTCCCTGATTCACTGCCTACCTTCCAACCTGCAGCACTAATTCCCTTGATTTATTATTTCATAGAGATAACTCTTTACTTGACCTCTTTCTTCCCATCTTCCTCCTTAGCATCTAATTTAAAATAATGAGGAAGACAGGATGTAGAAAAAAGGAAGAGCTGAACAAAGAAGCTTTGTTTATCTCTGCTGGGTAATTAACTAGTTAAGTAGCTCTGACCAAGTGGCTTTACCTCTCTGTGGCTCCATTTCTTTATTTGCTAAAAATGGTAATAAATGCAATATTATTTTAGAAATGGAATTTATAGTAAGGTTCATCATAATACTTGCTCTACCTACTTCACTGGACTCTAAAGGAGAAATATTATATAAAAGCATCTTGAAAATCAGGAAGTGCTAGACAAAAGACAAGGCTTTATTATTAATTTCAGAATTCAGGCTTGCTTTCCACCCCCAAATAAGGGGAGGAGATGACAACTTCCCACCTGTTCACCTTGTTAAAAGCTGTGAAAATGAATGCATCATTTTTAAAGGCTTCAGACTCCTGGGAAAAAAGGTGTTAGATTAATTTCAAGCATGTTTTTCATTTTATGTAGGAACAGATACTTGGTAGGCCAGGTGGAGATTTCCAATAACTTGGCAATTTTTGACAAAATTGCATAGACAAATATTTTTTCTTTCTTTCAAATAGCAGCAAGTAACTTGTACTTATGACTGCTGTGTTTTTTTGTTTGTTTGCAGATTTGCTTATTGCATTCCCTTTTCCATGGAGAAGCTGTAGCTTTCCAACCCAAGGCATCCTCCTCTTGGGCTCTGGATGATCCAGGTGCCCTAGAAAATTATTTGTGTTGGGGCCATATGTGGCCAAAAATGCAATAAAGAGAAAAAAATATTCATATGAAGTCAATCCAAGGATATCTGTTTGTTTGACTTGCTGAATAACATCTTCTTACATCAATGATCTATTTTACCTGGAATCAAGTTGATAGGAAAAAAGCCTCGATGTAGAATCATTCAATTTCTTTGATAGAGTATCTCATTTCCCCTTGATTATTTCTCTTCACTTGCATAATTCCAAAAAACCATGATTGTAGATATTATATGGCTAGATCAGTGCCACATGTGATACCTGAATCATACTCTTTCTAGTAATTCCAGAGGGCAGCAAAACAGTACAATGGAGAAAGAGCTGGGTTTAGAATCAGGAAGACTCATCTTTCTAAATTTGTCTTCCCTTAGACATATACTAGTTGTGTGACCCTGGGCAAGTCACATAACTCTGCCTCAGTTGCCTTATCTGTAAAGTGAGCTGGAGAAGGGAATGGCAAACCGCTCTAGCATATTTGCCAAGAATGTCTCAAATGGAGACCTGAAGGGCCTGATACAATTGAAAATAACTCAATAACAAATACATTTGAGCTATCAACTAGTTTGAACATTTCTCTGCTTCTGCTCAATGTGGGGGAAAATATTTATTTAATCCCTTCAGGGGGAAAGGAACTGTCCTAATGCTGAAGGTAAAGACAAAAATCCCCTGACAACATTTCTTTCCATTATGGAGCTTGCACACTACAAGTACAGGTTGATAACAGGTAAATTCCAGGAGAAGGCACTCAAACCTGTAGAGAATCTGTAAAGATGTCCTGTGGGAGGTACCACCTGAGTAAATTGTTGAAGGACATTAGAGATTTTAAGAAGTGGGGTGGCATTGGGGTATTGTACAACATCAGAGAGATGGAAGATGGTGTGTAAGAATAGCTAAGAGGCCAGGCTGGCTGGAAACCTAAAGTTTATGAAGGAGAATAATGTAAAATAAGTACTAAAAGGTAGTTTTCAAGCCTTCAAGTCTTTAAATGACAACCTCATTATTTTGTATTCTATCCTGTTTTTAAAAATGAGAAGAGCCACTGTAGATTTTTTTTTTTTTTTTTAGCAGGGGAGCAATTTGATCACTTGCCTACAGAAAATTATTTTGGCAACCTTGTTGTGTATAACAAATTGCTGATGGGAGGGCCTGGAAGAAGGAAAAGCATTTAGAAGGATATTGCAGAAAAGTAGATCAATGGAGTAGACTAGGTGAGAAAAAAAATCATAAATTCTTGAACTCAAAAACACAGTGTTTAATAAATCTGAAAACATAAATTATCAAGGAAAGAATCCCTATTTTATAAGAGCTAGTTGGAAATCTGATTAGCATTCTGGCAGAAATTTGCTATAGATTAACATGTTATAATATTTTCTACCATAAATTCAAAATGGAAATGTAACTTGAATATTAAAGAACATAACATAAAAAAATAGATTATATACCTTTCATAGCTATAGTTACATAATACATTTTTCAGATATAGAGGCAATTTAAAAAAAATACCTTGATTAATGAAATTAAAATGCTATTTCTGATTTGAAATAGGACAATCACAGTCAATCATGGCTGTTGCTAGCTCTGGTTGTCTCTAGTACTAACTTTGGTTATCAAAGGGAACCTCTGATAGCTCTTCAGATCTTCCAGATTCAAAAAAGTCATAATTTGCTCTATTCTAATGACAGATACTTATTCATCAAAGGTCAGGAAAGAATAAACCCAAAAGACAAAAGAAATAGAGGTTCCATATATTTATGGCCACATGGTAGCCAAGTGGGAAGGTAAGGAAGTGTTACCTTTCCCGCCACTAAACAATTCACCCCAGTTTAACCCTTACTAGTTCTCCCAGTTCCTCAGTCAAACAGAAGACAGCCACCTTAGATATTCAAAGCTCCTTGATCTCACATGGCAGGGAACATCCATAAACATATGGTGGCATATCTAAGTGTGTGAGATAGAAAACTTGCCTTGCAGTCAAGAAGACCCAGAGTCCAAGTCTCAACTTGGAAACATATTCTTTATGCGATTCTGGGCAAGTCACTTAATCTCTCTTGCTCAAAAAACTCTAAAATTATAAGTTTAAGAGAATCTGAATGTCTACTTTATTAGAGGAGGTTTATCATAAGAAGTGTCATATGCCATTGAAATCAAGATTTCATCCTACACATACATATGTATCATCTTACATCATCACAAATACACACAAAGAAACAGAAGAAAACACACATAAAATTTAAATTTAGCTGAGGGGCAGTTGCACCTTAAAAAAAAAAAAAAAAAGAGTTTCATCTTAAAAGATAGAATAAGTTTATGGATATATAGATATCTATATACCTTAGTTGGATGAACAATTTTCAAGGATTTGGAACAAAATACACTTAACACTAAAACTTCACATTTGCATTCATGTTTTGTGATTTAGATGGTCCTTGGAGATATATGAAGTCTTCAATTTCAGGTGTGATTAGCAGAGGAATTGATAAAAATTAATCCCATAGGCAAGCAGGAAAAAGGCTCTGATAATGGAGATCAGTTTAGTTTCTTGGTCCCACCCTTTAAAGATAATCCAGTCTGAAATCCAAATCATGTGAAGATCCTGAGGCTAAATATCCCTATAAAACAATTTATGGCCCAAGGCTTTGCAGATACTCTCCTTTGGGTCAGCCCTACATATACTTAGTGTTTTTCTTCTCCCCCTGCCCCTAACATTCCCCTAACTCCACTGTGCTTCCCAACCCCACTTCTTCTCCTTACAGTTAAATGACTCTTTTAGGGTGCTGAGTTCCTTTCAGGATTTAGCCTGCCAGCTAAATCCCCTCATGAGGACCTCCCTTTCTACTGGATACTTGTGAGTTCCAAGGGGGAACTTGTCTTTTATATGCTCTCCCACTCTATTTTATATTTATCATTCCCTGCATCTATTGTATCCTTCATTTTTTCTGAAACCTATTTCCCTGAAGAGAATGGCCATTGTGAATTCTTCACATGACCTCACCCCAACTTTTGTTGCCTGCCATCATTTGGTGAGAAATCGCACATTATAAATCATATCAATCATCATGAGTATTATGGCAAACCTGACTTTACCAGATCATAGAGCAGTGCTAGATTACTGGAAAATGCAGAAACCTTGCACTCATTGTACCCACTGTTGCAGAGTAGTAAGCATTCTCTCCATGGTAAATGCCAATGGATGCTTTCTAAGTTCCATTGCTCCTTGGACAAATCCCCTCTCACCCCAAATTTGTGATGGCTCTGGTGAAAGTCTAGGGGGATAATTGATAATGTGATGTTGTAATGTAGCAGTTGGAATGTGATGGGCTTAAGAATATTCATCTGCTCAGAGGCACAGGGAATTCAGCCAAGTAAAATATCTTTGAAGTCTTATCCGGGGCCATATTCGTCTAATAAAGCTGGGCAGAGAGCAGCCTCCTTATTGTTCAGCTCAAAATGCAGATGGTGTTTGTGAAAAATGCCTGTCATTGTTATTTAATTGTAAGCTTTCCTTCAGTGCTTCCTTTTAGTTATTGTCTTTCAGTATGCTTGTCCCCATGGTAATTAGATAATCACAAGAATGGTCAGGACCTAGGATGATTTTTCCCATATGGGTTTTGAGAATGACAGTTCAAGTAGTTTGGGTTATTTCAGTTTTCTAGCAGCATTAAAACTTCTAGTTTTTATTAAGAACTGCTGTGTAGGCTGAGACCCTGTGACTTAGCTGATATGTGGGATTTTTTTCCCTCTCAGCTCCACTCATTTTCTCATGAATTCTAATTTTTTTTTAAGTACACTAAAACTAAATTCTAAATTTCAGCAAATTGATATAATGGCAAATTAAGCTTTTTTTTTTTTTTTTTTTTTTAAATAAGGGAAGTGTAATAAATTAAGTGCTGGAATATAGTACATCAGAAAAAGAAATGTAATAGTAGTTAAAAGAGGCAGGATTATCTCCCAACTTTGTTCACTCTTAGTTGGGGGAAGTCACTTAACAACTCCATTCCTCAGTTTCTTCAACTGTAAGATGATACTGAATCAAATGATATCTAATGACTTCTTCTGCCTTTGAAGTGTTTTGAATAGGCAGGATATTATAGTTCAGGGTTAAAAAAAAACAAAACACTAACTTTAATTAAAGGACTTGATTCAAATGCTGCTTCTGATACTTGGTGAACTTGGGCAAATCATCAAGATTTCTTGTTTTTTCATCTATAAAATAAGGTTCTTGCTCTACATGAAGTTGGAGGTCACTTATTTTGTGATTTTTGAATCTGTTGGTGAAAAGAAGAAAGTCTAAAATGTTAGAAATGAGGAAAGATGAATAAAATCACAGAATTTCAGCAAAATATATTGTTCTAATAAAGACAACCAGTCTATATCCATTTAGAGACATCAATAAAGTTACTTATGGGAAAGAAGAAAAAAATCTACCATAGTAATTCACCTTAAATTCACCAAGTTTTCTCAGATGTAGAGTTTAGGAAATGAATGTTGCACTCAAATTACTGTAGTTAGTTCAATTATAACCCACTGAGGCAGAGTTTGTTTTGCCCATTTTCCTTTAGATAACTTCTCTAGAATCTCCAAATATTCCAAATTTCCCATCCCCTGAGAAAGAGGACCACCTTTCTTTATCATGTTTTGCATGGATGAAAATGAGAGAATTTAAAATGTTCCTAAGGAGTGTTATTATCAGGAACCATTTGCAAACACCATTTCTGCTGACTATAATAGGAAAACTAATGGACTAGGAGTATTTTACAAAATTAATCATTATGCCATTGAGGAGATGCAGGCATTTTCTTGGATTTGAATGAGAGAACCTGTCTATAGGTACTCTTCAGGGGGCTGCTCAGTGGGACTTTGTTTTCATTCTCTTCATCTTTCATGCAGTTATGTTTCTAAAAAATGTGGTCTGCTGTAGAGAATCATTTTCAAAACTCTCCATTTTCCCTTGTCAGATTTTTACTCTAAGTACCCTTGATGTACATGTAGTTTATTTCCATAGAGATTTTCTAGGATTAGAAAGTATGCATACCACTTTTCTCAATATTCTCTTTGTTATTTTTTCTGAGTGTTAATATCATCTATTTTTCCCCTTTATTTCAGTTTCTTCTATGCCCTGACAGAAACTGTCATGTAACTTCAAAATCATGTGCTTTCCAGAATGTATTTCTTCAATCTGTCCTTGGTCAAGTTTCCTTATTTTACCTTGGTGTTAAACTATATGTAGTTCTTTTCATTCAATTCTAGAAACTTTCTTGTCTACAAGACATTCTAATTTTTGTATAACATTGAGTATTGAAGTATTAGTATGCAAATGTGGCATTTTCTCTGTTGCTGATGAAAAGAGATCATTATGGAAACATCAATCAATTGCCTGTCTATTTGTGATTCTCCTTACAATTCTATCTGGGAATGATCTTGGGATAATATGGATCATTTGGGTTAAATGCCTAACTTCTTGAAGATTTGTTTTTCCTTCTGTTGCAAGGTGGTGATACTTTTAATTTTTTACCATCATAAACAAAAGAGTTTCAAAAATGAAGTCATAGTCCAAACCAGGGTTATTCATGGCTGCCATATTCTTCCAGTAAGAAAGATAATTGCTTATAGGCTAAAGTGGCTTCTGGATTATTTTAACATCTTTATTACAATGGTTAACTTACATAACCAAAACATGTAGAAAAGATGATAATAAAAAAATCTTTTGGTTGCCTTTTCTGATTTTTTTTAGTCTGGGACTCATTTGAAGAAGTAATTTTGAAATTGTTGCAATAGTTCACAGTATAATTTTCTCATCTCTAGTCTTATAATGTGATATTGATTTCAATCTTTGATCTAACTAGTTGATGGTCTGACTGTACCCAGAGTTAATTCTGATCTGACTCCTGCATCAGTAACCTATAGTTTCCTACAAATAAAATACAGTCAATTTCATTTTCTTTGTGACATTCTTCAGACTGCACCATGATCAATATTGTGAAAAAGTGTATAAAAGTGAAGCTTCTTAATATTCTACAGGCTTTTGGCTTCTTCTTCTTCTTCTTCTTCTTCTTCTTCTTCTTCTTCTTCTTCTTCTTCTTCTTCTTCTTCTTCTTCTTCTTCAGCTGAGTATTTTCCAACTTTTCCCCTTATTTTCCCCAGTATATGCCTAATTCATCTCCATATACTCTGTGACACAGTAATCCACGCTTCCATGCTGTTTCTTAGTTCACACCATTTCCTGACTGGTCATTATCACTGGTTGTTGCCATGTCTAGAATTTTCTGTCTTCTCTATTGCCTGGATTTCCTGATGTTCTTCAGATCTCAGATAAAGTCTCACTTTCTGCAAGAAGCCTTTCCTATTCCTTCTTAAATTCTTAAATGCCTTCCATTGGAGATTTTTTCCATTTTACTTGATTTATATCCTGTTTGTATATAATTGCATATTGTCTCTCTCATTAAACTGTGAGCTCCTTGAAGATGAAGTTATTTTGTGGCTTTTCTTTGTATCTCCAATTCTTTAAAAAATTATTTTCATCTCCAAATTCTCTCCTTTCACCCTTTCCCTAACCATTTGGAAGGCAAGAAATAGAAATCCATTTATACTTATGATGTCATGGAAAACATATTTCAGATTAGCAATGTAGTGGGAAAAAGAAAGAAAAATAAAGAAAGTGAAAAAATTCTTCACTGTGCACTGTGTCCTTCAGTTCTCTCTCTCTAGATATGTATAAAATTTTTCAACATGAATGCTTTGGAATTATTGTGAACTATTGTATTGATCAGAGTAACTAAGTCTTTCACAGATCATTACCATCACAGTATTACTGCTACTAAGTACAATCTTCTCTTTCATCTTTTTACTTCATTTTGCATGATTTCACTTAAATATTACCAAGTTTTTATCTGGGAATCTCTTCATCATTTCTCATAGTGCAATAGTCTTCCATCACAATCATATTCTACAACTTGTTCAACCATTCCCCAGTTGATGGGCATTCCCTCAGTTTCCAATTCTTTGCCATCACTAAAATAGCTATTGTAAATATCTGTATACATTTGGTCTTTTTTCCTTTTTCTCTGATTTTTTGGGATATGTATCTCTAATTCTCAGCATAGTGCCTGGCACAATGTAAATGACTTTGAAATGAAGTCATTAAATATCAAGGTACCTGTTAACCATGAAGAATCTTGTCAAGATCTTTAAAGAATTTCATTTTTTCTTCATCTTCTCCAGCACATATTGACATAAAAGATGCAATTATCTTCATGCTGATCATTTTACTCAGTTTCTCTATCAATAATATAAGATGATATGACTAAACATCACTTGAAATGATTTTTCTTGTTGTATTGTATAGATAATAAATCTGATTTGTCATACTCCTTATTTTACCTTGGTGTTAAACTATATGTAGTTCTTTTCATTCAGTTCTAGAAACTTTCTTGAATATACTATAGTATTCCTAAAGCCAGGAGACTTTAGGATCATTGACAGACAGATTGTTAGAACAATAGTACTCCAAGGTTAGGGGACCTCAGGATTACTGCTATATTTCCCCTGGAAGTTATATCCCCTTCAGTAGTGACCTGTTAACAATAAGAGCATTTTTTAGATTATAAAGTCTGTGAATGTATTAGGTGGTTTGTTTACTTGTTTTTAAAACCAAACAAATGGGATTTTAAAAAAGAGAATAAAGCAACTTGACAAGTGTTTTTTGTTTTTTGTTTTTTGGGGGGGAGAGGATTTTAGAGAGGTGTTTTTTTTAAAGATCTGTGACCTTGATTGGCATAAGAAATTGCTAACGAGGAAATATCACCCACTAGTGCAATTTATATTCTTAGAGATGGTAATGACTTTCCAGAGTCACATAGTCAGTATGTTTCAAAGACAGGAGTTGGCAATGATTCTCTAAATACCTTGTTGTCTCTAAATAATGTTTACTGAAAGTTAGAAGACAATGTTTATCGCAGCTATGATACTTTTTCTTTAGAACAATTTGGGGCTTGTTCCTTACACTCTTCTTTTATTCTTGACACTGAAAATATATTTGTATTAAACTGATTTTCTTGTAAACTTTTCTATGATCCAAATTCATATACAGTTGCCCAATATTCATGGAAAACTATGTTTCTGACAGGTTGAAATTTGTTATTCCCCAAGGGGAATCATAGAGTTTGCCTAAATAGTTCTGAACTGCTTATATTACATTACAAATAATTTTAAAGTGGTATGAATGATAAAAAAATGTATACAGGAAAGAAGGAACTGATTATCTGGGGAAAGTGAGAAAGCCAAGGCTTCACCCATGCGTACCACTTAAATTTATAAGATATCAAGAGAAAATGAGAAAGGACCCTACAATAATGGGCGAATTCTTCAAGGGAAGACGTGTACAAGTATCATTCAAGATGGATATATATGTATGAACTGATGTCAACATCACTGGAAGGATATCCACACTGAAGAGATGAAAGATCCATTTCTGTACTTGAGTACTGAGTAAGCCTTTGCTTCTTATTAAACCCATTTCCCAAAATAGCTATCCTGAAAGAGGGTATAACATCATATCCCAGCTGGTTTTCCCATTTCGGCTCTGATAGTTCTCAAATAGTTCTCTAAAATTCACTCTTTCAATGCCACTTACTACTCATGGGAAAAAAGGAGGGCAACTATTCTCATCAATGAGCTCCTATCTGATTCCTAGTATTTCTTTTGATCTTCTCCAGCTGAGTTTTCCCATTTTATCCAATGTAGCTTATTACACATTTGACATACATAATTAATTTCCCCCTAGGATAAAAAATGTTCAGGGTACAAATTATCTAGTTATAGTGGGTCACAGTCATGTTATTTTCTTAGCTTTCCACAGAATCAAAATGATTAAATCATCACTTTCTATATTTCTCCCCTATGGGTTCCAGACCCTAATTCCTAGACTTTGAGCCCTGAGATTGTGCTTTGTGTTGGTCAATTCTACCCTCCACAGCCAGTTCTAGCTGAAGGCATCATCATCAGCCCCTATTTGGGTATTCTTGTACTTTGTTCCAGGTACTTAATAAATGTTTATCAGCTCCTCTCTGGAAGAAAGACATCCTCACTTTTTTCTCTAGATACATAATAAGCTCCATTTATTTTGTAAGCAAATCATGCTATGGGAGAAGCATATACTAGTTCTAAATAGTTCTATACATGCTTTATGTGGGAGAAGCATATACTAGTTCTAAAAAGTCAGATAGCCTGGAAAAAGTATAGACCATTACATGAGGACATCACAATTCTAATCCCATCTATCTGATTGACTTACTTTATGAAATAAGGCATGTATCTAAGACCATGATAGTCAGCAACAGTCATTGCATTGAATTGAATGGTTGCACAGGTACTTACTTTTGGCTTTATATAAATATAATCTACATCACTGTTCAATAAAGGTTTATTAGGGAATGAAGACAACTTCCATATTCATAAGAATATTAGGTGAATATGACTTTGTAGATTCACAAAAATAGAAAGAACTTTAAAAGGTTACATAGCATCATGGAATGTTTGCCTTGAAAGAAACCTTAGAGATTTTCTGGTCTAAACTCCTTATTTTAGAGATGAGGAAACTAAAATCCAGGGAAGTATAATGATTTATCCACATTCACATAACAAGTCAATGATAGTGACATGATTAGACTTAGCTTCTTCATCAAATAGAATTTGCATTACTGTCAGTACCATTCTAGGCCAGATCTCTTTAGTTATTTTTGGCCTTTTTACAAGCGATGTTTGAGGATGAAGATTACTCATAATAGTTGCATTGTTTATTCCAATTATGGACTGATTTCCATGTTACTCCCTTATTATTAGTGCCACAAGCCAATCTTACTTTTTGGTCATATATTCTGTTTGCAATTCTTGAGGCATGTACTATGGAAATGGCATATGTGCAAGAAGATAAACTATAGCCAATAAGTTGGGCATTTCAAGTGAATAAACTACAGACATAAGATTTTTAGGGTCATGAGAAAATAATCTGCCTTATTACAAGTGATTGAAAATGCAATTAAATTTCAAGTAGAATGCAAGCCACTTGAGGGCTGAGATTATTTTGGCTTTTAACTTTAAATCCACAGGACCTAATTCAATGCTTAATACATTGACATGATGATAGGGTTGGGGATAGGGCTAGGGTAGAGACAAATATATGGAAGGATCTGTAGTTTACTTAGTATTAGGAATTCTAAAATAGAAACTCTCTTTAATAATTCCAAATAGATTTCCTCTGTAATTTATAATCTTGGAGAGCACTGAGAAATGAAAGTGACTTACTTAATAAATGCTTATAGATTGATTTTTTTAAAATAAAATTTATTTTTTTAATTAATTTTATAACATTTTTTGACAGTACATATGCATAGGTAAATTTTTTATTTTTTTTACAACATTATCCCTTGTACTTCCTTCTGTTCCAAATTTTTCCCCTCCTTTCCTCCACCCCCTCCCCTAGATGGCAGGCATTCCCATACATATTAAATATTTTATAGTATATCCTAGGTACAATATATATGTGCAGAACCGAATTTTGTTGTTGTTGTTGTTGCAAAGGAAGAATTGTATTCAGAAGGTAAAAATAATCTGGGAAGAAAAAAATGCTCACAGTTTACACTCATTTCCCAGTGTTCCTTTTCTGGATGTAGCTGATTCTGTCCATCATTGATCAATTGGAATTGGATTAGTTCTTCCCTATGTTGAAGATATCCATTTTCATCAGAATACATCCTCACACACAGTATCATTGTTGAAGTGTATAATGATGTCCTAGTTCTGCTCGTTTCACTCAGCATCAGTTGATGTAAGTCTCTCCAAGCCTCTCTGTATTCCTCCTGTTGGTCATTTCTTACAGAACAATAATATTCCTTAACATTCATATACCATAATTTACCCAACCATTCTCCAATTGATGGACATCCATTCATTTTCCAGTTTCTAGCCACTACAAAAAGGGCTGCCACAAACATTTTGGCACATACAGGTCCCTTTCCCTTCTTTAGTATTTCCTTGGGATATAAGCCCAGTAGTAGTACTGCTGGGTCAAAGAGTATGCACATTTTAATAATTTTGGGGGGCATAATTCCAGATTACTCTCCAGAATGGTTGGATTCTTTCACAACTCCACCAACAATGCATCCCAGTTTTCCCACAGCCCTTCCAACATTCATTGTTATTTGTTCCTGTCATCTTAGCTAATCTGACAGGTGTGTAATGATATCGCAGAGTTGTCTTAATTTGCATTTCTCTGATCAATAGTGATTTGGAACACTCTTTCATATGAGTGGAAATAATTTTAATTTCGTCATCTGAAAATTGTCTGTTCATATCATTTGAGCATTTATCAATTGGAGAATGGCTTGATTTCTTATAATTATAAATCAATTCTTTGTATATTTTGGAGATGAGGCCTTTATCAGAACCTTTAACTGTAAAAATGTTTTCCCAATTTGTTACTTCCCTTCTAATCTTGTTTGCATTAGTTTTGTTTGTGCAGAAACTTTTTAATTTAGTGTAATCAAAATTTTCTATTTTGTGATCAATAATGATCTCTAGTTCTCCTCTGGACACAAATTCCTTCCTCCTCCTCAAGTCTGAGAGGTAAACTATCCTATGTTTCTCTAATTTATTTATGATCTCATTCTTTATGCCTAAATCTTGGACCCATTTTGATCTTATCTTAGTATGTGGTGTTAAATGTGGGTCCATGACTAGTTTCTGCCATTAGATTGATTGCAAGACCATACTCCAAGAAGAGAGACACAAAGATATCCCCTTTCTTCAAATAAGCCACAGAATCATAGATTTAGAGCTAGAAGAGAACTTCTGGGCTCTGTAATCTAATTTCTTCATTTTTGTAACTGAGGAAACAGAAGCCAGAAGAAAAGAAGTTTAAGTTTGCAAAAGTAGTCAATGGATGTTCTATTCAGATCATTCCGAATTCAGTTCTTTTTTCATATCACCATGATACCTCCTTTGTTGCCATTAAGAAAGTTCCATTCTACTAGAGGGTTACATATTCCCAAGTAACTAAATACAGAGTATATAAAAAGAAATAGAAAAGGATTTTAAGAAAGAGAGAATACTCATCCCTTGGGGAAATCAAGAACGGTCTCTTCTAAGTTGTGTTATCTGAATGAAAGATCCTATTAGTGGAAGATGAGGAGGGACTGTGTTTCAGATCAGGGGGACCGCTTATAAAAAAGATGCATGGAGGAAGAAAGTAGAATAATTTCTTAGACTGGAGGGAAGAGCAAGCAGACCAATTTAACTAGGACCATGCATGAAGGGAATAAAGAGGAAATAATGGACTAGGTATGTGGGAGCTCAGATTCAGCTCCATTTGTGATTTCTGCAATTTATATAGGTAGAAAAGTTAAATCTGTAGACCAAAAGTACATTCTTTCTTTTATGTTTCTTTTCTGTTTTTCAGTTAATAATTACTGAATTTGTATATGAACTGCCTCTAACAAATACCAAAAATGCGTTAAATTACCTCTCCCCTACCCAATAAAAAAATAAAAACTAATCAAACTAAATGTACTGTTGAGTGGAATTAAAACAGGATTTTGAATCTCATTCTTTTGTGTGTGTGTGTGTGTGTGTGTGTGTGTGTGTGTGTGTGTGTGTGTGTGCATCCCTGAGAAAAAGTCACCTAGCTTTTTCCTCAATACAAATAACCATTTAATGAAATGGAGGTAGAAAAGGAGTGCTTTCTATGTAACCACAGGTTCATTTATTTCAGCAGTGCTGAAGAGCTCAGCTTTGGGATTCTGCTTGCCAGGGAGCAGATTTCAAAGACAATTGTAATGAAGGCCCTGGGCTCCTCTCCTTTTGTCCTTTCCAGTCTGCATTCAGCATAACTCACCCCATTTTTATCCTTTATACCACCCAGCTCCATTCTTTGCTAGCCAAGTTTATCTCTGTGTTCCTGAGATAGGCTCCATGCTGCTTTTTGTAAATGTCACTCATGGAGGGGGATAGTCTGAGTGTGCACACCGAAAGAAATGTTTCCCAAAAGAATTCTCCCTCTAAATTCATGTGGAAGGACAGGTTGGGTAGGGAGTTGGGGTGGGGAGGGCTTTGTTCATTTTCTTTTCTTTTCTTTCTTCTTTCTTTTTGGGAGAGCCATCTGGAGCCAGAGCAGACCAGCCTGGTTGTGGAAGATTAAAGAGTGTGACAGGATAGGTCAGAGCAAATGCTTCTTCCACACTAGCTGCATACAGCCTTGTTTTATTGTGGCTTCATTTAGATTGTCATATTTTCAATATCTGGGTCAGGAGGTTATTCAGAAAGTGCTTAGATGTTCAACATTCCTTTCAGGCTAGGGAACCGAGCCTATGGATGAGTGCTGGCCACTTGAGTCTGAAATTGTGGATATGGTGACGGCTAGATCAGACTGGGATATACCCCAACCAGTGGTCCAGGAAATGGCAAGAATCAAGAGACAGGAAGAAAAGCCAGAAAAAGACCCATTAAAAAGAGAATTAAGATAACAGGATTTTTGTTCTAGAGTTGAAAGGGATCTCAGAAAATATCTCATCTAATTCTTTTGTTTTATAGAAGAGTAAAGTGTGTTCATGGACATATTATTACTTATATAAGGTTGTACAGATAGCATCACAGGGAGCATTTGAACTCAAGTCCTTTGACTCTAGGGATAACATCATTTGCAGTATATTGTCTCAGGAAAGCCAAGGGACGGAAGTGTCAAACAATGTTTAAAGATGCACAAAGATTAAGATGTGTTAGGACTAGAAACAAACTTTTGACTAGGCAATTCAAGCATCATCAGTCCCATTTGAAATAAGAGTCCTTGAAAAGAGAGTTATTCACGAGAAAGGGGAGATACTGAGTAGAGAAAACCAATTCAAGAGATTACTGATAGAACAGAGATGATAAACAGCACAATAGCTGAATTGGGAAGAAGGATTAAGAAAATGCTTTATTATTTTTAAGGGTTGAGGAGATATGAAAATATTCATATGAACAAGTTGTGGTATGGGATTGTGATGGAATATTACTGTGGAATATAAAATGATGAGCTCAGTGATTTTAGAAAAACATGGAAAGACTTGCACAGAATAACAAAGAGTAAAATGAGCAGACTCAAAAGAACACTGCATACAATAACAGCAATATTGTTTTAACAATGGCTTTGAACAAATTAGTCATTTTGAATATTATAAATACCCAAATTAATGATAAAGGACATATGAAGAAAGACATTATCTGCATCCAGATAAAGAACTAATAAACAGAAGTATATCTAGAATAAAGTTATATCATGTATATATATATATTTTGTGTGTGTGTGTTTATTGATAGCAATTGCCTGTTTGACTTTGAGCAAATCACTTGACCTCTCTTGAGCCTCAGTTATCTCATCTATAAAATGGAAATAATAATAGTAGCTACCTTTCAGGATTGTTGGAGGAGCAGATGAGACTAATTTTTTAAAATTCTTTAGAATTTAGATAAAATATTTTATTTGCCTTGAAGGATAGAGAAATGATAATCATCATTGTCATCATCATCATCATCATCATCATTATCACCAAATCATCACCACATGCTTTATAAACCTTAAAGCAATGTTATACTTTATGTTGGTTATTATTTACTTGACAACCTGACAATTTATGGATAATTTTTTTGAACACGTATCCTATTTATGTTGTTTAGGAAGTATAGTGAAAATATCTGTGTCTGTCAAGTTTAATTTTTATTTCCTTACTGCTTAAGCAGAGAATTTGCCTTGTTACCTGTTGCTCAATAAAATGTGAGTGGCTTCCTATCAACCACAGGATCAATACATAAAATTCTTAGATTAGCTTTTAAAGCCCTTTACATCTTGTCTTCTACCTCTCTAGTACTGTTCCCATGATACTCTGCCTAGGAGCATTGATCTTGTTATTCCTCACACAGGACACATTATCTCCAGACTCTATGTCTTTTCATTGCCTTTGCTCCACATTTGCAATCTTGTTGCTTTTCAACTTTGCCTCCTGGTTCTCTGGCATCCCTCAGGACCCAGTTTAGATCTCATGTTCTTTAAGATGCCTTTCCTGGTCCTCCCTCACCTCCAGGGCCTTCCATCAGAAATAACATTCCATTGTAGTCTATATGTGTCATAATTAAATTATATGTAAATTATGTTTATAGAGAGAAAGATACATTTTTTTTTGGTAAGTTGTCTCCCTAACTAGAATGTCACTACATTGAGGGCAGAGCCCATGTTTTTGTCTTCCTTTACATTAACAAACTTAGCACAGTGCTTGGGGCATGGTAAATGCTTTTTGATTTATTGACTGACTGACTATAACAACACTGACACTTCATTGTTCTTTTGATTCCTACAGGAAGTAAGAAGCATGGGGCACAATTTATATTTAAAATCATAAAAAGAAAAACAGGGAAATGTCCTTGAATCCTTCCTCTCATTGGAAACTTTTGGTTGTATGATGGCTCAAGATTAAGAAAAAAGATTCAAAGCCCTTTTTTATATTTCAGAAGCTGGTTGTCCAGCCTCTTAATGATGTTGCTTCCTCCTTTTCTTTTGGAAGTATTTTCCTGTCATTATTCATACCTGCAAACAAAATGAAGATCAACATTTTCCTCCCAACTTCTTAATAAGCCCTGGCAAAAGCTTGTGCATAAGTGTGTGTTGTGGCAGCTGAGGAGGGGGGATACAAGTAAAAGGAGAATGGGGGATTTTGAATTATTAGTGGATTTAATGTTTTCATTTTCCCTCTGAGCCCCATTATCATGAATAAATTCACAGATGGGTTGTATGAAAAGATATATTGAATTTCACTTAGATGATAACCCCTTCCTCAATGAGGTGACTGTGGTTAATGTTTTGAGCAGGAGAGATCCCTCATTCTAAGTCTAAGAATCCATGGTACTTACTTCTGCCTTGGGGGCCATCAATGAAGAGGAACGAGGGATGCCAAGATGAAATGAGACAGAATGAGAGCTATGAGGTGGGTTGAGGAGGCAGATGAAAATAAGGGGGAAGGTGACTGAGACCAATAGGGATTTTATAATTCTCTTGTGCTAAGGGCTAGGGTCCCTAAGGAGCATAAACTATTTAGGCCTAAGGTATGGCAGGAAACCAATAGCATGCTTCTCTAAGATATAAGTAAGAGGGTAAATTCTAGAGTATGGCTTACAATTTCGGTATTTAAACCAGATAGCTATGTTCGAAACACACTACAGGTTGCCATACTGGTTGACATAATCAGTGACTATTCCTTCTACCTCATGACTTTCCCTTCGGTAATTTCTATTTATCATGGATCAGCATAAGAAACTGAATGGGAAGCTGTAGGTAACACACAAAGGCCAGTAGATGACACAGAAAAAAGTTCTCATAAAATCTAGGAATAGTATTGTATAATAATATCAATTCAAATTTTATAATAAGGTACTGTAAACACTTCAGACAAGAAAAAGAAAAAGTCCAGACTTTTCTAGTATGAAGGGAGGGCCAAAATTTTTTACACAGATTTTCCAGATCATGGAAAAATGATCCTTGCTCCTTACTCCTGCAAAGTGGAACTGTACTAGACATTATTTAAAAAATAGCATAGATTCTTCATGAACAGTTATGGCCAAATCTACTTGCTTTATAAAGGGAAACAAGAAGAGTATTACAAAACTAGTGTCCAATGTGCTCAATTTTACTGTGGATGATTTTTAATCACTTAGAAAGTAATTGCTAGAAGCTAAAATGGATAGATCAAGTATAAGTCATATGAAATTAACCCCATTTCCTCTTTTGAGAGAGTATATTCAATATAAAGAAAGATTTTCCAATGCACAGAAAAATACAATAGTTGGATGGACTGTTTTGTTAAGTAGTAACTCCTCCATAAATAGAAATTGTAATTAGAGTGTAGAAAATCATTATTGTAGAGAAGATTCATGTTTCAGGTATGGGTTGGACTCTTAAGATTCCCTCTTAGTTTTAAAAACCTATTATTCTGATTTCATTTAGGTCAATTTTCTCCTTATACACTGTTAACTTTCATTGTAGCTTAAAATGTCACAGGAAGAATCTCTAGAGATCATCTAACCCAGTCTTTCCATTTTACTCTCCATATTAACTCATGGCCCAGAACAAAAACTCAATCTTGGGGAATCTCACACAGAAATCAGTCTTGGGTGTATATCTTCATCAGATGTTTTCTGAACACGTGTTACAGGGGACACTCACCTTCCCTAACCCCCATGATGTAGAGATGAGAAAAGAGATTAAATACTTTGTTGAAGATAATCTGATATTAAATAACAAAACAGATATAAACTGATCCTTTGATCACAACTAGTGTTTTTTTTTTTTTTTGTTGTTTTTTTTTTTGTTTTTGATCTGATAAAGAGGACATCCCAGAACTTTGGAAGATATTTTAAAAAACAGAATTTAGATTGTTGGGTAAATTTTATTGTGTTTGTTTTGAATAAAGTGAAAAAGGCACAACTTCATATGACCATAGAATACTTCCAATATGTATTGGAAGTAAATCTACAGATGTTTGTACAATATTGATTCTAATTTCACATATTACTGTCTAATATTTGTAATTCAGTATTTAGCTCCTTTGAGGTCTGAGTTGTGGTAGTTAATAATGGAGGTGGCAAGAAATTTGACTAATAAGCCACCCACAGTATGCTATCTGGACATTTTTGAATCCTTAATTCAGAGTGGGTGGTAGATAGAATTACTGTGTCTAAGAATTTTAAGTAGTCTTCACCCACAAGATGTGGGGACTCCCCACTTTAAGGAGGTACAGAACAACAATCATGAGTTGTAGTCTATAAAAATACATCAGATTTCAGTAAATTGAAACCATTTGCAATTAGTCATTCACTTTAAACCTTTAAAAATCAATTGGAGAATGGGCTTTTATGGATACAGCATGTGCCCACATAGGGAATTGGGGTGGTGCTGACTATTATCTTGAGAACCCCAGATAGTTTTCTTCTCAACCTTTGAAAAACAATTACTTTAGGGCAATTGGGGTATTTCAGACTTGTCTTACACCGGTTTCAGTTCAGTTCATAGGAAATGAGAGAAGTGTAGAAGCATCTTAGTTAACTGACAATTTTCATTTTAGATTGAAGATTATTCTCAGAAGGAAAACTAGAGAAAGTGGATATGGTGCATGTGGTTCGTTCTCTTTCCATCTTTTTCCATAATATCTTTATGTCAATAGAACTCAAGTGAAGCAATCTACTTCCAAAAACAAATTGGACTTTCAGGAGTTTGGAAAACATTCATCAGGAGTTTGAGGAAGCAATTTCCTTTCCCAAAGTAAAGCCCTCCATCACTATTCCATCTCCTCACAAGGCTATAGGACAAAGCTAGATGCTGTCAGGTTTTCCTAAGCGGTCAACAGCAGGAAATCCCCATCTACTAGGCCATCTGGTTGCATGATAGTCCACTCAGGGATGTCTTTTGGATTCACAAGTGAGCTGAGGTATAGGGAAACTATGGCTCTCCAATCTTGCACCTAAGAAATCAGTCTTCTTTGGGTTTTTCCTTTCAGATTTATTATTTTTCTATATCCTCTTGATCTCATTTTCACCTCCTTCTTTAGAACATCTGTCATAGAATTCATTGTATTTTCCCTATCTCATCCCTTCTCCAAACCTTCCCATTTATGCTTATGGTACCACTATCTTTGCAGTCACTCAGCTTCACAACCTTGGAGGCATTCTTGACTCCACATTATTCTTCACATCTTATATCCAAGAAGTTGATAAATATCATCATTCATACTTCTACAATCTCTTTCATTTCTGAATACTTTCCTTTGTTCACTGAGCCCCTTTTCTAGTTCAGGCTCTTAACCTTTCCACCCTACCTTTATCCAGCCACAATCTATTGGCTTTTCACCTTTCCTCTGCCATCTTTTTTTCAAAACACAATTCTTTATCCACAGCATAACTTCCAGTCTTTTACTTCTCAGTTCTCTTCCAGGCCATCTCCTCTGCATAGCCACTCTTTCTTTGATTGACTTCTTGGTGGACAATTTCTGATGACTTTTGACATGATTCCACCTTGTCCTCCTCTCTTGAATCTCTATGTCCCTTATAATATTACTTATCATTCTTGGTTTCCCTTACTCTCATGCCTTTCTTCTTCAACTAATCCTCCATGGAGCTGGCCAGCTATATTCCTAAACCACAATTCTGATAACTTCACCCTTCCCTGATCAAAAATCTTTATTGGCTCGTTATTGTTGTGCTAGGTGGGACAGCTAAATTTGGAGTCAGGAAGATCTAAGTTTAAATAGGGTCATATTTAATAGTTGTGTGACCTGGACATGTAGCTGAAAAGTATCTTTGCCAAGAAAAATTATGGTATCATATAGAGGTATACACGGCTGAACAACTGAACACAACAAAGTAGAAAGAATCCTCTATTTAGAATCAGTTGTACTAGGTTCAAATCCCAGCTCTTATACTTCCCAGTTGTACTTGTTTCAGCACAACTTAATTAACCCTTTTGAAAAAATTAACTCTAGAAATGATGTCTAAAGTCATCTTCATTTTTAATTTTGAGTTTCTAAGGACAAAACACAATGTTTTTCAGCTTGATACTCAAAGCCTTCCATTTTCTGGTTCCTATATGTTACTTCGGTCTTATTTCATATTTTTTCCCTCTTTACCCTCTCTAATTCTAGCCAAAGTGACTGCTGTTCCAATTTATAGGACATTCCATTTCTGAATATCACACTTTTGTAATGTAAATGTAAAGTACATTTCTTCTTCATCATAGCCTTCTAGAATCCCTAGCTTCCTTTTAAAGCCCAGCTCCAGTGCTGCCCCTCACAAAAGGCCTTTCCTTCAGCCTCTCCCTCCCTTCCTCCTCCTTTCTTCCCTCTCTCCATCCCTCTTTCCTTCTCATCCTTCTTCTTCTTCTTCTTCTTCTTCTTCTTCTTCTTCTTCTTCTTCTTCTTCTTCTTCTTCTTCTTCTTCTTCTTCTTCTTCTTCTTCTTCTTCTTCTTCTTCTTCTTCTTCTTCTTCTTCTTCTTCTTTTTCTTCTTCTTTTCTTCTTCTTCCTCCTCCTTCTCTCTCTCCCCCCTCTCTCTCCTCTTTCTTCCCCTTCCCTTTTTTCCTCCCTCCCTCCCTCCTTCTCTTTGTCTCTCTCTCTCTTCCTCCCTCCCTTCCTCTGTCCATCTCTCTTTCTCTCTCCCTTTTATTCTGTCTCTCTTTGTCTATCTGTTTTTCCCTCCTTCCCTCTTAAGTTTACTTTGAATTATTTAAGACATACATTGTACTTACTCATAATGTGTACATTACATCCCTTTAGCATAATGTCAGTTTAATGAAGAAAGGAACCATTACTTCTTTATTTTTTTTTGTCTTTTTATTACCTGTGATCTCGTATAATAATCTTGCACATAATAAATGCTTAGTGATTCTGTGTTGAATTGAATTGAAAGAAGTGATCAAGGCCAAAGAATATGTATAAAAGTTTGAATTTGTTGTTACAAAATTAGTCCACATCAAAGCTGGTGTCTATGTATCTTCAAAAGGTCTGTTGATCAAATTTTTGGAACCTGTGACTTAGGTTAGAAAAAAAAAGTTCATCTTCATTTTTTTCTGATCTAGTTGTTGTTTAGCATTTTTTGTAATTAAGATTTATTCTAAGCAGGGGTCTGTAAACTTTATCAAAATATCAAGACAGTCCATGATATAAAAAAGGCAAGAACTCCTGGTCATGGACTCTGCAAATGATGAAGGAAATTCTGATCTGGCTTCTTTATTCAATCTTGTGATAGCATTTTTGTATGATTTGGATCCTTTGATTTTTTTTTCAAAATACTTAAATATTGGTAGTATGGGAATAGAAGGAAGAATTGGAATCAGATTGTTTTCCTTTCCCTTTGAAATCCTGAAGCTGAATCAGGCAGTGCCTTTGCTAAATTGCTTCAGAACTCAACAACATAACCTCTTGGAAGTGGTCTCTGTCCACTGGTCGATCTTAATGCAATGGGAGTTTTATTTTAAGTAACACAAAATTGGTTAAAACAATACATCAGCAGTGGACCATTCTCTGTTTATTGCTTCTGTCTACACGTAGCCTTGATTGGGTTTACGCTGAGACAAATATATGCTTTTACATCTTGGAGAAGTACACCCAGCATGAAGTGACTGATAAATGAGTAGTGTGGTCTGCAGCAGTAGAATTATCATACGTGGCAGCTTATTGACATATAAGTGAAACTGCTGCAAGGTAGAGAAAGTGGAAGAAAAAATTAGCTTGTTGTGTGGGTTCAAATTAATTCAGGAATCATTTGGACATTTTATTTCCCTGAAAACAGTTTGCTTAAAGGTCCCCAGCTGTGTTTGGCATAGAGCCATATTCACTAGGAGAATAAAAAATAGGAAAAACTTTACAAACAACAGTGTAATTCAGTCTATCAACTCCAGAAGCAGATTCATGCTTCTCAAACAACTTTTAGGAATAAATAAGAAGTGGAAGGGATAGGAGGTCAAGAAAGTTGGAAAAAAGAATACATGTACTTCTATCCACATCTCCCCAATTCTCCATTTCTTTGTTGCAAGACAATCTAAATGAAAGGAACTGCTGGTAAACTTCCGTAGAACATCAGGTCTCTAGGGTGTCCATGATGTCAGATCCCCCAGGCAGAAATTCTAAAGCTACAACTCCCTACTGACCTCTCCCCCCTCAAAGAAAAGGAGCAAATATTCATATTTTTTTCACATTACCAGGCAAGTCATAAGTCAATAGGAATAATATAAGAAGGGGTGCTATTCTATATAATTTTTCCTGTGCAGCCACTCAATTGTGGAGTGTAAGGAAGAGATGCACACACACACACACACATACATACATATATATGTATATATATATATATATATATATATATATATATATATATATATATATATATATATATATATATATATATATATATATATATGCATATGCCATTAGATTTAAAAACATTAATTCAGAAGAACCATGTTTTGTGTTGTTTGCCATGGCCTTGAAATTCACTAACTTGCTATGTCACCAAAGTGCAATGGGAGCTGACAAAACTGTACAAGTCAACTGCAGCATATTAGGAAATGGCACAAAAATATATTGTCCAGGAAATATTTGATAGGAAAAAGATGTGGACTGGGGAACAAGGGGTGACAGATTAATAGCCCGAATATTACACTTATCAGCAGATTCTTGGACTCATTTTTAGTTTTGTTGAAACATATTGAGCCTTTCTGGCTCTATCCTCAGAATGTTGTCATGGCTGACTTTCTGAAAGTTGTTACAAAAAGAATGTTTTTAGTGTGGATCACAATATAGTGTTTTCATTCTTTTTGTTGTTTGCTTGTATTTTGTTTTCTTTCCCATTTTTTTCCTTTTTGATCTGAAATTATGGAAATATGTATAGAAGAAATGCACATATTTAACATATATTGGATTACTTGCCATCTAGGGATGAGGGTGGGAGAGAAAGAAAGGAGAAAAAAATTGGAACACAAGGTTTTACAATGGTGAATGTTAATAATTATCCATGCATATGTTTTGAAAATAAAAAGCTTTAAATAAAAAAAAAATCTACTGGAGACAAAACCAACCTGTAAAAAAAAAAAGAAAAGAAAAAAAGAAAGCTTTTTTGGGTAGAATGACTATGAGGCTCTAGGAATGAAAATAGATTATAGGATGGGCAAACACGGGCAGATTGAAATCAGCCCCACTGGAGGAATCTCATTAAGAAGATCATTAATAAGACCACACAGATCTATGAGAGTATTTTAATAATTAATAATATTTAGTTATAATAACTTTGAGGAGATAGTAAAAGAAAAATAGTTAAAAGACCAGAAAAGTTAAAATATTTAAATAATTCCACTGCCATTATATGCCTATCTTTGTACATATCTGTGTTTCTCTGGCTATTTCTGACATTGCTCTTTGGGATTTAAGAGTCAAATGGCAACTATTGTGTAATGTATCCTTTTACAAGAACTATACCTTTCAAAGGTTACTGATTTTTAAAAGGTAAGCTAGAAAAAAATTAGTTTTGTAGATACTCAGCAGGAGGAGAGTTGGACCAAGGATCAGGAAATCCTTGTTTTTGAAACTTGTTTTTGACATAACCTTGGACAAGTAATTGGACAAAATCACTTCTCTTCTTGGACCTCACTTTCCTCCTCTGAGAAATGGGATAATGGGACTAGATGATTTCTAAAGTCTTTTCCAGATGTAATGTTCAGGTAACAAGGGTAAAAATGTCCCCTAGTGTTTATATCAGTACTTTAGAGTTTACAAAGAATTTTTGCATATATTATATTAGTTAATCCTAAAAACAACCTTGTGAGATAGGAAAAACATGTTTTATCATCTCCAATTTTTTTCATTAATGAAAATGAGATCCAGAGATGAAGTGATTTAGTCTATAAAACAGAGCAAAATAATAGCAGAGCTAGGTCTATGGTTCAGGATAATCTCTGAAGCCAGTTTTTTATCCATCATATCATCAGGTTCTCAAAACATTTGGTTTCAGAATCCCTTTATATATTTAAAGATTATTGAGAATTCCCCTCCTTCCCAAGGAGCTTTTGTTTATGTAGATTATATCTACTGATGTTTGCTATTTTAGAAATGAAAACTTCTTGGTGCTACAATGAAAATAGATCCTTTTTCCTGGACTTGCCATTCCATTGTTCTTTGAAATAACTTACAGAAGGAACAACCAGACTAAGCCTGGTTGATTATTCAGGTTCTTCTTAGGAATTTAAATCTACTATGAGGTAAGTTTGTGGAACCTCAATCTTATTTTGACCTCCCAAGCCAATTGTAAGTCAGATCAAAATTAATCTTAAACTCTTGAGGGAAACTGAATTAAAGCTGCATGGAATCTGGAATGAAGTTGAACTAATTAAGAATACCCTTATCCAACTATCTCATGTCTAAAGATATAAGTAGAGTCTACTGGCCAAACAATGTTTCCTTGGATATCATTCACTGGTTCTTTGACTCCAAAATTATTAGTTACCTCAAAGAGCTTTATATTAAAGGACTTACCAAGGAATAGATAAGCAGGCACAGTGGATGGAGTGTTGGGCCTGAAGTCAGGAAGACTCATCTTCATGAATTCAAATCTGTTCTGAGATAACAACTACTAGCTGTGTGACCCTGGGCAAGTTATTTAACCATTTTTGCCTCAGTTTCCTCATCTGTAAAATTACCTGGAGTAGGAAATAGCAAACTATTACCACATTTTTGCCAATAAAAAACAACAACAAACAATAAACAAACAAACCCAAATGGAGTCACAAAATGTCATAAACAACTGAAATAATTTAACAACAATAATTTGGAAACAAATTTTAGCCCACGAAGCAAGAAAGAGATAGAAGGTAAAGTAAAGGGAAGGTTCATCTGGAGATAGCAAGTTCTGATTTTAATTACTGAATTTAGTTACTCATTAGTTATATGACTTTGAGTTAGTTAATTAATCTTTCTTATCTCAATTTATGCAACTGCAAAGTGAGGCTAAAATAATCATATCCATTTTGTAGGGTTATTGAAAGGATCAAATCAGATATTATATAAGGCACTTTGCAAATTTTAAAGTGCTATATCAATCCTAATTATTATTATTAAAGACAAATCATACCATTAGGAAGTTTTGAAAAATAGGGCCATATATTGCCTCAATAAGGGAGTAAGCATTAACTGTCCATGGCAAAGGACTGTGAGTCTTTGCAATGATATTCTCTCCATTTTAAATCACAAACCCAAATATATGACCCTCTTACTCAATAAACTCCAGTGGTTCCCTTTTACCTCCAGAATCAATCTCAAATTCTGTGTTTGGCATGCAAAGATCTTATTAGCCTGGCCCCTTCCACATCATATGCTCCCAGCCCTCTAGCATACCCGTTTATCCAGAGACACGAGTCTTGATTTTCCTTGCACAAGACATTTCATTTTCCAATTATCAGAATTTTCCCTGGCTTTTCCTACTATCTGAAATGTTTCCCCTCCTCATCTATATCTTTTGGCTTCCCTGACTTCCATCAATTTCCAACTGAAATCCCACCATCTAAAGGAAGCTTTTCCCAATCCCTCTTGATGTTCATTCCTTCCCTTTGTGGATTATTGCTTTTAATATTTTTGTAGTTGCTTTTTTTTTTTCTTTGCAGTTGTTTACATGTTGTCTCCTGTATTAGACTGTGGGCTTTTTGAAGAGAGTTTTTGTCTTTCCTTATATCTTCAGAGTTTAGCATGATCCCTGGCACATAGTAAGCACGAAATAAACATTTTGTGACTTGTTTTTATCCCTGGTCTTCATGTGCATAGAGACTGAGGCTGCAGTGTTGTCATTTGCAGATAACAGAACAGTGAGATGAAAAACTTACATGCAGTAACATCAGGAGCTATATGGTCTGCAAACCCAGAGGAGACTCCTAAGCCTCTCATTCTGCTGCCAGATAGCACTTCCATAGAATTTAAGCTGCTATTTAGAGAGCAAACATTTTCCATATTGGTGGTTTTTAAGCTTCTCATCCCTGAAGAATCCTCATGATAATTAGGAAGGAACTGTGAAGGGACTGTGTTAGAGATAAAATTTTGATTTTGTCCTTTTTTTGCATTTGGACCTGTGTCTTAGGCTGACTCTCTCACAAGCTTTGTAGAAACCAAAACCTCTGTTTGGATCCGGGAAAAATTACTTTCTCTTTGCCTAATTTCCAAATCTTTATCAGTGTATGTATGAGCCAGACTTTAAGCTGGTTAGAGCTTGCTCTCTGAGATCTGGTTGGGTTAAGGGAACTTTTGTACTTGATCCCCAAATTCTTTTAACTCCTTTCCCACTGTAAACCATAAATAAATACACAAGTCTGGCATCTACAATTCCTTTCCCTTTTATTTCTATCTCTACACATTCAAAGATCATCAGAATATGTTTTCTGGGCTTTATTTACAAAAATGATATGTACTAACCGAACTCTGTGGCATTAAAATTCCTAGGCTATTCTTGTTGACAATACTCTGTGACCTTCTCTACCTTTTAAAATTTTAGAAGGAAAATCAGTCAGGAAGAAGTTATTAAGAAATTTATTTTGGGTCATGAACTCTGCTAAACACTTGAGATGCAATTAAAAACAGTCCCTACCTTCAGACACCTTACATTTTAATTGGAGAATTTACATTTTAATTGCACATGTTAAGCTAAACTAGATTGTAGGAGCTGGCTTTTCCTCCTATCTGTTCTGACTTGAAAGAAGAAAAAAAAAGATTAGAGACAAGAGCATTTCACTAAAAAGATACTTAAGACTTTACCTGTATTTAAGCATTAAATGAGATACTACCAAAAATTTAGTCCAGAATGTGAAAAAGTTGAATTTTCAGGGAAGTATCTTAACAATAATCAAATATTGGTCTTTTTGATCCTTATTGTTTCTAAGTCTATGTATTTTTTCCAATAATTGATTGTAATTAAAATTTTGTAAATTTAGTTTTTAAAAAGTAAAGCAATTAGACTCATATTTCATTATCTGGTCCTAAAGAGTGACTAAATGTCCACCATGATAATAATAATAATAATAAATATAATTTTTTACTTCACTTTACAAAAATTGTCTAATTTTATTCCCACATCAACTTTGGGAGATAGATTTTCTTATGCTTCCCATTTTACAGATGGTGACATTGAAGCAAAAACAGGTTAAATGATTTGCCAGGGGTCACATAAGGTCAAATGCCAATTATCTGAGGCAGGATTTAAACTCAACTCTTCCTGACTCTAGATCTAGCATTCTATTCACTGCACCACCTAACTGCCCCTTAGACTTCTATTAGAAGTTAGTTGATTAGTTGAAAGTACAAATGAAATTGTAAAATGGAAAAAATGAATTAAGGAAACAATAGAGAAAGTTTAGGCAACCCTAATCCTTTAAGGGAATTGGGACAGGTTAGGGTGTTTAAATATATAAGTTACTTGGATGTTTAAATGTTTTAAAATTTATTTAAACATTAATTTTTAAAAAGTTTGAGTTTGAAATTTTCTCCCTCCTTCTAAACATTTCCCCTATCCATCAAGAAGACAAAAAATATGATACAAATTTTACACTTGAAACTATTTAAAACATATTTTTTATTAGCCATGTTGGAAAAAAGCAAGAAAAACAAAAGAAAATTTTAAAATGTATGCTTCAACCTGTACCCAGAGTTCATCAGTTCTGATTCTGAAGGAATAGTAATCTTTGTTTATGCCTTTGGAGTTGTCTTGGATCATTGTATTGAACAAGAGTTACTAAGTTTTTTCACAGCTGATCATTGTTACAATATTTATATTACTGTTTACAATGTTGTCCTGGTTCTGTTCACTAAAATTTTTATTAATTTGTGTCTTCCAACATCTTTCTGAAACCATCCTTTTATTATTTCTTATAATATATGGTATTTCATCATAATCATATGCAGCTTGTTCATTCTCCAATTGATGGGCATCTCATTACTCTCCGATTCTTTGCCACCACAAAAGTTGCTGTTATAAATATTTGTGTACATGTATGTCCTTTTCCTTTTTGTTTGATCTCCTTGGGCTTCAGATTTAGTAATGATTGGTACTGCTGAGGAAATATTATGTATAGTTTTGTAGCCTTTTGGGCATAGTTACAAATTGTTCTACAGAATGATTGTACCACTTCATAACTTCAACAATAGTTCATTATTGTCCTTTTCTCCCCATATCCCTTCCAGCATTTGTCATTTTCCTTTTGTGTCATGGTAACCAATCTGATAGAAGTATGGTGGTATGTAATTGTTGTTTTAATTGGCATTTCTCTTGTTATTCATGATTTAGAACACTTTTCATGTGATTATTGATAGCTTTGATTTATACTTCTGAATACTTTCTATTGATATCCTTTGGCCATTTGTCAGTTGGACAATGACTCTTATTTTTATAAATTTGTAATAGTCCCTTATATATTTGACAAAGGAGGTCATTATCAGGGAAATTTGCTGTAATATTTCCTCCAGTTTCTTGCATTCCTTCCAATTTTGTTTGCACTGATTTTTATCTCTGTAAAGTCTTTTAATTTCATGTAACCACATTTATCCATTTTACTTCCCATAATCATTTTTATCTCTTGTTTAGTTACAACCTCTTATTTATAGATAAGACAGATAAGTTTTACCATGCTCCCCCAATTTTCTAATTATAAGATCCTTTATGTCTAAATCATTTACTTATTTTGATTTTATCTTGGTATATGATATAAGATGTTGGCTCTACTTAGTTTCACTGAAAATGCTTTCCAATTTTCCCAGCAATTTTTTTTTTTCCAAATAGTGAGTTTTTGCCCCCTATCTCTTGGATCTTTTGGTCTGGTCATTTACTTCTGTGTCTTGTGTACCTAATTCATTTGATTGATTCTCTACTCTCTTTCTTAATCTGTACCAGAACATTTTGATGATTAATACTTTGTAACATAATTTATAATCTAGTGGTGCTAGATTATATTCCGTAACTCTTTCCCATTGATTTTGTTGATATTCTTGACCTTTTGTTCATCTAGATGAATTTGGTTATGATTTTTTTCTAGTTCTATATAATAGTACTTTGATCATTTGATAGGGAGGAGCACTAATAAGGAAATTCATTTAAGTAAAATTATCTTTTGTATTATATTGACTTGACCTACTCATGAGCAAAGAATATTTCTTCAATTTATATATGTCTTTATACATATGAAAAGTGTTCTATAATTGTGTTCATATAGTACTTGAGTTTGAATTGTCAGGTAGAATTCCAAGAATTTTATATTGTCTGTAGTGGAATTTCTTTTTCTATCTTTTCTTTTTTTTTTTTTTTTTTTTGAGGGAATAATATTATATAGAAATGCCTATGATTTATGTGGGTTTGTTTTATATCTTGCAATTCTGTTAAAGTTGTTAATTGTTTCAACGAGCTTTTAATTGATTCTCTAAGGTTTTCTAAGTATATCATTTGTAAAGAATTATAGTTCTGTTTCCTCCTTTTTGAAATTTCTTTTTAAAAATTATTTTAGCTTGCATTTTTAATACATTATGGAATGACAATGATGCTAATGGGTATTCTTGCTTCATCTCTGGTTTTTTTTTTTTTTTTTTTTTTTTTTTGGAGAAAGCTTCAAATTTATAGCAATTACAGATGATGCTTGCTCTTGGTTTATGTGGATAACATATATCATTTTAATAAAAGCTCCATTGATTCCTATGCTTTCTAGTGTTTTTTTATAAAAATGAATGTTGTATTTTGTTAAAAGCTTTTTCTGTGCCTACTGATATAATGATATGACTTTTATTGATTTTGTTATTGATATGGTCAATTGTGCTTATGGCTTTCCTGATATTGAACCAGTCCAGCATTCCTGGCATAAATATCACTAGGTCATAGTGTATGATTTTTATGATGTATTGTTATACTCTGCTTCTCAAATATTTGATTTAACTTTTTTGCATCTATATCCATTTAAAAGTTGGTCTATGGTTTTCTTTTTCTGTTTTTCTTTTACTCCTTATGGTTTAGGCATCAAAATCATATTTATAGAATAAAAAGAATTGAGTAGGAATCCTTCTTTGCCATTTTTTTCAAATAGTTTTTATAGTATTAGGATTCATTATTCCTTAAATGTTTGTTAAAATTCGCTTGTAAATCCATTGCTTTGGGAATTTTTTCTTAGGGATTTCATTTATAGCTTGTTCAATTATTATTATTTTTTATTTCCCTGAAATAAGATCATTTAAGTATCCAATTTCCTTTTGTGTTAATCTGAACAGTTCATATTTTTACCAATATTTCCATTTTGCTTATATTGTTACTGGCATATTATTGGGCGAAATAATTCTTAATAATTATTTTAATTTCATCAACATTGATGATAAAAATGAAATTTGCAAATTTTCACTTTTGACAGTTTTATTTTTGGCTTTCTTTCTTTCTTTCTTTCTTTCTTTCTTTTTTTTTTTTTTTAATAAAATTGATCAATGGTTTATCTGGTCTTATTAGTTTTCATAAAACCAGTTCCAAGTTTTATTTATTTGTTCATTGGTCTTTTTTTCTTTCAGTGTTATTAATCTCTCCTTTAATTTTTAGGATTTCCCTTTTGGTATTTGAGTGTTTTTAATTTGTTCTCTCTCTCTCTCTCTCTCTCTCTCTCTCTCTCTCTCTCTCTCTCTCTCTCTTTACTTTTTGTTATTATTGTATGCCCAATTCATTGATCTCTTCTTTTTTACCTTTTATTGGTGTATGGGTTTAGAGATATAAATTTCCCCCAAGTACTGTTTTGCTTGCGATCCTACAAATTTTGATATGATATCTCATTAATCACTTTCTTTAATGAAATTATTGATTGTTTCTATGATTTTTATTGATTCATCTGTTATAATAATAATCATAATCATTTTTAAAAAATATAACTTGTATTATTGAGAAAAAAAAATGCTCCTTTCTGTTCTCCCTTGGTTTTCTCACAAAGTCTATGACATCTACCTTTTCTAAATTAAATTCATCTCCTAAATTTCTTTCTTAGTAATTTTACAATTGGATTTTTTTTAAACTCTGAGAGGGTACCCCAGTATATAGTTTTATTATTGACTTCTGGCAGTAGTACGTTTAACTTTTCCTTTGAAAATTTCAACATTATACCATTTGGCACACATACATTTTTAACTGATATTAGTTCATTATCTATAATGTCATTTTCAAATCATAGCTTCCCTGCTTATCTTATTTTATTAAGTCTATTTTTGTTTTTGTTTTGTTTGTGATCATGATTGTTACTCCTTCCTTGTTTGCTGTTGCTGTTTAATTGTTTCAGTTATGACTGGCCTTTGTGACCCCCTTTAGGATTTTCTTGGCAAAGATACTGAAGCAGTTTGCCATTTCTTCCTCCAGTGGATCCATTTTGTTGGACAATTAAAGATCTAAGGTTAAGTGACTTGTCCAGTGGCACACAATTAGGATGTGTCTGAAGCTGAATTTGAATTCCATGTTATTTTCTCCAGGGTCAGTTCCCTATTCACTGAATTGAAAAAAAAGGCTACTTTATTTTTTTTTTCTTCAGCTGAAACATAATAGATTCCATTCCAGTACCTTATTATAAATCTATGGATGTGTCTCTGTTTCAGTTGTGTTTATTGTAGATGACATTTTGTTGGATTCTGGTTTTTAATCCATTCTATTATCTGCATCTGTTTTATGGATAAACTTATTCCATTCACATTTAGTTATAATTACCAATTGAGTATTTCCTTCCATTCTATTTTCCTCTTTTTATCCCTCTCTTTCTCTCATTTTGTTAAACATTTGTTTGAATTGGCTAGACTTAGTTTAAGCTATCTGTGGACAGTTGGGATTTGTTAGAAATTATTCACATTGGTCAGACACACTTGAGACTACTTGCAAATGTTTCATCTGAGTGTAGCTGGTTAGAATTTATTTGAGTAGCTCAGAACCTGTTAGTACTAGCTGGAACCAGTTTGAACTAATTTGACTAGAATGAACTGGTAAGGGATGATTTAAAAGGTGTTTGGTCAAAACTAGTTAGTACTGGTCAGAAATAGATTAAATCCACTGTCACTCATTTGACCTAGATTTTTATAGCTGGAAACAATTACAGCATGGCTGAAATGAACTGGTAAGGACTGACTTACAATTATTAATTTATTTTAACTCTAATGTCAAGCTGGTTGGAACAAATTTGAAGAATTAAGTTGTATCTTAAACTTATATTAAATTAGTCTGAACAGGTTAAATTGATCATTTCTTATTTTATTTGGGAAAATTATGAGTACTCTTTTATAGTATTGATAATATTATATCAGATATTTGATCCATAATATTTTCAAGTTTATAGAATAATGGACTGAAATATAATAAAATGCTGTCAGATGTGTTTACCCCTTCAATATTTCCAGCCAACATTTTTCTCCATCTTTACATATATTCTTTGAGTTTTATACAATCTATTTTGGAGTTTAAAAAGAATCATAATCTACTACCACAGAAATTCTTGTAAAAAACAAGTTTTTTAGCTTCAGAAATCTTGAGCTTAGAATCATTACTTGAAGCTTAAAGTAAATTAAAGTGCTCTCACCCTGTAACTGTTATTCATAACTAATTATAAGGCATTGGAAACTGTGATAGAATGAATACAATTCAATGTCCACTAGCCATTAATAATAAGAAAGGCTATATGCTTGGATATCAGGGTACAAAATAAACATAGTTAGGGACCCTAGGTGTTTTTCCCTTAAGGGAGGAGTATTTTCTTAGTAGGGATATAATATGTAAATTCATAAGAAAATAAAAAGTTAATTTGAGAATACAAAAACATTAATAACCTAAGGAATCGGTATATCTCCTCATGAATGAGGAGTCTCATAGATGATATGATATGATACTTCAACTGAACCTTCAAGGAAAATGAGAATTCAGAGACATGTAGACATGTAGGAAGTATAGTTCTGAGAGTTCCTATAAATATAAACAGTCATAAGCTGGAGAGCATTTTTAAATTAATTTTATAATTATAACATTTTTTGACAGTACATATGCATAGGTAAAATTTTTTTTTACAACATTATCCCTTGTACTCCCTTCTGTTCTGAATTTTCCGCTCCTTCCCTCCACTCCCTCCCCTAGATGGCAGGTATTCCCATACATATTAACTACCTTATGGTATATCCTAGGTACAATATATACGTGCAGAACCGAATTTTGTTGTTGTTGTTGTTGCAAAGGAAGAATTGTATTCAGAAGGTAAAAATAATCTGGGAAGAAAAAAAAATGCTCACAGTTTACACTCATTTCCCAGTGTTCCTTTTCTGGATGTAGCTGATTCTGTCCATCATTGATCAGTTGGAATTGGATTAGCTCTTCTCTATGTTGAAGATATCCACTTCCATCAGAATACATCCTCATACAGTATCATTGTTGAAGTGTATAATGATCTTCTGGTTCTGCTCATTTCACTCAGCATCAGTTGATGTAAGTCCCTCCAAGCCTCTCTGTATTCCTCCTGTTGGTCATTTCTTACAGAAAGATAATATTCCATAACATTCATATACCATAATTTACCCAACCATTCTCCAATTGATGGATATCCATTCATTTTCCAGTTTCTAGCCACCATGAAAAGGGCTGCCACAAACATTTTGGCACATACAGGCCCCTTTCCTTTCTTTAGTATTTCCTTGGGATGTAAGCCCAGTAGTAGCACTGCTGGGTTAAAGGGTATGCACATTTTGGTAACTTTTTGGGCATAATTCCAGATTGTGGAGAGCATATTTTGTGAAATGGTTACAAGTCTAGTTTGACTGAAACAATTGGCATATGAAGGGAAGTAATATAATGCTGCAAAGATAAGTTGGAAGCAGATTGTGGAGTGCATTATGTACCAGAATAAGAAGTGTGCCCATTATCCTAGAGCAACAGGCAGCCATTGAAGATTTGTGATCAAGGAAATACTGGGGTCTAATCTGAGTGATAAAAAATACTTTGGCAGTTTTGAGGTATATAGGCTGGAAAGAAATAAAACTAGATGAGTGACAAAGTGATAATTGATAGAATATAAGTGATGAAGAAGAGGAGAAAGTCAGATAACTTCCAGGTAGTAAATCTGGTTAATCATTACGGATGATTGAAAGTGCCTTTTCAGAAACAGAAGCATCATACAGGGGATAAGATTAAGGTAGAATCTGATTAATTTTCATTTTGAACATGGGATATGCCTTTCACATAATAAATTCTTAATTAATGATATGTCCATTCATTCAACCATCCATCTCTTTCTTCTGTCTCTGCCTCTGTCTCTATTCCCTACCCCCTCCTCTTTTTCTGCCTCTGTCTGTCTTTATATATACATATATATGTATATAGATAGATTTGCATTTTGTATACAAATATTATTTTAAATCCATAAAATTATCATTAGAGAGGATGTTAACATTAGAGAACTAGAAAGGATATCAGAACAAGCCTTGAGGGACACCCACACATAAGGAGTATGTGATGAATAACAAATAAGCAAAGAAGAATTAAAAACAGGGAGCAGATAAGTAAAAAGACAACCCAGAGAGAACAGCATTATAGAAGGAAGGAGAGGATCCAGTGAGCATAGATGATTAATGATATCAAAATCTTCAAAGAAGTCATGGAGAATGAAGACTGAGAAATGTCCATGGTATTAAGTATTTAAGCTATACCTGGCAAACCTGGAGAAATCCTTTTCTTTGTTTAATAGTAACTTTTTATTTTTCCAAAAATGTGCAAGGATAGTTTTTGACATTTACTTTTGCAAAACTTTGTGTTCCTAATTTTTCTTCCTCACTTCCTCTCTCCCCTCTTCCCCTAGACAGCAAGCAGTCCAATATAGGTTAAACATGTGCAATTCTTCTAAACATAGGAGAAAACATTTTCAGTAGAGTGGTGGAGTCAAAAACCTGACTAAGGAATTGAAAAGTGGGTGGTGGGGAGATAGAGACACCAACAGAATCAAACCCTTCTAGGAGCTATTTCCAATACCTCACTACCTTGGCAGCTTTTGTTTCAATGAGTATATGTGCATTTATGCATACATAGATAAATAAATATGCATGTATCTTATATCTATAATATATTCTTATGTGTTTTTTTTTTCATTTTTGCCAAGAATTTAGCTCCCTGATTATAGATGTCAAACAAAGAGTAAGGTAAAATTTTTTTTCAGTTATATTAAATACATCAATGTTAAAATTCCCCAAATAGCCATTTTAAAAGTAATGTGACTAAAAATCAACAAAAACAAATATACATTTAAATAACTGTTGGCTTGAAATGTGTATTACTCAATGCATTGTTTTTACTGTTCTTTTGAAATTTTCTGTAGCACCTGATTTCATGCCACATAAGAAAATTAGTCTCATGATTTTACAATGACATCTTATAAGAGTAAATATAGATTTTAGTATGTGCTTCTTCTGCCTCAATGGAGCTCAGTTTTATTGTACCTAACTAGTTTAGAGGAAATATATGTGGGAATGTTATAGCCTTCAAGGGTGTATGTAATAAACATATAGAAGTAACCATCTGCTACAATGGCAAAATTCCCACTCACAAGTCAATTTGGCATATTTCATATTGTTCTAGACAATGATGAGCTCAGATAGGGAGCCTACATGAGAGTTCAAATGTCATCCCTTTAGCATAACATTTCCTTGGAAACAAGAGAAACACCAATACCCAGCCTGTGTCTATTCTGCATTCTTCATGAAAAGCACAGTATGACACTAAATTCACACTGGTTTTTACCAGCATTTGCTATCATTCTTGATTAAGTTAGATTTGCCTAAGCCTTTTTTGTCATCCTTACCTCTACTACCTGGACATCACTAAGAATTAAAAAACAAACAAACAAAAAAAAAACAACATTTTTTTTTTAAATTGGAGGGTTGTATGAAGTTTTTTTTTTTAAAGATCTTCTTTATCTTCATTATTCTCTGTAACATATGGGCATGTAATCAATAATTGCCTTCATGAAAATTGGGACATATGGGCATCTAGGTGGTGCAATGAATAGAGCACCAGCCCTGAAGTCAGGAGGACTTGAATTCAAATCTGGGTGCAGACAGCATTTCCTAGTTGTGTGACCCTGGGCAAGTCATTTAACCCCAAATGCCTCAGCTAAAAATATATATATATATAAAAGAAAATTGGGACACTAATATACTGTTGGTGTTGTTGTGAACTAATCAAACTACTCTGAAGAACAATTTAGAACTATCCAAAGAGTTACAAAATTGTGCATACCTTCTAATACAGCAATCCCATTACTTGGTCTATATTTTCCAAAAATCAAGGCCTACTTAGTTTTTTTTTTGTTTGTTTGTTTTTATTTTTAGGACTGTTTACTCCTAAAATGAATGTTGCAAATACAATATGATCATACCATCTTCTTTTTTTTCTTTTTTTTTATTGAAGCTTTTTTTTTATTTTTCAGAATATATGTATGGATAATTATTCTATATTAGCCCTTGCAAAACCTTGTGTTTCAATTCCCCCCTCTCCCCACCTCTTCCTCTCAATGGCAAGTAGTACAATGTATGTTAAACATGATAGAAATGAATATTAAAACCAATATATGCATACATATTTATACAATTATTTTGCTGCACAAGAAAAATCAAATCAAGCCAGAAAAACATGAGAACAAAAATAAAATTTAAGCAAGCAACAACAAAAAGAGTAAAAATGCTATGTTGTGATCCACATCAGTTCCCACAATCCTCTTTCTGGGTGTAGATGGCTCTTTTCATAATTGGAAGTGGCCTGAATCATCACATTGTTGGAAAGAACCACATCCATCAGCGTGGGTCATCATCTTATCTTGTTATTGCTGTGTACAATGTTTTCCTGGTTCTACTCACTTCACTCAGCATCAGTATGTAAGTTTCTCCAGGTCCCTCTGAAATCATCATGCTGATCATTTCTTCCAGAATAATAATATCCCATAGCATTCATAAACCATAACTTATTCAGCCATTCTCCAACTGATGGGCATCCACTTAGTTTCCAGTTTCTGGCCACTACAAAAGGGCTGCTCCAAACAGAAAAGGCTTATTTGTACAAAATATTTATAGCAATTCTTTTCATAGTGTCAAAGAACTGAAAATCAAGGGGATATCCATTAGATGGGAAATAGATGAATAAATTATGGCATGTAATTGTGACATAATATTATTATGTTATAAGAAATGATGAGTAGCATGGTTTCAAAAAACATGGAAAGAATTTTTATGATCTCATGAAAAGTAAAATGAACAGAACCAGGCAAACATTATAAATACTAACTTTAAAATTATTTTTCTTGGATTCTTTGTTTTCTTTTGCAATATTACTAAATAGAAATAAATTTTACATAACTTCACATGTATAATGGACATCAAAGGATGAAGGCTAAGAATTTGGAAATTTGGAACTCAAATTGTTTCCTTTTAAAAATGTCTTCATGGTAGCTTAATTTTAGAAATAATTATCTTGAGTACTGAATTGTATATCATGAAATGATATTTCTGGCTTCCTTTGGATATACAATAAAATTATTTCCATCAAATCATTTTATTTGCTTCTCCAAGGAAAACTAGAAAGCCATCTTTTCATTTATGAAAGAATTCCTTTTTGCTTTTGTATCATGAATGGTGAAAAAGACAAGACTGATACGGTTATTTTTCTCTGTCAGTATATCTATTCATTGTCTCCTGGACAAAGATCTTGGGTGAAATGAGAAAAGCTAAATGCATATAGAATACATTACAGCCAAATATCCTCTGTATCATAAATATTTTTCCTGAAAACAGAGCTAGAAAAGATGAAATACACCTAAAGCTATTGTAGAAAATGAAATCCATCATACCTTAACAAACAAGAAGGTTAATTGATTTCTGAATCAATTGTCTATGTTAAATCATCAGATTCTTAGAGCAAAGATAAAAATCAACACCAAATAAAAAAATTTAGAATGTAGTATATAAAGCATTGAGATTAAAAAAAATCATGATACCTAACACTGAGAAATAGTTAAAAGAACAGATATAGACATAGACTAGAATTATTTCCTAAGGAAATTTAACTTATATAAGTCAGCTACAATGAATAAAACAACAAAAAATTTATAAAGTTTGTCAAGTGGAAAGATGTGATAGTCAAGAGAAGCACTATTTAGAATATAGATTTAGTTATAAAATATTATGGATGAGGATGGGAAAAAAAAACTATATGCAGTGTTGCCTCATATGATAGTAAGATACTATGAATGACAAATCAATTTAAAGGAAGAGATCCAATTGTCTTAACATCTAGAGAACATATAAATGTGAAGTAGAATGTGGACTATAGCTGAAAATGAAATAGATGTGTCAAACTCTTACTTAGAGACAGCAACAATATCACATTTTATACCTTAACATTACAGTTCCCCATGTGCTACATGAGAAAATAAAAATAATTATAAATGAAGCAGTAATAACAAGAAGAGCTAAACTACACCAAGTATAGGTAGAGACCATCAACAATGGAAATCATATCTGGGTTTGATGAAGGATTAATTTTTAAGCTACCTAAAAAGAAGGAAGATCCAATATTTGGAAAAATAGCAACTTATGACATGTTAAGCTCTATTCTTATCTCACTATTCAGCCCATTTGGAAAATATGCTCTCTATTCATCCAACACATTGATAAAAGCACAAGCAGAACATGGTTAAGGGCAAAATCCTATGGTTTCCCACAAAACATATTTCTTTTAAGTTGATGTTAATATATACTTTAGGGAGAAAAGAGAGTTCAGTTCTAAATGTATTAATTATCTATCATTTTATTCCTTATCTCTTGATCTTTCTACATGGGTATCACAAAATACTTTGACATATGTTTTGTTGAAATCCAGCTATTTTATGTCTACTTGTCTATTTACTTTATTCAAAAAGTCAGACTATCCTGGAATGACTTAGTCTTTATGAAACCATGCTAATTTATAGTGATTAAACTTTCTGTTCTAATTATTCATAAACCACCTTTTGAGAAGATGTTCCAGAAATTTCCTAGGAATCAAAGGCAAGGTCATTAGCCAGTTTCCAGAACATAGTTTCTTTTCACTTTTGAAAATGGAGATAATTTTACTCCATTTCAATTCCCTTAAGCTTTTTATTTCCCCATAATTCCTCAAAGACAACTAACAATAGTTGATTAATCCTAATTGTTCTTCTAGTTTAAAGGCTAGGTTAGGGTCCATGAAACTAATTTGCTTTAATATATAGTTTTATAACTATATTTCAATACAATTTGTTTCTTTTGTAATGTTGTATACACATACACATATATAACATAATATTTTATATTTTATAAATTAGGAAACATTATTTTGTAAAGGAATCTATGGGCTTTACTTGATTGCTAGAGAGGACCAGAGTACTAAAATATGTTGAGAACCTATACTTAAAGCATAATGATTAATTTTACAGAGGAATAAACCAAGATCTAAAGAGATTAATGAACTGTCCAAGATTGTCTAATTAGTGATAGAACCATACTCCTGGAGTTTATTCAGGGGTTTTTGCATATAATGATGTATTTTGCAAGATACACGTGTGGAAGGTTGAATTTTGAATTTTGAAGTAATATATCCCTCATGAAAATGTGTTTTTAAGAGATCAGTATAAATTTACCATGGATATCTTGATCTCAACCAGTTTTTCCCCCCTTCTCTTCCACATAGCACTAAGGCAGTTGAATCAAATGTCTCAATGGCCTCTGAATAAGGATAATTCCCCAAAATGCCAAAAACTGTATATGAATGTCAGGGATAAGACAAGCACATTGAAAGGTGATTTATTCATGTAAAGTGACATTGCTTTTCCTCCTCCTCAACAGTTATTTTGTGTTAAACAAGGGAATGTGAAGTAGAAGGATAAGTAGTGGGAGGTTGAAAAAAATAGTATATTGAGAAAAGCTTCTTGCTATTGACCGGTAACAAAGAAACTCTGCAGAGCCTATGTGGCAACCTACAGTTAAACTTAGATATTTATTTTCATATCTTTTATTTGAAGTTGAGTACAGAAAAGTACCCCATCAAAGTGGGGTGAGGCAGTGACTCAGAGGCTGAGTCAGGCTAGCAAAGCAGCTTTTCTAATGATAAGAATTCCATGTTTGTTATGGTGATTTGCCACTGAGAGGAAGAATTTTTAAAACATCTGGGAAAGTCACTTAAAGCTTATTCTCAAATCAAGTAATGAGAAGTAAAATTGGTAAAGGAAAATGGAGTTTGGGGCAGTAAATCTTTATTGTCCTACCTTAGAGAATAAATAATGTTCATCTTTCTAATTCTTGCTCTAGTGGAATGGATATAGAAACTAAACTTTCATTAATGTTCATGTTTGGCCTTCATATATAACAAGAATTCTTTATCGTTTTTGTGTTTTGCTTGGATCTCTTTGGCGGTCTACCATGGTATTTGGCCCATTAATCTTTCTTCAGGATAATATTTTAAATATATAAAATAAAATATATAGAAAACAAATTTTAATAGTTTTTATTTACCAGATATATGCATGGGTATTTTACAACATTGACAATTGCCAAACCTTTTGTTCTAATTTTTCCTCTCCTCCCCCCCCCCCCGGAAGGCAGGTTGACCAATACATGTTAAATATGTTAAAGTATAAATTAAATACAATATATGTCTACATGTCCAAACAATTGTTTTGCTGTACAAAAAGAATCAGACTTTGAAATAGTGTACAATTAACCTGTGAAGGAAATCCAAAATGCAAGTGGACAAAATTAGAGGGATTGGGAATTCTATGTAGTGGTTCATAATCATCTCCCAGAGTTCTTTTGCTGGCTGTAGCTGGTTTCAATTCATTACTGCTCTATTGGAGCTGATTTGGTTCATCTCATTGTTGAAGAGGGCTACATCCATCAGAATTGATCCTCATACAGAATTGTTGTTGAAGTGTTTAATGATCTCCTGGTCCTGCTCATTTCACTCAGCATCAGTTCATGTATGTCTCTCCAGGCCTTTCTGAATCATCCTGTTGGTCATTTCTTACAGAACAATAATATTCCATAATATTCATATACCACAATTTATTCAGCCATTCTCCAATTGATGGGCATCCACATAATTTCCAGTTTCTGGCCACCACAAAGAGGGCTGCCACAAGCATTCTTGTACATTCAGGTCCCTTTCCCTTCTTTAAGATCTCTTTGAGATACATGCCAAGTAGCAACACTGCTGGGTCAAAGGGTAAAAGGTTTGGTAACTCTTTGGGCATAGTTCCTAATTGCTCTCCAGAATGGCTGGATGTATTCACAATTCCACCAACAATGTATCAGTGTCCCAGTTTTCCCACATCTCCTCCAACATTCTGTATTATCTTTCTCTGTCATTCTAGCCAATCTGACAGGTGTGTAGTGGTATCTCAGAGTTGTCTTAATTTGCATTTCTCTGATTAATAATGACTTGGAGCATCTTTTCATATGACTAGAAATAGTTTAAATTTCTTCATCTGAGAATTGTCTGTTCATATCCTTTGACCATTTATCTATTGGAAAACGGTTTGATTTCTTATATATTAGAGTCAATTCTCTATATATTTTGGAAATGAGACCTTTATCTGAACCTATGTTTTCCCAGTTTATTGTTTCTCTTCTAATCTTATCTGCATTCATTTTATTTGTACAAAAACTTTTCAATTTGATATAATCAAAGCTTTCTATTTTGTGATCAATAATGATCTCTAGTTCTTCTTTGGACATAAATTCATTCATCTTCCACAGCTCTGAGAGGTAAACTATCCTATGTTCCTATAATTTATTTATAATCTCATTCTTTATTCCTAGGTCATGAACCCATTTTGACCTGACCTTTTGTCCTGGTTAAATGTGGGTCTGCCATATTTTTCCCCAACAATTTTTGTCAAACATTGAGTTCTTATCCCAAAGGCTGGGGTCCTTGGATTTGTCAAACACTAGCTTATTAGAGTTATTGATTATTTTGTCCTTTGGACCTAACCTATTCCATTGATCAACTAGTCTATTTCTTAGACAATACCAAATGGTTTTGATAACCACTGCTTTATAATATAATTTTAGATCTGGTACAGCTAGGCCACCTTCATTTGATTTTTTTTTCATTAATTCCCTTGAAATTCTTGACCTTTTGTTTTTCCATATGAACTTTGTTGTTCTTTTTTCCAGGTCATTAAAATGTTTTTTGGGAGTCTGATTGGTATAGCACTAAATAAATAGATTAGTTTAGGTAGTATTGTCATCTTTATTATATTTGCTCACCCTATTCAAGAGCATGGAAACAAATTATTTTTTAAAGAATTCATGGACTCATGTATTTGTGTCTAATTTCTAAGGCAGAGAGAGGGTAGGGGAAATTCATATAATAGCATTTTGTAAATATGAAAGTAATAGCAAGCCATGCATGGCAGACTTGAAGTTTCATGTACAACCATCTTTTCATTATACTATGTTATGAAAATGCTTGCTTTATTCCATAAATTCAAAATAAAATCAAATAAAGTAATGTGATTAAAGTAGGAGTAAAAATCACTATCCCTTATAATGGGGGATATTATTTTCCAAAGAAAACATGAGAAGATTATGCCCTGAGAAAATGAGCCCTTGAGTCACTCTTACACAGGAGGAACACACCATAGGGATGCATAGAGGTATCAGCTGATTTGGACAGAAAGCTAGCATTTTATGAAATGCTTAATTCCCTCTCAGTGGATATCTGCATCTTTTCCACTTTTTCATCATATTTCTTAAATACTACAGGCATTTCTGGCTGCTATTAATGAGTCTTCCTCTGGTTTGCTATGATAAAGCTATCATAAGTGTGTGTTGGCAAGACGATGTTTCTAGGTCTGTTTTCTATTTCTATACCAGTACTGAAGCATGAATTTTGTTTTTTCTTTCCTCTTATAAATCTTGATTCCCCTACATTGAATGTATGCTATTACTTTTATTTTTCCTCCTTTCCCCATTATTCCTCAAAGAAAACTAATAATAATTCATCAATTGTTCCTGTAGTCTAAGGGTTAAGTTGGAGTCCATGAAATAGTTTGTTTAATATATATATTTATTCCTAAGTACTAATGTATATTTGCATTATTTTTTTTCACTCTTAGGCTTTCTCCTTGTAAGTTTCCCTTGTCTTCAATCCTTCTCTCTTTGGCAATACTAATGATAATGATGATAATAATAGCTAACATTTGCATAGCCTCTTAAGATTTGTAAAGCAATTTACATGTATTATCTCATCCTATCCTCCCAGTGAGAGAGATGCTATTATTATCCCCATTTTACAGATCAGGAAATTGAGCCTGAGATTAAGTGATTTCCCAGAGTCACAAAGCTAATAAGTATCTGAGGTAGGATTCAAACTAAGGTTCTTTTAATTCCAAGCCTTATATTCTACTTAATATGCCACTGCATTGCCCCATTTTGTATTAGCTTTTTGCTTTGTGAACTCTTTTCAATCCTAGGCTATTTTTTTTTTTTCAAGTTTAAACTTGCTGACGGTTCTTTCTGCAGACTGGGTTGGACCACTGATGCTGAACAAACTGGACATATTTTTAGGATGTCAGGCATTTCTAGAGTTTCTAAGATGCTTCTTTTGTGTACTCAGCCCCCTCTAAACAAATCAAAGTAACCCACAGGCCATTGAACAGAGCTAAGTATCCTCTGGCCTACTCCAACCCTGCCCACAATTTTAAAAGGAGATCGATTTACCTAAAATTCTGCCACAAGCTTTCTCTTTCCTGTTCTTTATCAAAATTTAAACATAAATACATTAACTTAAAAGGAGAAAAAAAAGATACTTCTTTATTAGTCATTCCTAGCCCCCCCTTCTTATATCATATTACTCTTCTTGTTCCATGAAGTAATTTAAAAAAAATATTACAATTTATGAACCATTTATCTCTTTGTAAATAGTCAGACATAACTTATGTATAATAAGCCCTGATTTATGAACCATTTCATAAGGCATATTCTGTTAAAAGGGCAGAAGCTCTCTAGATTCATTTACCTTTCATGTATTTACTTGTTCCTAATTCAGTTTCACATTGTCCTTCTCTTTAAATCTTAACCCCAGAAATTAACAGATCCTAAAATGGCAGATTTAGAAAGCAATATTCATCTCCAAACAAATTTAAAATAATTCCTCAAATTGAATGTTGGAGCAGCAGAGCCAACAAAAGGTTAGGATAAGACATTTTTCTGCTCTAAGAAAATTTAGGTCAGCAGAAGCTTGGGAAACCAAAATAGAAGCCTGTCCAGAATCCACATACACAGTGACAGCCACAGCAGCCACAACACCAGTTTGGGAATTCTCAATCCAGAGACAATAAGGGGGTTGAAAAAGATTACAGGGGACCCTTTGCTAACACTGAGTGTTAAGTGGAACCAATTGGCAATTCCATTGCTCATATGCAATTCTGGGTTGCAGTTTCAAGACAGAAAGGAGGTCTGTGGATGAGTCACATAGGGTCAGGCCTGGTCACAATTCAAAAAAAATAAAATAGAGTTTTAGTGCTTATAAGGGACCAATGGCCTTTTCTGGGTAAAACCAGAGACCAGTAGAGCAGTGACTGCCCTATCTACCTATAACATCCTCTTGGAAGCACCCAAAACTTGCTGACCCCCAGAACCAGCTCTGAAAGCAGGAACATGAAAAAGCCTGAACTTGGGCACAATTTCTCCCTACTTCAATGAGAGCAGAGCCCAAATTTAGCATAAATTCTAAGTCAAGAAATAAACTGCAGACATGAACAAACAACAACAAAGAGTTTTGATCACCAAAAAGCTACTATGGATTCATGGAAGACCAAGACAAATTCAGAAGACAAAAAAAAAACCCCAAAACAAACAAACAAAACCCAACAATAACAACAACCACTATTACTGGGGAAGGTTCAAAGAAAAAGGCTAATTAGACCCAAGTCCAAGAAGTATTCTTGAAAGAGTTAAAGAATGAGATCAGAGTGGTAGAGGAAAAATTGAGAAAAGAAATGAGGTGATGTAAGAAACCTATGAAAATTAACAGCTTTGTAAAAGAGGCACAAAAAAGTGAAGAAAATAGCACTTTAAACAACAGAATTGGCATAATGAAGAGAGGTACAAAAATTCACTGAATAAAAGAACTCCTCATGGGAGTTTTAGTCTCCCAGGGAACTTATGGTCCTATCATAAGTGGGCAATATATAATGTTTCCTTAGGATATTTCAGATCTGTGAGACAGTGTATTGAGTAAAGCCCAAGAAAAGGTCAATATCATGATTAAAAAAAAAAAAAAAAACTTTCAGAAAGAGAAATGGTATTAGAGTTGAGCTTTAAATAAAGAATAAGAATCCAAGAGGTCAAGCCACCGAGGGAAGGCAGAAAAGATCAAAGAAGCCTGATAGAACGGCACTTTCTGAGAGAGGAGAATTTGAGTGGAGTATAATCTACACTACTTGGAGCAACATCATATATGATAATACTGGAAAAATAGGGATAATCCCAGACTATAAAAAAGTCAGGCAAAGAAATTTGCATTTTTCTCCAAAGGCACTGTGGAATCACAAAAGTTTTCTTTTTTTAGGAGAGGAATGACATAGCTAGCTTTAAGCAGTGGTGACCTAAGAGATGTCTTGGAGAAGAGATAATAGTTAACATTTATATATTTTTTTAAAGTTTACACATATTATCTCATTAGATTTTTTTCAACAAACTCTTTTTACCGTTGAAGAAACTGAAGTTAGGAGAGGTTGTGACTTGTTCAATGTTAAATAGCTGGTAAGTGTTTAAAACATGATTTGAATTCAGGTCTTTTTGACTCCATGTCCAGCACTTTCTCTCCATTTTGCCAACTGGTTTCCAAGACTATAAAGGAGAGGGAAAAACTATTAGGAAACCATTACAATAATTCAAATGCAAGGCAATAAAGCCTTGAAATAGCACCCAATTACTTAGCATGCTTAAAGTCTTATAGTCTTTACTTCACAAAAGTTTTATCTGTAGGCGTTTTGAGTATTTCTAGTCACATTTTGTAGTTGAAGATAGTTGAGATCCATAGAGAGTCAGGAATTAACTGCTTTAAGGATAACAACTAGAAAGTAACCAATCTGTGACTCAAATGTAGCTTTTCTTTGATTCCAAATCCCACAATCTTTCTAATAGGGGATGGATGTGAGAGATGTAACAATGGTGAAGTTGCCAGGAGTTACTAATTGATAAGAATTGAGAGGTGAAGGAAAAAGAAGTAACAAAGACATCCCCAGAGTTTTAAACATGAGATTGTACAGTAACTCTGGCCTTGGAGTTCAAAGTCTGGGGTTTGGAATTTGGCTTTGTGTTTCTTACACATACAATCCTGGACAAGCCATTTAGTTTCTTTTTAATACATAAAATAAAGGATATTAAACTAGCTGATTTGTGAATTTCCCTAAGGATCTTCTATTGATTTGGGAATCCAGAGGACATTGATGACCTCAATGTTAAGAAAAGTAGTTAGGGTATAGTGCTAAGATTTCAAAGTCTTGAGGAGAGAATGGGTGATAAAAAATGGATAACTGGATTTGGAAACCTTTGCAAGAACTTTAATCTTTCTGCTCCAAATCATTATTGATAAGAGAAATGCAAATCGAGACAACTCTGAGATACCACTACACATCTGTCAGATAGGCTAGAATGACAGGGAAAGATAATGCAGAATGTTGGAGGGGATGTGGTAAAACTGGGACACTGATACATTGTTGGTGGAATTGTGAATACATCCAGCCATTCCGGAGAGCAATTTGGAACTATGCTCAAAAAGTTATCAAACTGTGCATACCCCTTTGACCCAGCAGTGTTACTACTGGGCTTATATCCCAAAGAGATCTTAAAGAAAGGAAAGGGACCTGTATGTGCAAGAATGTTTGTGGCGGCCCTCTTTGTAGTGGCCAGATACTGGAAACTGAGTGGATGCCCATCAATTGGAGGTTGGACAAATAAATTGTGGTATATGAATATTATGGAATATTATTGTTCTGTAAACAGGATGATTTCAGAAAGGCCTGGAGAGACTTACATGAATTGATACTGAGTGAAATGAGCAGGACCAGGAGATTATACTTCAACAACAACTTCAACTATATGATGATCAGTTCTGATGGACGTGGCCTTCTTAAACAATGAAATGAACCAAATCAGTTCCATTTGTTCAATAATGAATAAAACCAGCTACACCCAGCGAAAGAACTCTGGGAAATGAGTGTGAACCACTATATAGAATTCCCAGTCCCTCTATTTTTGCTTGCCTGCATTTTTGATTTCCTTCACAGGTCAATTGTATATTATTTCAAAGTCCGATTCTTCTTGTGCAGCAAAATAACTGTATGGTTATGTATACATATATTGTATTTAACTTATACTTTAACATACTTAACATATATTGATCTACCTGCCATCTGGGAGAGAGGGTGAGGGGAAGGAGTGGGGAAAATGGAACCAAAGGTTTTGCAATTGTCAATGCTGAAAAATTACCCATGCCTATTCTTGTAAATAAAAAAAAACTATAATTAAAAAAAGAACTTTAATTTTTCTAGACCTTCATTTCCTGATCTGTAGAATGAGAAGTTTAGACTTAAATGACTGAAATCCCTTCCAGTTCTTAATCTACAATAATGGCATCTAATAAATGATTCAATGATCAACTTAGGATCATATGTAACTAGTTAAGTGATTTGTACCTACTCACCTTTTAATTAATGTTTCATTATTGTTAGATGATGGACAGGAGTATCTTTATAGAAAAATAACCATGGTAATTTCTGCTAGAATCTTGAGTAATTATCTGACCATTGGAGATTTTAATTAATCTGTGCCATGGAGGTTTTTTGCTTGTTTGTTTTTGTCATTTTTTTCTTTCCTGTATATCTAGAGTTCTTTGATTTTCATTTTCCTTAGTTACGATGGTCATGAAAATACATATTTATATATCCTCAATGATAAGGAGAAGGGATGTGAATTGGAGGACAGTTATGAGATAGATTGAAAAATGTATTGAGAGAGTTAGGACAATGGCATACAGTTGTGTAGGTGATAGCAAGGATATAGTATATTGTAGAATTCTTTCTATTTCCTATTTCCCTTAGCTTTGGGGAGTGAGATAACTTATAATTTATATATAATTTATCTCAGCTTCAAAAAGAGAATCTCTACTTTTTCTACCCCAAAGATAGTATTAACTCTGCTTCTGCTACCAAGACGCTGAATATGCTTGGTGTTGACCAGTTCATTTCCCTTATTTTAATGGATGGTACAATAATTCCAGTCAGAAAAGAGATTTGTAGAAGTTTAGTCCTTGAAACAATCTGAGAGGTCAATTGATGCAACCTTTTTCATTGTAGAAATAGTAAATTGAGTCTCAAAGATGTTAAATGATTTATCTAAGATCATACAATAGCTTGAGACTAAAACCTATTTTTTTTATTTTTTTATTTCTGGTTTTACGTTTTTCCATCCATGCAACTTAAAATGCATATACCACACATTTGAAAGGATTCCCTTTCTATACAGCCCCTTAATCTTAAAAGTACTCTTGTCATTTGAAGATAACATTTCCAGGTGATCCACAAATTTGGAAAGGAGGTAACATATGTTGACACTTTTTTTTAAATAGCAAAGCTAAAAGCTTGTCCTTTTTATTCCTTTTAAATTGCTTGTCACAGTCTATGTTTTTTCTTAGCCTCTCAAAGAACTATGTCTTCTAGCTCCCTTTGTAGATGGGGGACAGCTAGGTAGCACAATAGAGTGCTGCATCTAGAGTCAGGAAAATCTGACTTCAGATACTCACTAGCTATGTGATTCTGGGAAAAACACAACTTTAGCTTGCTTTAGTTTCCTCCTCTATAAAATGAAGATAATAATGGCACTTACCTTTCAGGGTTGTTATAGAGATAAAATGAGAATAATTGTAAAGTGTTTAGTATAGTGACCAACATATATTAAGTGCTATATAAATATTATCATTATCATTATTATTATTCTCTAAAGATGCTATGGTTAAAAAGAGCATAGGAAATGGAGTCAAAGAGCCTAGATTCAGATCTTGCTTCAAATGCTTTCCTAGCTCTAAGGAAGCAGGGCTGATTCCACAGGGGTTGGGGTAGAGTAGCCATTTCTACTCTTTTAGAGTCCAGTTATACAGTCCCTGATTCTGTTGAGATCAGGGGGTTTCTGGTCTATAATAAGATGGGGATAGGCTCCTTTTTCCTTCCATATTTTAGTTCATTAAGTCTTCCACACTGAAGTCCTAGAGAAAAATTTTCTGGGAGAACATTCCTATTTCACTGTAGGTCCATTTGGAATAGATTATATATGTAAGTATAACTTATAAGTAAATTACAAGGACATATATATATATATATATATATATATATATATATATATATATAACTAATTAAACTGGGACATCAATACTTAAAACTCTCTAGAGTACAAACCAATTTTCAGGACAGCTGATTCTATATTTTATACTTCCCCTTGGTCCTGTACTTATTAAACATGACTTCTGGTAAAAATGGTCAAGACTCAGGCCAATGTTCTTATTACTAATTGTTATCTTCTCTGATGAGGAAAGTCCCTTTGATGCCAGTCAGTTTCCTAAATGGTTTCAGGATATTTGAACTTCTTGAACTAATAGTGTCATACAAAATCTCAAGACATCCAGATTGATGTTGATTATCGGGTCATTGACCTGAGAACAAGAATACAAAGTGGAAATGCAGTCACAGGCATAAATGAGCTTGTTTCATTGAATCTATTCCAAATGGACCTACAGTGAAATAGGAGGAAAAAGAACAATTCATCTTCATATCTGGCTAATGGGAAGTATAGAAACCGAGCATACTACTTTCCACATGAAAGAGTCAAAACAAGGAGAGGGAACTAGAAGATGGCACTTCTCAGAAAGGTCCAATGAGTCATTAAATCCAGTTCAGCAGCCCATAAGGGATTTTTTCTTACTAGGCCCCTTATGTTGTCCTTGAGGTCTGAATACCTGTGTGACCAAAGGCAGCCAGAAGAATCCATTATCTCCAATGCATCCAAATATTTAGTTGTTATGTCTCTGGAGTCCTCAAGAATTTCTGGGAGAACATTCCTAGAATATTCCTAGAGATTTCTAGAGAAATTCCTAGAATTTGCAACTTCCTGGGATGTCCCCCATAAGCCAGTTCAAGCTACAGTCAGTCATCATCAGTAAATATTTATTTAATACCTACTATGTACCAGATTTTGTGCTAAACACTAGGGACACAAAGAAAGGGGAAAAAATACAATTTCTGCCCACAAGGAGATTACTACCTACTTGTGTGACCTTGAACAAATAACTTAAATTCTCAGAGCTTTTATTTCATCATTTGTAAATTGTACTATATTACCTCTGAGGTTGCTTCCAGTTCTAGCTATACCATCCCAAGAGCCTCAGATCCTACAGAACTAGAAGGCTTTCAAAGCCCTATTCGATAAGAATCCATCCAACAAATGCTGTTTCACAAGAGGAGTTCTTAGATGCCCCCAGCTTACTGTAGGCCAACTTCTTTTGCTCAGCATGCCTTAAAATAAATAAAATGACCTTCCGACAGAAAACCAGGAGCATGGAATGAATGACTCTTTCATTTCACTTCAACAATGTGAAAGTGGCTGAATTCACAACCAATTTCATTAGACAGAGACACATCACCTCAGGAATTATTGAAAAAGTAGAGATGGTTGGCAGGCTCCATTCCATAAACTCCCTGCCTGGCTCCTTAAAATAGCAGAACTAAATGGAAAAAACTTCACAGTTGTTTGAAAAAGAACACAAACAAAATAACCTGGGGATGTACTGAGCCCTTGGACACTTTTTCTTTCCAGGCATCCCTCATCTGGAAGCACTCGAATCATTTTCCTATCTTGCCAATGAACAGTGATAATACCACTTAATTTCATGTCTCTAGGCTTGTATCTGTACTGGAACAACATATTTGTCTATTTAGAGTTTCCTTATTTTACTGTCATTATAAAGCCTAATGGTCCTTTGCTTCTGGGTTTTCTCCTTTCCCCAATGATTGTACTCAGTATTAAAGTAGAATTCAGAAGCCAACTACAAACAGTACATTGTTATAACTGGGTGAGAAGTCAGTTCAGACTTATTTTGGGGAAAAAAACTAAAATTTAAAGCAAGCGTGTGAGGGGATTTAATTTTATCCATGCCAAAAAATTGTCAGAAATTTGTTTTCCAGCATTACTACTATTAACATTAACACCGATTTGCTCATATTTATGTATGTATCTGTGTGCATATATATATATATATATATGTATATATATATATATATATACATATATATGTGTGTGTGTGCGTGTGTGTATATACATATATTACATATGCATACATACATATGCTCACATAATATATGTGTGTTTGTGTGTGTTTTATTGTTACCTTAAAATTCTATACAGACACTTAGGCAAATTAGTCTTTAACATTGAAATCTCACTCTCAGGGATAATGGCCCAGAACCTAGAAATATATCAAGTTCCTAGTAGATGATTCTTCAGCTCTTTTAAGGAAAAAATTCATGGCTGTAGTGTTATCAACATTAGGCAATTCATTCTTTTTCTAGGATTTGAGTATTTGTCTTTGTCTCTCTTCCTTTTACCCACTCTCTTATTCTGAATTTCTGTCTCTGTCACTCTCTCCTCTCTCTCTCTCTCTCTCTCTCTCTCTCTCTCTCTCTCTCTCTCTCTCTCTCTCTCTCTCTCTATTTCCCTCTCTCCCCTTTACTTTCTCTGCTTGTCTCTGTTTCTCTTTGTCTCTCTTTCTCTCCCTTTCCACACTTCCAGAATTTCTTCTACTCTATCTTGTGTACCTTTATTTTTCTTCCACAGTTGGGAACCTCCTTAGGAACCCTGAATAATTACATGTGTATTCTAAATCTCCCGGGTTATAATATTTCTCTGTTTTTATTATTTAGTTTTGAAAGAGCAAATAAAGATATAGGGATAAAGATATATGTATATATTCCAGTCCTCTGTGTGTATATATGTAAATACACATACATTAGATAGTTCTCTCAGTGAAAGGATGAAAGCTTATAAAATCAATCAAAATAGAGATTTCCTTAATCCCTTTTCCAGATTTCTAGCTATTTTCTTCTATCTTCTCCTAGTCACTTTTCATATCATTTCTCTTCCTATTCATTCCTTCCCTTCTCTTCTTACTTATTGATCTTTTTCCTTTTCTGCACTTTTTTGCTCAATTCCTCCCTGCCACTCCTTTAATTTTTTCCAAAGTTTCACAGAATTGTCCTAACACTATCATCCAATGTAAATGAGTCTAAAAGAGAAATTTTTTTTTCTTTCTCCTGAAACTACTGCTGTGCCCTCAAAACAGTAGTAAACCTATATAAGATGATTCCTCATGGAATGATCCTCTTAGGATGACCTTGAAATCCAAGTTATTTATGCACATAGCTTTGCCTTTATTGACTTAACTAAATTTCTTAAGAAATACTTATAGAGCCATATCACTATGTAAGGCATTAGAAGGATTACAGAGAAGAGTAATTCACAGCTCAATCTTGTTCTCTAGGAACTTATTTTCCATTTGGGGAATGACAACACTAGTATTCTGGCCTCAGACACTTACTAGCTGTGTGATACTGGGTAAATCATTTAACCTTTGTTTGCCTTAATCCACTGGAGACAGAAATGGCAGACCACTTCAGTATCTTTGCCAAGAAACCCCAAATGGTGTCACAAAGAGCTGGGCATGACTGAAAAATGACTCAGCAAAAATTTTTCCCCAATTCTATTGCTTTTTATCTTTACATTAGTACATAGTCATGATATTAAAAAAAAAGTTCAAAAATAAGTCAGTCCTTTAGTAGAGAGAGTATATTTTCTGCTATGCAAACTTTTAAATCACTCTGTTGAGGACTCAATTCTTGGCCACTTGCAAAGCACTACTATCAAAATAATGAGGAGCTTTTGTTCAACATTTAAATAAGGAATTTCTATTAGTGATTACAATATTTATGTACTTCTTGAATTCAAAGAGCTCTCAGTTTAGTTGGGAGACATGATGTACTCACTATACATGAAATATCCAGGGAATACTTGCAAAGCAACATAAAACTATAGGGAGGGTTCTATTTTCAAATTGTATGTAAATAGCCAGAGGGAAAACTAAGTAGACCCAGGTCAGTTTGGGTTTAATCATAGAAGGCTTCCTAGGGAAGGCAATTCTCAAACCAATTACTAAAGCAATGAATAAATAAATACTAGGAGAGAGCTAGCTAGCAGGAGACATTCCAAATATCACAAACAACAGAGAGGGGAACAAACTTCACTGAGTGGTGAGGAAGATGAGTTGCATAGGGAAAATGACCCTTATTGAGAAGTAATTGCTAAACATTATAAGCATCTGAACAGGAATGAGGGGTAGGGAAAGAGAAATAATTTCTGTTTATCATAAAGTGATTAAAAGTAGAGAGGTGAGGGGTCCTAGAGATGTGAAAGGTTATATTTTGGATGAGATTGTTAGTTTTATCTTTTTAAAAAATTTGTTTCTGTAACAAGACTCCCCACCCCATATATAACATGAGATACCACATATATATGCCATGCAAATGCAAGTACAACCACTATGAAGGTCTCCTTTCTCCTAGGGAGACTTCAATTCCTCCTAGGGAAGGAAGTTGGAGGTTGAGATCAGAGAGACTGGCCACGTTGCACTAAAGAGAGGGTAATAGTATAGAATTATATCTCTTTGTTCCATTAAGTATTATTCATCTAGGGAATATAATTCTTAAGTTTCAATCTAAACTCCTAATTACTGTTTATTAATGGGAAAAGGGAGCACTTTATATTCAAAACTTGACTTCCCATCAAATAGCTGTGTCTCAGTAGATACACATTTTGAATATTAATTCAATATAATGAAAATAATTAATTGAATATTAATATCCAATATTTTACTCATATCTATTAATATATTAGTCAATAATAAAAATAAAGCATGCATGAGAATATGTCTGTATATTTGTGTATATGTGTGTGTATATATAATTTTATATACATGTATATATATTTACACACATATATAAGTACATATAAACTCTAGACAATAGAGTGAAAGAGCTCTATCATGGGGAACAAGAGATATCAATTGAACCAAGGAAGTCTCAGCTCTCACCCAAAGAGGAAATTCTCTCATGTCTTTAATGTAGTAAACAGGGGAAAGGAGCATAATGAAGATTTTTAGTTCTTCTCATGTTGGCTTCTTCCCAAAGGTTTATTTTCTCTCATATCTGGAAGCCAGAAGAACCTGAAGAAGATGAAGAAACCAAAGAATCTGAAGGGATCTCTCTTCCCTTCCTGTATACCCAACCCTTCCCATGGGCATGGGATATTGATCTCCACCAATGGAAGAAGTCCCATACTAATGGGCATTGAGGCTTGAGTTATGAACTGTCACAAGACACCTCTCCTAAAATGAGAGAAATCTGTAGATGTTAAAATAAGTTTTGTAAAAATATAATAAAAAAGGACTTGTATGTGAATAATGGTAGAAACATACCAAGAAATAAGATGTGAAAGGAAGGAATTTCTCTTTCTTTCAAATGTGTTCTCTGCTAATGCACTACCAACATTTTTTAAGTAAAGGAAAATTTGTCTTTTTAGCTTTTTAAAAAAATATGGTATGGAATCTAAATGCAGTGATTCAGATCAGTAACTCCTCTGCAGTTTATGATATCACAGAATTGCTTGGGATACTAAATGGTTAAATGGCTTTTCTATGGTCACACAATTAGTCCTCAGAGGCAAGGCTTGAACTTAGGTCTTTTTGACTTTAAGGCTGATACTCTTATTTTCTATCCTGCCAGTAACATAAAGATACAATATGTAGGTATTGATATAAGTAAATACAGATAGGTATAGACATAAGTAGAAACATATATGTATGTGTGTGTGTGTATATACACACATATATATATGTATATGTATGCATATACACCAGAGAGATAACTATAGATAAAAATGACATCTATATCTACATCTATGGCTATAGAGATAGATAGAGATTATTCCTAGGATAGTTCCCTTGAGTTTCCTAACTCTGTAATCCTTCAACTATTATGGGGACATTGGGGACATTTTGTAATATTATACACAGTATACTTTAGTTAGTCAACAACTTTTATGTTCTCTTATAAGTTTTTCCTAGATAATAACATGTAGTTTATCTTCCCAGTTAGACTGAAATCATACCTTCAACTTAATTTGTATCTCTTATAGTACCTAGTAAGGGTTTGATAAATAAACTATAAGTCTGTTGTTTGAGTAAATATAAGCCAACCTTAAAGGGGTTAATGTAGTCATATCTCAAAGATCCATTACCAAGTTATAGATGTCATGCTATATTGGTGTTTGGTAGAGAGTGATAAAGTAATAAATCTGTGAGGATTAAATTATAGAACCTAGTACAGTGATAGGCACATTATGCTGTCTCTGTCTTTCTCTCCCATTGTATCTCAAAAATAGAGAGGCTTTAGATATAAATTTATAGACAATATGGAGTCACCATAACTTTTTGAATAAGGGAATGAATGATTAAAATGATACTGGAAAGAGATTATCTTGATAACTGCATGTAATATTTGATCTTGAAGTACTATTGATTTCAGTTGTTGAATTTCATCTAATACATTACATCGTGGCTAATTGATTCCTGTGTCCAGACCATCAGCCTTTTTCTTCCATCACAAATTGATCTTGAAGGTCTGTTTCTTTCTCTCTTTATCCCATAGGTTATCATTTTATATTTTGAGCCAAGCACATTTCGCTGCATCCTCTTAAGATGGGTTCGACTTCTGGGCTTTGCTACTGTTTATGGAACTGTGACTCTCAAACTTCACAGGTATTTCAATTTTATTATTTTTCAGTACTGTGAAAGGATGCCAGTGCATTATTCAATGTGGACTGAAAGCTGATTGTGCTGCCCAAATATTATAGTTTCACAAATCTAATCAATTAAATGATCTTGTTTTTGTTCAGATCAATATTTTTTCTTTAAGCTTTTCTAATGAAAATAACAACCGAATAATCTTAAAAAACAATTCCCTAAACATGATTTTTGGTGTAGATATTTACTAAAATGATGAATCTAGAGCTAAGGAGATGAGATGCTAGAGTCATCTTGCCCAATCCCTTCATTATACAGATTAGGAAATTGGGGTACAGAAATGTTAATTGAGTTGGTCAAATATGATATTTCATATAAAAGTATCATAACTAGAATTCAAACCTGTGTCCTCTTATTCTAAATCCTGGGCTCTTTCCTCTGCACTGTGTTGCATTATGCAACTAGGAAAGAAATTTAAGAGCTCATACAAAAGTGGATCCTTAATTGGGAATTTTTTTTTCACTAAAAGTGAAATCACTTTCAGGTGAGGAATGGCATTAGTTCAGCAGAAAGTGGAGTCATGAGTTCTAGGAAAGGGGTCAGTCTAGTCTTTGTCCTCATAGGGGATTACTGGAAAAAGTCCTCTATGAGTGTGCTTTGGCTGATGATTGTACAATGAGATGTATTATCTCTTATCATTCTGAGATAAAGCTCTATTTACCTTAAACCAGTTTCACCTCTGTACAAGCTAACTTAGCTAACAAGGAAATTTATTCCTAACTTTTGAAATAGTATTTAAAAAAATATTTGGATAATATACATACTTGTTTTTGTGGACATGTTTAAAAACAAGGTAAAAATCACTTAAATTTATAATCCTCATAAACTTTTGGATTACTGTTTTTACTTTCTTAACTTTATTAAGGTAAAATTAAAAAAAAAAACTATGTTAAATCAATTTATTTTTTTCTGCAAAAAATATCCAGTGAAATTATAAAATCATTTTGACCCAAGAAACAACATTCTGCCTTTTTGAGCTCCTTGAGAATGGGCATTAATGGCTTTTTGCCTTTTTTTTTGTATCCCTAATTCTTAGCATAGTTCCTGGCACAATCAAATGCTTACTAAATGTTTATTGACTGACTGATCTGTTGAAGATTTATTTAAATTCAGACAGTTGCACTTCATGCCTCATATATCATGCTATTCTACTTTAGGATTTGTATTATTGTTAGAAGCCTTTTCCTTATATTAAGTCAAAATCTGCCCTTTAAAATGCTTTCTTTGTTCTAAGTTTGCTGACCAGTGTTTACATCCCCTTCACATAATATCCCTTCAAATACTGGGAGCTATCTCCTCCCTCTCTTTTAGCTTTTACTTTTTTGCTTCCTTGGTCAAACATCATTAGGTCCTTTAACCAATCACAGCAGGATATAATCTCTAGTTCTCTACTAAATCTTGGTCACTTTCCTTTTCAGGTAATCAGTATATCAGTTAGTGAATTCTTGAATTCAGCAGTGTCATTTCATTTCATCTATGGCAATCTAATCATTATCCATCTATGTCTGCCCATGTCCTTCCACACAGCTGCTACAGCAGTTCTACATAGAGTATCGGAGGCCCTTAGCTTTCATCACCAGACTGTTGGTTCTGAGTATCAATGCTATTCTTATATATTCTTTACCATACTTTTTTATTTGTCTTTGAACATTAGATCTAGTTTCCATCTTCTATGCTTATCTTTATAGTGAGTCACTTGATGGAGAATATGAAAAGAACATACTGTACAGATTTTTCCAGTGCTGATGTTTTCTTCCATTTTAATTTGAACTAATGCATTTCTGTGATTGCATAATAACTTATTTATATATGGCCCATGTAATAGTTCATCTTGGATTTCAGAGGATATATATGATGTTACTCATCTCATCTTGTGATTAATATAGTTTTCTTTAAGAATAACTGGAATTTATTTTTAGGGAAGAGATAATAATGGTCAAATCAATCAATCAATAAAAATGTATTATTAGATTAAGAACTCTTAGAATACTCTTATTCTTAGTTCTTAGTTTTTAGATAAGAACTCTCATCTCTTTTTATATGTGAATTTAATTAGTAGGATTTGCTTCAGATTATTATTTATGGTTTTCATTTTGCCTACTCTGGAAATCATCCATTCAATCTACTCTAGATTACAGTATACCTTTGGATTCTACTTTGCCTCCCCATTCTTCCTCAATACCTTCTTATTTTCTCTTCCCAATTTTTAAAGTTTTTTTTTTATTTATGAAAATCAAATTGCAATGATTCTACAGTATGGATGATGAGTGCACTAGAAACGTAAAATAGGTACTTTCAACTCAGGAAGACAGTTTGGCCAATGGGAGTTTATGGTAAACATTAAAGACAAAATGCTATCTACAGACCCTTTTCCAAGGGCAGCCTTTACAGAACATGAACAAAATCTTGTAGGCAATCTAATAAAATGTATTGCCATTTACCTTTCTCTCTTTCACTCTGAGCTATATGATCATAGTTCTTTATATTAAGGATTAGAATTCTAAGCCCTTTTCAAGTGGGAAATCTGAATGAGCAAGTGAAGCTTGAAATGTATCCCCTGTGGCAATGTGTCCTTTGGAAAACACTATAGTGAAGAATTATCCTTCTGACGGCTTAAACAGAGCAGAAACCTAGTTTGATTTAATGAACTGAATTATTCTCAGTATTTCTTCTGAACCATATGGCAAAGAGACAGTATATTGACTTCTTCAATGCTGCTTGGATTTACTTAATTGCAAAACAATTCATTTGAGTTTGTAAACTTCACAATCAACAGGTGGACCAGGTCGGACATGGTGTCCAAAATGAGTAGGCTAAATGAAATTGCATTCAGTTTGTGTGCTTGCTTTCATTTCCCCAAAAGGAACTCTACTAAGTAAGTGAGTATGTAAGTAAAGAGGCAGGGCTAATATTGTTATTATGTCTTCACTCTTTTTTATTTTTCATAATAGTGCTCATGAAGCATTTTGTGGTGATTTCACTGAAATCCTTTATCAGTTGTTGTCTAGAGGGATGTAATTCAGGGCTTTATATGTGAGGGAATAAAAACTTCAAAAAATACAGAGAAGAAGAAAAAGTGAAAGTGATTCATATTGGCAATGTGATCATGGAGAAGGCTGGAGAAATTGAGTTAACATAAAGCATTTTGATTCAAAATTCAAGACTTAGGGATGGTTCAAGTAAAAAAAAATTACAGAATTTCAGAGTTGAAAGGGGCCTTATCTATGGTTATTTGGTTCAACTAATATCTAAAAATGCATCCCCATTGTTTCATTTGAACTCGGGGACACAACTATTTTCATTTTCAGGTGAGATCTCTAAGACTTGGAAAGCTCAAAGTCATAGAATTAGTGTCAATGGGGTCATTTGAGTCAAGTCCAGAGCTTTTTTTCTTAGTGAGCCAATATATGAGTTTTGCTAGTAGAGAACCTTTTTCTCCTTATTAATGTTTTTAATTAAGTATTTTATCTTCCCCCAATTACATTTAAATCAAATTTTCAACATTCATTTTTAAAATTGAGTTCCAAATTCTCTCTATCCTTTCTCATGCTCCCTCCCCTGCCCACAAGAAGAGAAATAATTTGACATAGGTTATACATGTGTACTCATAGAAAACATAATTCTATATTAGTCGCTTTGTAAAAGAAAAGAAACCAAAATAAAAACCCAAGAAAAATGAAGTTTAAAAGAGTATCCTTTGATTTGTATTCAAACTTCAATTCTTTTCCTGCTCCCTATCAATTTTTGAAGAAAAGCAAATGATATCCCAAGAATAATTTTCCTAAGCTCTGAGTTAATTTCTCAGGAAATTTTTAGGAAAAATCATATAATTTCTCTTTCAAAATTAAAAAAAAATTAGCAGATGCCCCTTAGAAAGGAAAAATGTAAGCCAAGTACAATATTCTTAATATAGATAATAATAGCAAATTGTTTTTCTTTGCTAACTTTTTTGGGTTTACACAATACTTTCTTTGTAATGCCCTACTGTTAGTATGATAAATTATAGATAAGGAAACTGAATCTGAGAGAGATGAAACTCCTTGTCTGTAATCATCCAGCTGATGTTCAAATCCAGATTGAGCCCTATATTTAAAGTGGCTCCTCATCTTTAGTAATTCATTCCTTGGAAGTGTAATGTCTGAGTGACTTCTAATGGTACCCCCACTTAGAGAGGGAAAACTAAAAGAGTGGGGTTGGGATCTCAGCCCTACCCTCGGATAGTTCACTTTTCCCTGTACAGTTCCTAGAGTTGTTCATTGTCCTCATTCCTTAAACAGAGAAATATGGGCAAATGCTAAGAGACAGTCATCTACAGATATTTGTTAGAAATAAGATTAGATGAATCAGATGCAACTGTAATACAATAAAAGGACAAAGTTAGAAACAGGTGCTATTGGACCTATCTAAAGTTAGGTGACTTAAGGAGGAGCTAAGGATCACCAGTTTTTTTTTATTAGGTTTATACTTTTAAATAATAGCTTTTAATTTTCAAAATACATGCAAAGAGTTTTTAACATTCACCCTTGCAAAACCTTGCGTTCCAAATTTTCTCACTTCATTCTTTCTCCCCACTCCCCTCTCATAGACAGCAAGTAATCCAATATATGTTAAATATGTGCAATTCTTCTATCCTTATTTCCACATTTATCATGCTACATAAGAAAAAATCAGATCAAAAAAAGGAAAAAATATATATGTTACTGGCAATAAAGACTAGTGCTATTGTTTCACTTCCCCCTCTTCCTTGTCTCTTCTCCTGTTCTCTTTCTGATTTTTATTCCTATTCCCCAATGAGATTTTTAAAAACTCCTCTGAAGAGAAAACCCATCCTCCAAAACTGGTTCACTTTGGCTTTCTTTCTTCTCACATAGGAATAAATACAACTCCCAAGGTCTTTGGAGACTATTTCTTGCGTCAGCAGTAAACCAAAGCCTTAGAGGAGGGCTGTTACATGTCCAGACTTCTTTCTATTCTACTGCTCTAATGATACAAGTATAGGATTAGCCTGGAAGCAAGTTTTCAGTTTTGATTTTTGTCTTGACCATTCTCTGTATGGCTTTGTAAAAGTTATTGAATATATGTTTCTACTTCCTTTTCCCACCTGTCAAAAGAATACTTGACATACCATATAGATAAACTGAACTAAACAGAAAAAGAAACTACATACCATTCGTACCTTCAAAGCTTCTTTTCTTAATCAAGGATGTGATTTTATTAACTAGGTTCAGAAGTCACTTCTGTTTACATGGGTTATTCTTCACTTTTCACTTTGGTAATCTATATTTCTGTCACATCTCTTCTTTAAGCCAAGAAGTCTTCCAGATCAATAAGTCCAAAGTCTTCTATACAATAGCAAATAGAAAAGTCACAAACACAAGAAGTGGCTGAGAGTCTCTTGGATTGGCCCTATTCCCATAGTAAGCAGCAACCATTATTAATAATTCAGTATGCTCCTATTGAACCTGAAATTGTTGTTTTCTCCTTGGTAAGAGAGGACTGCAGGATATGTGGAGCCGATGACTATAAATTAAAAGGTTAGAGTTCAGGAATTGCCTAAAATAATGACTATTTTATATGTAATCAATATTACAATCAGAATCAAGACTGGAAGTATCTAAAATTGTGGTTCATAATGATGCAGCTGATGTTGCGATGGATAGAGATTTAGGTCTGGAAAAAGGAAAACCTGAGTTGAAATCTGGCTTCAGAAATTTACTAGCTATACGATTCTGGTCAATTTATTTAATCTCGTTTTCTCAGTTTTCTCAATTGTAGAATAAGGATAATAACAATATCTACATCACAAGGTTGCTGTGAAAATTAGATAATATAAAATTTATTTAAAAAAAGGAAAGAGTCACAGCATAATCTGGAATATGGTAGTTGATATATAACTGCTTATTCTCTTCCCTTCTGTTAATTCATGTTTTTCTCTTGTAAATATGAGTGAACTCTGTGAACTGAATATAGTAGGACAAAAGATCATAGAAAGGATCATAGATCTGGAAAGAATCTTAAAGGTTACATTGTCTGATTCATTTTAATTAGATAAGAAAACTGAGGTTAAAAAGTTCTATGTAGAGAAATTTCTTGTACAGAAACTTATAAGGCAGATTGGTAATTTCTTTGCAAATTATGGTGTGAAAGAATTACCAATGGAACAATTTAAGTAATTCATCAATGTAATAATATATAATATATAATAATAATAATAGTGATGATAATAATAGCTAATATTTTATGATATTAATTATGTGACAGTCACTGTACTAAGCACTTTAAAGATATCTCAATTGATCCTCTCAATAACCCTTTGAGATAAGTGTTATTATTATCTCCATTTTGTAGATGAACAAATTGAGGCTAAATAACTAGCCCAGGGTCATATAGCTAGGAATATCTGGGACTAGATTTGAACTCAGTTATTCTTGATTTGGAGCCAGAAGTTTTATCCACTGTACCAATTTTTCAGTGGGCTGAAGACTGCCAAATATTTATCTTAGTTTTCCAACTATTTCCCAGGAGTCTTGAGTTCTATTCCTGGTACAATTTTTGTGAATATTGTTAAAAGGATAGTTTATGAGCATGAAAAAATAGAAAAAATAGAAACAATGGTCCTAAAGAGATGGTTTCTCAAGAAAAGGTCTTGTTAAACCAGCACTATTTTTCTGTTTTTTCTTCCCAGACTTCCTAGAGGGCAAGTGTAGTATAGAATCAATCTCTCAGTCAGGAAGTTTCTTAAACTGTGGGTTACAATGCCATGTGAGATCATGTACCTGAATGTGGGAGTCATGAAAAATTTAGCAAACAATAAAATATATCAAACATTCCACCAGCATTCAAGTCTTAGCTTTGTCCCTTGCTGGTTTTGAATTTTTGCAAATTCCTTAGTTTTTAGGACTGTTGAAGATCTCAGATTAAAAAGCCCAAGTTCTCCCATTTCATCCAGAGCCATCTCTAGTTGCCCTGATCTATATTGGGTCACTGGATCCAAATAGCCCTGGAGGGGAGAGTGAGGCAGGTGACCTTGTAGAGCCTTCACTTCCTTAAATCCAATTCATTTGCACATCATGGCATCACCTCCCTGAAGCCAAGGAATCTTCAAAAACGAAGGACAAACGGCACCACCAATGCACAGGCAATTTTCTAAGACTAGTTGCAGAACTAGGTTTGCTTTTCTGGTATTACTGCATCAATAAAGGCAGATGTTTCACTGGGATTTCCTTACATCAATGAAATAGATCTGGACCTAATCTTATATCCCTTCTTCTCCTCCCTCCCCCGCAAAAACAAAACAAATCAAAAGAAAACAAAACTCCAGTAGATGTACTGTGCTTGTGCTATACTTAAATTTTAGCAATGTGACAGAGTCTCTTATGCTGCACTTGTGGATGAGATGGAAATAAAGAAAGCTCAAGGACAGTCCAGTTAAGTGAATTTGAATCCAATGGAAAGAATGGCCTTAAACAGTCATTATTAGTCAATTCCTTTAGAGAGATTATTTTTAGAATTTATTTAGAGAGATGTCTGTGGTGGAATGCCCCAGGGATCTGTATCTCATCTTGTGTGTGTTCATTTTTAAAAATCAATGAATAAATATAGATAAAATTTTTGTCATATCTGTAACTGACAGGAAAGGAAGAGGGATAGCTAATGCATTGGATGGCAGAGTCAAGATCTAGAAAAAATTTAGTAGATAGAACAGTTGAATGAATTTTAAAAATAAAAAGTTAAATTTAATCTAAATATATAATAAATATAAACATGTTAATATAACTATACATGAGTATATTTGAATATATTCAAATTTAATATCGATATTTGTCGGTTTATTTATCTTTATAATTTTATCATATTACTTATAATTAATTTAATATTAATTAAATTGAATATATGTATATTTTTTTAATAGAAATAACATTCTGTATTTTGGTTTCAAAAGTCAGCTTTACTTGTGAGGGCAACATGTAACAGGAAATAAAAGCACTAGATTGAGAGGCAGAAGGCTTGAATTCAAAGCTCAGCACCGCTACATTGGCTCTTTGTGATGCAGAACATGTCACAAAGCCTCTCTGTATGTTAGTTTCCTCATGTATAAAATTAAGAAGTTGGACTTGAAAGCCTTTAAGTTTCCATCTAACAGTAAATCCATGATCCATTCTGTGAAATGAAAAATTGGATACAAGTGACTATATAACAAAATGGCTGAGAAAGATGCAGGAGCTTTGGTAGACAACAAATTCAATATGTTAGCAGCATGAATTGGCAGGCAAAAAAAGTTGTTTCCATCCTCATTTGCATTTTTGAGGTGTTTAGAATAAGGAGATTATTTCTGTTATGTCCTACTTGGTCAGTGTCTAAATATACTATGTTTATTTCTAGTCTCCATTATAAACAAGCTAAAGCATGTTCAAAAGCAGTTAAGTCAGGAAGAGAAGATTAGAGCGCATGCCATATTGGTTTAAGGAACTTGAGGTATTTAGCATCCAGCAAAGCTTCTTAAACTGTGGGTTGCAATGCCATGTGAGATCATGTACCTGAATGTGGAGGTCATTAAAATTTAGCAAACAATAAAATATATCAAATATTCCACCAACATTTAATTCTTTCTTTCCTTATGTAAAAATAAACAACCATAACTATCTCATTAAAATGCAAATTTGCTTTCATCTTTAATAAGTGATAAAATTATATAGCAAAAAATTATTTTAAAATAAATTTCTTTATGATTTATCATCAGTAAATCTGTATACCTATTTTGTATACCCAGGGTTGCATATTTTTTTTCCTGCCAAAAAGGAAATTGGAAAAAGTTTCAGAAGCCCTGGTGGAAAAGACACTTGAAATCTTCTATTATCATGTTCTTTCTCTCTCTCTTTGATGGCTTGTCACATGGAAGGATGACTATGTCTTTTATGCTTGGTCCCCAAGAGCAGAATAGCTACAACAGAAAGGAGGTGGATCAATCATATAGTGAAACTAAAGATAACATGATAGACAGGACAGAAGTTGCCCCAGCACTTGTGTAATATTAAAAAACTTAAAGAAGGATTATAGACTACCTCCTATAAGTATATAGGAGGTTCTCTCTCTCTCTCTCTCTCTCTCTCTCTCTCTCTCTCTCTCTCTCTCTCTCTCTCTCTCTCTCTCTCTCCTCTCTCTCTCTCTCTCTCCTCTCTCTTCTCTCTCTCTCTCTCTCTTCTCTCTCTCTCTCTCTCTCTCTCTCTCTCTCTCTCTCTCTCTCTCTCTCTCTCTCTCTCTCTCTCTCTCTCCTCTTTCTCTCCATACACACACACACACACACACACACACACACACACACACACACACACACACACACACATATATATATATATTCCGATATAGACCAAAGCACCTATAAAAGATTTAAGGAAGAGCAGGGATAATAGTGGCACAGGATTATATAGTATACTTAGGTAGGGATATGTACCCCTTAACATCCATGGTATTAAGATCAGAAGTCCATTGAACTTTTAAGGTATATTTAAGATATATCTATGCATCTATATTTATTGCTAGCAGAGTGAACATTCCTAGCAGTGAAATTTCAAGAAGTAAAGGAGAGTTTACTGGCTCTCTGGCAGTATTTATATATTCTTTTAAAGGAAAAATTCGTTATAACCACCAAAAAGCACATATTTTTTCTGAAAATATGGATTTTTCCCTCTAGAGACTTATGAATATGAATTAAATTGTGGATTCATATTTACCTACATACTAATGCTAAATTCTCAAAACAAACAAAATTCATTAATTGCATTTTTGTGCACATTTCTCTTCTTGGGGTTAATTATTTGTTTAAATAAAGTCATCTGACTTTATCAGAGATATTACTTCATGAAAATATTTATTGAGGCTGACTTACTTGTGAAAAGTAAAACTTCAGAAAAATAAGAACACAGATAAAATACAACCAACTTTCATTTAACATGACAAGATCAAAGGGTTAAGGCTGAAAATAACAAAGGACTTCTCAATTTAGCACTGTTCCTTGGAAGAAGTAAAAGCAAAAAAGAAACATTTTGTTTCCTGTTTTTGATATATTGTTTTAAGTTATATCATTATAATATATTGCTTTCAAATAGTTCATATATGTAATTTGCTTTTAATGACTTCCTCATACTGAAAAATCAATATTTTGTTGCTGTGTTTGTCTTCTCTTTGATTTTCTCCCAAGATTTCTCATTTTAACATACAAGGACCAAGAACTATTGCCTTAGGAACAGAAAATCAGAACAAAAGTTGGAATCTAAGGAAAGCTATCACTTTCCCTAAGTTACATAGATAGTGAGTAAGTAATAGAGTTAATATTTGAACCAAAGTCTCCTGGTCTTTTGGAATTGTCTCGGGTCATTGTATTGCTGATCTAGCATTATTGATCATTGTACAACAGTTGCTGTTACTGTTTAGCATGTTCTTCCTGATTCTATTACGTTAATCAGTATCAATTCCTGTAAGTCCAAGTTTTTCTGAAATCCACCCATCCATCATTTCTTGTGGAATATTAGTGTGCAATTATATCCATATACTAAAACTTATTCTTCCATTCTCCAGCTGATAAGCAATTCCCTCAGTTGCCCATTTTTGCCATCACAAAAATAGCTGCTAAAAATATTTTTATACATGTGGGTCCTTTCCCCTATTTTATGCATTTTTATAGCTCTGATGCTGATATTGCTGGATCAAAGGGTATGTAGAGTTTTATAGTCCTTTAGGCATAGTTCCAAGTTGCTTTTCAGAATGATTGGATCAGTTCACAATTCTATAGAATTCTATAGGGTCCTCCTCTCTTCTCATATAAGTAATGAGGTATATATTATGGAAGCTAAGTGTCAATGATGGTATATGTAACTGGGCTTTATGTGACATCTGTGACAGGTCCAATTTCCCTAGACATAAAGTAAATTGGACAGCACCACAGACCATTTCTCAAAATCTCTTTCTTTCACCTATAGTTCAATTTCTGTAGTAATATAATTTTATTTGTTTTCTATTTTTTTTGTTTGAAGTTTCCAGAATATTAGATAGAAAAATAAGACTACAAAGGAAAGCACTATCTTTAGACACCCAGGAGAAGTCTTGGGAGATAATAGTTGAAAGAGTGAAAAAAAATCATATTGACTGTGGCCAGGACCATAATGGAAGATCTTTTTATGTTTGTTAGAACCTGCCAAGTTTACTATGTGCAGACATAGGCATTTATGCCATAGTGAATCATCAGGGTATAATTGTAGTGGAAGTAGCATTTGTATTGTTTCACAAAGTGTTTCCCAAAAAACATTCCCTGTCAAAAATTCTGGTTGTCATTAAGATAGGTACTAGACGAAAACAGAATTTTTTCTTTGGAGATAATTAGAAGGGGCAGTAAATAAGAATGTTTGTCTTGGAATCAGGAAGACCTAAGGTTTTGGATTTTTAAAAATTCTTATATTATATCTTCCAGGGAATTCTATTTGAGTTTGTGCCCAAATTATGCTTTTCATTATAGCATTGCTTGTGAATGTTTTAGAATCATTCTCTTCTTCTGTGTGGATCTTGAGCATCCTTGCCACCATTAAAGCTCATGTCATATGGTTTCTTTTTGTTCTGCTGAATTCCTCTAATTTCAGTAATGTAGGAGATGAATACATCAACTTATAGTCAAACTTTATAGGGTAAAAAAGAGGTAAATGGAAATGGTCCAGAACAATCTGTGTGGAGAATGTAACAGTGAGTCAATAAGAGGACTGCTGAGTAGCAGTTAGAGACTTGCCAAGTTTAAATATATGTGCAATTTCTACAGAAAAATTTTGTAGTTCAGGATAAATATTAGAAAAAAAGTGATGAAGAGGGTTGTTTAAGGGCTGGAAATTCACAGCATAGAAAGACCAACAGAAAAAACTAAGGTATTTGAAGTAATCAGAGGTAAGTGAAACCTAGAAATAGGGTAATTGATTGAATGAATGGAGATCAAGTAATAGGATGTAACAGTGAGAATGAAGAGTAGCTTCATTGGAAGAGATAACCAAGGAAGTTTTTTGTGATCAAAGAGACTAATAATTTTTTGAATTTGAGCAGTTTTAAAACAGTGTGTAAAACAAAAGCAAACAGGTTTTGAATGATGATGTGGGAATCACAGAGAGACATCAGAGGACATAAGAAGTCATCTGATTTAATGCATTTCTTTTTTTATTGATGAAGAAGCAAAGAAAGAAGTGATTTTTACAAGGACACACAAATTGTAAATTGCAGAACCAATATTTAAACTAACATTCTTTGAATAATAAGAAGGAATTCTTTCTACTTGATCATATTATGATATAAATGCATAAGCTTTATTGAATAACTTGTACACAACTCTTTTAATAATTTAACTTCAGATGATAGATTAGTATATAACTTTAAAAGATTATTGGCATTTTTAATTGCATTCTTTGTTGAAAGTATTCATTTCCTGAGGATAAAGCATTTTTACAAATGGAAAGGAATTTCTTTTCCTATAGAGGTCGTGGTTGACGTGTCCATTACCTGGTAAGAAACTGTTTATTTTCTTGAAGCCTATCCACTTCAATTTTATAGTATTATATAGGATATCCCATATGAAACAAATTTTGTTTGTGCTCTTAGAAATAATCCATACCATACTGTCCTTAAATGGATCTGAAGACTGACTGATCCATATAATTGAGCGTTCCTTCTTTTTGAGAACCCCAAGTGGCTTTTGTGACTCACTTCTCATTAAAAGTATTTCCCTTAATCACCACTGTTCTGTGAAGTAGAAGTAATAAGGGAAATTAAGCATGAGTAATCAGGGGAGTCCCCATAAACTGCTGGACTGGGGTATCTCTCAAGGAGGTGGGGATGTATGCTCTTGTTACTTGGGGAGAGACATATACACTGATTCATTGCTGAAAGATGTAGAAATCATTTATTGTTCCCTGTTGACAATGTGACTGTGTCAAAGATGATTGATGATTGAGTCAGAAATAGTTGCCCACTCAGTAGAATATAAGGGGGAATTCAGGGGAAGGAACTTTTTCTTTATCTCTTTTGTCAGTCTGGTTGCTTGGAATGCAACCCAAAAATGAATGATATACTCTATCTAAGGCAGAGATTCTTAACCTGGAATTTATACATTGGAACAAATTGAACTCTTTCAACATAATTGGTTTTCTTTGTAAATCTATATATTTTGTTTTATGCACTTAAAACAGAAAACAGAGAAAGGAGTCCATTGACTTAACAAGACTGTCAAACAGCCCATAACACACAAAAATAGTTAAGAACCCCAACTGAAGGCTGATTTCAAGAACAGAACTAATGAAATATTCAATAATTGTTCTAAGGTAAAGTTAAGAACTTTGAAGGGGAGTTTTCATCTTTTAATCAAGCTACAGCCTGCAGATAAACTGGTAGTGACCACAAGCTGGCAAGATGGGATCTTCTTGAAATCAAATGCTGATTATCAGTGAGAGGGTATATACTCAATTACATGGGAGGAGCTACAGTACACTTAATCAATTGATTTCCTCTTATTAAATCCTGTTATATATAATGAGGTAAAATATTATATATGTGTGTACATATAAATATATATATGTGTGTGTGTGTGTGTGTGTGTGTGTGTGTGTGTGTGTGTGTGTGTAGATATAGATTGTTTACAGTTTTAATTAGAAGACATTTAATGGATTTTAATATATAGGTAATAGCCCAGACAATTTAAGAACTGTTCATTGTTTGAATAATCTTTGAGAATTAAATAGGTCTTTCCAGTTTCTTTGTCCTTATACTCAAGCTGAATAGTGATTTCATGTTTCCAAAGAATGGGATTTGAGGTTAGATCTCATATCTCTGGCCAGTGGCCAAATAATTAAATGTACTTTTTTGATGTAGCCAGGATTAAGGTATAAGGGTACAACATTAATTCTGCTTTAGAAATTAAAGCAACTTTTCCCCTTAATTGTACCAGATACATTCTAATTCAAGAAAGAAATAGCATGTAGGTAGTAAATTGGATAAAAATGTGTTCCCTGGTGATCTTCCAGAGAATGGGTGATAAATACTAACTATCTATCATCTATTTATCTTTCTCTCTCCATCCTTTTTTGAGGAACAATTAAAAACCCTGATAATGCTGAGAAGACCAATTCATCTTAATTTCAAAATGCTGAATTAAAGGCTCATTGTAAAATATAAGAAAATATCCAATTAATTCTGAGTTTGAGAATTAATTGCTTCATTTGAATAATGGTACTGTCAATCAGCTTGGGACTGCATCCCCATCATAGATGGGGATGCACATCATCTGAGGTTATACTTTAATTATAAGGGGAAACCTCCTTCAATATTTTTCTCAGCTTTTCCTTAGAATACATATTGAATATTCCCCAAGCTTTGTGCTGGAATTAGAGTTAATATTAGAAATTGCTAATGTTTTTATCCTAGAGTCATTATCAGAGTTTTGAGCATTGTGGTCATATTTTTTACTAGGTTGATTATGTTGGCAACTGTAAGAGGATGCTTGCACAAGGGAAAGTCTAGAGAATGGGAGACAATTTAGTTGGTTAATAATAATAGCATCAAGCATTTTTAAGATTTAGAAACCACTTTACCCATGTTACCTCATTTGACTCTCACAACAACTTTCTGAGATAAGCAATATTTCACTAACCATTAAATTTTGTATGTCTTCCAAGTAGTCTTAGAAGTACTCTTTATGGTAAGGTCATTCTTTTCTCTGAGGCTATACTTGGAATTAAAGTTTTATTCTTTTCTATGGGACTTCTCTCAATTTATAATATTTTTTTTTGCATTCAGTATTTTCCTCTATTACTCTTATTTTCTTTTTTCTTTTTTTTCCCCTGAGGCTGGGGTGAAGTGACTTGCCCAGGGTCACACAGCCAGGAAGTGTTAAGTGTCTGAGACTAGATTTGAACTCAGGTCCTCCTGACTTCAGGGCTGGTGCTCTATCCACTGCGACACCTAGCTGCCCCTATTACTCTTATTTTCAATCTCAATTTTTGGATTGACAACTTTTTGCTTGGGTTAAATTCTGTTCTGCCTCACACTTTTGGATAGTGTGGGCAGTTTTTTCTTGGTTTTGGACTCTGTGACTAAGACACGGTCCTGAACTCTACAAGAATTCCTGGGTTTTGGCTCACTTTTCTGGTGACACAACCTATGTTTGGGCCTCATCCTTTTCTCAGTTTTTCTTTTCTTTACAAATACATAGTTGTCTTTATCTCTTACTGTGACCCTGACTGTTCTCAAATAGTTGCTATCAATTTCTCTAGTAAAGGATGTTTTGAAGGAATGATGGGGGTGAGGGGCAGAACCAAGGTAATAGAAAGTAGAAAGGACATCACCTGAGTTCTTCCTGGCCTCTCTCAGAATCAACATTAGATCAAGCTTTTGAATTGATTTTGGAGCAACAAAACCCACAAATATTTTCAGCATAATGCTTTTCCAGCTTAAGATATTTTGGAAGGAGTTCAGAAAGTTGGGCAGGAGGGAATGCAGCTTAGCACAGGGTGGGCAAGGGGAGGCAAAATGCAGGGAAGCCCAGTATGGGAAAAGCTAGAAAGAGGTTTTCAGCTAAAGCACCGCAGCATTGGATATTCCTTCCTGGTTCAGAAGGCCAGGTCAGTAATAAGAACTTCAAACTACCATGGAAGACAAATTGTGAGACCCTAAACCCCAGCATAACTTATAGGACTTGACTAGGTCAATTAGCACAGTGGAGAAGCCTGCAACATTGGTCCCAGCACAGTCAGAGAGAAGACCCTGGCACCCTTCAGAGTAAACTTGGGATAATCTCCCCTCTTTCTCAATCTTTAAAAATGAGACAATAAGAAAAAATATCTCTGACCATAGAGAGCAACTATAAAGAGAAGATAGACTAGTACAAAACCTAATAGAGAACAGCAAAAGCAGAATGTTTGCAAATGAAGTCTCAAAGTAGGGTATAAACTAGTTTCCAGCTCAAAAGATTCTTATGGAAGAGTTTAAAAAGCAGCTTGAAAGAGATATAGAAGAAAATGGGGGAGAGAAATGAGAGCATTGCAGAAGGGAAGCCAATATCTTGGAAAAAAGAAGCGCAGAAATTGACTGAAGAAAACTACTCCTTAAAAATAAATTTAATGAAATGGAAAAAATATACTGCAGAAGACAGCTATTTACAATGTAGAATTGGGAAAATGGGAAAAAAATCCCCTGAATAAAAACAATTCTTTTAAAAGTAAAATTGGTCAAATGCAAAAGGAGGTTAAAAATGAATTGAAGAATGTAATTCACTAAAAATTAGAATTTAGCAAATGAAAGTGAATGACTGAATGAAAAATCAAGAATGGTCAAACATTTTTTAAAATGTAAAATACTTCATTAGAAAAACAGTTGACCAGGAAAATAGATTCAGGAGAGAAAATCTAACTGCTCTGATATTCTGGAATCAGAGTTTAAAATAGACATTGGAAAAAAACACCAATCCCCTCCTGAAAGACATCCCAAATGAAAACTCCAAGAAATATTGTAGTGAAATTCCAGAATTATCAGTTCAAAGCGAAAATGCTGCAAGCAACTGGAAAGAAACAATTCAAATGTTGAGGAGCCACAATCAGGATTACCCAGACCTATTAGCTTCCACATTAAAAGATTAGAGGGCCTGGAATACGAAATTCCATAAAACAAGGGAGCTTGGACTATAACAAAGAATCAACTACCTAGCAAAATTGTTATATTTTAGGAGAAAAGATGAACATTCATTGAAATAAGGGATTTTCAATAATTATTGATGAAAAGACCAGAACTGAACAGAAAATTTGATTTTCAAATAAAGTCACAAGAGAAGATAAAATGGTAAATGAAAGCAAAATTATATATATATATATATATATATTTAAGGTTAAAAAGTTTACATCTCTATATGGGAAGAAGATACATGTAACTCTTGAAAACTATATCTTGGTCAGGGCAGCTAGAAGAGGTATACTTAGAGAGTATATTTATACATACAATTATATATACATATATATGCATATATTTGAGAGAGAAAATTGATTTTAATATAATAATATGAAAAGAAATTAAGAGTAAAAAGGGGATTGTACTAAGAGAAGGAAAGGGGAGATTAAATGGGGGTAAATTACACCATATGTAGAGGCACAGGAGACCTATTATAGTTGAGGGAAAGAAGGGAAAGGTTTGACCATTGTTTGAACCTAAATCTCATCATATTTAGCTCAGGTAGGGAATAATATATTTAGTTTAGTATAGAAATTTGTCTTGCCCTATAAGGTAGTAGAAAGGGAAAGAGAAAAGAAAATGGGGAGGCTAATAGAAGGGAGGACAGAAGTAAAAAGGAAAAGGAATAAGAAAAAGGGAACTGGGGAAAAAAGGGAGAACAGATTGAGGGTGGTCATAAGCACTATACGTGTGAGGAGGGAAAGAGTGAAAGAAAAGAGGAAAGTATAATTTGGGAAAAACAAGATAGTGGGAAATGCAGAATTAGTCATTTTAACTGTGAGTATGAATGGGATCAACTCTCCCATAAAACAAAAGTGAATAGCAGACTAGATTAAAAGCCAGAATCCTACAATATGTTGTTTGCAAGAAACATTTGAAGCAGAGAGATACATAGGGACTAAAGGTACAAGATTGGAGCTGAATCTATTATCTTTCATCTGGAGTAAAAAAAAAAAAGTCAATGATAGGGATTCTGATCTCAGATTAAGAAAAATCAAAAGTAGATCATCTAAAAGATATGAGGAAGAAAACTACATCTTGTTAAAGTGTATCATAGATAAGGAAGATATATCAGTACAAAACATATATGCATCAAGTGGTTTGTCATTCAAATTGTCAGAAGTGAATTTCAAGAATAAATAGATGTAGAAATCTATTAGTGAGGAATCTCAACATCCCTCTTTTAGGACTAGACAAATCTAACCACAGGATAAACAATAAAGAAATTAAGGAGGTGAATAAAATCTTAGAAAAGTTTGGTATGATAAACTTTTGGAAAAAATGAATGGGAATAGAAAGAAATATACATTTTTCTCAGTGGTACATGGTTGCTATACAAAAAATTGGCCAGGGCAAAAGAAACCTCACAATCAAATGCAGAGAGGCAGAAATAGTAAATACATCCTTTTTAGATCTTGATACAGTAAACTTATATGTAATAAAGGACTAAAGAAAAATGACCAAAAATTAATTGAAAACTAAATAATCCATTCTTAAAGAATAAGTAGGTCAAACAACAAATCAGGGCAACAATCAATAATTTCACATAATGACAACAATGAGACAACATCCCAAAACTTACCATTCTGAGGGGAAATTTTATATCACTAAGTGCTTATATTAATAAAATAGAGAAAGAGAAGATTAATGAATTGGGCATGCAACTAAAAAAACTAGAAAAAATTAAAACTCTCCAATTAAATACCAAGTTAGAAATTCTGAAATTCAAAGGAGAGATCAATAAAATTTAAAGAAAATAAAACTAAGTTGGTTTTATGAAAAAAATAAACCTTTGATTAATTTGATTAGAAAAAAGAAATTACCAATATCAAAAATAAAGAGTGAACTTAGCACAAATGAAGAGGAAATCAAAGTAATAATTAAGAGGTGCATGCCAATAAATCTAATAATTTAAGTGAAATGGATGAATACTTATAAAATTATAGATTGCGCAGGTTAACATGAGGAAATAAATTAATTCAATAGTCCCACTTTAGAAAAATAAATTGAACAAGTCATTAGTGAACTCCCTAAATAAAAATCTCAAGGACCAGATGGATTTATAAGTGAATTCTGCCAAATACTTGTAAAACAATTCATTTCAATCTTATAAACTATTTGGGAAAATAGAGGAAGAAAGAGCCTTACCAAATTCCTTTTATGGCAATGATTTTGTGCTGATATCTAAACCAGGAAGGACCAAAACAGAAAAAGAAAATTATAGAACATACTGATGTGAAATTCTTAAATAAAACATTAGCAAAGTGATCACAACTTATCACCAGAATAATATACTATGTCAACATAGGATTTATATCAAGAAAGCAGGGCTGATTCAACATCAGGAAAATTGTCAGCATAATTGACGGTATCAATAACCAAACTAATAGAAATCATGATTATCTCATTTGATGCAGAAAAAAAACATTTGACAAAATATAACACACATTCCTATTAAGAATACTAGAGAGAATAGCAATAAGTGGAGTTCTCCTTAAAATAGTAAGTAGCATCTATCTAAACCATCAGCAAGCTTTATATGTAATGGGGATGCCCATTATCACCACTATTATTCAATATTGTACTAGAAATGCTAGCTTTAACAGTAAGAGAAGAAAAATAAATAGAAGGAATTGACTAGGTAATGAAGGAACAAAATTATCACTCTTTGCAGATGATATGTTAGTATACTTAAATAATCCTACAAAATGAACTAAAAATTACTAGAAACAATTAACAATTTTAGCAGAATTGCAGGATATAAAATAAATTCACATAAGTTATTGGAATTTCTATGTTACCAACATTCCCAGCAATAAGAGATAGAGAGAGAAGTCCCATTTAAAACAACTTTAAAGGATATAAAATATTTGGGAATCTATTTTCAAACACAAAGCCAGAAACTCTATAAATACAATTATAAAACACTTTTCACCCAAATAAAGTTAGATCTAAATAATTGGAAGAATATCAAGTAGGTCAAGCTATTATAATAAAAATGATCATTTTACCTAAATTGATCTACTTATTCAGTGTCATACCAATCAAACTGCTGAGAAATTACTTTGTAGAGCTAGAAAAAATAATAACAAAATTCATCTGTAACAACAAAATGTCAAGAATTTTAAGAGAATTAATGAAAAAAAGGCAAAGTTATGTGGTCTACCTGCACCAGATCTAAAATTATATTATAAAGCACTGACCATCAAAACCATATGGTACTGGTTAAGGAAAAGAGTGAATCAGTGGAATAGGCTAGGTTCATAAGACTGTATCCCAAAGAGATCATAAAAAAGAAAAAGAACCCATGTATGTAAAATTGTTTATTGCAGCCGTTTATGTAGTAACAAGGAACTGGAAATTGAGTAATTCCTCATAAGATGGAGAATGGCAAAAAAGATATGACAGATAAATGTAATGGGATATTATTGTTCTATAAGAAATGATGAGCTGATTGATTTCAGAAAATCCTGGAAAGATTTATATGAACTGATGCTAGTAGAATGAAGAGAGCATTATATACAGCAACAAGATTAAGTGATGACCAACTGTGATGGACTTTGTTCTTTTCAACAATGAGATGATTTAAGGCAGTTCCAAACAAATGGACATTAGGAAGCATTGCTAACTATAAGAATAGGAATATAAAATCCCACCTGAACTATTTAAAATTCCCAGAGGTGATACTGTTAAAGTACTCTCCTACATACCATATTTGGAAAAATCAAAAGTAGCTACTGGATTGGAAAAGATCAATTTAGGTTCTCATCCTGAAGAAGGGCAATGTCAAAGAATATTAAAATTGCTGAACATTTGTACCCATTTTAAGGGTATGCTTAGGATTGTGCAGGCTAGGTTTCTGCAATATATGAATTGAGAATCATTTGTTGTGCAATGGTCTATGGGATCATGAACCATGGGATCATGAATAATCAGTTGTAATGAAATGACTCAACCATAACAAAAACAAATAGATAGCTTTGATTTCTTCTGAAAACTGAGTGTTCATATCCTTTGACCGTTTGTCAACTGGGAAATGACTTGTTTTGAATATGGAAATATTGTTTGTATAAAAGCTTTTAAATTTGATATTATCAAAATTATCAATTTATCAAGTGATCGTGGACAAATCACTTTAACTTTTCAATATCCTCTTCTTTATAATAAGGAGGATGGATTCCTTTCATGATTTAGTTCAAATCCCAACTTTGACAGGAGGATTTTCCTGTACCCCTCAAGATGCTTATCCTTTCTTCTTTCAGATTGTTCTCCTATAGGTACCTAGTTATTTGAATGTTGTCTCCCAATTTAGAATATACATTTCTTGAGGGCAGATTGTTTTTGCCTTTCTTTGTATCTCTTGTACTTAAAGTGTCTGGAACATAGTTAGCACTTGGTAAATGATTACCGAATACGTGACTTCTAAGGTTCCCCCTTCCAATTCTTTGATTTATCCTGTGATTTAATTTTAACACTTTTTTCAATATTATACTGTTATTCTAATTATTATTTTAGTATTTAATGACCTGAGTAGAATTTTAGAAAAGTTAAATATAATAGAGAAAGGTAGGTGGTTCAGTGGATAGAGTGCTGGGGCTGGAGCCAGAAAGACTTGAGTTCAATTGCTGACACACACTTATTATCTGTGTGACCCTGGGCAGGTTACATTTTTTATCTACTCCAGTTTCCTTAGCTATAAAATGGAGATGGTTATAACAGCACCTACCTGAGAGGATTGTTGTGAAAATCAAATGAGAAAGCATTTATAAATGCCTGGCACATAGTAGTCACTTAAATGCTTATTCCTTTCTGTTCTCCCAAATAGACCTATAGAGAATACTATTTAAGGTCAAGAATTTGCTTGATCTGTTAAATAATATTCTTCCAGAGTCACTTCTTTTTTCCAGAGAAATTAAAGGCTTACTTCTTTTAAAGAATTAGTCTGATACCTCTTGCTTAGAGGAAATTGATTCAGTCATGCTCTGATGAAATTAAAGTATTAAAATACTAAATCTTTATTGTTCATCTTCTACTTAATTTAGCTTTGAAAATAAATGGATAACTCCCTTAATATTCATTTCTTTAAATATTTTCCCTCTGTTAAGGTCCCTTTCCTAGTATACATTGATTTACCAAACTGTAGTTACATTCAGCCAAGGTAACAACTGGGTATCTTAGTCAACTGGGTAGCACAGGGAAGAGAGTATTGGATTTGGAGGCAGGAAGATTTTATTTTAAATACATTTAAATTGCCTGTATATCATGAGGTCTTCCTAGTGCCTCAAATAGATTGTTGAAGAGCTGCCACTGATAAGTTGACTGGTGGTAGATAGTTAAAAACTGTTAGAGAAGGACTTCTGGGAGTGGAGCCAAGATGGTGGAGACAACACAGTTTTCTCTCTGACCTTCTCTACAATCCTCACACTAATTAGGAAATCCAGCTTCTGAATTAGCTCTGGACCAGCAGAACCCCACAAATATTGGGAGTGCAACAAATTATCAGCAGAAGATAATTGCGAAAATCACCAGAAAACATCTGTTTCAATTGCAAATGGGAGGGAGGTAGCAAAGCACAAGGCTGAGCACAAAAGCCAGTGGAGGCAGCACAGAGTTCTGGGGCATTTCTGACTCCCCGGGTGGTACAGACTCCACATGGCAGAGAATCTACAGGGAGGAATCTACAAGAATCTACAGCAGAGTTGGCCAGTCTGACCTGGTTGCAAGCCAGTGGATCAGCAGAGAAGTCATAAAACATCCAACACAAACACAAAAGATCAGTAGTGAATCCCAAACCGCCAGAACCTCACAGGACCTGCTCATGACCACTCAGTACTGGGAGTGAATCAGCATTGACCCAGCACAGTTGTGGCTGCTTGGAAAACCTCCCCTGCCCTAAAGGCAGACCTTATTTTTTTAAAAAATGAGTAAAAAAGTAAAGAGGACTCAGAAAGGCAGAAATAGTAAATGCATTTTTTTCAGATCACATTTCAATAAAAAATACATTCTGTTGGAATACACGGGAGCCACCTGACATGGCTGGAGATCCAACCCCAACCTGCAGAATGAATCTCCTTGTGTGAGAGGATGTTACAAGGGGACTAAGAGGTAGTTGCTGTTCTCTGACTTCTCTGTCTGAGAGGCTCTTGCATTGTCTAACCTCTCTCTTCTTCCTTCTGCTTCCAGTTTATCTCATTCCCAATCCACAACACCTGTGTCAGCAAAGGCTGCCCTGCAACTCCTTCAGATGCTATGATCCACAGTTGTGGAGGGCCTTGGAGAATTGAGCTATCCCTTAACAACATTCAATAAAACGCCAGGGGAAAATAGACCAAAAAGAAATTGGAAACTAAATAATCTCATTCTAAAGAATGATTGGTTGAAACAGCAAATCATAGACACAATCAGTAATTTCATCCAAGAGACTGAAAATAATGAGACAACATACCAAAATTTGTGGGGTACAGGCAAAGCAGTAATAAGGGGAAATTTTACATCTCTAGATGCTTACTTGTATAAAATAGAGATAGAGAAGGTCAATAAGTTGGGCTTGCAACTAAAAAAGCCAGAAAAAAAAAACAAATTAAAAAAACCCCAATCAAATACCAAACAACATTCTGAAAATAAAAGGAGAAATCAATAAAATTGAAAGTAAAAAAAATACTATTGATTTAATAAATAAATTTTTTAATAAAAAACACAAAAATAGATAAACATTTAGTTAATTTGATTAGAAAAGGAAAAGAGGAAAATCGAATTGTGAGTCACAAAAATAAAAAGGGAGATTTTTAGTTTTACCATTAGATTGCCTAAATTAACAGAAGAGGAAATAAGTTACTTTAAAAGTCCCATTTTAGAAAACTATTAGCAAACTATTTGAAAAAAAACAGGGAATGAAGGACTCCTGCCAAATTCCTTTTATGACACAGACATGGTACTGATACCTAAAACAGGTGGGGCAAAAACAAAGAAAGAAAATTATCTCCCTAATGAATATTGATGCAAAAATCTTAAATAAAATATTAGCAAAAATATTACAGATAATCATCCCCAAGATAATACACCACATCCAAGTAGGATTTATACCAGGAATGTAGGGCTGGTCCAATATTAGGAAAACTATTAGCAGATTTGATTATATCAATAACCAAATTAACAAAAAAATATAATTAGATAGATCTCAAGAGATGCAGAAAAAGCATTTGATAAAATTCAACACCCATTACTATTAAAAACACTAGAGAATAAATGGACTTTTCCTTAAAACAGTCAGTAGCATCTATTTAAAACCATCAGCAAGCATCATGTATAATGGGGATAAACTAGAACCATTCCCAATAAATCATGGATGAAAAAAGACTGCCCACTATCACCATTGCTATTCAATATTGTAGTAGAAATGCTAGCCTTGGTAATAAGAGAAGAAAAAGAGATTAAAGAAATTAGAATAGGTAATGAGGAAACCAAATTATCACTCTTTGCAGATCATATAATGGTATACTTGGAGAACCTCAGAGAATCAACTAAAAAGTTATTAAAATAATCCACAACTTTAACAAAGTTGCAGGATACAAAATAAATCCACATAAATCATTAGCATTTTTGTACATCACTAACAAATCCAACAGCAAGAGATACAAAGAGAAATTCCATTTAAAATAATTATTGATAATATAAAATATTTGGGAATTTATCTGCCAATGTAAAGTCAGGAACTATATAAACAAAACTACAAAACCCTTGCCACACAAATAAAGTCAGATCTAAGCAATTGGTAAAATATGAAGTGCTCATGGATAGGCCAAGCAAATTTAATAAAGATGACAATACTCCTTCAACTAATCTATTTATTTCGTGCTAAACCAATCAAATTCCCAAGAAACTCTTACTGAACTAGAAAAATAACAACAAAATTCAACTGGAAGAAAAAAAGGTCAAGAATTTCAAAAGAATTAATGAAGAGAAAAGTAAATGAAGGTGGCCTAGATGTACCAGATCTAAACTATTTATAGAGATCATCAAAACCATTTGGTACTGGCTAAGAAATAGAGAAGTTGATCAGTGGAATAGGTTAGGTTCACAGAACAAAATAGCCAATGAATATAACCATCTAGTATTTGACAAACCCAAAGGCCCCAGCTTTTAGGGTAAGAATTTACTATCTGACAAAAACTGCTGGGAAAATTGGAAACTAGTATGGCAGAAAGTAGACACAAACCCTCCTAACACCATATACTAGGATCAGGTTAAAATGGGTTCATGATCTGGACATAAAGAATGATATTATAAACAAATTAGAAGAATATAGAATTGTTTACCTCTAAGATTTGTGGAAGAGGAAGGAGTTTGTGACTAAAGAGGAACAAGAGATCATTATTGATCATGAAATAGTTAATTTTGATTATATTAAGTGCAAAAGTTTTTGTGTAAACAAAACTAATGCAGACAAGATTAGAAGGGAATCAATAAACTGGGAAAACATTTTTTACATCCAAAAGGATGTAAATGTATATATTTATTTAAATATATATATTTATATACTATAAATGTTAAATGATTTTTCTTGTGCAACAAGATAACTGTATATATATATATATATATATATATATATATATATATATATATATATACATATATTGAATCTAACATGTTTTTCAACATATTTAACATGTATTGGAGTATCTGCCAACTAGGTGGAATGAAGGAGGGGAAAATTTGGGACAAAAAGTTATGCAATGGTCAATGTTGGAAAAATAGCCCATGAATATGCTTTGTAAATAAAAAGCTTTAATAATTAAAAAAGAATGTTAGAGAATCCAAGAAAACTGGAATCCTTCAAACCATAGAAATTTCCTAAACTGAACTACCTCCACAGAATGAATGAATGAATGAATGAAGCATTTATTAACTATGCACAAATTGCTTTGCTAAGTGTTGGAGATACAAAAGAAACTTAAAACAAGCAGAAGAGACCTCTCTATCTCGTGAATTTTGATAGCACAGTCTATATTACTCTTGGACTACTTTGTATTATAATTATTTGAGCAAGAGGTGATAATTATCATCCCAAATAGATCATAAACCTTTGAAGAGCACAAATTATAGCTTATGCTTTTTTGTATCTTTTTTCTCCCTACATTCACCTTCTAAACTCTATAGTATCTTGGACAGCACCAATTAGTAGCTATTTAATGAACTGTAAGTAATCATATTTTCACTGACTCTATCAAGGTATCTTGGTCTGCTTTTGTGTCATGGCCTCTTTTGACAGACTGGCAAAGTCTACTGGCCCTTTCTCAGAATATTTTAAATTAATAAAATACAAAGGAAATCCATTACAGCTATTAAATATTAAATAAACAAATAGGAATACCAAGCTGATGATTAAGAACCCCTGGCACAAATAAGAAAATTTAAGTTTCCCCCCTCTCCCAAATAATTCAGATAAGATTATGAAGTAAAATAGCTTATCTATTGAAATATTGGCTAAGTACAATTTAATTAAGTAAGTAGCAAAGATATTAGATGATGGAGATTTATTTCATTTCTTTGAATTGCTTGGATCAAGACTTCTTGAATGGGCTGCTCTTTGAGATTGAGCCTGAAGTACCTAATCAGTCTCACTCTTTCAGACCAAGAGTTGCTTTGCAAGAAAATGGGGATCACTGAGTTGAGTTTTATTACAGGTAACTTCATTTTGTAAGCAACTGAGTATGTGATTAAGAGAGATCAAGAAGAGCTTGCCAGATAAAGAGGTTGCTCTTGGCAGTGTTCTGTTAATTAAGAAAGGTGGAAATTCTAAAAAGAAAAAAAAATAAGTAGCAGTTCTCAGCAGAAGGCAGCTTGGAAAAGAGCATTGGGTACAGAGCTGGAGTATGCAACTGCAAATCCTGTATAACTCTGTAACCTTAGGTTAATGAGCTTTTTTTTTTCCTGATTCAGGTCTTACTATCTAAAATATTGGGTTTGGATTAGATGACCTTTGATGTCTCATTTAATTCCAAGCTATAAAATAAGGTGTATTAGGTATGGATGATAACAACTTTTCTAATATTCTCTGATTTTAGAGGCCTAGCAAATTTGGGCTTTTTCACTTCTATTCCTAACAGTATTTGAGAAAATACAAAGGGCTGAACTCTGTAAGGTGAAGACAGTAATAGTTACTTGACCTAAAAAAATAAAGACAGAAGGTCACACTGGAAGTGCCAGATTTTTAAAGGTACTACTACAGGATTGATTTTCTGTATATCTTAGAGAAGATTCCAAAAGTCATTATTTGACTTTTTAAAAATGATAAACTTTCATTTGACACTGGAGACAAATCCAATTAACTTAAAAAGCACTAGGTTTAAAAAAAGTGGAAAAATCACCAGCATAGAAAGTATAATTATAAGTTTTCTTTTATCACTAATATATCTTTATTGATTGGGCTTCCTATTTATTATCTGGGTTTATATGACCTTGACAAGCCAGGTGTCCATCCTAGCTTTCCAATTCCTCAACCATAAAATGAATTAATTTGAACAGCTGATTTCTGAGGTGTCTTCTACTTCTAAATCTATATTTCTAACATCCTTTCTGTTCTATGCACACATTGCATAACAATGAACATGAAGTGTATAATAGACCATTACAGTTTTGTGAAGAATATGTAGGCACATATAATAAAACAAATAATAGATTGATATGAAGAATATGAAGATCTTTTCCAATCCATTATTTTTATATTTCAAAAAAGTTCTAATTTGAGCAAAATACAGAACTTCTAAAGAAATTTCCTTTGCATATGTTAAAATTACATAAAATTCTGTGAACTATGAAATGATGGATTTGCTAAATTTTACCTTCCATTAAACATTCAACAGCCATTGCTGTGAGGAAACTAGTTGTTAAATGGATAGATCACTAAACCTGAAAGCAGAAAAACATGAGTTCTAATCCACCATGATACATTTTTTAGTTGTGCAATCCAGAGCAAAGTCATTTAACATCAATTCTCCTCTGCAAGATGAGGAATAATAGAACCTATTTTCCAAAGTTGTTATGAGAATAAAATAAAACACTGTTTGTAAGTGTTTGCATATTTTAAAGTAGGTCTTCTTAAACTTTTTCTACTTGCTATCCTTTACTTCATGCAAGAAATTTTTAAATGACCCCAAGTAGATAGATATATAAAATAGGTAGGCACATCAAACATTTATAGGTTAATAAATTATAAAGAAGTTTATTTTATAAATTATCTAATATACATATACTTTTACCATTTAGTAATGAGATAGATATGCTTGTTTATTTTTACTTAAATTTTGGTGGAATATTTGATACATTTTGCTGTTGCCAAATTTTTCACAATTCCTACATTTAGTTACATGACCCTATATAGGGTAGTGACTCACAGTTTAAGAAGCTTTGATGTAAAATACTATAGAAATAATGTATATTATTATTAAACCTAAGAAGAGCTAGGTGACA